>NC_080166.1:91951541-92644436 GCF_950295315.1 Erinaceus europaeus
GAATTTGGTTATTGCCTATAATAATAGTATTCAGCACCATACTGCTCACTGAGAAACATTTTATTTGAATCTTTTACTCCTTGGAGCAAAGGCAGTTGTTTTTCTTTTGGATAGCTATGTTTATAAAATTGAAATGACCCTGAATGATTATTTTAACATTTTAAGTTATTATTACTATTCATGCTTCATTTGGAGGTTTTTAAAATTTTGATTAATTTCAGTATGGTGGCTAGAGGGATGGAACAAGTTTAGAATAAATTCAACTGAAGAAAGTTAAGTTAGTTTTGGAGACTTTCCCAGCCATACTAAATCTGAACTTCCACTGTATGTAATCACAGTATTGCAAATATTTCACCATCTCATCCATTTTATAATCACTACAGACCTCCTGTATTGGTAGAATATCCTTGGATGGTAGCAAGATATTAAAAGCACAAGGCATGTTGAGTTTAAGTTTTAAATTGTGGACTTGAATTATTAAGATCCAGCTGAACTGTTATTTGAAAAAAAATTCTCATTTTCTTTTTTTTTTTTTTTTGCAGTGCAGAACTATATTATTTAGAACAAAACATCTCCTACATTAAAAAAAATAATCTTATCAAAACCAAGTTTCAATCACAGTTATATGTATGATTTTCAGTTGAAGGTTCATGTTGAAATTGCACTTCGCAGATATCTTGGTAGTGTCCTGTATAGTGCTCCCCGTCTCATTTTCTATCAATTCTTTAATTAGCTAATCAATCATTATTTTTACCAGAGCATTGCACAGCTCTGCCTTATGGTGGTGCTAGGCTTTGCACCTGGGACCTTCAGTGCCTCAGGCATGAAAGCCTCAGTGCACAACCATTATGCTATCTCCTCTGCTCAAGATACTTTCTAAATATTGTAATTGTCTTTAAGTAATATCATAGCACCTTTGTAATTCATACTCTTCTCTAATCATGCCTTTTAAAGATGTAAGATTTAGGGTGGAGGGTAGATAGCATAATAGCTATGCAAAGAGACTCTTATGCCTGAGGATCCAAAGTCCTAGGTTCAGTACCCCACACCACCATAAGCCAGAGCTAAACCAGAGCTGAGCAGTGCTCTGGTAATAAATAATAAATAAATAAATAAATATTTAAGATTTACAAGTCTAAGGCTTAGTTCCAAGGGATCCAAGTATAAGTGGATGAGTTCATCACTTTAGGGTATAGATAACTAGCTGTGGTTGAAATTTCTGGCAAGAAGCCCTTGTAGGCCAATATTTGGCAGCCTGAAATCCAGGAAAAGTCAGAAAAGGGGCACTGTGATTCCCTATAGAGGCAGCAGCCTTCAGTCTTTCATTGCTATTCGGGTACAGTGCAAAGTAGCCTCTCTCTGGTCGGTTGGTTCCAGGACCCCTGAAGCCAACCACCTTGTGATGTGTTTTAGGAGTGGCTGGAGCTTTTTTGTTCTAATGGTGACACTGCCTCACTTTCCTTTGTCCCGGAAACCATCCTGAATCAGTTTTTGGGCTTGGGGGTTGGTGAAGTAGGAAACTCATCACTTGCCTTTTTGTTCTTTTTAGTACATTTTGCTGTGCATATACACATCACAAGTTTCTTTCATGATTTCTTTGTATTCCCTCCTCTTCTGAAGTTATGGCCCTCTCAAAAAGTTTTCACAGTACCAATCTCCACCAAACCTTTCTGTCCCACTGGGGACAGAAAGTGGCACACCTGGTTAACTGCACATTATTATCATGCACAAGGACCAAGGTTCAAGCTATTAGTCCCTACCTACAGAGGGAAAAAGCTTCACAAGCCATGAAGCATTGCTACAAGTATCTTTTTGCCCTTCTTCTCTAGCTCCCCTTCCCTATCAATTTCTGTTTTCTATTAAGAGGGAGAAGGAGAGGGAGAGAGAATAGTCTGCTCATATCTACAGGACTTGGTTCCATTCTAGGAGTTATCAGGTACTCTTAAGCACATGAAAGCACACAGGAGTACATTTTCCAAAATGTGAGATGTGGAAGTGGTGGCGTGCGTACTAAGAGAACAGTACAGGATAGCTGATGGCATGACAAGTGCTGTCTGTGTGAGGTGGCTGAGCCAGTAGGAAGTAATCAGAACTCTCTTACTCTTACTGGCGTCTTCAGGTAACCTTTAAGATCCTTTTGAGGGGGCTGGGCGGTAGCGCAGAGGATTAAGTGCATGTGGCACAAAGCACAAGCACGGGTGTAAGGATTCTGGTTCAAGCCCCCGGCTCCCCACCTGCAGGGGAATCACTTCACAAGTGGTGAAGCAGGTCTCCAGGTGTCTTTCTCTCCCCCTCTCTGTCTTCCCCTCCTCTCTCCATTTCTCTCTGTCCTATCCAACAACGAATGACATCAACAGCAACAATGATAACTACAACAAGGCGACAACAACAAGGATAACAAAAGGGGGGGAAAGTAACCTCCAGGCGCAGTGGGTTCTTTGTGCAGGCACCGAGCCCCAGCAATAACCCTGGAGGCAAAAAAAAAAATCCTTCTGAATAAAACACACACTCAGTCAAGATATCCCCAAATCAAACAATTATTCTTAGAGATTGGATAGTCTAGATTCGTCATATTATGAGGGTAAGAGGCATAATGAATTCCAAATATTTTTTTTAATTGGGAAAGAATAATTTATATGACAGTTGCTGTCAAAGGAGTACAATTTGTTATTTCCCCATCATAGGTGTTTGCACTTCACTCCCACCACCAACTGAACTCCTCCTCCATCATTGTGCACTAGGTCCCAATGCCTTTTCAGCTCACTCCACCCCCACCCCCACCCCCACCTCCAGTCCTGGACTTTACTGCCACAGACCACACATACACACCTAGGCCAAGTGTCAACCTGTTTTTTGTTTTTGTTTGTTTGATTTTTTTACCAAAGCAATGCTCTGCTCAGCTCTGGTTTATGGTGATATGGGATTGAACCTGGGACTTTGGAGCCTCAGGCATGAGAGTCTCTTTGCATAACTATTATGCTGAATCCCCCTCTTTCCATGTTTCTTTTTTTTATTTTTTATATATTTATTTATTTACCCTTTTTTATTGTTGTAGTAGTTATTACTATTGTTACTGATGTCATCGTTGTTGGATAGGACAGACAGAAATGGAGAGAGAAGGGGAAGACAGAGAGGGGGAGAGAAAGACACCTATAGACCTACTTCACCACCTGTGAAGCAACTCCCTTGTAGGTGGGGAGCCGGGGGCTCAAACCAGGATCCTTACACCGGTCCTTGCGCTTTGTGCCACGTGCGCTTAACCCGCTGTGCTACCGCCGACTACCCCATTTTCATGTTTCTTAAGTTCCATCTACAACGGAGCTGACTACCCTATTTTCATGTTTCTTAAGTTCCACCTATAACGGAGGTGATTCGGTACTTACTCTTTTTAAAAATATTTTATTTATTTTCTCTTTTTGTTGTCTTTGTTTTTATCATTGTTGTGGTTATTGTTGTTGTTGCCAGATAGGACAGAGAGAAGTAGAGAAAGGAGAGGAAGAAAGAGATGGGGAGAG
The DNA here is from genome assembly GCF_950295315.1 of Erinaceus europaeus. NCBI lineage: Eukaryota > Metazoa > Chordata > Mammalia > Eulipotyphla > Erinaceidae > Erinaceus > Erinaceus europaeus. Next base: position 91,955,057 of record NC_080166.1, read on the forward strand.
AAATACAGACACCTGCAGACCTGCTTCACCGCTTGTGAAGCGACCCCCCTACAGGTGGGGAGCCGGGGGCTCAAACTGGGATCCTTGTGCGGGTGCTCCAGTTTCCAAGTGCGCTTAACCCGCTGTGCTACAGCCCGACCCCTTCAGTACTCACTCTTATCTCACTTAATCCCTTCAATTTCCGTCCAACTCACAGCCAAGATGTATTGCAGCTTGTCTTTTTCCATGTCCACAGTGAATAGATTTTTATACTTTCCATGACAAAGTTCAGGCATTTTCATCCCATATTCTAATAATCTTGATCTTGACCAGATCACTAGTACAGTGTGTTACATATTTACTTCTTCAAATAACAGAGCCTTGGTCCTAATTATTACCTTTAACAATCCAGAAATCCAGTAGGAAATGAAGTCTGTGTGTATATTTGTTCTGTATCAAATTTATTAGGCAGCATTTTCTCCCTATTTCATTGTTTTAATAAGCAGAAAAGGAACATTTGATAGATTTCATCTCTGTTACAAGCAAAGTCTACTGTCACTTGTCGGTGTTCTGGTGGGGTGATCTCCAGCAGGAAGGCAACCGACCAATGCTCTCTCGCCGGTTCAAGAGACGCAATGATTTAGACAAGAAACACCAGGGAGACTGAAGTGTGCTCAGATCTCAAATCTCGTTTATTGGCAGGTGGACATGAGTTTAAATAGAAAACCAAACAAAGGGCATTATTGAAATATGTCAGAAATTACAGGTTTCTTAAAGATCAGCTTACCCCTATGGTAGGGGGCTGGTATGACAGGAATTGATGAGATACAAGACAGTTATTCTCCATGACGCAAGCAACTTAATTATCCAAAAGTATTTGAGAGAAGCATAGGGGTTAAACCAGTAGGGTGAGACAGAGAGAAGATGGATATCAAAAGGCCATATAGTTTGGAATTTCTCTTGTCTGGGATCTGAGGTGTATGATGGAGTGTGTGATAAGGTGTTCTCTGTGATCAGAAGGTGAGGTGAACTTTGAGTAAATGAATCTTAAGGTAGGCAGCCATGTGGCCTGCAGTTAATGGAGAGGGGTAGTGAGGCTTCTGTGGGCTTGAGAGTCAAGAAGGGAAGAGCTAAGTCTGAGAGATGTTTTCTCCCCTTTGCTCACCTCGGCAAGGGAGGCTTACAAGGGGGTGTCTTTCCCAGACCTCCATCCAGGGATGGGGGTAGTTCTCCCTAAGCTCTATCAAGCTTACACATAGCCCCACATCACTTGATAAGTTTTTAAAAGATTCCATTTACCTGGGATTGAAATAGCTTGGTTTCTTTCTTTTCTTTTCTCTTTTCTTTTCTTTTCTTTTCTTTTCTTTTCTTTTCTTTTCTTTTCTTTTCTTTTCTTTTCTTTTCTTTTTACCAGAACACTGTTCAGCTGTGGCTTATGGTGGTGCGGGGGATTGAACCTGGGACTTTGGAACCTCAGGCATGAGAGTCTGTTTGCATAACCATTATGCTATCTACCCTTTGCCCACTTGGTTTATTTCTTTCCATGGGGGCCAATGAAGTTTTATGGTAAAGGTGTAGAAGAAACCTCCTTCCAAGAACTCCCAGGAGACTTTGATGGCTGACCTCAGGAACAACTGAGTTTGTTCACCGTCCTTATGAACATTTTATATGGATCACCAAATTCTAGGAAACCCCATTAATTCTTTCATGCAGAACCTTCTGAATAAACTGAGTCCAAGGATGACTTCTATAATTATTTTCAATCCTCAAAGGAGCACCACATCAGTGCCCACATAGAGACTTAATGACAATACTTGAGCTCTGAAAAACAGCCCAGGGCTTCATTTCACAGCCATTTGTTAAGGTTTCTCCATGCTACATGAAAGGGAAGTGGTCTCATATCTTCTCTTCCCAGATCACTAAATAGTTTTTGAATCCTTTCCTTTTTGAAGCTAATGCATTATTGGCTCCACCTGTATTCACAAAGCGGAGAAAATTATAGGGCAATTTTTTAAATTGTAGTTTAAACTTTGAAAGCTTTCTATAATGGGAGGGTTATTTTTACTTTGGGTTCTATTTTAAAATATGAACAAAATGGCTATTATAATTGTAAAGTATTAATAAAAAACATGTCAAAAACTGTGCTTAATTTTTTTTCCTGCCACATTAGCAGGACAATTTGAACAACAGTATAACTGGTGCTCCTTTAAGAAAATGTAATGAGGGGAGTCGGGCAGTAGTACAGTGGGTTAAGCGCACATGGCACAAAGCACATGGACCAGCATAGGGGTCCTGGTTCGGGCCCCCTGCTCTCCACCTGCAGGGGAGTTACTTCACAGGTGGTGAAGCAGGTCTGCAGCTGTCTATCTTTCTCTCCCCCTCTCTGTCTTCCCCTCCTCTCTCCATTTCTCTCTGTCCTATCCAACAAGGACAGCATCAATAACAACAACAATAATAACTACAACGATAAAACAAGGGCAACAACAGGAAATAAATAAAGATTAAAAAATTAAAAAAAAAAGTCTTAAAATAAGAAAATGTAATGAGAGGGCAGGTAGAATTTTTCTATTAAAAACATATGGACTAAAAGAAAAAGATAAATACATGTTAGAGAAATCTGGACTTGACTATTTTTGTCTTTGATTATTGTTATTAAAGACATTCTTTTAAGGAAAATAAAGGGTTTATTTCATTGGGCTTCACGAAGACTAGTTTAGTAAATACATAGCCTCTTCCCCTCTTTCCCCCAACCCCCAATAGTTTATTTTAAAGCTAATTCTAGGGTAAGTACTTTTGATCTCACTGCTATCACTTAGAGAATTATAGTGTGGTCTTGCAGTTCTGGCTAGAATGCAGGGTCTTTAAAAAAAAGAAGTCTTAGATTTTTGTTAAATAATTTGAGTTCAGTGATAGGAAACTCTTTTGTGATGAAAATAATAATAATAATAATAATAAACCAACAACCTCAAAACCCTTAAGATCTTTTTGGTAGGAAGAAAATAGCCAAGTGTTCTTCAAATTATGGGATTTAGTCTCATGTTTTTGAATGTTATCATCTCAGTTGATCTCTTAATGGGATGTTTGTGCCCATAGGAGGGAAGGCTGATAAGACCTAGGGCTTCTCAGCTAGCGATCCAGACAGTCCAGAAGTTGGGCTTAGGAGCCCTGTCTTTACCCAGTAAAGCATGCATCACCAATCTTAGGCAGCAGTGGGAATTTCCTGAGGATTTTTCTGCCTTTGGGGGGAGTGAAACAATATAGGACTCACTTTTTTTTTTTTTTGCTTCCAGGGTTATTGCTGGTGCGCTTAACCAGGTGCACAACCACCCGGACCCCATAAGATTATTTTTCTTTTGCATTTTCTTTTTATTATTTTTTTGCATATTTATTTATTTATCTCCAGAGTTATTGCTGCAGCTCGGTGCCTGCACTATGAGTCCACTGCTCCTGAAGGCTATTTTTCCCCTTTTGTTGCCTTTGTCTATCGTTGTTGTTACTGCTGTCATTATTGTTGGGTAGGACGGAAAGAGAATGAGAGAGGAGGGGAAGACAGGGAAGAGAAAGATAGACACCTGCAGACCTGCTTCACCACTTGTGAAAGTGACCCCCCAGCAGGTGGGAAGCCAGGGCTCGAACCCGTCCTTGCTCTTTGCGACATGTGCCTTTAACCTGCTGTGCTACCACATCTCTTGCATATTTATATTATATACCATACTATACTTCACTTATTTCTTTTGTCATAGAAATGACTGAAATAGGGGGTCGGGCGGTGGCGTAGTGGGTTAAGCGCACGTGGCGCAAAGCGCAAGGACCGGCGTGAGGATCCCAGTTTGAGCCTCCGGCTCCCCACCTGCAGGGGAGTCGCTTCACAGGCAGTGAAGCAGGTCTGCAGGTGTCTATCTTTCTCTCCCCCTCTCTGTCTTCCCCTCCTCTCTCCATTTCTCTCTGTCCTATCCAACAACGAACAACATCAACAATGGTAATAATAATAACCACCATGAGGCTAGAACAAGGTCAACAAAAGGGGGAAAAATGGCCTCCAGGAGCGGTGGATTCATGGTGCAGGCACCGAGCCCAGCAATAACCCTGGAGGAAAAAAAAAAAGAGTCAAAATGACTCAAAAAAGAGAAATGACTGAAATGCATATTAAATACTAGATTACATTTTCCCATAGTATGTTCCATGAAACTTCAATCCAGGGAGTTTTCCTGTGGGCAAAGGGCACACTTAGCGCATTCGTTTGGATAATGTTAACTTATACGAGGTATAATGACAAACACAACTGTTGATTGCTTGTTCCTGCACATTACAAGTTTATCTTCTTAAGCCTACTTGACCCATTGAGCTTAGTGCACATTCGCATATTGAAGACTCTGAAAAGGACTATAGTAAAGAAACTTCATTTTCTTTAGACAAGCATTTCCAAAACCTTCTTTTGCTCATAGAACCACTTATTTATTTTTAATTGAGGGGGATTAATGGCTTACAGTAATTATAGTTATTGGTACATGTGTAAAGTTTTATGCAAAGCACTCTCACCTCCAGCTAGGTCCTCCTCCACCATTTTTTTTTTTTACCAGAACCTGAAAAACTCCCTCACACCCCAGAGTCCTGTCCTTTGGCGTAATACACCAAACTCAGTCCATGTTCTGCTTTGTATTTCCCTTTCTGTTATTTCTTAACTTCTGTCTGTGAGTAATATCTTCCCATATTCATCCTTCTTTTTCTGGCTTAGTATGATTCCTTCAAGTTCCATCCAAGATGTGGTGAAGATGGTGAGTTCCTCATTTTATTTATTAGTGATTTAATACTGATTTACAAAATTATAAGATAACAGGGGTAATAATTCCACACCTCTCCCACCACCAGAGTTCTGTGTCCCCATTCTCTCCATTGGAAACTGCATTAGTTCTCCCAAGATCACAGATATGGGTTGACTATTATTTCTACAACTATCTATATACATTTGCCCGTATTTTTAGGGTCCTGCCTTCTTCTCTTCTTTCCAGCTCACACCTAACTCCTTCTGAGTGTCCTTCCTTTATTTATTTTTTTTCTCTCACTCTATAGGTCCCAATGGAATTGGAGTTCAGAGCCCTCTGGTTATCTTCTAACACTTATCCCTTTGGGAACATGAACCAAAGTTCTTTTTGGGGTGCAGAAGGTGGAAGGTCAGGCACCTGTAATTGCTTCTCTGCTGGACATGGGCATTGGCAGGTCTATCTATACCCCCCAGCCTGTTTCTGTCTTTCCCTAGTGGGGCAGGACTCTGGAGGGGTGATGTTCCAGCATATATTGGTGAGGTCCTTTGCCCAGGGAGTTCAGGATAAAATCCCTGTAGTAGCAGTAAGATATAAATCAGGACAAAATATTTAATAAATGGGAACCAAAAAAGTAGGAATATAGTAGAAGGGAATAGGGACTTTAGGGTGGCTAGAAGCTAGGAAGTCTATTTTAGGTATTCTCTTAGGACCCTTATCTGAGGTAATTGTTGCTGGAACTTGAGCTAACCTGCAGGTGGACTAAAAATATTCTCTGAGAAGATGGTGTCAGAGTTGAGAATAGGACTAGAAAGCTGTATCCACAACAGAGAGTAGCTCTCAAACTTGAAGAAAATGTATAAATAACTATTTACCATGTTGGCTGTCCAGGAGCCATTTCTATTCATATTTCATATAGGAGCCTGTATAATCCCCAAGTCCCTGTCAGTTTGTGTTTGAAGTCCATGGTCACAGAGTTTGTCATTCTTAGTAACTGAGTCATAGTCCATTGTGTATATATACTACAACTTTCTCAGCCTCTCATTTATTATTGGACACCTAGGTTGATTCCAAGTTTTGGCTATTAATTTTATTATTTTTATACATATATTTTTGGGTAGGTATGGTTGTTTCCTTAGAATATATACCCATGAGAGAAATTGTCAGGTCATAGGGTAGGTGCATTTCTAGCCTTCTGAGAGTTCTCCTTACTGCTTTCCACAGGGTTTGAACCATTTTACATTCCCAGCAGCAGTGCAGAAGGGTTTTTAATGACACCAAGAACCATAGACAGCAAAAGCAATAATGTTGGGACTATGTGTAAGCTTGATAGAGCTTAGGAAGAACTCCCCCCATTCCTGGATGGAGGTCTGAGAAGATACCCCCTTGTGAGTCTCTCTCAACTGAGGTGAGCAAAGGGGAGGAACTCAGACTTAGTTCTTTCCTTCTTGACTCTCAGGCCCACAGAAACCCCAATACTTCTCCCCATTAACTGCAGGCCACATGGCTGCCTACTTTAAGATTCACTTACTCAAAGTTACCTTACCTGCTGATCACAGAGGAGAATACACCTTATCATACACTCCATCATACACCTCAGACCCCAGACAAGAAAAATTCCAAACTATATGGCCTTTTGATATCCATCTTCTCTCTGTCTCACCCTACTGGTTTAACCCCTATGCTTCTCTCAAATACCTTTGGATAATTAAGTTGCTTGCGTCATGGAGAATAACTGTCTTGTATCTCATCAATTCCTCTCATACCAGCCCCCTACCATAGGGGCAAGCTGACCTTTAAGAAACCTGTAATTTCTGACATATTTCAATAATTCCCTTTGTTTGTTTTTCTATTTAACTCATGTCCACCTGCTAATAAACGAGATCTGACCACACAGAAGTCTCCCTGGTGTCTTTACTTTGTGTCATCCCTTGTGCGAGCAAGAAAGAACCGGTCCGTTACCTTTCTCCTGGAGATCACCCCGCCAGAGACCCCGACACAATAATGAACAAGTAAGACAGAATAAAATTTTAAAATCTTCTGCACAATAATGAAATAGTCAAACACAAAGGTAACCTACAGAATGAAATAAAGTTACAAACTATATATCTGATACGGAATTAGTATTAAAAATATAAAGAATTTTACAACTGGGAGTTGGGTAGTGGGTTAAGTGCTCATAGTGTGAAGCACAAGGGTCCCGGTTCAAGCCCCCTGGTTCCCCACCTGCAGGGGAGTTGCTTCACAGGTAGTGAAGAAGGTCGGCAGGTGTCTATCTTTCTCTCCTCCTCTCTGCCTTCCCTTCCTCTCTCCATTTCTCTCTGTCCTATCTAACAGTGATGACATCAATAACAACAACTACAAAAACAATAAAAAACAAGGACAAAAGGGAAAATAAATAAATAAATATTAAAAAATTAAGAGAAAAGAATTCATACACCCCAATAGTAGAAAAATATATATTAGAAATAAGTAAAGGGCCTAAATAGGTATTTTCCCCCAAAGAAAACATACAGATGGCCAGCACTTATATGTGAAGATGTTTAACAGCATTAATTATCAGTGAAATACAAATCAAAACTATAGTTATATGTCACATTGCACGTGTTAGAAAGATTGTAACTAACAAATAAGAAATACAAGATATGTTGACATGTACATAGAGAAAAAGGGGCCCTTGTACACTGTAGGTGGGAATATAATGGTTTAACCATTATGAAAAATCATATGGAAGTTGCTCAAAGAAGTAACACTAGAACTATGCACTGATCCAGTAACCACACTTTTGAGCATATATTTGAAGGAAGAAAAATCACTATATCTATGAGATAACTATAATTCAATGCTTATTGCTGCATTAATAAAAATATCAAAATAACCCAAACATGGAAACACGAGAAATGACTACTGATGGATAATGTATGATGAAAACTTGACTTTATATGCACATGTTTGCACAATTTAGACATAGAGAAAGAAACAAAGAAAGGAAGAGAAGAAAGAAAGAAGAAATAAAGAGAGAAAGAAATAAAGACAGACAGAAAGAAAGAAAGAAAGAAAAGGAAAATTATTTTTTTTCGGACAACATAGACCTTTCATGAACTTCAGCCACACAGAGATAAGTAGATACTGTATATTCTACATACTTTATATGTAGAATCTTAGCCAAACTTAAACTGGCAAAATAATTTAATTGTATACTGTGTTGCCTTGTGTGAAACCCAGGTTTAAGCACTGAAGTTAGCTCTGATGCTGTAGTCTCTCTCTTCCACTCTTTCACACACACTCTCTCTCTCTCTCTCATCCAGTTTGAATAGTGTAGTGGTTATCACTTCACCTCACGCAAACTAGGTCTCTCCCTCTCTTCTTCTCTCTCCCTCTCGCTCTCCTTCTACCCTCTCTCTCCTTCTCTCCTCTTTCTCTCGCCTCTAGGGTTATTCCTGGGGCTCCGTGCCTGTACTACAAATCCACTGCTCCTGGAGGACATTTTTTCCCATTTTTGTTGCTCTTGTTGTTGTTCATGCCTGTGAAGCAACTTCCCTGCAGGTGGGAAGATGGGGGCTTGAACCAAAATCCTTGGGTTGGTCCTTGTGCTTCAAACCATGAGCCACTGCACTACTGCCCACCCTCCCTCCTTTTTTATTATCTTTATTTATTTATTGGATAGAGACAGTCAGAAATTGAGAAGAAAGGGGGAGATAGAGAGGGAGAGTCCAGTAGCTGGTGCAATGGATGGGGTGTTGAACTCTATAGCATGAGAGGGAGAGAGACAGAGAGACACCTGCAGCACTGCTTCACCACTTGCAAAGATTTCCCCCTGCAGATGGGAACCAGGGGATCTTTGCGCATTGTACATATGTGTACAACCAGGTGTGCCACCACACAGCCCCAACTCTCTCTCTCTCTCTGTTGGGTAGTTGCCACCTCCCCCTGGCTTCTGCTTAACCATATGCCTATATAGGGATTTACTGATCCAAAGCTTTGGTTTATTTACATAAATCACTTTTACATAAAGCACTCCAGGGCATTGGTGGTTCAGTGATAGGATTCTCGCCTGCTCCACCCCCTCCTTGTCACACACTGATCCCTTCTTTGTCACACTCTGATTTTCACCAGTCACTTTTCTCTCCACCCTCTCTATATCACATCCTGTTTCCACCCTACTTGGAGAGTATAAAAACAGCTGCTCTTCTGATTAAAGACACTTGGAAATTGCTTTCCGGCTCCGAGAGTTCCAGAGTGTATCTCCTGCGGAAGTTGGTGCAGCACGCGTTCCTGATCCCTCTCCCACACAGCAGCCTAGATCGGCTCCAGCTGAGTTCTCTCCAACCCAGAGAGCACTAGCTCGGGAAGAAGTACCCTCAGGCTATCCTGGCATCTGGCGCCCGAACAGGGACACGTAAGCAGCAGATTTTCAAGAAGACATCTTAGATAAGTACACACCTTTTGGGTATCTGCAATATTGTGTTAAGGCACTGTGATTTTTTTCTTTCTTATTGTTTTCCTGAGATCTCTCCACCATGGAAAATCTTTTCCAAATCCTGCATTCTTTTTCCAGTATACAATTTTTATATATCTGGGACATTTTTCTTGGGGCTTCACCTTATATCCTGTTGATCATCATAGCAGCTTTTAAGGGATATATAGGGCAACCTCTCAAAAGGCTTAAGGACCTAGAGGCTGAGGTCCAAGAGATAAAGGAAGTAATCATAGAACTTAACCAGCACCTTAAAAACAAGAAGAAGCAAAGGCCTGTCGTGATCTTGACCCACCCTAATTCCTCTGCATCTTGCCCTGAGGCCCCTATTTTGGCATCTTGCCCTGAGGCCCCTATTTTGGCAGACACGTGTCCGAATTCTCCTTTGGACTCCACAGCCACTTCTTCGGCCACCCCCATTTTGGCAGAAACGTGTCCGGAACCTCCTGCTGCCTCCACGGCTGCTTCTTCACCCACCCCTGTTTTGATAGACACATGTCCGAATTCTCCTGTAGCCTCCAAAACCACTTTTTCAGCCACTTGTCCAGAAGCTTCCACTTTGGTGACTCCTCCTACCGCTACACACTTATCAGAGGAAGTCCACACATTTCCGGTCAATGTTGCCCCCAATAGACAAAAACCTCAGGCCTGGTATCCATATTCCGCCACAGACCTGAAGGAACTACGCCAGGCTATCAAAGATGACGGTGTTCAGGCCCCATGGACCAGGTCCATTTTACAAGGCCTGCTTCAGAACCTTAATACCCCTCAAGATTGGAGAGATGTGACTCGTGCTACACTCCCAGGCCCCCTCTTCCTGCAATGGGAGGCATTCTTTCGCGACGAATGTTTACAACAATCGCAGAAAAATATTCAAAATCAGCCAGAGGGTAATTTTGATGCATTGTTTGGAACAGGCCAATTAGAAACAGGGATTCAACAGGCGGAAGCCAAGTTTCCAGCGGGGTATTTTGATCAAGTACGCCTGTGTGCATTAAAAGCATGGGAGCGATTAACACCACCCATGGGAGCAGCCTCAGCTCCCATTCTCTCCCTGCAACAAGAACCTGATGAATCCCTCGCTAAATTCATTGCCAGGGTCCAGTCGAGTTTGGAAAGGAAGATTTATAATCCTGACGCTCGTTTTCTCCTTCTGCGATCCATAGTCTGGGATGGAATGCTTCCGCATTTTCGACAGGCCTGTATCACTCTTAAAAACGAACACCCAGATACTTGGATTCTAGCTACACAGGATCTCAGATCAAGCTCTTTTCAAGGACCTATGTTACAGGCCTATGCAGCTACCTTACATAAGCAAAAAGGAGCTTGCTTTCAGTGCGGTCGCCAAGGGCATTGGCATAACCAATGTCCAGAAAATAGACTGCGACCCCACCTCCAGTCAGGGCGACCCCACCTCCAATCAGGGCAACCCCGCCTCCAGACAGGGAATCAGAGACCACGAATGCCTTGTCCCAGATGCCAGAAAGGATTTCACTGGAGGAGAGATTGTTGGTCAAGGTTCCATAGGAACGGCACGCCTCTGCCAAATGTAAACAGGGATTTAAACTAGGTATGGGGCTTCCCTTAGCCCCGCCCCCAAGAGGGAAGGAAGAAGGTCGCCCGCTTGGTGCTGTGCCCTTCTTCCACAAACAGAAGCCCAGCTTGGGACCCAATCCGTCGCTATACCCACCACGCCAAGTAACAATAACAGAGGGTGAGCAGAAGGAGGAACCCGTGGTATGTGGGAACTTCCAACATAGAAATAACCGGCTGGAGCAAGAGAACAGCTCGAATTCGGAGCCTGAGATTTTATGGACCACCCCTGTTTTAGAAAGGGGTCACCCAACTATGACAGTAAAGATTGGTAATATTCCTTTTAAGTGTTTGATTGACACGGGAGCAGATAAAACAATATTAAGACAAGCAGAGGTCCCCCAGAGTTGGGAACTCCTCCCAGGACCACGCTTACATGGTGTTGGAGGATTGACTCAGGCATTCCGCACACGAGATTCCCTTGTGTGGGAAGATCCAGAAGGGACTACCGGACGCTTTCAGCCTTTAATAGCTGATATAAGCACCAATTTATTGGGAAGAGACTTGCTGGAATCTTTAGATGTAGTGATATCCTCAGACACCTCTGCAGGACACCACACTCACTCCTGTGAGACTGCTAGACCCAACCAGCACCCCCAATACTAACTGCCACTGTTCGTAACAGAACTCCCCGCTTAGATTGGCTTTCTAATGAGCCTGTCTGGGTGGAACAGTGGCCTTTGCCTAGGGAGAAGCTAGAAATTGTAAAAAAAAACTCGTCCAAGAGCAGTTATCTTTGGGACACATTCGTCATTCTCGGAGCCCATGGAATACTCCAGTCTTTGTAATTAAAAAGCGCTCAGGAAAATGGCACCTCCTCCAAGATCTTCGTGCAGTTAATAAAACCATGCAGGTTTGGGGCTCCCCCCAAAGGGGTTTGCCTCTTGCTTCCGCAATTCCCACAGGAATTCCAATCATAGCTATTGATATACAGGATTGTTTTTTCTCTATTCCCTTACACCCACAAGATTGTAAACGTTTTGCTTTCTCTGTTCCTTCTATTAATAATGCCAGCCCTGCCGATAGATTTGAATGGGTGGTACTGTCCCAGGGCATGGCTAATAGTCCTACTATTTGTCAAGAGGTTGTTAAATCTGCCCTTTTTCCATATATTCATAAGGGCCTTAAGGTTTTTCATTATATGGATGACGTGTTAATATGGGGAGAATTAGATACAGATCTCTCCGCCCTACGTGATTTTCTAATCCCTGCCTTAAAGAAAAGTGGACTTAATGTAGCTCCTGAGAAGATACAGCTAATCCCTCCAATATCTTTCTTAGGCTCAGAGATTTCCCTAACGCAGATTCGTCCTTTAAAACCTTGTGTCACTTTTCCTTCTAATCTCACTCTTGCTTCTTTACAAAGTTTTCTTGGAAATTTGAATAGGCTTAGGCAGTATCTTTATCTGCCTACGAGCTGCCTGCAACCACTGTTCGATCTGTTAAAAGGAAACAAACAGCCCTCCTCAAAGCGTATGTTAACCCCCGAAGCCTCCTTGGCTCTGGAAAAAGTTAACCATGCTCTCCAGGACATGCACCTCGTTCGGTTCTCCCCCTCCTCTCCAGTAAATCTTCTAATCTTTAACTCCACCCCCACGGTAGTGGGGGCATTGTGGCAGAAACATGGCGTTCTCGAATGGCTTCATACGCCAGTAGGCGGAGCTCCAAGACTCCTTACAGAGATTGATGCCTTAGCATTTATGGTTCGCCAAGGAAGAAACAGATCGGTTCAGGTCTTAGGAAGGGAACCAGATTCAATCATTCTTCCCTTTTCTCTCACAGATACAGAATGGCTCATACGCCACCATTCTCGTTTTGCCATAAGTTTAATGGGTTTTCCAGGACAATTAGATAATCATTTTCCCTCTAATAATTTGATAGCTTCTTTACCTCTGTTGCCTCTACTAGTACCTAAACTTTTCTCTCGAGATCCCATCCCCTCTGCTCCTACAGTGTTCACTGATGGTGGAAAAAAGGGAGCTGCTGCCCTTATATATTATCCAGACCAGCAATACCCCAAACCTCTCTTTACTGAACTTCCTGATAATTCCCCTCAGTACAAAGAACTTTATGCTGTTTTCCTTGCATTAAAAGCTGTACCAGAATCCTTCAACCTTTTTTCTGACAGTGTGTATACTGTTAACTTACTTCCATGGCTTGCTCGATCTTATGTAAGAATTGATGACAACCCACTTTCTCCTCTTTTAATTCAAATTGCCTCTATGCTCTGTTCTCGAACCCATCCACTGTATGTTCAGCACCTACGTTCCCACAGCCCTCTTCCTGGTCCCCTGTCCGAAGGGAATGCTGCAGTTGACCGCCTTGCCTCCACAGGAATTCTAGCCTCTGTCTCTAATCCTGCTGACTTTCATTCCCTAACCCATGTTAATCTTAAAGGTCTTCGAGCTCGATTTCCTGATATTCCTCTGCCACAGTTAAAACGTATTCTTGCTACATGTTCCTCCTGTGCAGGTCTAATCAAAACACCTGCTATTCAGACTCTAGGGGTTAATCCTCGAGGTTTAAAAGCCAACACTCTTTGGCAAATTGATGTTACCCACATACCTAACTTTGGCAAACAAAAATATGTGTTCGTCTCAATTGATACCTTCTCTAAGTTTATGTGGGCTACAGCTCAGACTGGAGAAAACTCAAAAAAGCTTATAAGCCATATGCTCTCCTGTTTTGCTGTAATGGGCTTACCTCTTCAACTTAAAACGGATAATGGACCTGCTTTTACCAGCAAACAATTTAAAGATTTTTGTTCCCTCTGGAACATTACTCATACTACAGGCATTCCGTATAATCCACAGGGACAAGGCATTGTTGAGAGGGCCCATCAAACTCTTAAGGCTCAATTAAATAAAGAAAAAGGGGAAATGTACCCCCCTAATATCCAGCTGGCAAAAGCCTTAACTACATTAAATCTCTTTAATATTTACAAAACTCAGACCAACCTCCTATAATTCTTCATTGGCAAACACCACCCACCCTCCCAGCTATTAAAGTCAAATGGAAAGACCCACTTGATAAAATTTGGAAAGGACCTGAACCCCTGTTGACTATGGGGAGGGGTTTCGCATGTATTTTTCCACAAAATTACTCCAAGCCTGTTTGGGTTCCTGCCCGCCATGTCCGGCAATACCCACATGATGGCGCTGATATCCCTGAAGAACAAGAAACACTGCAAGAAGACTGGCTGCAAGAGGACTGGCTACAGGATGCACCCCAGGATCCATAATACAGCATGGCAGAATAAAAAAAAAAAAAAAACAATCTGATTCACAGAACTCTTCCCCCCCCCCCGAATGAATGTCTTATGCTATGACTGGCCAGTTGTGTGAGTGAGTGAGTGAGTGAGTGAGTGAGTGAGTGAGTGAAAAAAAAAATTGAGTGAGTTGAGTGACCAAAATTTTTGTATGACCCATTGTGCTCAGAGTACTCTGAAAGTTAACTGACTTTATATCAAACGGCTGGACGCAGCCATGGTTTCTGGAGACGTCCAGAAACAGTCCAAAAATTGTTCATTTCCCCTTTTGATTTCTTTTTTAAGTCTTGATATCAATATGAAATGTTTAGTCTTAAACTGTGTGAGTAAAGATGGTTCAACTATGACAGTAGATCTAAATTCACATTTGAAATGATATATCTTATTTACAAGTTTTTCTCCTCCTGTGTGTTATAAACTATATGTTTAATATGCGTGTTTCAAGTTTGGTAAACATTAACTTAACAGTTAAATTGTAACTTCGAAGTTACATTTTTCGAGAAGATGTAAAATCAATTCATTTAAGTAACTGAGTGTTTAAGGTAAAACTCTAAATATTCAAAGTGACAATTCATCATCTCCTAAGTTAAAATACAAATTCTCTATACAGGACATTTTTGGAGGGCCCCCAAAAATGTCCTGTAAGCTATCTTGTGGAAATTAATCCACAACAAATTTGGCATCAGTCTGATATTGTAAATGTACCAAAAAAAAAAAAAAATTGTCACTAAAATGTATTAACTCTAGTAACCTGAGTTTGCTTAAAAACCCAATGTAAAAATAGTCAAGAATCAATATATGTAACTTAAATTCGGTATGAAAACTTTGCTATATAAAGACTGCTACATGAGGTCACGTAAGATGACCTTTACACGAAATTATAAAGATACCTAAACCAATTATAATCATTGAGTTATCAATTGTAGTAAACTTCTAATTTGTTACAAATTTTTTTCATAAGTAATTGACTACAGCTATGACAAGCCTTCGCATAAAGAAGCATCTGCTCATATAGAATCCCCAGAAATCCATCTTGGACCCCTGACCTCTGACATCACCCACAATTACAGCCATCCCCCGAAACCCATTATGTGACCTGACACGATCTAGAGAACCTGATTCACAGACTCCTAAGGACAAGACTTTCCTACTGCCTTTCTCTCAACCATTGGTGTCTGCTCTTCCTGCTTCTGTTTCGCCCATCATGTTTTGGCGGTTCCAGGTCACTCTCTGTAGAGAAGAAAAGTTCCAGTGGCCGTCCTCCTCCATCAAGATAGACGTGTGGCATTTATTTCCTGGCCGTTGACATTGGACTGATGCTTCTATAGAACTTGCTGGACACTCCTTTTATACTGCTGGACTTCTTGAAGAATGACTGTAGCAGTTCATAGAACTTACTGCCAGCTGACTCGGGATTTTGCAATACCAGATCACCCCTCTAGCCCCTCGGCTTATCAGGCCCCCACTCCTCCACCCATCAGGCTCACTCTGTCTCTTGCTACTTTTACTTATCCCTCTGTCTTGTGCTAGTTCTTTTTAAAGACACTTACACACTATCATTCTGCTTTCTTCCCAACAGGTTTCCGTTCACCCCTACACTGCTATTCCCCTGACAGAGATGAAGCCTTTTACAGACATTGACCCAGTTATATATGGCCATTAAGTAAGAGGAAGATGTTGGGGAATTGTGAGGATATGGTTGAGCTTGGAAGGGCTTGAGCCTGAGGGGTGTGTCAATCCTGTTAGTCTCTCTCTCCACGGAGAGGTTGAGCAAGGAGGGACAGTAGAACCCCCAAAAAAGGTGTGCCTCTTATCAGTCTCCCTGCCTCACAAAGTGCCCCGCACTCCCGATACTATGGCAAAAAGTTAAAAAGAAAGGGGGAGATGTTGGGTAGTTGCCACCTCCCCCTGGCTTCTGCTTAACCATATGCCTATATAGGGATTTACTGATCCAAAGCTTTGGTTTATTTACATAAATCACTTTTACATAAAGCACTCCAGGGCATTGGTGGTTCAGTGATAGGATTCTCGCCTGCTCCACCCCCTCCTTGTCACACACTGATCCCTTCTTTGTCACACTCTGATTTTCACCAGTCACTTTTCTCTCCACCCTCTCTATATCACATCCTGTTTCCACCCTACTTGGAGAGTATAAAAACATCTGCTCTTCTGATTAAAGACACTTGGAAATTGCTTTCCGGCTCCGAGAGTTCCAGAGTGTATCTCCTGCGGAAGTTGGTGCAGCACGCGTTCCTGATCCCTCTCCCACACAGCAGCCTAGATCGGCTCCAGCTGAGTTCTCTCCAACCCAGAGAGCACTAGCTCGGGAAGAAGTACCCTCAGGCTATCCCGGCATCTCTCTCTCTCTCTCTCTCTTTGTGTGTGTGTGTGTGTGTGTGTGTGTGTGTGTATGTGTGTGTAGGTAGGTAGGTAGGGCAATAGAGAAAATGGGCAAATGTTTGCCAAAGTATACAAATTTCCAAGTATCAGATGAATGCATGCTGGTGGTTAAGGAGGTGGTGCAGTGGAAAAAGCTCTGGCCTCTCATACCTAAGGTCCTAAGTTTGACCCTTGCCATCACATGTGCATGAATGATGTCCTGGTGTTTCCTCTCTCTCTCTCTTTCCTCCTCCTCTCCTCATGATAAATAAATGTTAGGATGAAACAAAGCACACTTTTAAAAAGAAGATGAGGGGGCCAGGTGGTGGTGCACCTGGTTAAGTGCTCACATCACAGTGCACAAAGACTCAGGTTCAAGCCCCAGGTCCCCATCTGCAGGGGGAAAGCTTCACAAGTGTTGAAGCATGGTTGTAGTGCTCTCTCTCTCTCTCTCTCTGTCTCTCTCTCACTCTCTCTCTCTCTCCTCTCAATTCCTATCCAAAAATAAATAAATAAAATATTTTTAAAAATTAGTTGCAAAGAAAAGGTGCATAAATGTATAGTGTGGTGACAATAGTTAAGCATATTGTATTACATACATACCTGAACATTGCTAAAAGAACAGATCTTAAGTGTTATCACTACAAAAAATGGTAATTATGTGAGGTGATGAACGTGTCAACTAACCTCTTTGGGGTAATCATTTTAAAATATAGATGGGTATCAGATCATCACATTACATACCTTAAACTTGAATGCCATATGCCATACATAAATTATACCAAATCAATGATATTTCAATAATGCTAGAAAAATTTAAATTTATATGAATATATATAATAATGCCCTAATTATCCAATACTGCCCTCTTTCACCGTTAGTAACCAGGAAATTATGATGATGTTCAGTACTTACATAATGATATTCCAACAGGTTGATGCAGTTCTGTTTGGAAATAGAATCTAAAGGAAAAAAGAAAACAAAATATTAAAGATAATGATTAGAAAATAAAGAGATGTCAATGCTGCTGTACCAGTAAGAAAGGGAAAAAAACAAACAAACCAGGGGGCTGGGCAGTAGCACACCTGGTTAAGCGCACATAATGGTGCAAAGCACAAGGACCCGTCCAAGGATCCCGGTTCGAACCCCTGGCTCCCCACCTGCAGGGAGGTTGCTTCACAAGTGTTGAAACAGGTCTGCAGGTGTCTGTCTCTTTCCTTATCTCTCTCTTTCCACTCAATTTCTCTTGATCTTATCCAGTAAAAATTAAAAAATGGCCTCCAAGAGAGTGGTGAAGCAGGTCTGCAGGTGTCTTTCTCTCTCCCTCTTTATCTCCCCTTCCTCTCTCAAATTCTCTATGTCCTATCCAGTAAAATAGAAAAAATGGCCACCAGGAGCAGTGGACTCATAGTATAGGTACCGAGCCCTAGAAGTAACCCTGGAGGCAAATAAAAAAAAGTAATCTTATTACTGAATTGGGGAAGCAAGTGTGTGAAGAAAAAGGAACTCTGAAACAGAAGAATGAATATGGGATGATCTCACTCACAGGCAGAAGTTGAAAAACAAGATCAGAAGAGAAAACACTAAGCAGAACTTGGACTGGAGTTGGTGTATTG
Organism: Erinaceus europaeus; assembly: GCF_950295315.1. Taxonomy (NCBI): domain Eukaryota; kingdom Metazoa; phylum Chordata; class Mammalia; order Eulipotyphla; family Erinaceidae; genus Erinaceus; species Erinaceus europaeus. The sequence goes on from NC_080166.1 coordinate 91,973,128, forward strand.
CACCAAGACTCTGGGGTGGGTGGGTGGGGGAGTTCAGATCCTGGAATAGGATGGCAAAGGACCTAGTGGGGGTTGTAGTGCTATGTGGAAAAATGAAAAATGTTATGCATGTACAAACTTTTATACTTAATGCCAACTGTAAAACATTAATCCCCCAATAAGGAAATTTTAAAAAAGAAAAGAAAAATGAACTCTGGTGCACTATTGGTGGGGGTGCAAACTGGTGCAGTATGGAGAGTCCTCAATCAAGTGAAATGGAACAGCATGACCCCATGAAACCACTGCTAGGCATAAATCCAAAAGACATGTAAACACTAATTTAAAGGGATATGCACATCACATATGTTCATAGCTATATTATTCATAATAGCCAAGAAATGGAAGCAACCTAAATGCTCATTGATGGACATATGGAGTTATATACAGTGGGATACAACTCTTCAATTAAAAAAAAAGATAATATTGCATCCTTGGGGACAAAATAAGTAGAATTGGAGGTGATTATGCTTAGTGAAGTAAGGAAGTAAAAGGGAACTACCAAATTATTTTGCTGACATGTGGACTATAGATGGTTAAAAAACATGAAATTGAAGAAAATAAAATAAAAACTGGAAGTAAGCAAGTTGACTCCAAAACTTTGTGAGGCGGTCAGTCATTGGCACAACCAATTTGAATGTACACATTGCTGTTTCACAAATGGAACGGTGCTGCCAGTGTGTCATTTTCTCTGTTTCTCTCTTTTTCCTCTCTCTTTGTGTCTCTATAAACTTCAAAAAAAAAAAAAAAGTGGGAGTTGGGCAGGTTAAGCGCACATGGCGCAAAGCCTTAATGGACCGGCATAAGGATCCCAGTTCGAGCCCCCGGCTCCCCACCTGTAGGGTAATTGCTTCACAGGCGGTGAAGCAGGTCTGCAGGTGTCTATCTTTCTCTTCCCCTCTCTGTCTTCCGGTCCTCTCTCCATTTCTCTCTGTCCTATCCAGCCATGATGATAACTATTAACTACAAGGGCAACAAAAGGGAATAAATAAAATAAATATTAAAAAAAAGATATATAAATTTTAAAAAAGCACGAAGAACAGTGGAGTTATACAGGCGCAGGCGCTGAGCCCCATAGATGACCCTAGTGACAAAGAAACAAAACATCAACAATACTAACAGTTTTCTGAGAGCTACAGTTGTTACTAAGTAGGGCCTGGGGCGTAATTTTTTTTTTACTAGCGAGTCAATATTGATTTGCAAAATTACATGTCAACAGGGGTATGATTCCACACCATTCCCACCACTGCAGTTCTCCCAAGGTTGCAGGCATGGGTTAACTGTCATCTCTACAACTATCTGTCTACATATGACATAACTGTAGGCCACAGAATTTTGATGGTGGTTGAGGTGTGAAACTATACTCCTGTAACCTTATAATTCTGTAAACCACTATTAAATCACACAAAAGAAGTATATCTTAAAAGGGTGTGTGTGTGTGTGTGTGTGTGTGTGTATGTGTGTGTGTCACTACTTTACTAGTGTAAAGTAGTTCTTTGCCTGCTTACTTCTTCATCTTCTCCTCCTCCTCCTTTTTCTTCTTTTTTCTCCAGGATTATCACTGGGGCTCATTGCCGGTGCTCTGAATCCACTGCTCCTGGTGTCCCTTTTTTCCATTTTATTGGCTAGAACATAGAGAAATTGAGAAGACAGGGAGATAAAGAAGAAGAGAGAAAGACACCTGCAGATCTGTTCACCACTTGTGAAGCGTCCACTACGTGCACGTAACTGGGTGAGCCCCCACTGACCTTCCCTGTTTTCTTCTTAACAGCTTTTATTACAAAAACAACAACAAAACCCAATATTTCCCCCTCCAATTCACCCTAACTCCTCTACTCTGTCTCACCCCTTGCTTCAAGAAACTTGACCCTGAACTCTACTTCCACTGTGACAAAACATTAACTCACAAAGCCAGACTCTGTAAAACAGAGGTTCTCAACTGGGATGCATAACTGGCCCTGCAGGATATTTTACAATATCTGGGAATATTTTTGATTCACATCCATAGCAGGGCCAGGATATCATCACTAGGTTATAGTGGTTCTAGACAAGGAATGCTGCTGAAACATCCCAAAATACACAAGACAATCTTGCACAATACGCCCCCTGCTCCCAACTGTGAATAGTACTTCTGTTGAGAAATCCTAATGTGAAATATTTCTTGTATTAACTGTAATAAGAAACGACTCCTTTTTTTTTTTTTCATTTCATAGGTCAGAGAGGAATTTAAAGGGAAGAAAAGATAGAGAGGGAGGAAGAGGGACAACTACAGCTTCTCCACTATAGGTGGGGACTAGGGGCTTGAACTGAGTCCTTTTAAATGGTAATGTGTGTGCTTAATGGGATGAGCTACTGCCTATCCCTTTAATAGTTTTTTCTAATTTACTGTTATCAATATTTCACTAGTTCAGAGCATAAACATTTATGTATTTTAACTCTTAATAAATGGGGATAGAAAAACAATTCAGGGGGCCAGGTAGTGGTGAATCTGGTTAAACACACACATTACAGTGCCCAAGGATCCAGGTTCAAGTCCCTGGTCCCCACCTGCAGGGGGAAAGCTTCACAAGTGGTGAAGCAGTGCTTACTTTCTCTCTCCTTCTTAATCTCCCCCTCCCCTCTGAATTTCTATCTTTATCTAATAAATAAAATATCAAAAAAGAAAACAATTCAGTAAAAGCTATATACTTAATAACATACCCATAAGTAACACCATATTCAATGTTGAAAAACAGTTTTTCCTTTAAGTTTAGGAGAAGACAAGAATATGTTCACTGTCACTATTCACATAGTATTACTGGAAGTTCTGCCTATAGGGATGGGGCTTATTATCACTGTTGCAGATAACAGTATTATGTGCATATAAAATTCCAAAGATTCTACTGATGTCACAGAAAAAAACAAGTTCCTATAGAAAATGTTAGTCTATACATTTCAGTATAAAAATATGTTGCATTTCTATATGCACACAGTGAACTAGAAGAGAAAGAAACAAGAAAAAAAAAAGCAGGGTGGGGAGGGCTGGTGGTGGTGGACTTGGTTAAGTGTACATAGTACTAAGTGCAATAACCTGAACAAGGATCTGGGTTCAAGCCTCCAGCCCCCACCTGCAGGGAAGAAGTTTTACAAGTAGTGAAGCAGGGATGCAGGTGTCTCTCTCTCTTCTCCTCTATCTCCTCATTCTCTCTCAAATTCTCTTTGTCCTATCCAATAAAAATGGAAAAAATGACTGCCAGGAGCGGAGCAGTGGATTTGTAAAGCCAGCACCAAGCCCCAGCAATAACCCTGGAGGCAATATATATATATCCATTTAATATTTTGAACTCAACAAATGGTGTTGGGAAAATTGGGTTGAAACATGCAGAAGCATGAAACTGAACCACTTCATCTCACCAGGAACAAAAGTTAACTCCAAATAGATCAAAGATTTGGATGCTAAACCAGAAAACATAAAATATTTACAAAAAACATTGGAAAACTCTTTATAAGTGGTTATTATTTATTTTATTGCTACCAGGAATATCAACCAAGCTCTGTGTTGGCATTGGGAATCCACTGCTCCTAGTAGTTATTTTTCCTTTCTATCTTTATTTTTTAAATTACTATTAAATAAGACAAAGAGAGAGAGAAAGAAGGGGAAAGAGAGGGAGGGAGGGGGAGGGGGAAGAAGAGGGAGAGAGAGAGGGAAAGGGAGTGAGGGAAAGAGGTAGACACCTGCAGGTGTGCTTCACTGCTTGTGAAGTGAGGTCTTGAACTTGGGCCCTTGGACATGGTAATATGTGTGTGCTTAACCCATTGCCTGACCCACCCTCTAAGTTTTATAGGTATCTTCAATGACTCAAGTCCATTTGCAAGGAAGAGAAAAACAAAAATATACCAATGGGACTACATCAAATTGAAAAGCTCCTGCACAGCTAAAACAAACAAACAAAACACCACTTAAAGAGAGTTCTTACAGAATGAGAGATCTTTTTATGTCATATATCAGATGAAAGGTTAATAACCAGAATATATATAAAACTCACTAAACTCAGCAACACCAACAAACAAAACCAAACTCATCCAAAAGAGGGGAGAGTACATAGACAAAATATTCACCAAAGAAGACATCCATGGGGCCAACAGACACGAAAAAAATGCTTCGAGTTACTATCAGAATTTGAAATTATCTCACTCATGGGCAGAAGTTAAGAAATAAGAATATAAAGGGAAAACACAAAGTAGAACTTCCGACTATGTTGCACCAAAACAAAGAACTCTGGGGAAGGAGAGCAGCTATAAGAAAGGATGCACTTGTGGTCCGGGAGGTGGTGCAGTGATAAAACTTTGGACTCTCAAGCATGAGGTCCTGAGTTCCATCCCCGGCAGCACATGTACCAGAGTGATGTCTAGTTCTTTCTCTCTCCTCTATCTTTCTCATAAATAAATAAAATCTTTTAAAAAATAAAGGATGCACTTGGAGCCTGATGGTTACTCAGCAGGGTTCCCTGGTCCCCTTGAATAGGAAGGAAACTTCATCACTGAGGATTGGTAGAAGATAGCATAATGGTTATTATGCAAAGAGATTCTTATGCCTGAGGCTCTGAAGTCTCAGGTGGAATCCTATACACCATCATAAGCCAGAGATGATCAGTGCTTTGGTAAGAAAAAAATAAAATCAAGATTCACTCCTTCTCTCTATCAAAAAAAAAAAAAAAAGGGAAAGGATGAGAGAAAGTGAAAGGAAGAAAAATGAGAGAGAGAAAGAAGGAAGGAATGATATGTGTTAGTAGCATGATAGGATTTACATGTTGGGAATCCTATGAGCTAATGAAGTCCTGCCTTCTGGTACTAGAAATGGGGATACAAAAGAGGGAGATATTTAAAGGGGCCAGGCAGCGGTGCACCTGGTTAAGTGCTCACATCACAGTGTGCAAGGACCCAGGTTCAAGCCCCTTGTCCCCACCTGCAGAGGGAAAGCTTCATGAGTGGTGAAGCAGGGCTGCAGGTGTCTCTCTAACTCCCTCTCAAGTTCTTTCTGTTTCTATGTAATAATAAATAAATAAAAACAAAAAAAAATAGGGACTTTTTTTTCTGATTGAAGATATTCTCTCATTTTTTGAAATTGAATGAGCAGGACTGGGAATGGCATAAACTTGAAACTCAGAGACAAAAAGACCCTCTGAACTTCAGTCATGGTATCATTTACCAAGTCAGGGAAGAAAAGAGGAGGTGATTTTTGTGGGATGACATACAGTGTAGAAAAAAGATATTTGAGGGGCTAGGCAGTGACACACCTGGTGTTAAGTGCAAACACTATACTGTGAAAGGACCTGGGTTCAAGTCCCCGGGCCCCACCTGGAGGGGGAAAGCTTCACAAGTGTTGAAGCAGGGCTGCAAGTGTCTCTCTGTCTCACTCTGTCTCCCCCTGTCTCCCCTTTCTTCTCAATTTCTGGCTATCTCTGTCCAATAAATAAAGATAAAAAGATATTTGTTTCTTTTTTTTACTTTTTTAATATTTAGTTATTCCCTTTTGTTGCTCTTTTTTTATTGTTGTAGTTATTATTGTTATTTTTTATGTCATTGTTGTTGGATAGGACAGAGAGAAATGGAGAGAGGAGGGGAAGACAGAGAGGGGGAGAGAAAGATAGACACCTGCAGACCTGCTTCACCACTTGTGAAGTGACTCCCCTGCAGGTGGGGAGCTGGGGGCTCTAACTGGAATCCTTGTGCTGGTCCTTGTGCTTTGCACCACTTGCGCTTAACCTGCTGCGCTACCACCCGACTCTCAAAGAAAGACATTTGAACAAATCTTTATGTCATACATATTTTCACATTTATGAAAGTAACTTACACACCTCTTGTCACCAAAAATATATGAACAAAAGTATAATGGCTCCACTGGAAAATAGTCAGTGTTAAGAATTGTTTGGAGTTTTCAATTAGGTATATGTGGAAAGATTATACATTAAGACATATAATCATAAACCAGAGGACGCACACTAGTTAGGGTACCTGTGATATCATGTACACTTAACCAGGTGTGCCACCACCCAGCCTCCTGTGCTGTCATGTGTATGGCCCACGTTTGAGTTCCATTACCACAGAGGAATGCCATCGCTCCAAAACCAGCCTTGGTATTGTGATGTTTTTCCTCTCTGGCTCTATATCTTCATGAAAAAGTGACTCTGCAGTGGCAAAATTGTTTAAGAACAAGGTCTTGGCTCATCAAAAGACAAAACAAAATGACTTCAAAACAAAACCCACAAAAATACAATCATAAATTGTGCTTTATGCATTGTCTTTTTTTTTTCACTTTGCAGTGTATCAAAACTGACAACTGTATGTTTTTATTGTTTGTTTATTTTGTTACAAATAAATAATGCTTGCCTGCTTCTATCACTTCTACAGACTCCTTTTTTGTCCCCCCCAAAATATTATATTTTTATTAGTGAACTTTTTTTTTTTTCCTCCAGGGTTATTGCTGGGCTCGGTGCCTGCACCATGAATCCACCGCTCCTGGAGGCCATTTTCCCCCCTTTTTGTTGCCCTAGTTGTTGCAGCCTCTTTGCGGTTATTATTGCCATTGTTGACGTTGCTTTGTTGTTGGGTAGGACAGAGAGAAATGGAGAGAGGAGGGGAAGACAGAGAGGGGGAGAGAAAGATAGACACCTGCAGACCTGCTTCACCACCCATGAAGCGACTCCCCTGCAGGTGGGGAGCCGGGGGCTCGAACCGGGATCCTTACGCTGGTCCCTGCGCTTTGTGCCACGTGCGCTTAACCCACTGCGCCACCGCCCGACTCCCTATTAGTGAACTTTTAAGTTTTTATTTATTGGATTGAGACAGAGAAATTGAGAGGGGAGGTAGGAAGGGAAAAAGAGACACTTACAGTCCTGCTTCACAACTTGTGAAGCCTTCCCCCTGCAGGTGGGGACCAGTGTTTCAACCTGGTTCCTCATGTACTATAATGCGTATGCTTAACCAGGCGCACCACCACCTGGCCCCCTTTGTGAATTTTTTTTGAGGGGGTTAATGCTTTAAACTGTAGTCATTGTCACATACATATAATTTTATTATGTACTTAGCCCCCACAGTTCTCTTCCACTCCTCCACCTCCTCTTTCACCAGAGTTCCTTACTTTGATGCAATACATCATGCTCAGTTCACTTTTCACTTTGTTTTCTCCCTCCATTTCCCTAATTATTAGGTCTTGCTTATAAATGAGATTATTCAGTATTTGTCCTTCCCTTTTTGGGTTATTTCACTAAACATGATGTCTTCCAGTTCCATCCAAGATGACACAAAGGAGGTTATATCATTTTAACTGCTGAGCAGCATTCCATCATGTACCTATGCCACAGATTTTTTAGCCACTCATCTGTTGTTGGACATCTGGGTTGCTTCCAAGTTTTGCTGATTACAAACTGTGTTGCTATGAACAGAGGTATACAAAGATCTCTACTGATAGGTGTTTTTGTTTCCTTTGGATAAATTCCCAGGAGAGAAATTGCTGGGTCTATTTCTAATGTTCTGAGAAATCTCCAGACTATCTTCCACAAGGGTTAGACCAATTCACATTCCCAATAGTGCAGGAGTCAGACTCCCCTTTTTTTTTTATCTCTTCTGAGAGAGAAACATAGAAGGAGAAAGCTAGAAATGGGGAGAGAGAAGAAGAGGGTGAAAGAGAGATACCACAGCACCACTGCACTGCTGGAGAGTCTTCCTGGTAGATGGTACTCCTTTGTGGTGCAGAGGTTCAAATCTGCATATGGGAAAGTATACACTACTTATTTCATGAATAGCAACTAATTGTTTTCAGTATACCAGATCCTTCACTCACCTTGTTAAGTTTATTCCTAAATATTTAATTGTTTGATGCTAGGGTGAGTGGAACTAAACTGATGTTTGCATAGAGGAATGCTACTGATGTTTATATGTTGATTTTGTAGCCCACTACTTTATCTCTTGCTTAAAATCTTTCCAGAAGCTTCCTACTGGACTCTTTTTTTTTTTTTTTTTTTCTCCAGGGTTATATCACTGAGGCTTGATGCCTGTACTACAAATCCATGACTCCTGGAGGCCATTTTTTCCCCTTTTGTTGCCCTTGTTGTTTATCATTGTTGTTACTATTATTGTTGTTATTGCTGTCATTGTTGTTACTGGATTCTTTTGTATTTTCTAAGTATACTATCACATACTCTTGGAATAGTAGCAAACTGACTTCTCTTTTGATCGTATTCTTTTAATTCCTTTCTCTTGTCTGATTGCTATGGCTAGGACTTCCAAGACTATACTGAATTGTAATGAAGACAGTTGGCAGCCCTGTCTGGTACCTGACCGTAGAAGGTAGGATTTCATTTTCTCTCCATTGAATATGATGTTGGATTAAGTCTGCTGTATATAGACTCTACTAATTTGAGAAAATTTCCATCTATCTTCATTCTTTTTAATGTTTTGATCATGAAGGGATGTTGGGTCTTGTCAAAGGCTTTCTCTGCATATCTTGAGATAACCAGATGGTTTTTGGGTTTCCTTTTGTTGATGTGGTGGATCACATTTATTGATTTATATATATTCAACCAGACTTGAATCCATCTTTTTTTTTTAAAGCATTTATTATTTTCTTAAGCTTTATTTTATTTTGATATAACAGAGAGAAATTCAGATGGGGAAGATAGAGAGGGAAAGAGACAGAGAGACTACCTGCAGCCCTGCTTTACTGCTCATGAAGTTTTTCCCCTGCAAGAGGGGACCAGGGGCTTGTGCATGCACTTAACCAGGTGCACCAACACCTGGCCTCCTTGCATCCATCTTGGTCATGGTGTACATATATATATGTATTTTAGTATAAATTTATTTACTTATTTTACTATTATTAGTAGTAATTTAATATTGATTTATAAAATTATAAGTCATTGGGTACAGTTCCACATTGTCCCCACCACCGGAGTTTTGTGTCCCCATCCCCTCCTTTGGAAACTGCAGTTGTTCTCCCAAGGTCACAGGTACAGGCTATTATTTCTGTAAATATCTGTCTATCTATATATATATACATTTCTGTCCATATTTTTATGGTCCTGCCTTCTCTTCCTTTCTAAGTCACACCTACACCTATTACTACTTCTGCATGTCTTTCCTTTTTTCCTCTTCTCTCTTTGGATCCTGAATAGAAATAGAAAACTAAATTAGGGAAGAGAATACCTACCAAACTTGGAGGAAATATATAAATACAATGAACTGTTTACCATATCAATCTGACGACTCAGCACCCAAATCTATTCACATTTAGCACAGGAGCTTGTGTGACCTCTGAGTCTCTGTCTGAGTGCTCAGTCCATGGTCACAACTGGGAACACTCTAGGCTGCACTCAATGGTGTACATATTTTTAATGTACTTTTAAAATGTACTTTATTTTTAATGTAGTTGGTTGCTAGGATTTTGTTCCGTATCTTAGCGTTTATATTCATCAGGGTTATCGGCCTGTAGTTTTCTTTCTTTTTTGTTGTTGTGTCTTGTCTGCTTCTGGTATCAGAGTTATTTTGGCTTCATAGAAAGTGGAAGCTAGGGAGTAGGGCAGTAGTGCAGTGGGTTAAGCACACACGGCGCAAAGCTCAAGGACCAGCTTAAGGATCCCGGTTTGAGTCCCCGGTTCCCCACCTGTAGGGGAGTTGCTTCACGTGCGGTGAAGCAAGTCTGCAGGTATCTATCTTTCTCTTCCCTCTCTTTCTTCCCCTCCTCTCTCCATTTCTCTATGTCCTATCCAACAACGACGACATCAATAACAACAACAATAATAACTACAACAACAATAAAAAGATCACCAGGGAAACAAGAGGGAAAATAAATAAATAAAATAAAAAGAAAGTGGAAGCCAGTATTCCTGTATCTAGAGAGTAGAAGTGAGTATTTCTGTGTCTTTGATATTTTGAAGGAGCTTGAAAAGTAGAGGTGTTAACTTTTCCTTGAAGGTTTTGTAGCATTCTGTTTTGAAGCCATCTGGGCCTGGATTATTATTGTTGGGGAGGCTTTTGATGACTGTTTCCACTTCTCTAGTTGTAATTAGTCTATTAGTGTTTTCTAGATTTTCCTGGTTTAGTCTTGGGAGGCTATATACTTCTAGAATAAAGTATATTTTCTGATGTGTTATCATTGTGAATTTAATTTTAGACTTCCAAGAGGGGTTACATTTCTCCACAGAGCTGTATAAATCTTCCCAGAAGGCTAAAACAGTCAGTGACTCATGTTAGATGGCAAAGAACTGGATTTGGGTCCTCTGAGTTGCAAATTGCCAACACTAAAGAGAAAAAAATTCCTGGTGCTTGAGCTGACTTGAAACACCCTGAAGCTTTTTCCATGTATTTAAGCAAGTAAATGAAATTTCCATTTATTAGGAACATGTGACTTACTTTTGGTAGAGAGACTAATGGGAAATAAGCATAATTTGCTGAGTGCCTGCATTGTGCAAAGCAGTGCTCTGTGCTTATATACACTATTATTTTTAATATTCACAACAGCCTTTGAAAGGGTTTTTATTGTTGCATTTTTCATATGAGGAAATTGAAGTTCTGAGAGTCTAAACATTAGGTTGTCTAAGCCATTCAGATTCTCAGTCCTTAGTACTTCTTACCTTTCTAGGTTGCTATTCCCAAAAGTCTAAGTGATGGTTCAGAGTAGCCCTTTTAAACAGTATTTTGGCATAAGCACACTCCTATATTAGGGAAGGAAATTTTTATTTTCAGAGTCAGGGTTGAGAAACCAGACCAACACAGAGAAGCAGATGAACACAGAAAAGTCCTGGTCATTTCCTCGCTTCTTCCCTCCTCAGGTACGATCCAGGTTATACCATTTGGCTAGATAGACTAGCCTCAGTAAAGAAAACTTTACATTTAAAGTAGTCATTTAAAGTAATAATTCATCTGTTTGAGTAGTTATATGATAATTTTCTAATATTCAGAGAGGAGATGCATACTGGAACTCAGATTATCATTATCTCTGGAGCTGAGGTAGGAAGTGCTCTGATAATAAGGTAAAAATCACAAAAAGAAGGTCTCTTTCCTTTTGTTATGTGACACATGGGTGGAGAGTCTTCCCTCAATATTTATTTACTCAAGATTCTCTTTTCTTTCTTTCTTTTTTTGTTTTATTTTGTTACCAGAGAACTGTTCAGCTCTGGTTTATGGTGATGCGGGGGACTGAACCTGGAACTTTGGAGCCTCAGGCAAGAGAATCTATTTGCATAACCATTATGCTATCTACCCTCTGCCCTGAGATTCTTCTAGTGGGAATTTCTTCAAGCTGCCACAGCAAGAGGGCTGGAATGTAGGTGGCCAAAATTTAGGGCGCATCATAAGACTGACTCAAACTCCTGCCTTTTATTTCTGTGTTCACCTTTTGCAATGTTTCTTTCATAAGTGTAATATACATATACACTAGCTATAGTAACGTTAATGTTGATGCTTGTGGAAATAAATATATAAATATTATTATATATTATTACATCACAATATATATATATATATATATATATACTTGGATTCACTTCCAAACACATGATTTTTTTTTCTTCCTGAAATGTTTCATTTTTGGATCATGAACATAATTCAGCACATAACTTTCAAAAAGATTTATTTGTTTATTTATGGGAAAGAACTAGAACATCATTCTGGCTCATGTAATGCCAAGGGGTCAATTAGAGACCTCAGGCCTGATATTTTAATGCTCTATCCATTGAGCAGGACTCTGGTTCCTTTCCTTTTTCCTTTTCATAAAAATATACAGATAATTTTTAAAATAAATAAATAAAGCTTAAAAGTTGTGTCATGAGAGCCAGAGATGGAGCTCCATGGTTTAGTGTATGCTTTGCCTGCATAAGGTTTTGGTTTCAATAACTGGTATTGAAAAAAAAAGATTTAATTTCTGTGTCACTTATGACACCAGAGCTATGATATGCTTACTAAATATTTATTTATAGATAAGAACATATAGCCAGAGAGAGGCTGAAAGACAGTGCACCACTGAAGCTTCCTTCAGTGCAGTGGGGGTCAGGCTTGAACCTGGGTTACGCACATGGCAAAGCAGCACACTCTCCAAGTGAGCTATTAGCTCACTTAGTAAATATTTCATAGAGCAAATCTTGAATAGAGAAAGAGTTTATTTTGTCAGTCCAGCCTCAATTTTGGTTTGGCTTGATCACAGTGTAGCCAAGCAGCAAACAAATGGCTCAGTCAATGACCTTCCACTTCAGTGGGAACAACTGTCAGCTCTTCTAAACAGACCCACTAATTAAAGAGTGCCAGTGAATAAAGGGCTGGATGAAAACAAACAAAAATTCTCTAGGAGTCTCCATAATGTAGAAGAAATTGGATGAATTCTTTACTCAGAAGAGCAAATAAATTCTAGTCTAACCTTTCAATCTAACTTGCAGGTAAATATGGAGGAAGGAGAGGTATGATGCAGACACCACAAAGGAGCTATGTGATAAACCCAGAAGGCAGCCTGGTTTCTTTAACAAAACAAGGTCATTGTAAGTAAAAGAGGGGTAGGGAGAAGGAGGCTATTTTAAGTTAAAAGTTGTAACCAAATACAATCTGTGGTCATTGCTTGGGTCTTGTCTGAGTAAGTCAGCTGTTTAAGGCATTTTGGGATCAGCAGAGAAAATGTGAGTGTGGATTCTTATGCTTATATGTAATGAAATCCTAGGTAATTATTGTTGACTTTGGTTAGGTGTGAAAATGGCAATATGCTTATGTGGAAAAATGTCCTTTTAAAATGAGATGCAGTGGCCTGAGAGGTGTCACAGTGGATAAAATCAGATCATTAAATTCAATCTCAGGCATTGTATAGGCATCTACATTTGAAAGAGAGGGAGACAGAGAAACACAGAGAGAGATGTATATTGTAATATTTAGAGGTGATGAGGTAAATGTGGCAAAATGTAAAACATTGTTAAATCTAAGTGGTAGATTTTTTCCTATTGATTACACTAGTGTCTTACTTTGAGTGATGTCATTCCTTTATTAAGCAGACAAAACAAATACAAAAGAAAGAGGAGGAGGAGAAAGAAAAGAAAAAGAGAAGTAGAAAGAGGAGGAAGAAAAAAGGAGGTGTGGGAAGAGGAGGTAGGAAAGGAGGGAAAGAAGGAAAAGGAGGAGGAGAAAAAGGAAAAGGAGAAGGGGGAAAAAAAAGAGGAGGAAGAATGAGTTGTACATCTTGGATAGACCGTGAGCCAGGTTCCAGGAAGCCTAGACGGAGGAGAGTGTTGCTTCCTCAAGACCAATTTGTACACCTAGGCAAGTCCACCAAGGAGCTTCTGCACACCTACCCAGGGTCGCTGCGACAATGAATAATCTGTCACCTATCATTGGTTTATGAATCCAAACCTATAAGGATGGTGAGAGTGGTCAAGAGGGAGCTATTCAATGAAAATCTCTCTCCTCCACCGCTTGCCAGAGTGACAAGTCTAGCCTGCTGCACCCACCTGGACGCAGGGCGGAGTGAGGGCGGTTCTCGGCTCAGCGTGAGGGGAGAGACCCAGGCAGCACGTGCCAAGGCCTCCACAGTCACCTGCTTACAGAAGGGCGGATGGGGCGGGGAGCTGAGAGCCCGGTGGGCAGGGAGGGGCGCGCACCTGGCGGCGGGCGGGGGCGCGCGGCGGGAAAGCGAGGCCGGTGGGTGGCAAGCCGGCCCCGGTGGCCGCGGTCTCCGCGGGCTGTCTTCCCCAGGGGGGTAAGTTCCTTGGCCGGGAAAGGTGCAATTGTGTGCAGCTATTCCTGGTATGTCAGGCGGGCCGAGCAGCCACAAACCCAGGGGGTGCGACTTCCAGAAGCTCTGGGAGAGGGGAGGGCGGAGGCGGGAAGGATGAGGGCGCCGGGGTGCACCCCCTCCGGGCGGAGCCGGGGTCCGGGCTGGCGGCTCCGCAGAGGGAGCGTGGCGGGGCCCTCGGCCTCGTGGCGAACCGTGGCATCCCCGGCCCAGACAGTCTGACCACAAAGGCGGCGGCGGCCGGGAGTCCCGGGCGTCTCGGCCGCGAGGGCGGACGGAAGCGGCTACTCTGCGGACCCGGGGTGGGCGGTGGCGGTGCGCTGGGGCGGGGCCTTTCCGGGGAGGGCGGTGGCGGCGCTGCGACGTTTGAAGTCCCAGCAGTTGTCCCGGCTGGTGCCGCGCGCCTCCGGTTGCCTTTTGCACATCCCGCGCCTCCCGCCCGTCTGTCCCGGTGCTCGCAGGCCTGGGGTCTTTTGCAGGAGTCTGGAGAAAGGCACGTCTCCAAGCCCCTGCGAACTGGAAACCGTGCGGAGCTGCGGGCTCAACAAAGGGAGAGCCCGGGAGTCTCGCCGTCGGTGAAGGGCGCGCGCACCCCGCCTACCTTCCGCCGCCCCTTCGCTCCAGGCCCGGGAAGGATGCAGGAGGCCGAGGCCGACTGCGCCGTAGCCTTCGCGGAAGCTCAGAGATGGGTGGAGGTGAGTGAGCGAACGCCTTTACTGACTCTACGCGCTCGTTTGCGCCCCGGGGCGGGCGAGGCGAGGAGACAGAGTCCCGGCCACTCTGCGCTCCCGTCCGCTCCCCGGGCTTTAGCGGGCGCTCACATCCCGGCGAGCTTTGGACTTTGAAGTTCTGGGGCTTTGAACGTGGCATTTAGGTTAGCGCTATCCCCCCACCCAGTCCTGCCAAGGCCAGACCTCGCCCACCCGAGTTCCGGGAGCGCACCTGAGATACCTCTCTGCAAAGCTCCCCTCGGCCTTCAGGTGCTCTCCCTTAGCGTTGGGTGGAAACGGAGATGTCCGATTCACACCTGCACACTCGCAGCTTCAGGGAGTGCGCTGTGGTACGCGAGGGCCGGTGGGGAGGGGGTTTGCAAGCATTCCCGGTACATCTGGAGCAATGCTTTGACCCATGCGACATCCGGACCCCTGAGAGGGCGTGTTGGGATGGTGATGGTGGTGGTGCCAGTCAGGACTTGACTTCTTCAGAGTGCAATGAGACCAAGATACATTTAGGAGTCATTTACTCATTCCCCAGCTATGCCCCAGAGACAAGATCTTCCATTCCCTCTTTCCTTGGCGCCTCCGGGTTAGGTTTACGTATAGAAAGTTCAGAGCGGAGTATCAGATGAGAATACATTATGACTTTTTTTTTTTTTATTGGATTGACATTGCATCGTGACATAAAAGTTTCAGATGTCTATTATAAAACAGTGGAGCATTATTTTTAAATGAGGCAAAGCATGTCTTAAAAGTGAAGGAGAAGCAACCATTTATCAGAAAACAGTTTTCTATACCAGCCTTGCAGGCAGTTAGAAGTTACTGATGTCACATGAATCTTATTTAAAATTCCCAACAGGGATGAAAGACTATTCCATTGGATAAACAAGTTATTCAAGAATTCCAAAGCAAACAGTATCTCAAAACAATTCACTTGCTCTAAAGGAATAATAGTGGATTCAATGTGAACTCTCAAACATGAGGTTCCAAGTTCACCTTGCCAGAGTGATGTTCAGATTCCCTCTCTTCACCTCCTCCAGCGCCTTCTCTCCGACTCAATAGTAAATACATAATCAGTGAATATAAAGAGTAAACCTTAATGTATATTTCTTTAAAATATTTTATTAATTTTATTTTAATGTCAGCAATACAGAGAGAAAGATACAGAGAGAGACAAGAGCACTGTACTACTCTGGTTTATGATAATGCTGGGGATTAATCTGGGACCTGGGAGTCTAAGGCAGGAATGGTGTTTGCATAGCCATGCTGCTTTCTCCCTTGCCTTCTTAATATATATTCCTTACTCTAAAGTAGCATGCAATGTGTTAGTGGACTCACTGGACAAGTATGGGAGGGAGTCTATGAAATTAACTTTTGGTTTGGTGTTTGGACTGAAGCTTTGACCTAGTCTGAAGGTGACTTAGAAAGGTGCAAGGAGGAGGGCATCGGGGATGGGGGGTTGGGAGAAGAATAAACCCAGTATTTTGAATTGAAATGAGGGTGGAAAAATTCCAGCAATGTAGTTAAGAGAAATAACTTCCCTCATTCATAAACGTTGAAGTCAAGGCTTCCAAAGGTAATTTTCCACTAGTAATGTCTTTTTCTATGTAATTTTATAAAAGGTGTTAAACTACTTTTTTGTGTTAAGGATGTTAGGAGAAGGGAAGAAATACAGGGATTTTATTTATTTATTTATTTATCTTTTGTTTCCTTTGTGGAAATACACTATTATAAAAGCTTTCACAGTGAATGATGAATGTACCCAACTTCTCACTCCCAACCCATCCCATCTAATAATGTTTTTTGAAACAATTTGGCAACCCTGCAAAGTATTTTATTTGCCTTCATCTGAGAGCTGGATCTTTCAAAAGATGTTGTTATATTTTAATATAATTAATGACATTAAGTTAAGAAGTACATTTTAATGCCATGGGAAGCGAGACAGTACAGCCATTGAAGATATGCAAACAATTTACACATCCTGCTTGGATAACAGAACTTGGCATTTTTATCCCTCCAGTTAATGTTCACAGTTATCTGTCTGCTTAGTTTGTCTTAACAACCAAAACACATATTATATATATATATATTTTATTGCCACCAGGTTATCACTGGGGCTCAGT
This sequence comes from Erinaceus europaeus, assembly GCF_950295315.1. NCBI lineage: Eukaryota > Metazoa > Chordata > Mammalia > Eulipotyphla > Erinaceidae > Erinaceus > Erinaceus europaeus. The sequence continues at coordinate 91,989,747 of NC_080166.1, forward strand.
ACCTGCACAACAAACTTGTCTCTCGGCAGCCATTTTTCTTTCTTTACTTACTTATTTACTAATGATTATTTATGTATGTATTCCCTTTTGTTGCCCTTGTTTTATTGTAGTTATTGATGTCATCGTTGTTGGATAAGACAGTGAGAAATGGAGAGAGGAGGGGAAGACAGAGGGGGAGAGAAAGATAGATACCTGCAGACCAGCTTCACTGCTTGTGAAGCAACTCCCCTGCAGGTGGGGAGCCGGGGTCTCCAACTAGGATCCTTAAGCTGGTCCTTGCGCTTTGCGCCGGACTCCCTATTAATTTGTTTTTGATAGAGACAGAGAGAAATTGAGAGGGAGGCTGGTAAAGAGGGATAGACACCTGAAGTACTATTTGTGAAATATCCTCTATGTAGGTGGAGAGTGGAGGCCTAAGCCTGGATCCTTAAGAATAGTAACATGGGGGCAGCACTAGATAGCATAATGGTTATCCAAAGCATAGTACCATGCATGCTCTAGCAGGAGTACCATCACCGGTTCCCTTCAAAGCATATATATATATATATATATATATATATATATATATATATATATATATATATATATATGTATATATATTATATATTAAATATTTTATTTATTTATGAGAACGATAGGAGGAGAGAGAAAAAACCAGATAGGAGGAGAGAGAAAAAACCAGATATCACTCTCGCACATGTGCTTCCGGGGATCGAACTTGTGACCTCGTGCTTCATGGTCCAAAGCTTTATCACTGCTCCACTTCCCGGACCACCAAAGCATGTATTTTGTCACTGATTTAAAAATTTTAAAATATTGATCTTGCCAAAATGAGTAGAATGATTTTCTCATTGCCATAACCTCTGAAGACGCCTCCATTTAAGAATAAAGTGCTAATTCCAAAGTATTTCATGAAAGTATTTAGAAATTAAGGGAGGTTATGGTAGAGAGCTTTTCCCTGCTTACTAATATTTTTGCTCTACTATGTATTTAACCTTTATCTACATATATTGAGACATTAATAGGCCATTGTGTGTACATATGCTTATACACATACATGCAGAAACAAATAGCATAATGTAATAGTCTGTGTAATGTGATGTGTTAGCTCTATATAAACAAATATGAGTTATAACATTATGTAGTATATTCTGCTACCTTTATTCACAGCTGTAGCTTTGAATAGATCAAGGTCAGAGAATCAACTGATGACGAGTTCATGCCAGCTTGCCCTGGATATTCCCATTCATCAGCAGCGATTCAAAATAGCTAATATTCTATTCCCTAACCAAAGTTAAAGTTTTATTTATTATAGGCCTGGAGTGCAGGAGGAGAAAGAGTGAGATGAGGGCTAGTAGTTATTCTGGCAATTATTATTTTATGACTGTTTTTATTTAAATTGTGACTTAAAAAAAAAGCTTACATATCTGACTTCTGTTTGGTTTACTACTTCAATTCCAAGCAACTATATAAATACTCTCCTTTGAGAAAGTACTTTAGCATAATGTTATTAGAATACTATCTGGTTGGAAATGCTGTTTGGAATATTAATGGTGTACTAGATCTGGTTTATGATTAAACACTGGATTATACCCAAATAATGCAATGGTTTGAATGTTAAAGGCAGAGAGGAAGTTTGATTCTAGCAAAACCATTGAGTTGGTGATGAGGTAGTAGAAAATTCGGCCTGGACCCTTTAATTTTAGTCTATTTCTTCAGCACCTTTTAATTTTCTATACTTAAGAGTTTCCTTGGTCTCTCTGTGTATGGACATTTTGAAAACATGGTAATAAACAAGACAAAATACCACTGGAACTGGAAAGTGTCTGTAATGTTCATTGCATCACACGGTAACCAATTTCCAGTCTGTACGTTAATATTGCTGCCTAAGTTGGGTAGTGATTTTATGACTGGGGAGAAACAGGCTAACGTGGTTCACTACCTCTCTGTTTAACTGCCCTGTTATCTCTTGTTCAATTTTTTTCAGTATCACTGTCACCCTGTAGGACTTAAGGGATGTTAACTTGAGCTCATTGCCAAGTCTGGCACCAGGCTGTGAATCCTTCCCCAGTTACTTCCAATTGAGCTGTTCCTCCAGCTATTCCAGTTTTTACCCTCTAGGGATATGCATGCTGGTCTCCACTCTTTGTGCTAAAATTTTAAAGAATCACACTCTGAGTTGTCTAATCCTTCTGAGTGGTTCCTTCTCCCCCCCCCCCCCATTAGCCACACTTTTTTTTTTACTAGCTTTCCAAGCCATTTGTGTGATCTGCAAGGACTTGCCTGCGGTGCACAGGTAAATCAGTTGTCTATCACTGCTGTCTACAGACAGAATGGAAGTGTTTTGGATTTGTACAGTTCATTTTCAGATGTTATAAGCAGTAGGAACATTTGCTTGAAAATAAATTTATAAAAAGCATTTCTGATGAGGCCAGATGGTGGTGCACCCAGTTGAGTACATACATTACCATGCTCCAGGACTCAAGTTCAAGCCCCTGTCCCTACATGTAGGAGAGAAGCTTCACAAATAGTGGAGCAGTGATGCAAATGCTTCTTTTCATCTGTCCTGCACCCTTCTCTGTTTCTCTCTGTCTTTATCAAAGAAAAGAGAGAAAAGCTCTTCCGGGGGCGTGGCAAAGAGTCACAGCAACTGAAAGATTACACCCAGGATAAAAAGACAAACAAGTTAAAATACACAACACCCAGAATCTCACAGCACAGCCTACAAAGTCTGAGGATAAGGTGAGTACCAACAGGTGAGTGGAAGGTGGCAGGCAGAATTTTGTGAAGCAGAGGCTGCTCAATTTCCAGCTACAGCTGCAGCTGCGGGAGTACAATAGAGCGGTCCGAGAACACAGTGCAGTCTGGAAAAGGCAGACAGACACACTAGACCCTGAGCCTGGGATAACAACTCAGAGCAGAAGTGGAAAAAGAAGCCGTGGGGAACCATGTTGAGTTACCTACCACCCACTGAGGGTTTACTTAACCCAACCAAATCTAAATTAACAGGCAAGAGCTTCTCCCCCCCCCACCATACCACCACAAAAACACAGCCACAGCGCCACCTGCTCGTTGAACGGCAGAAACTGCACCTTAGGAAAACATGGGGAAAGTGCAAATACTCATCTCCATAAGGATTAAGGAAACATGTCTGACTGTGATTTCAGAGAGCTAATTATGAAGGCCACTCGGGACTCCAACCATAACATACAAATTCATATTATGGAATCTTGAGACCTGTTCACCAAAGAATTAAGAATTTCACAGAGAGAGCTCTGAGAAGAAATACAGGAGCTAAAAGATAGCACAAGAGCCTACCTGAGAGGTCTTGTATCCAGAATAAATCAGCTTGAGGACAGAATAGCAAAACTAGAAGATAAAACCTCTACATTCTTGGAGAGCAAAGCATTTGAAGAAGAAAGGTGCATAAAAAATGAAGCAATTCTCTGTATGTTAGCAGACTCCTTCAGCAGGAAGAACATGAAAGTTTCATGGGTCCCTGAAAATGAAGAGAAAGAGAGGAGCAGAGAACATATTCAGAGCAATTATTGCAGAAAAATTTCCACATGTAGATAATTGTTAAAAACTAGATATAGTAGAAGCTGAAGCTACTTAACTTTAAACAAACAACCCCAAGAAATATCATAGTAACATTGCCCAAAAGTAAGATCAAGGAAGAAATATTGCAAGCTGCAAGGGAAGAAGCTGGCATACAGAGACAGAACCATCAGACTATTACCATATTTCTCAACACAAACCCAAGAAGCAAGAAGGGAATGGAATGACATTTTAAATAATGTTATTTTTAATTTTTATTTATTTTTTGTTGATTTAATTATGATCAACAAATTTGTTGGATAAGAGTGATACAATTCCCACCACCAGGGTTCTGGGGAATGGATTGAAATTTTTTATAATATTGAGATAATTATCAACCATGTGTACCGTGTCCTGCCAAATTACCCTTCTAAGTATGAAGGAGAAATCAAAGGTTTCCCAAACATATAGAAACTGAAAAAATTCACCACCATCAACCCTGTCCTGTAAGAACTATTGAAAAGAGGGGGTCAGGCGGTAGTGCAGTTATTATGCCCAGAAGTTCGAGTCCCTGTCTCATGCAAAGAAGACCAGAATCACATGCAATAGCAAGAGCCTTTGTTAGGAAGCTTAAGCTTACGCTGCCGACACCCTTCCAAGCAAGGGGAGAGTCTGAGACCCAGATCACTTTTCGTCCTACCTTTTTATAGTTATCACAGGGTGGGCACAGGTGGAAATATCCACACAGAACAAGGAACAACTGGCTTCGGGTCAATAGCTGCTCTCAATATTCGGGACCCCTCTCCAACCCCACACACTGGGTTAAGCACAAGGACCAGCATAAGGATCCTGGTTCAAGTCTCTGGCTACCTACCTTCAGGGGCTTCGCTTCACAATTGCAGGTGTCTTATCTTTCTCTTCCCCTCTCTGTCTTCCCCTGCTCTCTATCCAACAACAACGACAGCAATAGCAGCGTCAACAATAAACAGCAAGGGCAACAAAAGGGAAAAAGCCTTCAGGAGCAGTGGATTCGTAGTGGAAGTCCCAGCAATAACCTCAGAGTCCAAAACAAACAAAAAGTACTATAAGAAAAGAAGCAAAAAGAACTCTTAACTCTAAATGAACTGATCTGTAATAGAATATAAACGGAAACTTAAGTAAAAGCACCAAAAGGACTACCCATATAGGAAACGAAGGGCAGAAAGGACAGTGATGTGACCAATGTGAGTAGATCAAGGCCAACCATCAAAGGCCTAGACAGTGAAACAGAAACTCTTAGATTTTAATCTTTGCCTCACCTTTTCTGGTAACAGAAGAAAAATTGTTGAGTGGGATAGGTCAAGAAAAGAAGGATGCATACAGAATAGCTCCGCATGTAAATGGAACTTGGGAGACAGAATTAGGAAGGGGGGGAATCATGAGATGAAACTTGGATTAGGGGAGGGGTACTGCAACAAAGCAAAGGACTTTGGGGTGAAAAAGGAACAGGGGACTCTGGGATAAGTAGGGGTTTGAGTTCCTTAATGAGGGGGGGATAAAAGTGTGCATCAGAAACTTGTTATGCAGAATGGGGAATTCAGAAACGTGCAGACAGATGTATTGTAATTCATTAACCCCACCTACCTAATAAAATAAAAAATAGGGGGCTGGGCAGTGGCTCAGCATGTTAAGTGCACATAGTACAAAGCACAAGGGTGGGCGTAAGGATCCTGGTTTGAGCCCCCGGCTCTCCACCTGCAGGGGGTCACTTCACAAGCAGTGAAGCATGTCTGCAGGTGTCTGTCTTTCCCTCCCCTTTTCTGTCTTCCCTTCCTCTCGGATTTCTCCCTGTCCTATCCAACAACGGATGACAACAATGATAAACAAGGGCAACAAGAGGGAAAAAATAGCCTCCAGGAGCAGTGGATTCATAGTGGAGCTACTGAGTCCCAGTAATAACCCTGGAGGCAAAAAATAAAATTAAAAAAAGGTATATACAAAAAAAAAAGAGAAAGGAAAGAAGAAAGAAAAAAAGAAAGAAAAAGCTGCTGAAAGTGGTGGATTTGTCATACTGGCATGAAGTTCCAGTTATAATCTGATGGTAAAAACAGCAACAGTAACAAGAAGTAAAATTTCTGGCAATTAGATAAGATTTCAATGAACAGATTGCAAGCATACTTGAAAACATGGTGAGGGTGGGGGTAGGAAGCATAATGGTTATGCAAAGAGACTCTTCTGCCTGAGGCTCCAAAGTCCCAGATTCAATCCCCCATAAATCAGAACTGAGCAGTGCTCTCTGGTTAAAACAACAACAAAAACGAACAAATACTTTATGAAAACGAACAAATACTTTATGATGATACAACTCTATTGTTGTTTAAATGTTAGAAAGAAATTCTTTATGCTTTTTAAAAATGTGGTTCCAGGGAATGAAAGCTTACATACATACAAGATGTAATCAAATCACTATTTAGAGAAAGAGAAGGGAGAGATACCACAACACTCCACTACCCAGAGTAATCCCATGTGATGCAGCCACTCAAAACTCATGCACAAGAGATATAATCTTCCACGTCTCCTGACCCCTCTGATTCTAGCTGTTGCAGTCAAAATCAGTTTTTCAAAATACAAAGAACATTTTGTTAATTATTAATATTATTTTTTATATTTATTTATTCCCTTTTGTTGTCCATGTTGTTTTATTGTTGTAGATAGTATTGATGTCGTCATTGTTGGATAGGACAGAGAGAAATAGAGAGAGGAGGGGAAGACGGGGAGAGAAAGACAGACACCTGCAGACCTGCTTCACCACCAGTGAAGCAACTCCCCTGCAGGTGGTAAGCCGAGGGCTCAAACCGGGATCCTTATGCTGGTCCTTGCGCTTTGTGCCACCAGCGCTTAACCTGTGCTACCGCCCGGCTCCTTTGTTAATTATTTTTTAGGGCATCAAAAATAGGTTTCAAACTCCACAGTCCTTATGTTAGGCTATGTAGCATTCAGTCTTTATGGTGGAGTCTTTACCCATTTCTCTTTGTTTTTGGTTATTTTCCCCACAACTATTTGTATCGTTGCCAGCTTACATAAAGAATTAGAGCACATCTGGAGGCTGGGTGGTGGCGCACCACATTAAGCACACATAGTATGAGAATAAGGATCTGATCTGTGTAAGGGTCCCAGTACAAGCCTCTGGTTCTCCACATGTAGGAGGTCACTTCACAATCAGTGAAGCAGGTCTGCAGGTATCTGTCTTTCTATCTCCCACTCTATTTCCTCCTCCCCTCTCAATTTCTCTCAGTCCTATTAAAAAAAAAAAAAGGCCACCAGGAACAGTGGATTTGTAGTGCAGGCCCCAGCTATAACCTTGGAGGCAAAAAAAAAAAAAAAAAAAAAAAAAAATTCAAGCCCAGCTCCACCACATTAAAGGAAGCTGCAGCCATGTGGTCTTTTTCATGTTTTGTCTTTGTGCCCTCCTGTTTTGAGGTAAAATAAAATAAAATAAAATAAAAAAGCACACATTTAAGTATTATGTATTTAAATATACTTAACACTTAAAAAGTGTTTATTTACCTTGTAACTGGAAGGTTGCATCTTTTGATCACCTTTTATGTGATCATTTATGACATTTATGTGCCATTTATGACAAGCATAGTCAACACTGTCTCATGGTGTATTTCAAAAATTGCCAAGAGAGTACATCCTGAAAGTCTCCAGCACAATGAAAGAAAACTGGGGTTCAGGACTGGCTAGATGGTTCGTTCAGATAGTGTGCTGCTTTCTGGTGCACACCAGCGAGGTTTAAGCCCATCTCCCACCTCACTGAAGGGAGCTTTGGTGCTGTGATCTCTTTCACATATTCTTTCTGCCTTTCTCTGTCTTAAAAAAATAAACAAACAAAAACCCAAAAACTCCACAAAATCAACAAAAAAAATAAAAATGATGGTTACTATATGAGGAGATGGGTGTGAACTAATCTTATTACGATGTTTTTCAGTGATGTAGGACACACAGTCTACCTTAACAGACCCGAACATCAGTTTGATGACACTAAAACTGAAAAGAGAAAAACCATCAGACCAAAAGCAGGGTTTTTTAAATCAAACCATTAAGTTTTGGTTCTGCAACTTTAATTCTTTAAAAAAAATATTTATTTATTTATTTATTTCCTTTTGTTGCCCTTATTGTTTTATTGTTGTTGTTGGATAGGACAGAGAAATGGAGAGAGGAGGGGAAGACAGAGAGGGGGAGAGAAAGACAGACACCTGCAGACCTGCTTCACTGCTTGTGGAGTGACCCCCCTGCAGGTGGGGTGCTGGGGGCTTGAACCAGAATCCTTACACAGGTCCTTGTGCTTTGTGCCACCTGTGCTTAACCATTTGCGCTATGGCCCGACTTAATTCTGTCTGCTTTAGTTTTCTCCCTGGAGCATCCGCTGTGCTTGTGCTGGTTGGAAAGCAGTTAGTGCTCGCTGATTATTTCCTCTGGTTCTCTGTTCACAGGATGCTGTTTTCTCATATGTTGCCTCTTTTTTTTTTTCATGAAACACAAATTCCTTGTTTTTCAGAACACACACACACACCTAGCTAGGGATTGGTGCCTGCATGATGAATTCACCCCTCCTGGTGGTCATTTCTTTTTATCTGTTTTCTTTCTTTCTTTTTTTTTTTTTGTCTTGAGAGTTACTACTGTGGCTCTGTGCCAGCACTATGAATCCACTGCTCCTGTGGCATTCTTTGTCTCCTCTTCCTCCTCCTCCTCCTCCTTCTCCTTCTCCTTCTCCTTCTCCTTCTCCTTCTCCTTCTCCTTCTTCTCTTCCTCCTCTTCCTTACCCTCCTCCCCCTCTTCCTTCTTCTCTTCCCCATTGTGTTGTTGTACTTGCTGTTACTGCTGCTGTTGTTGTTGGATACGACAGAGAGAAATTGAGAGAGGAGGGGAAGAAAGAGAAGGGGAGAGAAAGATAAGATACCTGCAGACTTGCTTCACTGCTTGTGAAATGACACCCCCCCCTGCAGGTGGGGAGCCGGGGGGCTTGAACTGGAATCCTTTAGCCCATCCTTATGCTTAGTACCGTGTGCGTTTAGCCCGCTGCGTTACTGCCCGGCTCCTTGTCTGTCTCCTTTCTTATTGATAGAGGTAGAAAAAAATTAAGAGGATAGAAGGAGGACATAGAGTGGGAGGAAGACACCTACAGCACTGCTTCACCTTGTGAAACTTACCCTCTTCAGATGGGGCCCAGGAGCTTGAACCTAGGTGATTGTGCGTGGTAATGTGTGTGTTCTACTAATGTGTGTGTTCTACTCGGTGCCGTTCTTCCTGACCCCCCACAGATTCCTTGATTCCCTAATTCCTGTTACTCCTTTTCATTCCTGCATGCATGGCCTAACTTTTATGTGACCCTCTATATCAGTCTTTATGTAAGTCTTTTTTTTTTTTTTTGTACCACCAAACACCTACCCCCACCCATTCCTTCCTTTCCTCTCTTTATCTTGTAGATCGCGCTGCACTCTGTGATTTAATTCTATTCATTTTTCTATATTAGACTATGATCTAACCAAGGACAGGAATAGTATTTTATCTTTTGCTTGAGGATTTGGCATGGAGCCTGGTAAATGTTTGTTGAATGAAATTATACTTTAAGGCTATCACTTTACCAACATTTAAAAACAGGGTTTAAAGAACCAGAACTGTTTCCTCAGAGGTAGCTTCCTTCACTCGCTAAAGCTGAATCCATTCCTTAGGCAATTGCTGGGAAGGGGGAAGGGACAGCTACAAGATAGGCCTTCATCTGGGTGCCAGTTTGTCCTTGTCTGTTAACTTAGCATTTCTTCTTCTGCTCGGTCTTGTACCTGGGTGCCATTGCTCGTCCCTTCTTTTTAGTTAATGGCTCCAGTCAGTTTGTTACTCCCCCCATACATCTCCCATACCTACTCTGTATCAGGCACACGCTAGTTTTATTGACTCAGTTACCACATTGAAGGTTTGCTACACGGGGCCGGGTGGTGGTGCACCTGGTTAAGCGCACATAGTACAAAGCAGTATGGAGCGCAAGGACCTGCACAAGGATTCGGGTTTGAACCCCTGCTCCCCACCTGCAGGGGGGATGCTTCACAAGTGGTGAAGCAGGCTGCAGGTGTCTGTCTCTTTCCCTGTCTACTCCATCTCTCTCAATATCTCTCTATCCTATCCAATAAAATGAAAAAAAAAATCACTTCCAGGAGTGGAAGGTTTGTAGTGCTGGCACCGAGCCCCGGCAATAACCCTGGAAGCAAAAAAAAAAAAAAAAAAAAAATATATATATATATATAGTATTGGTTTTTAATACTGCAGAATAGCAGGGGTGCAGCTTCACACCTCTATGTGTGCATAGGTCTCTGCATACTCACCACCAAAGTTCTAATAACATCTCACTAGCAAACAAACAAACAAACAAACAAAAAACCCTCTTGATCCACTCTTCCCATTCCCTCTGGTAATCACCATAATTTTCAGTGAGTTTGAGTTTGTTTTGCTGCTCTTTGTCTGCTGGTTTTAGTTATTTATATTCCATCTCTGAATGTCATTTCTAGTTCTGTTTTGCTACTAAAGTGTGATTTCACCTTTTTTAAATGATAGTGTTAATTCTGTAGCTTCTTTGTTATCTCTCAAAGAGCATTTGTTTTGCTTCTATTGTATTAGCTACTCTGAATAGTGTTGCTATGGCATTTTGAGTTGGTGCTTTCTTATCTTTTGGGTAGATGCTTAGGAATGGAATGCCAGAAAAATATTTCCATTTCTTTTTTTTTAAAGGGATACTTCAAGTGATTTTATGTAGACATTTGTAAAATTTTTAGGCTTTGTCCTAAAAGTCTGGACAGAAGTACTGCTTAAGAGGAACAAGTGTGTAAAGAAACCCAACAGGGGCCCCGTGGCGTTGCACCTGGTTGAGCACACATGTTACAATGTATAAGGACCTGGTTCAAGTCCCAGGTCCCAAACTGCAGGGGAAAGCAGTGCTGCAGGTGTCTCTCTGTCGCTCTCCCTCTCTGTATCTCTCCCACTCTGTCTCCCCCTTCCTCTCAATTTCTGGCTGTATGTATCCAATAAATAAATAAAAGATAATAAAAAGAAAATAAAAGGAAACCCAGAAGTACTATAATGCTACATTAAAAGTTTGCACCTGTGTATTTATTTAACATGTGATAGAGTTTAATATAGGAACAGAGAAAAGAGGAAGAGCATCACTCTGATACGTGGAATACAACTGAGAGCCTTAGGCATGCAAGTCCCATTCTCTACCTATTGAGCTACCCTCTCCCCCCCAGTGATAGTAATTAGGAAGAAGCCTAAGTCCCTCTGGTGAGCCAGACTAGCTGACTGAGGAGGGAACATTTGACCTGAGGCTGGAGTGGGGCTTAAACTTTTGCCCATGAACTTTGGGACACTGAGTTTTATCACTTGTGAGATTCTGAAATTGCACATGACACTTTTAGGGCTTGGCTGGAGGAATTAAACTTTTATTCAGGAAATGTTAACATGTAGTGAAATGCATAGTTTTTTTTTTTCTACTTTATATCTTAACTATTTTTTATTTATTTATTTTTTATTTATAAAAGGAAACACTGACAAAACCATTGGATAAGAGGGGTACAATTCCACACAATTCCCACCACCAGAACTCTGTATCCTATCTGCTCCCTTGATAGCTTTCTTATTCTTTAACCCTCTGGGAGTATGGACCCAGGGTCATTGTAGGATGCAGAAGGTGGAAGGTCTGGCTTCTGTAATTGCTTCCCCACTGAACATGGGTGTTGACAGGTTGATCCATACTCCCAGCCTGTCCCTCTGTTTCCCTAGTGTGGAAGGGCTCTGGGGAATCGGAGCTCCAGGACACATTGTTGGTGTTGTCTGTCCAGGGAAGTCTGGTCAGCATCCTGCTACCATCTGGAACCTGTGGCTAAAAAGAGAGTTAACATATAAAGCCAAACAAATTGTTGACTAATCATGAACCTAAAGGCTGGAATAGTACAGATGAAGAGTTTGGGGGAGGGTGTCTCTGTTTTCTAGATAGCTGGTAGGCATATTTTAGTTATATTCCAAAGGGCCTGTGGCTATACTAGTGTTTTTTTTTTTTGCCTGAGCCTGAAATCTGAAATGCAGGTGGATCCAAGTTATTGTCTGGGGAGATGATGTCATGGCTGGAAAAAAGACCAGAAAGCTGGATCAGGGAAGAGAGTAGCTCCCAAATATGGGAAAGGTGTATAAATATTGTTGACTGTAAACCCTATCAAATTGATGTAATCTGGGGCCCATATTCAGTTTAGGACCTCTGCATCCCTGTAGATCTGAGCTCACATTCTGTGGTCATGAATAGGAACGTTCCAAGCTGCCCCAATTTCAGGACCCATCTTCCTCAGGTGTAGCATAGAGTATGTAGTCCATCCTCCCTTCAGAGGATGGAACAGTCTTTACTGTTGTTGATCCAAGTTGAGGGCAAGGTCCTATGGGGGCCCACAAAGGGGTCTATTTTGTTGTTTCTGATAGGGATGGCCAGTAACAATGGAGAGAGGGATTTATTTGAGGTCTAGGCCCATCATGTCTATTTGGGAATCTCAGGATTCCCTGAGTAGGGCCACAGCTGATGGGGTGGCCAGATAGTGACTAGAGAGTCAATGTTAAAGTATGCCAGTCTTTAATGTTGATAAGGATAGCTTGGGAGTGAGTGAGGGAAGTATAATAGGAAATAGGTGAGAAATGCATAGATTTTAAGTGTAAAATTAAGGAGTTTTTTTTTCTTAGTCGTATGTGGCCATGTATCCAGCACTCCAATCATGATGTGTGTACTAAGATTATTTTTATCATTTGAGAAAGTTCTCTTCCAAAAGTCCATTTCACTTCCTAATAGGCAACCTTTGTTCAGCATTCTAAATCAGAGATTTCCTTAGGGTATTTTGAATAGCCAAGAAATGTCTTAATGTCAATTAATCCCATTTTTTTTTCTCTGTATACAGTATTTTACTATTGCTTGAACACATCTTTATTTGGAAAATAAGAAAAAGTCCCAGAATAAGAAGGGATGGCAAGAGATGAGAGTGCTCACAGTCTTCTTTGAAAGGAACAGAGTTACATAAATAGGAACCAGGACAGGGATGCCTTTAGAACTGTTTGATTTTAGGAAGTGTAAACAGATCTAAGTCAAGGTATTTCCTGAGGAACTGGGAAGATTCTAGCACAGTGTCAGTCATTATAGATGTTGCCAACATGCACTGAAAGCTGAAAGGACGTTCCTTTTAAGATTTCTTTTTTTAATTTTATTTTGTCTAGAGACAAAGAGAGATTGAGAGGGAGGAGGGAGATAAAGAAGGCAAGAGAAACCATTGCAGCACTATTTCACTACTTGTGACGCTTCTTCCCTGCAGGTGAGGACCAAGGGTTTATACTCACATCCTTGTGCACTCAGCCAGGTGTGCCACCACTTGGCTCCTAAAAGTGCACTTCTTTAAGAGTGAAAATACACAGATGTATTTTTTCTCTTTTTAAAAATGTTTTGTTTGTTATTAATAGTTTTTTTCTAGATTGTAAGATTACAATGTATATTTCCACACCAAACCCACCACCACAGTTCTGTAACCCCACCCTCTAACCTCTCAAATATAACCACCATAGTAGAACATAATTCTTTTAATGAAAGTCCCCTTTAATTAAACAGTGGACTCACTGGATCATTTAAATATTTCTTGCTTAATATGCATAACTATAGATAGATAATTAAAGAAATAAGAGTCAACCTATAGCTATGACCTTGGGATAACTACTGATGTTTCCAGTGGAGGGAATGGGACACAGAACTCTGGTGGTGGGAATGGTGTGGAATTACACCCTGTCATCACACTGTATTATAAATCAATATTAAATCACTCATAAAATAAAAAATAAATTAAAAAGGTATTCATTTAATAATAAGAGACAGAGGGCGAGGGGACCAGGTCATCACTCTGATAAATGACATTGCTAGGGTGAAATTCAGGACCTCATGCCTGCCAGTCCTATGATCAGACACTGTAGTACCCCCCAGGCCATCCTTCGAATTTTTAAAAAATGTTCTTATACTGATTGGTTGATGAACTCATTAGATATATAGAAAGTGAAAGAGACCACAGCACCAAAAGTTTGTTCAATACAGGACATGAACCTGGGTCATGCACTTGACAAAACAGTGTGCTATCCAAGTGAACTATTTTTCAGGCCTCTTTACAATTTTATGAAAAATGTAAAGACACTTAGACTTGAGTTATTATGTAGCCTTCCCTAATATTTATTTTTATTATTTTAAAGTATTTATTTTTATGAGAGGGAGAAAGGGAGATAGAGAGTGAGAAGGAGAAAGAGAGAGAGGGGGTATAGAGCATTGCCCAACTCTGGCATAAGGGGGTGCTGGGGATTGAACCTAGAGCTCCCAGGGTCTCTGACTTGTAAACTCTGTGCTCTAATGCTGAGTTATTTTCCTGGCCCGGATTTATAATTTTTTCCTAATTTACTCTATACTGTTTTCTTTTCTTCTTTTTAAAAATTATTATTATTATTATTGCCTCCAGGGCTGTTGCTGGGGCTCGGTGCCTGCACTACGAATCCACTGCTCCTGGAGGCTATTTTTCCCATTTTTGTTGCCCTTGTTATTACCCTTATTGTCATTATTATTGTTGTCGTTGCTGTTATTGCTGTTGGATAGGACAGAGAGAAATCTAGAGAGGACAGGAAGACAGAGGGGAAGAGAAAGATAGAAACCTGCAGACCTGCTTCACCACTCGTGAAGCGACTCCTGTGCAGATGGGGAGCCAGGGGCTCGAACTGGGATCCTTATGCCAGTCGGTGCGCTTTGTGCCATGTGCACTTAACCCACTGCACTACCCCTGGACTGCCCTTCTTCTCCTCCTTCTCCCTCTCCTTCTTTTTTTTTTTTTTTTTTTTTTTGCCTCCAGGGCTATAGTTGGGGCTTGGTGCCTGCACCATGAATCCACTGCTCCTGGCAGCCATCTTTATCCATTTTTGTTGTTGTCTTTTCATTTTGTTGATGGTTTCCTTTGCTGTATTGAAAAAAAGTAAAGAAGCATTATAGTTAAAATTTTTTTTTTTCTTGTTTCTTTACATTCACTTTTTGAATACTTTGTGCAACCATGAGGAGGAGCCAGGCTTCAGGGACTGGGCTTCTTTAGAATTGGAAGTAGTCATTCACATTTTTTTCTCTAAGTAAACAAACAAAAGGTGCACATGGTATGCATTGCTTAGATAACTAGTGATGTTAAACATTCATCAAACAGATGGCTCATTGGGTTTCCTCCAGGGGGGAAGGATGAAGCTGAAGCAAGAAGGCTTCTGTCTTTTCTAAGTGAAATCACAAAAGTCTGAGTCTTGGTGCTCAGTGCCAAGTGGAGTAAATCTCCAAGGTTGTAAGTGTGCTTGGGCCTTTAAGGAAGCAATTCTCATGAATTGCTTTGCTTCTTCAGGGTTCTTTGGAGATAAGAGCATTTGAATTCTCACTGAAATTTTGAGATAAAAATGTTGTGATTGGGTATTCTTAGGAAGTGGATAACCTTGATAGTTCTTTAGTAAGATAACTTTTGTAAAACACAGAGATGCATCAAATTTCCAGGCTGAGAGGAGGGAAGCCCTGGGTGTGCTGATTTTATTTTATTTTTTTAAAATTTTTTTGATGGATCTGTTTGGTTCTTGCCTATCCACAGCATTCTACCACTGTCTCTCTGGGTGTTAAGAGGGTTTTGGCTGGTAAAAGACTGCTGTTACTACCATTTGGCTCCTTTTACGCACTCCCTTCCCTTTTTAAACTTTTCAGCACCACAATATTTAATAAACACTAGTTTTTGAGAATGTTAGTTAAGGAAAAAAAAGCAGTGTGAACAAATGTGCTTGACTCAGTTCAGAGAAAATGTGGGTGAATGATTGTTATTATTAACCATCTAGAGTCTGGTTATTTGTGTTAATGTGTTTTGCAGTGCCTGACAAGAATGTTCTCCAATGTTTGTTGAAGGAATAAACATTTTGTGTTCAGTGAAAAGGTTGGTTTATTTACTTGATGTCTGTAGAGCTTTTTAAGCCTATTAACTCTCAAAAATGCATTTGAGCCTGAGGAAATGATAAATTATGTGTACCTGCACTTTTTAGTTTCCTAAAGTAATCATTGGGTGTGTTTCTTTAAAAAATACTTCTGATTGCAGGCTGGGAGTATGGACCTACCAGTCAAAGCCAGCCCATGTTCAGCGGGGAAGCAATTACAGAAGCCACACCTTCCACCTTCTGCAACCCACAATGACTCTGGGTCCATGCTCCCAGAGGGATAGAGAGAGTGGGAAAGCTATCAGGAGAGGGGGTGGGATATGGAGATTGGGTGGTGGGAATTGTGTGGAGTTGTACCCCTCCTACCCTATGGATTTGTTAATTTATCCTTTCTTAAATTAAAAAAAAAAAAAGAATATTGGAAAGTTAAAAATAATACTTCTGATGTACTCTTTTTTAAAAAAATTTTTAAAAAATATTTATTTCCCTTGTTTTTTAATTGTTGTTGTAGTTTTTATTGTTGTTATGGATGTCATCATTGTTGGATAGGACAGAGAAATGGAGAGAGGAGGGGAAGAAAGAGAGGGGGAGAGAAAGAGAGACACCTGCAGACCTGCTTCAGCACTTGTGAAGCGGCTCCCCGCAGGTGGGGAGCTGGGGGCTCAAACCAGGATCTTTATGCTGGTCCTTGTGCTTTGCACCACGTGTTCTTAACCCATTGTGCTACCGCCCAACTCCCTAAAATTATTTTTAAGTATTTTATTTGTTCTATTTTTGAGAGATGCAGAGAGAGAAAGACACAGAAGTATCAGAGCACTGCACAGCTCTGGTTTATTGTGGTGCGGGGGATTGAACCTGTGACTTTGGAGCCTTAGGCATGAGGGACTCTTTGCATAACCATTATGCTATCTACCCCGCCCTGATGTACTCTTAATAAACTTTTTTTAAAAAAGATTTTATTTATTTATTCATGAAGAAGATAGGAGAGGTGGAGGGGGAGAGAGAGAATGAATCAGACACCCCTCTGGTATATGTGCTGTCAGGGATTGAACTCAGGACCTCATGCTTGAGAGTCCAGTGCTTTATCCATTTTGCCACCTCCCGGACCACCTCTTAATAAGGATAATAGCTGTCACATACACATAACATTGGAAACTGAGGTTTAACTCAATTGCCATTTTGCTCTGAGGAGACGAGCATTAGCAAACTCTATAGATGAATCACAATATAACTGCATAGTTACCTTTTCCAAAGGTTGTAAAATTCTAGCTTGCAGGGTACTCCAAGACTGGCTTTAATTTCTAGACTAGGATGTGTGCTTGAATGCTTTTAGGTGATGCACAACAATAAACATTGTCTTTAATTCCAGCAGGATTGCCATAAGGAGTTCTGACCATTCATTTCCAGTGTATGGAAGGATTTAAAAGAAGTTGTTTTTTTTTTGGGGGGGGGATTAATGGTTTTTTGTTTTTTTTTTTTCCTCCTCCAGGGTTATTGCTGGGCTCGGTGCCTGCACCATGAATCCACCGCTCCTGGAGGCCATTTTTTCCCCCCCTTTTGTTGCCCTTGTTGTAGCTTCGTTGTGGTTATTATTATTGCCCTTGTTGACACAATTTGTTGTTGGATAGGACAGAGAGAAATGGAGAGAGGAGGGGAAGACAGAGAAGGGGAGAGAAAGATAGACACCTGCAGACCTGCTTCACCGCCTGTGAAGCGACTCCCCTGCAGGTGGGGAGCCCTGGGCTCGAACCGGGATCCTTACGCCAGTCCCTGCGCTTTGCGCCACATGCGCTTAACCCACTGCGCAACCGCCTGACCCCCGGTTAATGGGTTTTAATAAATACAGTTTTCAGTACATGTATAAAATTTCTCAGTTTTCTGAAAAACTCTCTCAGTCTAGGTCTTCCTTCACCTTCATGCACCAGAACCTGAAAGCGTCACTCCCCATGCTACCTCTCTAGAGTCTTTTACTTTGGTGCGGTACACCAAACCCAGTCCAAGTTCTGCTTCGTGTTTCTCCTGTTTGAAAGGATTTTCCACCTCATCACCAAATGATTCTGCTACCTGCTGGGTGTCCTACATGCAATTCAATCTGCTACTCCCTAACTGGAGATAGCACCCCGGCCCCCTACCCCCAGAGGCCAGTCACAAGTCCTGTACTTTAAAATCATTGACTTAAGTCAAAGCTTCTGAGAAGTTCCAATCTGAGGTTCCTTGGGTTTAATTAATTTGCTTGAGGTGCTCATAGAGTTCAGATATATATTTTTCTGCCTCCAGAGTTATCGCTTAGTGCCTGCACTAGGAATCCACTGCTCCTGGAGGCCATTCTTTCCCATTTTGTAGCCCATGTTATTATTATTGTTATTGCTGTCATTGTTGGATAGGACAGAGAGAATCGAGAGAGGAGGGGGAAGACAGAAAGGGGGAGAGAAAGATAGACACCAGCAGACCTGCTTCACCACTTGTGAAGCTACCCCCACCCCCCACAGGTGGGATGTTGGGGGCTTGAACTGTGATTCTTACTCTGGTCCTTGTGCTTTATTTATTTATTTATTTATTTAAGAGGAGACATTAACAAAACCTTAGGATAGGAGGGGTACAACTCCACACAATTCCCACCACCTGATCTCCATATCCCATCCCCTCCCCTGATAGCTTTCCCATTCTCTATCTCTCTGGGAGAATGGACCCAGGGTCGTTGTGGGTTGCAGAAGGTGGAAGGTCTGGCTTCTGTAATTGCTTCTCCGCTGAACATGGGTGTTGACTGGTCGATCCATACTCCCAGTCTGCCTCTCTCTTTCCCTAGTAGTGTGGGTCTCTGGGGAAGCAGGGCTCCAGGAAGCATTGGTGGGGTTGTCAGTCCAGGAAGTCTGGTCAGCATCATGCTGGCATCTGGAACCTGGTGGCTTAAAAGAGAGTTAACACACAAAGCCAAACAAATTGTTGAACAGTCATGGACCTAAAGGCTGGAATAGTGCAGATGAAGTGTTGGGGGGTACTCACTGCAGACTCTTTTGTACTTCTGCTTTCAGGTATATATATTTGCCCTGGTGTATGGACACGTGTGAACATATGCTCTATCTCAGGGGACCTGGTCTATATCTTTAATCTGTGCACTTAACCTGCTGTGATACTGCCCAGCCCTGAGAAATATTTTTATCCACTAGATTGCCAATTTAGTGTGAAAATTTTTAACTTAGGATTCTGTGTGGGGTAAGGTGTGTAAAAAGGACGTGGACGTGGCATTTACACTCTCTTCAGGGGCACCGCTCTCCTTACATTTGCACGCTTATCACTCAGGGAGCAACTTGAACTCATTACTTTCGGGTTTTTAGAGAGAAGTAAATGATGCCTTCTTAGCCCTTGACTGGTGATTCAGTCTCTCAACTCTACTCTCGTTAGAGGAGGGTGTCTGTGTGTTTCAAAGGGGGTGTGCGGTTGGGTTAGAACTGCAAGTTCTAAGCTTTTGTTCATATGGCTGTCTCTTGTAGCAGTCAGCCCTTGTCTTTAGGTATGGGCTCCAGTCCACTTTATCATCCTAACCTTTATTGCTTCTTCACTTAGGAGATGACAGTGATTACTTATCTATTTCATTCTATAAATAACAGCACCACAGGAAGAGGGGTTAGAAAAATATTGTGTGGGTTCAGAGGGCAGAGTTAGTAATAATAACTGGCCACAGTGATTTTTTTTTTGGGTCAAGTGCTTTTGATGACATTTTTCTTTATTATTATTATTATTATTATTATTATTTTGCCTCCAGGGTTATTGCTGAGGCTAGGTGCCATCCCTATGAATCCACTGCTCCTGGTGGCCATTTCTTCCAGTTTACTGGAGAGAACTTGAGAGGGGAGGGGAAGAAAGAGAGGGAGAGAGAAAGACGTCTGCAAACCTGTTTCACTGCTTGTGAAGTGATCACCCCCCCCCCCCATAGGTGGAGAGCCAGGGGCTCAAACTGGGATCCTTGTGCAGGTCCTTGCACTTAATACTATGTGCACTTAACCCATGTGCACCATCGTCTGGTCCCCTTGATGACATTTTATAAATAAATTGTCTTATACCAGAATGGGCTGACTTGAATATGTGAGTTGTCAAGCAGAAGGCTTGAAATGGAAGGTAACTGAAGCTACTAATGTTTTTACCTACCACATGCAAGTCATGGCAGGAGCATTATACCTACATACCTTTACAATTCAGAACTCTTATTATTCAAGGGTGTTCCCCCATATTTGTAAAAATGAGAGGCAAAAGTGTAAAATAACCGTAACTAGTGATGATTGGGGATTGGGACCTAGGTAATTTGACTCTATTGTCTTTCCCTCCTACTCACCAGAGTGACACTAGTGGGTAAATAAGTGGTGGTAAGGAATATATAAGTCAGGAAGATAATGGATTCTGTGTCCTCATTCCTGATAAAGCTCTGTGATTAGCTATTCTCTGTTGATGGCTAATCCTATACTCCGTAACAGGCTCTGTCTTGTAATGTTGGTGGCTGGAAAGCTCATGATGATCAAATGTTATGTAAGCTGTGTAATTGCTGATAGATGCTTTAGAGCAATTGCAGACTTTTTTAGTCTTAGATGTTTTTGACATATCTAAGCAAATGGATTCCTGCTCAAAACATAGATTCGCAGATTCCTCTGTGTAAATCAGGAAGCTTAGGAGGTGGCAAATGGATAAAACATTGAACTTACAAACATGAGATCCTGAGTTCAATCCTTCAGATAATGTGTATACCAGAGTGACACTCTGTGTACTAGAGTGATACTCTGGTTCTCTCTTTTTCTCATAAATGAGTAGATAAATATATAAAGATGTAAGGCGTTTTTATGCCTTTTAATGTCTGTTCTCTCCGTTCTCAATTGCTACTCACTATATATGGGATACTTATCTGAAATTTTAAACTTTTATCTTAAGTCCCTGCATGATCTGTTCCCTGCTTACCTATCTCATGTCTTCCTCTTGTTTACTATGACCCAATCATCCTGACTTCTTGATGTCTGTCAAATGTGGAAAAGAAAAAGTTTCACTTTAGGGCCATTATCTTGTTCTTTTTTTCTACGTGAATAAATTCCTCCTCCCTCCCCACTTGGTCCTTACTCAGGTACTAATTTAAATGGTACTTCCTCATCTCCCTTCTCTCCTGATAAAAATAATCTTATCCTTCCATACACTTTTATTTCCTAGCACTTATCCCTTGTGTATTATATATTTTCTTTGTTATTTGGCTGTTACCACTAGAACATGAATGTGCTATGTTTAAGGTCTTAATTGTTTTCAATTTTGAATAGTGCTAAGCACTCAGTAAATATGCAGTAGTGGTAATTAAAAACTTGAGAACATTTCTCCCTTTCTGCCTCAGGCCTGTGTCACATATTTAAAGTCCGGCCCTTTATACCTTTTTGTTTGTTTGTTTTTTCCAGTTCCAGGAAATCATTCTGAAATGGCATATAAATCTGAGGGGTGAACCTTTGTAAAAAATAAATTTGATAAAAAAATGAGGGAATAAAAAGATGGTGAAACTTCTTTGGTGGTTTTGACATGGATTTTTCTCTTAAAGTAACGTAAAATATCTCCTAGTTCTCATATAAATTAAGCGATAATACTCTTTTCGTGAATCTTTTTTTTTTCTCTTTCAGCACCAAATAGCTAATACTGGTAGAATCTGTAGTTGAAATTAGATTTGCCTGAAAGAAAAACCATGGTTTTGGGTTGGAGAGATAGCATATTGGTTATGCAAAGAAACTCTCATGCCGGGCTGGGCGGTAGCGCAACGGGTTAAGCCACATGGTGCAAAACACACAGACCGGCATAAGGATCCCGATTCGAGCTCCTGGTTCCCCACCTGCAGGGGGGTTCGCTTCATAGGTAGTGAAGCAGGTCTGCAGGTGTCTTTCTCTCCCTCTCTCTCTTTGCCTCTTTATTTCTCTCTGTCCTATCCAGCAACAGTGACAGCAATAACAATAATAACGACAACAATGATAAACAACAAGGGCAACAAAGGGAAAAAAAATAGCCTCCAGGAGCAGTGGATTTGTAGTGCAAAAAAAAAAAAAAGGGGGAGGCACTACATATTTTTTGAAAAATCTTAGAAACTGTTTGCTGTTTGGTTGTGTGCACAAGCACTATCTTTTCTAAGTTTCACTTAATTCACTGAGCATAATTGATTGATTTTTCTTATTTTACAACTGGAATTAAAGTAAAAAGCATAGAAAAGTGGTTAGGTTTAACATACTGTATTTTGTACTAAGATGTAAGAAAATGCTACTGAAAAGTTTCTACTGACAGAAACCTAGAGAAAATGTATATGGTTAGAAGAAACCATAATACCAGAGCTTCTTTCACCGTGGTAGGGGCTAGGCTAGAGCCTGGCATAGAAACACACTATGTGGGGGTTGGGCAGTAGTGCAGCGGATTAAGCGCACATGGTACAAAGAGCAAGAGCTGATATAGGATCCTGGCTCAAGCCCCCGCCTCCCCACCTGTTGGGAGGGGAGGGGGTGTCGCTTCACAGGCGGTGAAGCAGGTCTGCAGGTGTCTATCGTTCTCTCCCCCTCTTTGTCTCCCCCCTCTTAATTTCTCTCTGTCCTGTCCAACAACAACAGCAGCAATGACAACAAGGGTAACAGCAAGGGCAACAGAATGGGGAAAAATAGCCTCCAGGAGCAGTGGATTCGCAGTGCAGGCACAGAGCCCCAGCAATAACCCTGGAGTCTAAAAAAAAAAAAGAAAAAGAAAAAGAAAGAAAGAAATACACTATCCGAGTGAGTTATACTGCTGACCCCACTTTACTTTTTAGGTTCCCATCTGGGTGTGAAATTATCCCATATTTATCTTTCCCCTTTTAGTTTATTTCAATTAGCACGATTCTCTTTGGTATCATCCATGTTGTAGCAAAGGAACTGGGTGGTGTTCCATCTACGTTTCTGACTTTTAGATCACATAGTAACCAGGAAAGAACCCATTAGCGCAGCGCATCTTTCTCTCTCTCTCTCTCTCTCTTCTCTCTTAGATGTGCTCTAGATGGTGTAGTGGCATGATTTGAAGTAAAAGTGCCTGGGCACATTATACATTCGTGCCACATCCTGAGTGAAGTGTGTGACCATGGGCAAAGCATGTAAGATCCTAAGCCTAAAGTCTACAAACAAACAAAAAAATGAAGATTGCACGCAATTGTGGTAGACTTATTTTTAAGTTTTTTATTATATTTATTTATTTATTGCATAGAGACAGTCAGAAATCAAGATGGAAGGGGGAGATAGAGAGGAAGAGAGACAAAGACACCTGTAGCACTGCTTAACCACTCTGGAAGATTTACCCCTGCAGGTGGGGACGGGGGCGGGGTTCAAACCTGGGTCATTGTGCATTGTAACATGTGCACTCAACCAGGTGCACAACTACCCAGCCCCCAGTAGATTTTTTTTTAAAAGAAAAGATGAACTATAGCTAGGTACTTAACAAATATGTTCAACAAAAGTGACCATATTTTCATTGTATTGGACTTGAATATGTATATGATCAGAACATAAACTATGTAAAATACTTATTTTAATTTTAATTCATTTCACATGTATGTGAGAGAGAAGCTAGATCAGGACCTGTGGCAAAGACTGGGAGTTTTAGGCTTGCAAAGTCTCATTTTCTCTCTCTCTATTGCTCTCCACCCCCCTCACACCTCCCACTAAAGCACCATTTACTAGAGAATTCCTGGGGGGTATTTAGGTGGGATATATGACAATCTTTGGTAGAGAATTTCCTCACTTACTCTCTTTCTTCCTCCCCTCCCCCCCTCCTGTCTCCTCTCCTCCCATCCCGTCCCCTCCACTCCCCTTCCTTCCTTCCTTCCTTCCTGCCTGCCTGCCTGCCTGCCTGCCTAAGTTTATATTGAGATTTTGTGCCTATCAGATTCCCTTGTTTCCATTGGAATCTCTTCGTTTTCCTTTATTCCCACTAGAGGGTGAGAGACAGGGAGAGAGACAGAGAAGGAGAGATACCACAACACTATTTCATCACTTGTGAAACTTCCTCTTATCATAGTGTTTTTATATGAGTGGTGTCTTGGACCCATTTATTTTTTTTTAATTTATTTAATTTTTTATTTAAGAAAGGAAAAATTAACAAAACCATAGGGTAAGAGGGGTACAACTCCACACAATTCCCACCACCCAATCTCCATATCCCACCCCCTCCCCTGATAGCTTTCCCATTCTCTATCCCTCTGGGAGCATGAACCCAGGGTCCTTGTGGGTTGCAGAAGGTGGAAGGTCTGGCTTCTGTAATTGCTTCCCCGCTGAACATGGACGTTGACTGGTCGGTCCATACTCCCAGTCTGCCTCTCTCTTTCCCTAGTAGGGTGGGTCTCTGGGGAAGCTGAGCTCCAGGACACATTGGTGGGGTCTTCAGTCCAGGGAAGCCTGGCCGGCATCCTCATGACATCTGGAACCTGGTGGCTGAAAAGAGAGTTAACATACAAAGCCAAACAAATTGTTGAGCAATCATGGACCCAAAGGTTGGAATAGTGGAGAGGAAGTATGGGGGGGGGGTACTCACTGCAAACTCTAGTGTACTTCTGCTTTCAGGTAAATATTTTGCACTAGTTTATGGATATGTGTGAACATATGCTCTCTCTCACAGAACCTGGTCTATATCTAGGTTTTGGGACTTTATTAGAAAGTGATCCACCTGGGATGGAATTAGAGAATACTATGAAAGGAAAGGTCTCACCTGAGTAATGAAGCTAAAGGTTGTCATTCCACACGTGAAGTCTCCCGACACAGTCTGAAGTGAAGCATGTTGAGTTGGTAATCATTGCATTGATTAGGTTGCGATTGGCAGAAGCAATATTATTTGATATGGATTGGGAGAGGAATGTGGGAAAGTGGGCCCTATCCTAAGGTTCCATTGGAATCTCTTCTTTTTCCTTTATTCCCACTACAGGGTGAGAGACAGGGAGGGAGAGAGACAGAGAAGGAGAGACACCACAACACTATTTCATCACTTGTGAAACTTCCTATCATAGTGCTTTCATATGAGTGGTGTCTTGGACCCATTTCTTTTTTTTTTTTTTTTTTTTTATTTAAGAAAGGATTAATTAACAAAACCATAGGGTAGGAGGGGTACAACTCCACACAATTCCCACCACCCAATCTCCATATCCCACCCCCTCCTCTGATAGCTTTCCCATTCTCTATCCCTATGGGAGCATGGACCCAGGGTCATTGTGGGTTGCAGAAGGTGAAGGTCTGGCTTCTGTAATTGCTTCCCCGCTGAACATGGGTGTTGACTGGTCGGTTGGACCCATTTCTTAATGCACGGTTCAGTAAATACTGGATGAGATATTTCCTTCCCCCAGAACATAGATTGTCAAATGGTCAGTTTTTGTCTTTCCTATAGTGGTTAATTTTATGAGAGTAGTGTGTATGTATGAGTCTCACAACAGATTTAAATATTGTTTATTCTGGGCTCTGAATTGTGAATGTGGGTTTTGTTATGGCCCTTCTATATTTTTCTTAAGCTGTGATAAATGTCCTTTCATTTATGGGAAATTGAGGTTGAAATGCACAAATGCCTTAGGATTGGTGGATTCTATTTTTTAATGGTACTTTTATCATTTTCACATCTCTAGGGATGTTTTTAGCCCTCATGTTTTTAGCCCTTCCTACCTATCAATTCTTCCTGCCAGTAGGTTTAAATATAAACTCAAGGATAGTTAATGTGCCTATGACCTTTTAAATCAAAGGAAAATAATTTCTTTTTTTTTGTACTTGTTGAAAACACTGCCAAATATTCTTGTACTCACTGCTCCCTACTGTTTAGCTACTATTTGAAGTTTCAAATTAGAGAGCAGTTTAGATTCCATGTAGTTTCTTCTCATGTACATTGTGCTTTTAAATCTCTCTGCATTACCAGTATTCAATTATTCTTTGTTTTTTATATATCTTTTCTGCCTTTAAGTTACTCTTCATGCTTTTTTTTTGTTTGCATTTGAATCATCTTTTCTGCTGCATTCAATTTGGGAGAGGCAATTGAAAGTTCTTACCAAAAAGGAACTTTTCATAATGTCTCATGAAAAATGAGCCTAATGAGCTATTTTAGGAAAGAAAAGCCTTTGTAGTTTCCATTAAGAAAGGAAATGCATTTTTAGGTGTTTTATTCAAAGCATAAAGTTTATACAAATGCTTGCACTTACGCCAATTCATAAACATTTTTTAGACGTGGAAAATGTTTCTAAGTCCTGAAAGGTATACTTGCCAACTAGTTGATACTTTTAAATTTGGCTTCAGTTCTGGTAAAAGAATGTGGTTGACAGCCACACTGCAATTTACAGTAATCCTTTTTTATGTAAGGAAATGAATCTACTTCACTTAATAAATTCCAGATGAATTTCTGGCTCCTTGATTATTACCAAGCCATTATTCACTTTAGTTGTAGAAATCTTCTCTTTGCTTCTAATGGGCAGTGTGATTTTAAAATCCTTTACAAAACTGAAATTTTTTTGGGGGGCGGGGAAGGATTGCAATTTGAGTGGGCCAACTGGAATTATAGACTTGTGATAAGGCTGCTGCCTCAGCGTTTGAGATGACCTGGACCCAAAAAATGGCAAGCATGTCTGTCTGTGGCTAGTTCATAATATAGGACCAAGTTGAATACAGAGCAGAAAGTATGCCAGAATCACAACAGAGGGTTTTGAGTGACCCTCCTAAGTATTTTTGCTTACTTTTAATTGGCCACCCTTATCTTCAAGGGATTCTTAGAAGTGTTCTTAACTGAATGCATCACTGCTTCTAACATCATGGGGTTTCTGTTACTAAGTTGGAAGATGTTGACAGTGATGTGTGTCACACTTACTTTCCGATGGCCCTTTCTCATGGCTTGCTGCTCTGCTTGATGGTTGCAATCTAGTGTCTTAGTTTTTTGGGGTTACTATATAGTTACATTTTCTTCTTACTCCCTGTATTGTCTGTTTCTTCCAAATTTTTTTTTTTTTGGTCTCCATGGTTAATTGGGGCTTGGTGCCTGCACTATGAATCTGCTGCTCCTGTCAGCTATATTTTTCCTTTATTTATTTAATTTTTGGATAGGACAAAGAGGAATTGAGAGTGGAAGGGAAGATAGACACCTGCAGACCTCCATCACCACATGTGAAGTGTTCCCCCTGCAGTTGGGGAGCTGTGACTTGAACCCAGATCCTTGTGTGGATCTTTGTGCATTGTACTATGTGTGCTTAACTGGGTGTGCCACTGCTCAGCCCCCCAGATTTATTTAAAAAAATATTTATTAAGTCATTCCCTTTTGTTGCCCTTGTTTCATTGTTGTAGTTATTATTGTTGTTATTGATGTCATCATTGTTGGATAGGACAGAGAAATTGAGAGAAGATGGGAAGACAGAGATGGGGAGAGAAAGATAGACACCTTGGCGCACCTGGTTGAATGCACATGCTACAGTGAAAGATAGACACCTGGTTGAACACACATGCTACAGTGAAAGATAGATAGCTGCAGACCTGCTTCACCGCTTGTGAAGGGACTCCCCTGCAGGTGGGGACCCGGGTCCTCCTCGAACCGGGATCCTTGAGCCAGCCCTTGCACTCCTCGCCATGTGTGCTTAACCCGTTGCGCTAGGGCCCAGTCTCCCAGTTTATTTTCTTAAGTGAATTAGCCTTGTGCTTTTTTCCTTTTGGACATTAATTATATTTTGGATTTAAGATTTTATTAGCCCCATAAAATGGTATTATGACTCTCTTACTTTGACATACATGAAAATATCTAATGATGTTTATATTTTCAGGGAAGTGTTAATTAAAATTTCATCTTATAATTTTTGACATTTTATATAATTAAAGTGTTCTATTTATATCTCAAATCATAGTTTTTTTAAATAGACTTTTTAAAAAATATATATTTATTTTATTTATTCCCTTTCGTTGCCCTTGTTGTTTTACTGTTGTAGTTATTATTGTTGTCATTGTTGTTGGATAGGACAGAGAGAAATGGAGAGAGGAGGGGGAAGACAGAGAGAGGGAGAGAAAGACAGACACCTGCAGACCTGCTTCAGCGCCTGTGAAGTGACTCCCCTGCAGGTGGGGAGTGGGGGCTCGAACCGGGATCCTTACACCGGTCCTTGTTTTTGCGTTGCGCCACCTGCGCTTAACCTGCTGCGCTACAGCCCAACTCCCCAAATCATAGTTTTAAAAAATGATTTTATTTGTTAATTTTTACAAGATTATGATTATAGTGTTTAGTTCCACACAACACCCACTACCACAGTTCTGTATCCCCAGTCTCCAGAGATAACCACCACAGTTCTCACAAGTCTTACAAATGGTTTGCTTGCTTCTGTTTTATTTGGATTTTGGTTTTTTTGGCAAGTTCATGTAAATCAGATCTCTAGATTCTATATACAAGTAAAACCACCTTGTAGTTGTCTTTTTTCTCGTTACTTATTTCGCTAAGTATAATCACTTCCAGTTCCTTATCCCAAAGGACACAATGTCATTTTCTTGTATCACATTGCAGAGTAATATTCCATGGAATATATACCTCATAACTTCTTTAGCCAGTCATCTGTTTGTGGGTATTTAGGCTGCTTCCACTCTTTGGATATTGTGAGTATTGCAGCTATGAAGATAAGGGTGCGTATGTCCCTTTGAATTAGTGTTTGAGTGTCCACTGGATAAATGCCTAATAGTGGTATTGCTAAATCATAAGGTACTTCCACTTTTATTTGTTTAAGGACTCTCCATACAGTCTTCCAAAGGGGCTGTACCAGTGTGCATTCCCACCAGCAAAGTAGTAGAGTTCTCTGTGCTTTGTAACATTCCAACCTCTGTCATTTCTTAGTTTATTGGTGTAAGCCATTCTCTCAGGTATGAGATAGTATCACAGTGTAGTTTCAATTTGCATTTCTCTAATGATAAGTGAAGTGGAGCATTTCTTCATGTGTCTCTTTTAGAAAATTGTTTAGTTCTAAATTATAGTTCTTCATATAAATATTATTCATTCATTTATTATTATTAATTATTATTGGCACTGGGGCTAGTGCTGGGGTTTGGTGATAGCACTATGAATCCGCAGTTCCTGGCAGCCACGTCTCCCATTTTTTTTTTCTTGACAGGACAAAGAGTGATTTAGAGAGGAGGAAGAGGTAGAGAGGAGGAGAGATAGGTAGATACCTACAGACCTGCTTCACTGCTTATGAAGCTTTCCCCCGCAGGTAAGGAGCAGGGTCTTGAACCCAAGTCCTTGCACATGGTAATACGTGCCCTTAGCCAGGTGCACCACGAACCAGCCCTAATATAAATATTCTTATAGAAACTTTTGTGTATATAAAAAAAGCTAGTCGGGTGGTTCCCGGAAGATGGCTGACTGAGAAGCTCCTAGTGGCTGAGCTCTGACCACATCTCCTGGAAACGGTTCCAGATGCCATCAGGATGCCGGCCAGGCTTCCCTGGATTGAAGACCCCACCAATGTGTCCTGGAGCTCCGCTTCCCCAGAGACCCACCCTACTAGGGAAAGAGAGAGGCAGACTGGGAGTATGGACCGACCAGTCAACGCCCATGTTCAGCGGGGAAGCAATTACAGAAGCCAGACCTTCCACCTTCTGCAACCCACAATGACCCTGGGTCCATGCTCCCAGAGGGATAGAGAATGGGAAAGCTATCAGGGGAGGGGATGGGATATGGAGATTGGGTGGTAGTAATTGTGTGGAGTTGTACCCCTCCTACCCTATGGTTTTGTTAATTAATCCTTTCTTAAATAAAAAAAAAATTAAAAAAAAAGCTAGTCAATCACTTACTATAAAGTATTGATGGTGGGACTATAGCAACAAACAGGTAGTTAAAGCCTCCTACCCTGTGGGGCTGGGGTGTAGTAAACAAATGTTGCCCAGTACTGACTTTAGATGGAGAGTGTAGTCTGTTGATATTGAATAGCTAAGAATAAAATTCACTTATGTGAAAGTGCTTTTCTTCTTGCAAAATGGGAGTAAGATATGCTTCTTTGGTTTTGAAGGATGAAATGAGGCAAGTGAAAAGATATTTCAATTGGAGGAATGGAAGAATGCAGAGGAAGGATGTGGTCAGTAGAAGTAAGGAAAAAGGCCAAATTCCAATAAAGATAGCTAGCTAAGCCCCTTTGAGAATGCACAAAGGAATGGACAGTGGCTGGTAAGCAGATACGATTCCCAACCACTGCCACCTTTATCTGTTCCCCCACCCCATTCTTTTGCTTTTTTTTTTTCCTTTGCCACCAGCCACTCTACTTCATTGTTTCCAGTAGTCAGTTCTTAAAAACGTTTGAGAAATGTTAGGGGGAGATGACCAGAGGGTTCTGAACTCTAATTCCATCAAGACCCGAAGAAAGAAGAGGAAAAAAGGAAGTACATTCAGAAGTAGTAATAGGTGTGACTTGGAAAGGATGAGAATGCAGGACCATAGAAAAAATGGGCAAATTTACAATTATACAAATAATAGGCAACCCGTATCTGTAGCCTTGGGTGAACTGCTGTAGTTTCCAATGGAGGGAATGGGGACATAGAACTCTGGTGGTGGGAAGGGTGTGAAATTATACCCCTGTTATCTCACTGATTTTGTAAATCAACATTTAATTAATAAATAAATAAAAATCCTTTACTTTAAAACACATTTATGTATTGGACAGAGATTGAGAGAAACTGAGATAAAAGATAGAGAAAGAGAGACACCTACAGCATTGCTCCACCAGTCTTGAAGCTTACCTCCCCACACAAGGGTTTGAACCTTGACTTCATACACATGATGACGTGTGTGCTCTACTGGTTGTGTCACTACCTGAGCCTGTCCCTTCCTCCTTCCCTCTCTCTCTCTCTCTCTCTTTGTTTCTTTCTCTCTCTCTTTCTTTCTTCCTTTCTTTCATAGAATGTGAGAGATAGAGATAGAGAGGAATGGGGAGACAGAGAGAAGGAGACACCTGTAGCACTATTCTGGTGCTCATAAGGCTTCCCTCTCGAGTGGCGACAAAGTTCTTGAACCGGGTCCAAGCCCATAGTAACTTGTGTGCTATTCTATAGGGTGAGCCTGCCACCCCAGAAAACAGAAAGTTTGAGAATAACTCTGTGCCAGAACTATTACATTGAGAGTTCACCAATACTTTATTTACATCTTTATTGAAATATAATTTACACCCCACAAAATCCTGTATTTTATTAGAGATTCTTAAATATTGCTGCATTGTAATTATTCAGGATTACTTTTATGGTTGAATAACTTCTTTTTAAAATTTAATTTAATTTAATTTTTTCCCTTTATTGGGGGATTAATGTTTTACAGTTCACAGTAAATACAATAGTTTGTACATGCATAACATTTCTCAGTTTCCCACATAACAATACAACCCCCAGTTGGTCCTCTGTCATCCATTTCCAGGACCTGTACTCCCTCCCGATCCACCCCAGAGTCTTTTACTTTGGTGCAATACACCAACTCCAGTCCAGGTTCTGCTTAGTGTTTTCTCTTCTGATCTTGTTTTTCAACTTCTGTCTGTGAATGAGATCATCCTATATTCTTGAATAACTTCTTAATCTGTTAGAAGCTATATTTTGTATATGGAATTTATAACTCAATTTTTTTTTTATTTTACAAAATTACATGTCAGTGGGGGTTTAAATCATTCCTACCACCAGAGTTTTGAATCTTCAGTCTCCACACTGCAATCCACCACAGTTCCCCTAAGGTTGTAGACATGGGCTAACCATCATCTCTACAACTATCTGCCCACATTTACATCTCTACAACTATCTGCCCACATTTATATTATGCCCCCTTGTTCTCCTGATTCAATCCTCTCTTCCCCCCTAAGCCACTCAAGACAACATAACTACCTCCATATATCCCTCTTCTTTTCCTTCTCTCTCTCTGGGTGCTGATGGAGCTGTAGTTCATGCCCTCTTATCTTCATCCTATCACTTTGCCCTCAATACCATACCCCTAGCCTGTTTCTTTTTTCTTTCCTTCCTCCCTCCCTCCCTTCCTTCCTTCCTTCCTTCCTTCCTTCCTTCCTTCCTTCCTTCCTTCCTTCCTTCCTTCCTTCAGGGTTATTGCTGGTGTTCGGTCCCCGCACAACAAATCCATTGTTCCAGGAAGCTATTTTTTTGCCCTTATTGTGTTATTGTTGTGGTTACTATTTTGCTGTTGGATAGGACACAGAGAAATGGAGAGAGGAGGGGAGACAGAGAGTGAAGGAGAAAGATAGACACACCTGCAGACCTGCTTCACCGCCTGTGAAGTGACTCCCCCTGCAGGTGGGGAGCCGGGGGCTCAGCCGAGATCTTTTTGCTGGTCTTAGCGCTTTGCACCATGTGCGCCCAACCTGCTGTGCAACTGCTCGACTCCCACCCCCAGCCTGTTTCTGTCTCCCCCTAGTGGACCAGAGTTCTGGAGATACGAGGGTCCAGGACACATTGGTGAGATTGTCTGCCCAGAGAAGTCAAGATGGAATCATGGTGGTGTTTGTAACTTGGTGTCTGGAAAGTTGAAAAAAATGGTTAATGAACAGGAACCAAAAAGTAGGATTAGAGCAGATGAGATTAGGGATTTTACTGTAGAGGAAAGCTAGGAAAACCATTTTAGGCTTTTTTCTGGGGATAACTATGGTAGTTTTGCTAGAGTTTGCTATCTAGTCTGACGTTGGATAAGAATATTGTCTGAGAGAATGGTGTCAGTAGAGAAAAGGGCTAGAAAGTTGGATTAGGGGAGAGAGTATCTCTCCCAAAATTCTGTGGATAAAATTAACTATTTACCTTCATTCACCTGACCCAGGGAGCGCACGGGCGTGTGTGTGTGTGTGTGTGTGTGTGTGTGTGTGTGTGTGTGTGTGTGTGTGTGTGTGTGTATTTAGCAACAGAGCCTGTGTAACCTCTAAGTCCCTATTGGTCTGAGCTCACAACTCATGGTCACAGCTGGGAACATTGCAGACTGCACTCATTTCAGTCTTTATTGAGTGACAGGACAGGATACCCCAGCCTTCCTTCAGAGACTGGGACTGTTCCTACTGTCATTTCTTTATGGTGAGGAAAAGGTTCTGAGAGGGCCCACAAGATGCTGTTTCTGATGGAAGCGACCAATTTTGATGGAGAGAGGGATCCCTTACAGGTCTAGGCCCACCATATGTGTGTGGGAATACAAGGATTCCATAACTAGGGCCCCAGATGATGAGGTTGTGTGCTATTGACCAAAAGGGCTGTTATAAGCGGGCCAGTCTCTTGCCCTTACCCAGCTTTTGTAGTCCTCTCTTAATCTGATGACCTTAGATTTTTCTCTCAGTTGTTTAGACATGGGTATCATTTGTTGAACCCAGCCAGAATTAGGTTTTTGGGATCTGTCTTCTTTTGACCTTTCTGCTAGGCTGCCCAGCTAATTTGGTCTAAGTCCAATCAGAGAATTTAAAAAAATTTTTATTTATAAAAAGGAAACACTGACAAAAACCATAGAATAAGAGTGGTACAACTCCACAAAATTCCCAGTACCAGAACTCTGTATCCCATCCCCTCCCCTGATAGCTTTTCTATTCTTTATCCTTCTGGGAGTATGGACCCAGGGTCATTATGGGGTGCAGAAGGTGGAAGGTCTGGCTTCTGTAATTTCTTCCCTGCTGAACATGGGCATTGGCAGATTGATCCATACTCCCAGCCTGTCTCTCTCTTTCCCTAGTGGGGCGGGGCTCTGGGGAAAGGGGGCTCCAGGACACATTGGTGGGGTCGTCTGCCCAGGGAAGTCCAGTTGGCATCATGTTAGCATCTGGAACCTGGTGGCTGAAAAAGGAGTTAACATATAGAGACAAAAAAATTGTTGACTAATCATGAACCTAAAGGTTGGGAAAGTTCATATGAAGAGTTGTGTGTGTGTGTGTGGGTCTCCGTTTTGTAGATAATTAGTAGTCCTATTTTAGTTGTATTCCAAAAAGCACATGACTATACTAAGCTTTTTTTTTTTCCCCTGAGTCTGACATCTGATATGAAGGTGGATCTAAGTTATTGTCTGGGAAGATGATGTCATGGTTGGCTGGCATACTGTAAGGATGACTCTTTAGTCACTATCAGGCCACCCTATCAGCTGGGGCCCTAGTCGGGGAGTCCTGAGATTCCCAAATAGACATGATGGGCCTAGACCTCGAATAGATCCCTCTCTCCATTATTACTGTTCATCTCTATCAGGAACAACAAAATAGACTCCTTTGTGGGCCCCCCATAGGACCTTGCCCTCAATGTGGATCAGCAACGATAGAGAAAGTTCTGTCCTCTGAAGGGAGGATGGACAACATACTCTATGCTACACCTGAGGAAGATGGGTCCTGATATTGGGGCAGCTTGGAATGTTCCTACTCATGACCACAGGATGTGAGCTCAGATCTACAGGGATGCAGAGGTCACATAGGCTCCTAAGCTGAATATGGGCCCCAGATCAGATCAAATCCATGGGGTTTACAGTCAACAATATTTATACACCTTTCCCATATTTGGGAGCTGCTCTCTTCCCTGATCCAATTAGAGAATTTATGATGCCTTCTTTAGGCACTTCAACCATTATTGAGCACTTAGACTTTGAGTTATATAATTACCCCTTGTTTATGTATACATGTAGACCTATACCCAGTACCCTAAACCCTAGCCTGTATCTGGTATGTGTTACTTAGTTAAATGATATACCATCTAAAGTGGATGTAAGTAGTCCCATGTGTTAGGAAAGATCTCACCAGATTTGAAGAGTTGCGAGGTTGACTTCTCAGGCTCAGTATCTCTGGTTACAGTCCACAATAAGAATTCAATAGCAGCATGATGTGGGGTAGCACCGCTGGCAATTTGGTTGAAGTCCACAGAGGTGGTATGGTGGTAAGGAATCATAGAGAAGCAATATCAAGGAGTATGGACGTAGTAGTACTAGAGGTACCAGGACTAGAAGAAGTGAGAGTCTTAAAGAGAATGCAAGGGGTTTCTTGTAGTCTTAGAGCTTAGAATATCAATAATTAATTATTATTATAACCATGTTAGTCGGGGGGTTAGTTTTTTTCTATGATAATCCAATGGTTAGTATCTATATTAATATATTTGACTTCACTATGCTTTGAACCCTTTTTGTGGTATCTGAACCTCTTTGTATTTTAGATACTTATAGGGCCAAATGGTCTTCATCTGTCTGGCCTAAAGTTGTAGTTGATTTAGACGTTTACAGAGCTATATTTGCAGATACATTTTTAGAGCTCCTTGAACAATGTAACCCCATTATCAGAGTCTGATCATCTTGCAGATTAAAATATTAAATGTTTAGGCTAAAGCAAATACTTGTGTTTAGGGCTATGGTCCAGGCAGTTTGGGAACTTGAGATATTAAGTCTATTCCCTCTGCACCCGCATATTAATAGTGATAGGACTAAAATTCCACATCTTTCCCACCACTGAAAGTCTGTGCCCTCCTCCTCTGCCCTAGGTAACCACTATAGTTTTCCAATTAAAATATGGGTTGTGTTGTGTCTGGCTGTTTAAGTATGTGTGTTCAGTTCTCTAAATTCCACATATGTGTAACTCTTTATTCTTTACTGGCCTATATATATATTTTTTTTTGAAAATTCTTTTAACTTGCCACTTTAATAATAAACGAAAAGTGAGTTTAACTGAGATTGATTACTCAGGTCTGACTTTGACCACTGAAATTTCGTAATGTTCCAGAAGTTCTTGTGTAATACTCATGGAATTTTTAGAAGCTGGTCATTTAACAGGAACTATACTTTTCACGTCACCTCCCACCCCTTGACATTTTCGTCTACATTCTTGAAGTATTAGACTGTTTTAGAATTACCTGGTGAAGGCCAGTGAGGAGATAACACTCAACCTTTGGAAGTTGGCTGTGTGAGTAGAGATACTGGTTTAAATGTACAAGAGTCATATCACTTATTACTGATGTTAGTGGTTTTACCCTTATGAAGTACTATTCCATAGCTTTCATCTGGCCCTGGCAGAATGCTTCTTCTTAAGAGTGATGGGTGAAGCTTTCATCTTATATTTGAGGAAAATGAAGCTCACCAGAAGGACTTCCATATAATTTCCAAATGGCGGAGTTGAGGACTTTTGATTTAAACTCTGTCATTTATGGACTGAGTATGTCTTCTGAATGTAATTATAAGAGGGAGGGAGGGAGGGAGGGAGAGAGAGAGAGAGAGAGAGAGAGAGAGAAAGAGAAAGAAAAAGAAATAATTCTTATGAAGAAACAAGCTGACCTTAGGGGATAAAACCAAGTCTTGACTGTTCATGAAGGAAGATAAACTTTTAGGAATTCCTTTATTATCCCACTGTTTTTTTGTTTGTTTGTTTCCTTTTGGGGAATTTCTAACTTTGATTGTTACTGAAGTTCTAGAGGAGCAACATCCTTTAGCTACATAATGTCTTTAAAATAATAAAGTATACCAAGTTTTTAATTTGCTTTTGATTCTTATAGATGATTTAAATTGTATAAGGGGCAATAGTATTTAAGATTGCTAATGCTGTCTCACAGTTCAGGTGTCTTTCATAGCTATAAGGCTAGTTTACTTGATCATAGCAAGTGAAGTAAGTTTATTTGCATTGCTAAATATGAAGCTTAGAAAGTTAAAAATTTTCTCTGAAGGGCAGAGGTAGATAACATAATGGTTCTGCAAAGAGACTCTCATGCCTGTGGCTCCAAAGTCCCAGGATCAATCCCTTGCACATAAGCCAAAGCTGAGCCAGTGCTCTGGTAAAAAAAAAAAAAAAAAAATTATCTGATAGTTTCAGTTTTGATCTGTAGGATATTTAGTCATGCATTTCCCCCCACAATTTAGGCATAAATTTTATTCTTTTTAATTAGAAATTATTTTTATATGTTTTTATTAGTGACTTAATACTGATTTACAAAATCATAAGATAAAAGGTGTATAATTCCGTAGTGTTTCCATTGACAGAGTTCTGTGTCCTCATTCCCTCCATTGGGAACTGCAGTGGGGGCTGGGTGGTGGCACATCTGGTTGAGTGCACATGTTACAATGATCCAGGTTTGAACCTCTGATCCCCACCTGAAGGGGGAAAGCTTTTCCAGTGGGAAAGCAGGGCTGCAGGTGTCTTTCTGTCTCTCTCCTCTATCTCCACCTTCACTCTCAATTTATGGCTGTTTCTATTCAATAAATAAAGATAATTAAAAAAATTTAAAAATGGGGAGTTGGGTGATAGCGCAGTGGGTTAAGTGTAGGTGGCGCAAAGTGCAAGGACTGGTGTAATGATCCCGGTTCAAGCCCCCAGCTCCCCACCTGCAGGGAAGTCGCTTCACAGACGGTGAAGCAGGTTTGCAGGTGTCTATCTTTCTCTCCCCTTCCCTGTCTTCCCCTCTCTCCATTGCTCTCTGTCCTGTCCAACAACGATGAAAACAATTACAACAATAATAAAAACCAACTATGGCAACAAAAGGGAAAATAAATAAATAAATATATAAAAAATTAAAAATAAAAGAAACGGCAGTAGTTCTTCCATGGTCACAGATAGGGACTGACGTTATATCTAAAACTATATAGATCTTTTTCTCCATCTATACCTGTATATTTTTTGCCCATATTTTTCTGTGTTCTGGCATTCCCTTCCTTTCTAAGTCACACTCAGACCTATCACTTATAAGTGTTCTTCCTTTTTTCCTCTTCTCTCTAATAAGGGAAACAGTGCCTGGCTTCTGCTGGTATTTTCTAGATTTATTTCCCTTTCCATGATGGTACAAAAACAAGATTTCTTTTTAAAAATATTTATTTATTTATTCCCTTTTGTTGCCCTTGTTTTATTGTTGTAGCTATTATTGTTGTTGTTATTAATGTCATTGTTGGATAGGACAGAGAGAAATGGAGAGAGGAGGGGAAGATAGAGGGGGGAGAGAAAGATAGACACCTACAGACCTGCTTCACCCGTTGTCAAGTGACTCCCCTGCAGGTGGGGAGCTGGGGGCTCGAGCTTGTATCCTTAATGTTAGTCCTTGGGCTTCACACTGCATGAGCTTCACCTGCTGCACTACTGCCTGACTCCCCAGAATCAAAATTTCTAGTGACAACTGCTTTGGGTCCTGGTAGAACTGGAATTCAGAGTCCTTTAGTCTTCTTCCCCTATCCTTTTACCCTCTGAGAGTATAGACCAAGGATTTTTGGGGCTACGGAAGGTGGGAGTTTTTGCTTCTCCTCTGGATATGGGCTTTGGCAGGTCAATCCATAACCCCAGTCTGTTTTTATCTTTCCCTAGTGGAGAGGTGAGGTTTCAGGAAGCACTGGTGAGGTCATCCTGCCCGAGCAGGTCAGGATGGAGTCATAGTAGCATCTTCAACTTGGTGTCTGAAAGGCAGTAATAACTTTTATTCTTTTTCTGTATTACATACTTTTCTGATCCAATGTGATTTTAAATGTAGCTTTACATTAAAGTTTTGGAATTTATTATGTGTTAAGTTTAGGTCAAATGATCTGAATTTAAAATATTATGTGTAGTAATCCTGACAGTATTATAATAGAGTGTTGATGTTTTCATTTATCTTCTTTGGTTAATATTTATAAGGGGGCTGTCCTGCTTTCTTAACATGGCTGGAATCAAATGTTAATATAAAGTGGTTTAGATTTACCTTTAACTAACCATTTGAAAATTGCTATCCAGAGGAACAGTGTTTTCCTTATAGACAGCATACAATTTTGAAATATTAACAAAAATTTGACAAAATTACAACAACAGAAAATTATTTTGATCTAGAAAGGCAGACCACTGGATAGGGTATCTGCATTACCATGCTTGTGAATTTTTGTGGGACCAGTGGCAAAGGAGGAAGCTTCTTCCTGTGGTGCCTCTCCACCCCATATTGTTCATATATATGTATTTATATCTATTCATCTGTCTGAAAAAGTTCCCCACCCAGGGGCCAGATGGTGGCACACTGGGTTAAATACACATGGCACAAAGTGCAAGGACCAGCATAAGGATCCCCCACCTCCAGGGGGGCCGCTTTATAAGTGGTGAAGCAGGTCTGCAGGTATCTATCTCTTTCCCCTCTGTCTTCCCCTCCTCTCTCAGTTTCTCTCCATCCTATCTAACAAAAACAGCAATAACAATAACAACAACAACAAGGCCAGAACAGTGGGGAAAATGGCCACCAGGAGCAGTGGATTCATAGTGCAGGTACCAAACCCCAGCGATAACCCTGGAGACAAAAAAAAATAATAATAAAGCCCCCCTAATAAAAACAAAAATTCTTTTCCTTGAGGTTTAATGAAAGTGATTAGGCATGTTGTACAACAATTTTGACTATTGTTTTATTTTATTTTATTTATTTATTCCCTTTTGTTGCCCTTGTTGTTTTATTGTTGTACTTATTATTGTTGTTGTCATTTTGGATAGGACAGAAAGAAATGGAGAAAGGAGGGGAAGACAGAGACGAGGAGAGAAAGATAGACACCTGCGGACCTGCTTCACCGCCTGTGAAGCGACTCCCCTGCAGGTGGGGAGCCGGGGTTCAAACCGGGATCCTTATGCCGGTCCTTGTGCTTTGCGCCACCTGCGCTTAACCCGCTGCGCTACAGCCCGATTCCCTATTGTTTTGTTTTTAAAAGTCAAAATAAAAAATAAAAGTAAAAACCATTTAAAATTATTTTTATTTTTCATTACTGATTTAACGTTGTTTACAAAGCATCAAATTTCAGGTTTATTTTCATAACAATACATGATGAGTGTATGTTAGCACATAAAACCTTTTTCTTTTCTTTTTAAAAAATTCTTGTGAAGCCT
Source organism: Erinaceus europaeus (assembly GCF_950295315.1). Classification (NCBI taxonomy): domain Eukaryota; kingdom Metazoa; phylum Chordata; class Mammalia; order Eulipotyphla; family Erinaceidae; genus Erinaceus; species Erinaceus europaeus. Next base: position 92,029,084 of record NC_080166.1, read on the forward strand.
CAGTGTTACTGATGATTACTCATATATTTTTGCTTTAAGATAATTTCTGGCTTTCATGGCAAATATTTAAGATTTAGCTAACACTTTTTTTGTCTTTTTTTTTTTTTTACAAATTTAGAAAAAAATTATATGAATGGAACTTTTTAATATAAAATAAATCAAGTATTATACTAAGGAAAAATTAATATTGTTGTCCTTGTGCACTGATGTTTAGAGCTTAACATTTACCAAGAGAAAAAGTGTTTTCCCTTTTACCAATTGTGTGATACATCTGGAATTCAACAAAGTTGATTTTAATTTAGATGACTTCTGGTCCTTGAAAAGTTTTTTCTAAATGTCATCACAAGGTAATAAACATATGTGCTTTTGCTTAACATTTCTTTGGGGAAAAATTTGTTTTATCATTGATGTTGGTAGCTGGAAAATATTTTTTTCAATTTGGCAATAGTTAGTGTGCCTTATTTGGGTTTAGTAATTATGAAAAATGAAAGTAATTTATGACTTTTAATTCTTAGTTAATTAAATATATTGATAAAGTGAAGCTGCATGCTCCAAATTGGACATTATAAAGTAAAATAAGTTTATTCACTTTGAAAACCTAATATCTATTTATTAGAGTTTACTATTTCCTAGATCTTCTTACCATATTTTTCCTAGAAATTCCCTTCATATGTTTCCATGTGCCAACATTGTTTTTTTTTCCCAGTGCAGTTTTTCTATTTTCAGTGCAATTCTCTCTGCTTCCCAGTACTGCCTCAGACTGTATATGTGTTCTTTGCATATTTATAAATAAGATTTTGGGATATATAAAGGTGAGTGTAAAGGTTGTTGAATAATTATTAAATGTTGGCTTTAATCTAACCAGTTAACTTGAGGGACCTGAAAGGTGAGTTGGTGGGTAAGTGTATGTCACGCCACATTTCTGCAATATTAATTACATTTTTTACCCAGTTACGTTAGACGCATTAATATTGTTCAACAGGTCCCTAAGTTTCTTTCTGTTTATACTATGTAATTTCTGTTGGTTAATCTTCAACAGGTTCATATTCACCGACTCTGCTAGCTCTATTATGCCATTTTATGCTAGCTCTATTATGCTCCATTTTGTTTTTTTAAACTTTATATAATTTAGAGAGGACAAAGGAAATGATAGGGGAGAGAGAAGGGGAGACAGCCAAGAACTGCCATGTCATTCATTGAGGTTTTTTTTTTTTTTTTGGTGTTGTCTATGATATTTCCACTTGGTGCTGGGGATGGAATACAGAACCTCACAGGAATGTGTGTATTCTACCCACACAGTGATCTTCTGGCCGTTTATTTCACTTCTTGAATAGTTCATCTTTCAGTGCTTGGATTTTAATTAGTTTCTTATGTTGTTGCATTCAGTTTTATAGTTTATATTTCTCTGCTGATACTTCCCCCATCTACACTTAATGTATTGGAAAGATAGCTGCTTTAAAATGCTTGATTGCTGGGGCCAGGGAGTGTCGCACCTGGTTGAGTGGACACATTATCATGCCCACCTTACCTGTGGGGGTAAACTTTATTGTCAATGAAGCAGTGCTACAGTTGTCTCTCTTTATTTCTTCCTCTCTCTGTCCCTTACTCTCTTCTCAATCTCTCTCAGTACTATCAAATACAAGAGAAGGGGGGAAACAAAGGGAGGTCAGTGTTTAATGGTTACCAGCAGTAGTGGATTTAACATGCAGGTACCAAATCCCAGTGGTAACTCTGGTGGCAATTAAAAGAAAAAACCAGTAGTTGGGCAGTAGTGTAGCGGGTTAAGCGCACGTGGGATGAAGTGCAAGGACCACCATAAGGATCCCGGTTCAAGCCCCCAGCTCCCCACCTGCAGGAGTGTCTATCTTTCTCTCCCCCTCTCTGCCCCTTCTCTCTCCATTTTCTCTCTGTCCTTCAACAACAACAACATCAATAACAACAACAATAACTACAACAATAAAACAACAAAGACAACAAAAGGGAATAAAGAAAAAAAGAACACCTAAAAAAAGAAATTCAAAATTTAGAGCACACTTTTTACACTGCTGTTGGAAATATGTGTTTGGTGTGACTATTATGGAAAATGCTATATAAATTTCTCAAGAAAATATTCAATTTTCCTTTTTTCCTGAGTATTTACTTGAACACTATAATCTTAATTGAAAAGAAAACTTCACTGTCATGTATTTTGTAGCATTATTTATTAATAGTTAAGAATTGAAAGTATAGTGGGTTGAGCGCACATGGTGCGAAGTGCAAGGACTGGGTAGGGATCTCGGTTCAAGCCCCTGGCTCCCCCACCTCTGGGGAAGGGTGTTGCTTCACAGACAGGTCTGCAAGTGTCTGTCTTTCTCTCTTTCTGTCTTCCCCTCCTCTCTCCCTTTCTCTCTGTTCTATCCAACAACAATGACAGCAATAACAACAACAACAATAATAACCACAATGATAGGACAACAAGGGCAACAAAAGGGAAGTAAATGGCCTCCAGGAGCAGTGGATTCCTGGTGTAGGCACTGAGCCCCAGTAATAACCCTGGAGGCAAAAAAAAACAAAGAATTGGATCAACAATGGTAGAGAATGTTCCATCCTCTCAAGGGAGGATGGACAACATACTCTATGCTACACCTGAGGAAGATGGGTTGATATTGGGGCAGCTTGGAATGTTCCTACTCATGACCACAGAATGTAAGCTCACATCTACAGGGATGCAGAAGTCACATAGGCTGCTAAGCTGATTATGGGCCCCATATCACATCAAATCGATGGGGTTTACACTCAACAATATTTATACACCTTTCCCATATTTGGGAGCTACTCTCTTCCCTGATCCAGCAGTGAAGCGGGTCTGTAGGTGTCTGTCTTTCTCTTCCCCTCCTCTCTCCATTTGTCTCTGTCTTATCCAATAACAATGATAGCAACAACAACAACAACAATAACAATGATAAACAACAAAGACAAAAAAGGGGAAAAAATAGCCTTCAGGATCTGGGGAGTCCAAGTGCAGGCACTGAGCCCCAACAATAACCCTGGAGGCAAAAATAAACAAATAAGTAAAGGAAAGGAATAAAACCAGGTGGTGTCTAAGCCTTTTGTATTGTGTATCCTTCTCTGTGTGAGAGGTATTTCTGTAGAATTGGTTCATAGCATTACTGGAATTCTAAAGAGGTTTGTGACCTCCAAGCAATTAATACTGAAATAAGCAATATTACACTAAAGTTAAAAAAATGGCAGAAAAAATTTAATGTGAAAATTAGCTCACTAGTGACTTGAGAACAATTACAAAAGGAAGATGGTATACAAATTCAAGTCCACTGAGAAGTAAATTGAAGATCAGAGCTAAGGATAGGGAGTATAGAATTCCATAGAATTCTCTTTGTGGAAGTCTGGGTGATAAGGTGAGGAGAGATTGCATGACAAGGGAATGAGATTAAGAAAAGCATAGCAATGGCCCAGCCTGCCTGGCCTCAACTGGCACAGGCCACTTGCCATACTATCCCTTTTGTGCTTATATACTGAGTTTTTCAATTTGTGAAAGCTGCTCTGTTGTAAAACTCCAGAGACGCCTTGTGTGGGCTGGCATGCCTAGTGTTTGATCTCAGAGATGTTACGAGTTCCATGACAACAGGAATTTATTTTCCTCATTATTTTGGTTGTTCTTTCCCTACAACACCTTTTATTATAGTCTACGTGGTAGTAAAGACTTAATGTGGCTGACTGGCAGGGCTTTCAGGATATGAGATCGGACCATGATCTGGTGGAAACCGTGGTTCCTGAGCCAAGGGTGTCAGGAATGAGTCTAGTGCAAGGTTTCCCTTACAGCATGGCTGGATAGTCTCAGGTCTCTGCCAGATGGCTTTGTACTGTAGGCTTGACTGCTTGAGGTTTATCTTTTACAGGCTCTTAGGACAGAGAAAAACCTTTAAAAACTTTTTTCCAAAAATAGGAGCCCCTTTTGGGCTCTTTCATTCTCTTTTTCCTTTTCTTTCTCCCTCTTCAGCTCTGTCTCTGTCAGTGTCTCTTCCTCCCTTCCTTGTTTTCCTTCATTTTTTCCTTCCCTCTGACTTATGGTAAACTTGGGCACTCAGATGCCTCAGGTGTGAAATTCTGGTGCCCTATCACTTGCACCATGTCCCTGGCCACATGCTTCTTTCTTAATAGGAGAGAGGTATGATTAGATGGGAGACACTAACTGCACTAGCACACACAGAGGAAAATTTGACCAAAATAGGGACATTGAGATTTTGTAGTTTTCTGAACACTTCCTACTATTTGTAACCACTCGTGGAAGTTGCATAATAGCTGTCATGGCTCATTCCTGTCACTTCTTCCTTGACTGCCACAGAGAAGCTGATGCTTTATTGTTTCCCAGTGCCCCCTCCTCATCCAAGTCTTACTGAAAAAAACCACCCCTACCTACCTACCTACCTACCTTTCTTTTTTTAAAAAATTTAAAAAAATATTTATTTATTCTGTTTTTGTTACTCTTGTTGTTGTATTATTATAGTTATTGTTGTTGTTATTGATGTCGTCATTGTAGGATAGGACAGAGAGAAATGGAGAGAGGAGGGGAAGACAGAGAGGGGGAGAGAAAGACAGACACCTACAGACCTGCTTCACCGCCTGTTGGTATGCATGAGACCCCTTCTGTTTCATTTGGTTTAAATCCCCCCTGCTTAACACTATTCTATTTACATAACCACTTCATTCTATTTATATAACCGCTGTTAACAAGTACCTCCCTCCAGGGCATTGGTTCAATCCCCACTGTTTCATGATATGTTTTTGCTCCACCCCCCATCCTTGTCACACCCTGATCCTCTCCTTGTCACACTCTGATTGTCACCAGTCACTTTTCTCTCCACCCTCTCTATGTCACACCCTGTTTTCACCCTACTTGGCAAGTATATATAAAGACAGCATTGTGAGTTTTAGAGTACTGTACCTTGAGTTCAGCTTAGCTCATCTTAGATTGTGCTGCGTCCTGCATGAATAAAGAGATACTGCCTACAGCTCAACTATGAGTCCCTGGTCGTCTGTTACCCGCCCGTGCCCGTGAAGCCAGCCTGGCGAAAACAACCAAACCCGTCGAAAACGACATATGGCGCAACAACGTGGGACCAGACCTGCGCAACTCCCAGATAAGTGAAGACTTTGCCTACCTATGCACTATGGTCTTCTCTTCTACTTACGAAGAGGTTTGCCAAAGCCTCTACTGTTTTATTATGAGACAGTTTCTCTGTCTCTGGAACATTTTACTCTGGGCCACACTTCGGTTCCCTCACCGGGAACTTTGGTTTCTTATGACCGGGATCATAGAGCTTGGGAGATGCACGGAGATTTCTCCTTGGACTTTCTGGATTCCCTCTCCCATGTTTCCTGAGGAAAAGGACTACATTTTGCTCCGGGCCACAGTTTGGTTCTTTATGACCGTGATCGTAGACCTTGGGATATGCATGGGGATTTCCCCTGGAACTTTCTGGACTTCTTCTCGAATGTTTCCCATGGAGAAGGACTACTCTAATTTGAAGAACATTCTCAAGTACCCTGGCAGTTCCCAGGTATGGAGACACGTGGTTAGTTCTACTCTCCTGATTGGATTCTTTCTTCGATGGGAAGACGCTTTTAAAAATGGGTGCCTGAAGCAATCCAGCAGGAACAGTCAGAAACACCCTAAATGGAATTTCGAGGACCTTTTTGGACTAGGTCGCCCTCCGGGGATTCTTAATCCTACATGGTGAGATCTTGATAATCTGGTTCAAGTTGCGTTTCATAAGAGAATGATTTGAATGACTGAATTTTTGTTTGACATTGACTTAAAAAAAAAAATGCTGGACGCAGCCATGATTTCTAGAGACATCCAGAAACAATCCAAAAAATTGTTTTTTCCTCCTTTGATTTCTCTTTTACGACTTGACATGAATCTGAAACGTTTAATCCTCAAAACGGTATGAGTTATGGGTGGGGCAGATAGTGCAATGATTATGTTAATTATTCTCATGCTTGAGGCTTTTAACCATGGTTCTTCTGTTTACCTTTCCACATTTTATTGAGTTTAAAGTGTTTTAACAACCTTGAAATGATACTAGAAAGGACTTCCAATTATAATGGAGTTATCAATGATAGTAAACTTCTAATCTGCTACAAGTTTTGTTTGACAAGTAAGTGAATTTCAGCTGTCAAGTCTTCACATGAAAAAGCATCTACTCAAATGGAATTCCCGGAAATCCATTTGGACCCCTGTTCTCTGACATCGCCCCCGGAAACCAATAATGTGACCTGGCACGACCTGAAGAAACAGATTCACAGACTCGAAAGCTCACTCTCTACAGAAAAGCAGAATTCTGGTGGCCAACATTCCCCATCGAGACAGACGTGCAGCGTTTCATCCTCCGGCATTTTCTTCTGTGGTCAGCTACTTTGGACTGACACCTCCATCGGACTTACTGGTACACACAGCTGTGTTTCTCAAAGACTAACTTCAGCCAATTGCCTTGAGACTTTATAGACCATGTCCCCTCGCCTGCAGGCTCTGTCCCAGAGGCAGAAAACTCCCCCTCCTTATTAGGTTATGCCCACAGAGGCATGAAGCGCCCCAAGAGGCAAGAGATGCCCACAGAGGCAGGAAACGCCCTTTGAGGCAAGAGATGCCCCCAGAGGCATGAAGCGTTCCCAGAGGCAAGAAATGCCCTTTCGCCTGCTAGGCCTTGCCCTTTGAGGCAAGAAAAGCTCCGCTTGGCATCACACTGGTTATTGCTGTTCGCCTATTTTGTTTTCCATGTCTTATGCCAGATCTTTTGAAAACGCCTGTACAATATACATTTCTGTTCACCCCGCAATGGCCATTAGTTAAAAAGAAAGGGGGAATTGTTGGTATGCATGAGACCCCTTCTGTTTCATTTGGTTTAAATCCCCCCTGCTTAACACTATTCTATTTACATAACCACTTCATTCTATTTATATAACCGCTGTTAACAAGTACCTCCCTCCAGGGCATTGGTTCAATCCCCACTGTTTCATGATATGTTTTTGCTCCACCCCCCATCCTTGTCACACCCTGATCCTCTCCTTGTCACACTCTGATTGTCACCAGTCACTTTTCTCTCCACCCTCTCTATGTCACACCCTGTTTTCACCCTACTTGGCAAGTATATATAAAGACAGCATTGTGAGTTTTAGAGTACTGTACCTTGAGTTCAGCTTAGCTCGTCTTAGATTGTGCTGCGTCCTGCATGAATAAAGAGATACTGCCTACAGTTCAACTATGAGTCCCTGGTCGTCTGTTACCCGCCCGTGCCCGTGAAGCCAGCCTGGCGAAAACAACCAAACCCGTCGAAAACGACAACCGCCTGCGATGCGACTCCGTGGGGAGCTGGGGGCCTGAACTGGGATCCTTATGCCGGTTCTTACACTTGACACCACCTGTGCTTAACCCGTTGGGCTACCGCCCAACTCCCCCTGCCTACCTTTCTTTTCTCCTCCTCCTCCTTCTCTTCCTCTATATTCCTCCTCTCTCCATCTCCTCCCATCCCTTCCCCTCTTCTTCCTCCCCAGCCTCCTCCTGCTCTTCCCATCCTCCTCTACCTCCCTTCTATCCTCCTCCCCATTCCCCTTCACCTACCCTCTATTCTCCTCTTTCTCTCCCCCCTTCCTCCTCCTTTTATCCCACTCCTTCTCTTCCTTCTCCTTCCTAGCAGGGCTACTGTGCTTTCAGGACTCCATTACCATTTCCTAGTGACTATTTAGAAGAGTGAAAGAAAGAGGCACCTTCACCATTGCAAAGCATCCCTTCCCTCCACATGTGTGGATCATAGGCTTGAACCCAGGTCCTAGTGCATGATAATGTATGTACTATAATGGGAGTGCCACCACCCAGCCCCGATGCTTTCTAGCCTTGAAGCTGGCATATGTAGTGATTCTAATACAGGTAATGATAAAAATACTTGATTAAAGATAATTCTTTAATCAACAGTTAATTCTTATAATAGAGACTTTTTGAGAACAATTTATTGGTTTGCAATATAGTCTTTTTTTTTTTTTTTTACCTCCAGGGTTATTGTTGGGGCTCAGTGTGGTCACTACAAACCCACTGCTTCTGGCAGCCATTTTTTCCCCATTTTATTGGATAGGACAGAGAGAAATTGAGTGGGGAGGGGGAGATAGATAGATAGATATAGATAGATAGATAGATAGAGAGAGAGAGAGATAGACACCTGCTGACCTGCTTCACTGTTCCTGAAGTGGAACCGCTATAGGTGGGTAGCGGTGGCTCCATACCCCCTTCCTTGTGCTTCGTATTCTGTGCTCATACTGGCTGCACCATTGCCCAGCCCTCTACAGTATAGTCTTTAGCACATAGGCATAGCTTCTCCGCTCCCCCTTGATTAGAGTCCCCTTGATTGGTGGCTGGATACTAATGTTTCTTCATCTCGTCCTTCATCTACCTTCCCCACAGTCCTTTGATTTGTTGTAATACAACACAGCCTGTCCAAGTTTCAATTTATGTGCTCCCTTCCTGTCCTTTAGCCTTAAATTCCACCTATAAGTAAGAACATTCTGTACTGGTATTAATTTTTCTGACTTGTCTCACTCAACATGTCTTCAAATTCTGACCACCATATTGCAAAGGAGATGACCTCATTATTTTTATTTACTTATTTTTGCCTCCAGAGTTATCGCTGGGGCTTGGTGTGAGCACCAGGAATCCACTGTTCCTGGAGGCTATGTTTTCCCATTTTGTTGCCCTTGTTGTGGTTGTTATTGTTGTTACAGCCGTTGTTGTTGTTGGACAGGACAGAGAGAAATCGAGAGGAGGGGAAGACAGAGAGGAAGAGAGAAAGACACCTGCAGATCTGCTTCACTGTTTGTGAAGTGACCCCCCTGTCGGTGGGGAGCTGGGGGCTTGAACCGCGATCTTGACGTTGGTCCTTGCACTTTGTACCGTGTGCGCTTAACTTGCTGCACTACCACCTAGCCCCCGACCTCATTATTATTATTATTATTATTATTTTTTTTAATTTATTTTTTATTTAAGAAAGGATAAATTAACAAAACCATAGGGTAGGAGGGGTACAACTCCACACAATTCCCACCACCCAATCTCCATATCCCACCCCCTCCCCTGATAGCTTTCCCATTCTCTATCCCTCTGGGAGCATGGACCCAGGCCGACCTCATTATTTTTAGCACCTTCATAGTACACCATTGTGTCTATGTATCACAACTTTGTTAGCATTCGTCTGTAGGGTTATTACAAACTGTACTTAATAAACATTGGTGTGCATAGCTCTTTTTAGATAGGTGTGTCGTTGTTCCCACCCCCCCCCCACCCCCCGCCAAGAAAATCTTTAGAGAAGGTTTGCTGGGTGGGTCATAAAGTAAGTCCACTTCTAGAGTTCTGATGAATCTCAAGACTGTTTTCTACAAGGGTTGGACCAGTTTACATTCCCACCAGCAATATAGGAACCCCCCGCCCCCACAGCCTCTTCAACAATTGTGTTTGGCTTTTATTTATTTATTTTTTTAATTTATTTTATTATTTATTTTTTTCCTCCAGGGTTATTGCTGGGCTCGGTGCCTGCACCATGAATCCACCGCTCCTGGAGGCCATTTTTTCCCCCTTTTGTTGCCCTAGTTGTTGCAGCCTCTTTGCGGTATTATTGCCATTGTTGATGTTGCTTTGTTGTTGGATAGGACAGAGAGAAATGGAGAGAGGAGGGGAAGACAGAGAGAGAGGGGAGAGAAAGATAGACACCTGCAGACCTGCTTCACCGCCTGTGAAGCGACTCCCCCGCAGGTGGGGAGCCGGGGGCTTGAACCGTGGTCCTTACGCCGGCCCTTGCGCTTTGCGCCATGTGCGCTTAACCCACTGCGCCACCGCCCGACTCCCGTGTTTGGCTTTTTTAAAGTATGACATTCTCACAGATAAAAGTGGTATTTCATTGTTTTTATTTGCATTTTTCTGATCATCAGTGACTGAGCATTATTCATATGCCTATTGGCCCTTTGAATCTCTTCTTTGGAGAAGATTCTGTCCTCATATCCTTCCATTTTTCGGTGGGGTTGTTTGTCTTTTTATTGCTGAGTTTGATGAGTTCTTTGTGTATTTTTCCTACCAGTCCTCTGATGTATGATACACAAAATCTCCCACTCCATGGTGGGGGGGGGGGTTTGTCAATGGAGACTTACTTTAAAAAGAATCTGTAGTTGTTTTTGTGCTAAAGACATTTTGATATCCACTCTGTTTAGGCTCTTTGCCAGTGAGTAAAATAAATATATCACATCAGCTTTGGATTTTGGTTTTGTGGCTAGCCAACCTGCTGTCCTTTACTTCTGTTAAAATTAGGAATCATCTTTGTCATTGCTTGGTGGGAAACTGTAGGTTAACTGAGTATAGTATATGAAAAAAATCCAAATGACTTCTGAGAAATCTGAATAATTGTGATCATCATCATATTTAATGCTTATTTAAAATTTAAATACACATATTCTGTTCTTTGAGCTTAGGAATACAGCTTAACTATATATATTATTATATATATGATTTACATTTTTTTACTGTTGCAAAATCTAGCAGTAATTATTATATTTAATTCAATAGATGAACTAGAATTTCACATGTCTGTTGACTTTTCTCTAAATATTAAAAGAAATTAAAATAAAGCTGGTCTTCTTATATAGGCAGTGCTTCAGTGAGTAACAGTGGGCATAAGTCATTTTGCAAACTGCAGTATTGACTGTAATGATGACTTCTAGCAGTTAAATCATTGCTTTTTTTTTTTTTAATTTTTTATTTAAGAAAGGATTAGTGAACAAAAGCATAAGGTAGGAGGGGTACAACTCCACACAATTCCCAACACCCAATCCCCATAACCCACCCCCTCCCCTGATAGCTTTCCCATTCTCTATCCCTCTGGGAGCATGGACCCAGGGTCGTTGAGGGATGCAGAAGGTAGAAGGTCTGGCTTCTGTAATTGCTTCCCCGCTGAACATGGGCGTTGACTGGTCGGTCCATACCCCCAGTCTGCCTCTCTCTTTCCCTAGTAGGGTGTGACTCTGGGGAAGCTGAGCTCCAGGAAAAACTGGGTTGAAACATGCAGAAGAATGAAATTGAACCACTTTATCTCACCAGAAACAAAAATCAACTCCAAATGGATCAAAGACCTAGATGTCAGACCAGAAACAATCAAATACTTAGAGGAAAACATTGGTAAAACACTTTCCCACATACACCTCAAGGACATCTTTGATGAATCAAACCCAATTGCAAGGAAGACCAAAGCAGAAACAAACCAATGGGACTACATCAAATTGAAAAGCTTCTGCACATCCAAAGAAACTATTAAACAAACAGAGAGACCCCTCACAGAATGGGAGAAGATCTTCACATGCCAGACATCAGACAAGAAACTAATCACCAAAATATATAAAGAGCTCAGCAAACTTAGCCGCAAAAAAGCAAATGACCCCATCCAAAAATGGGCAGAGGAAATGAACAAAACATTCACCACAGAGGAGATCCAAAAGGCTAACAAACATATGAAAAACTGCTCTAGGTCACTGATTATCAGAGAAATGCAAATCAAGACAACACTAAGATACCACCTCACTCCTGTAAGAATGGCATACATCAAAAAGGACAGCAGCAACAAATGCTGGAGAGGATGTGGGGACAGAGGAACCCTTTTACATTGCTGGTGGGAATGTAAATTGGTACAGCCTCTGTGGAGAGCAGTCTGGAAAACTCTCAGAAGGCTAGACATGGACCTTCCATATGACCCAATAAATCATTGCTTTTATTTCTTTTGTTTTTTAATATTTATTTATTTATTCTCTGTTGTTGCCCTTGTTTTATTGTTGTAGTTATTATTATTGCTGTTGTAATTATTGATGTCATTGTTGGATAGGACAGAGGGAAATGGAGAGAGGAGGGAAAACAGGAGGACAGAGAGACACCTGCAGACCTGCTTCACCATCTGTGAAGCGACTCCCCTGCAGGTGGGGAGCCGGGGGCTCGAATCGGGATCCTTAACCTGTGCTTAACCCGCTGCGCTACTGCCTGACTCCCTCATTGCTTTTCCTTTGTAGAGGACTTGCCAGTTTATGCTGCCACAAGCCAAGCAGGAGAGGGTCTGAAACTCCGTTATTTTAGTAAGTTAGAAGAAGTTGGTTCTTGTGGCTTTGATTTTGTACTTATCTGGGAAGTATGACTGTTTATCTCTTCACATGTTTAAAAACAACTTTTTTTCCCTTATATGAACAAGACTATACTAGACTTTTGTCTAGTATGTGAGCTGCAAGTGGTTCTTGTTCTATGTGCATGTGTGTTGGTTTAGTTTTGTCCGCATTTCTCTATGAAGACATGTTTTCTATGTGTTGTTGAGTTTCTTTCTCTTCTGTTTTCTTGGTTTTGTGTCATTGTGGTCATTCTCATTTCTAAAGTATAAAATTTTTGTCGGTTATTTTGTGGATTCACCTTTTATGTTTACAATTTGCTCTAAGAACGTGGGAGAGAGGGAGAGTGAAAGTGAAGGAGGAAGAGCGAGAGAGAGAGAGAGAGAGAGAGAGAGAGAGAGAGGGAGGGAATATGTTTAGCTCTGGCTTTTGGTGGTGTTAGGGATTGAACCTGAAACCTTGGAGCCTCAGACATGAAAGTCTTTTGCAGAACCATTATACTGTCTCCTCAGCTCTCACCTTTTTACTTTAAACTTATTCATCTACCTGGAACTAATTTATATGTAAGGCCTGCAGTAGGAATCTAACTTTATTTTTCCCTTCATGACTAGCCTAGTAATTCCCTCTCCCCCTTTTTAAAAACATGATCTACTTATGGCAGATACTTGTTCTTCTCTCTTTACTATATCAGTTCTCACATTCATGAGAATGTCAGTACATCCAGATGGAAAGATTTCCCAGACACCTTATGCTGAGGATAGCAACATGCCCTGGACAGTACTAGGCTGAACCTTCAGGAGGGCCTGGCTGCCTCAGAGGGTCATTGCTGGGCAGTACCCTTCAGGTTCCTTCCTTCCTTCCTTCCTTCCTTCCTTCCTTCCTTCCTTCCTTCCTCCCTTCCTCCCTCCCTCCCTCCCTCCCTCCCTCCCTCCCTCCCTTCCTTCCTTCCTTCCTTTAAAAAAGGAGACATTAACAAAACCATAGGACAAAAGGGATACAACTCCACACAACTCTCACCACCAGATCTTCCCCTGATAGCTTTCCCATTCTTCATCCCTTGGAGTATGGAGCCAAGGTCATTGTGAGATGCAGAAGGTGGAAGGTCTGGCTTCTGTACTTGCTTCCCTGCTGAATATGGGCATTGACAGGTTGATCATACTCCCAGTCTGCCTCTCTCTTTCCCTAGTAGGGTGGGTCTCTGGGAAAGCAGAGCTCCAGGACACATTGATGGGGTTGTCTGTCCAGGGAAGTCTGGTCAGCATCATGCTGGCATCTAGAACCTGGTGACTGAAAAGAGAGTTAACATACAGAGCCAAACAAATTATTGAATAATCATGGACCTAAAGGCTGGAATAGTGCAGATGAAGTATTGGAGGGTACTCACTGCAGACTATTGCGTACTTTTGCTTTCAGATATATATTTTGCCCTAGTTTATGGATACGTGTGAACATATGTTCTATCTCATGGAACCTGGTCTATATCTAGGTTTTGGGACTTTGATTGGTTGATCCATACTCCCAGACTGCCTCTCTCTTTCCTAGTAGAGTGGGGCTCTGGAGAAGTGGAGCTCCAGATAACATTGGTGAGGTCATCTGTCCAGGGAAGTCTGGTCGGCATCATGCTGGCATCTGGAACCTAGTGGCTGAAAAGAGAGTTAACATAGAAAGCCAAACAAATTGTTGAACAATCATGGACCTAAAGGCTGGAATAAGTGTAGATGAAGTGTTGGGGGGTACTCACTGCAGACTATTGTGTACTTTTGCTTTCAGGTATATATTTTGCCCTAGTTTATGGATATGTGTGAACATATGCTCTGTCTCACGGGACCAGTCTGTATCTAGGTTTTGGGACTTTGTTAGGAAGTGTACCGCCTGGAATGGAATTAGAGAATCCTATGAAAGGAAAGGTCTCACCCGAGTAATGAAGCTGAAGGGTTGTCATTCCACACCTGAAGTCTGCGGACACAGTCTGAAGTGAAGCATGCTGAGGTGGTACTCGTTGCGTTGATTAAGTTGGGGTCGGCGGATGCAATATTATTTGGTTTCCTCTTTTCTTACATGAATGAGACTATAAGGTACAGACTGCCAGCATCTGTTAACCATGGAGGAAATTATTGTGGGTTTCTACTTTGAGAAATGTTATTATTGATGCTCTGGGCCTTGCAGAAAAAATGTAATTGAAATAAGGACCCTGCAGAAAAAGTTCCAGTCTCTGGCAGCAGAGGTCAGAGTGCTTCTGTGTATGTTGGCAAACTCAAAGCAGAGGATGAAATTACAGTGGGAGAATGAAACTGAATGCAAGATTGAATTCTTAGGTTTTTTTTTTTCCCCTTAATTTATTGGCCTTCCCCAAATTGGACTTGAGAATTGGAATACATAGAAAAATATACTGAAATAAAATATGTTAGTTTTCTCAGTGGGTATTAACCAAGAAAACCTGCTCAGAGAAGGCAATAATATATTTGATTCAGTTTATGGACAATATCTTGATTAGGATAATGGAATGCAGTGTCCAGTCTTGAAAAACTAGAGATTTAATAGTAAAGAAAATGCCAACATTGTATCGGCTTTATTGGATCAAATCTGCCAGAAACAACAGTTTGTAGTGACTATATAGCTTCAGGGTCAGTTTCAACTCCTTGTCCTTTTAAAAATTCTGTATCCAGATTAAATTATAACATGAGTATTTAAATTTATTTATACCTTGTGTTCCCTTTTAGTCTTAAGTCTTTTATAACCAAATTTAAGGAGGTTCCTATCGATTGTAACACATTTTCATGAAATGGTGTTTAAATAAACTTGTTTAGGAAGTCACACTTTTAATGTTCAGATTGATATTACTATTTTCCCCTTTCCTGATCACACTTTCTTTCACTTCTTTTTTTTTTTAAATAATTATTTTTGTTGTTATTAGGTCTTCATTGCTCTGGGCCAACTTTCTTTTTCAGATAGCAGGAGGGAGGGAGGCAGACACACACACACACACACACACACACACACACACACACACACACACACGGGTGGGGTGGGGGGAGGGAGAGAAAGACACCACAACTTAGAAATTCTCCCAGTGCAATAGAAGCTTGCTTCAAATTACTAGATTTTTCTTTCAATTTTAAAAATAAGTAAAGCAATGTTTTGGGTATATTCCATTCTTATGGCAGTGGTGAAGTCTGAACCAATAAGACACATCCTAAGATACTTTTGATTGTAGAATCTAGCTGTAAGGTGGCAGGTGAACTTTCTGAGAGACAGCTCTGTATTGACATGTTACTCAACTATTCACTACTGGAATGTTAGTCTTTAAACAAAGAATGAGTTATCAGAAACGTTCATGAATGGGGCCGGGTGGTTGAGCACACATGTTAAAATGCTCAAGGACCCAGGTTTGAGTCCCCAGTCCCCACCTGCAGGGGAAAAGCTTTGTGAGTGGTGAAGCAGAGCTGCAGGTGTCTCTCTGTCTCTGCCTCTATCTCCCCCTCCCCTCTCGATTTCTGTCTCTATCAATAATAAATAAATAAATAAAATATTCTTAAAAAAATGTTCATGAACTTGTCTTTGTAAGATACGTGCACATACACACACACACACACACACACACACACACACACACTTCTTGGAAGATGTAAACTGAGGACAGAGGAGATAACATAATGGTTATGCAAAAAGGTTTTCATGCCTGGGTTCTAGAGTCCCAGGTTCAATTCCCCCATTCTCCCATAAGCCAGAGCTGAGCAGTACACTGGTCTCTCTCTCTCTCTCTGTATATCTCTCATTAAAATAACCAATAAAAAGAAGCAAATTGATATCAAAATATCTAGGAAAAGTTCTTTTTAAAACTTAATATATTTGTGAAAGACTACATATACAAGATGAGGTACCTAACAAATATAAATGCACTATTAGATATAGTCTCCTCCTCTTTTATCTCCTCTCTCTTCTACTATTTCTTCACATTCTGTTGATGGAGCTGGGCCCTCACATTTTCATTTAGCTAGAGAGACACAAAGAGATAGAGAAAAGGAGATTATCACAGTACTAAAGCTTCCTTTAGGGCCACAAATCTGCTGTGTGGTACTGTGGCTTAAACCTAAGCTATGTGCATGGCAAGGCACATGTCCAACCCTGTGAGCTATCTCTCTAGTAACATTCTTGTTAAAAATATCCTTAGAAGGGGCCTAGGCAGTGGCACACCTAGTTGAGCGCATGTGTTATAATGTGCAAGGACCTGGGTTCAAGCCTCTGGTCCCCACCTGCAGAGGGAACCCTTCACAAACAGTGAAGCAGTGCTATAGGTGTCTCTGTCTCTTTTCTATATCTCACTCTTCCTTCTTGATTTCTCTCTGTCTCTATCCATCAAATAATAAAAAAAAATATCTTTTAAAAGCTATCCACAAAACCAGTCCAAATATCCAATGTCAATAAATGATGAAACTTTTATTTTTAAAAAAATTTTGTTATTGGATAGAGACAGAGAGAAATTGAGAGTGGAGAGGGAGCTAGAGAGGGGGAGAGGCAGAGAGACATCTATAGTTCTAATTCACCACTTGTGAAGCTTTCCCCCCTGTAGGTGGGAACCAGGGGCTTAGACCCAGGTCCCTATACATTGTATTGTGTGCACTTAGCTAGGTGCACTACTGTCTGGCCCTGACCACCCTTGCACTTTTTTTTTTTTTTTAGAATTTATTTATTCATGAGAAAGATAGGAATGAGAGAAAGAACCAGACATTACTCTGGTATGTGTGTTTCCAGGCATTGAACTCAGGATCTCATGGTTGAGAATCCAGTGCTTTATCCACTGTGCCACATCCCAGACCACCCTTGCACTTTTTTAAAAATTTAGTTATTTATTTAAGAAAGGAGACATTAACAAAATCATAGGATAGGGGGGTACAACTCCACACAATTCCCAACACCCAATCTCCATATCCCATCCCCTCCCCTGATAGCTTTCCCATTCTCTATCCCTCTGGGAGCATGGACCCAGGGTCATGGGTTGTGGGTTGCAGAAGGTGGGAGGTCTGGCTTCTGTAATTGCTTCCCCGCTGAACATAGGTGTTGACTGGTTGATCCATAATCCCAGTCTGCCTCTCTCTCTCCCTAGTAGGGTGGGTCTCTGGGGAAGCAGAGCTCCAGGACGCATTGGTGGGGTCTTCAGTCCAGGGAAGCCTGGCTGGCATCCTGATGGCATCTGGAACTTGGTGGCGTTTCCAGCAGTTGTTGTTGGAACTCAGACCAGAAGCTACTTCTCAGTCCGCCATCTTGGCTCCACCCCCACCCTTGCACTTTTTTAAAGTGCCTTTTAAAATTTATTTATTATTGGATAGAGGCGAGAGAAATTGAGAGAGGAAAGAAGATAGAAAGGGAAAGAGAGAGATACCTATAGCCCTGCTTCACCATTTGTGAAGCTTCCCCTCTGCAAGTGGGGACCAGGGGTTTGAACCAAGGTCCTTGCACACTGTAATGTGTGCTCTTAACCAGGTATGCCACCACCTGGCTCCACTTTCCTTTCCTTTCCTTTCCTTTCCTTTCCTTTCCTTTCCTTTCCTTTCCTTTCCTTTCCTTTCCTTTCCTTTCCTTTCCTTTCCTTTCCTTTCCTTTCCCTTCCTTTCCCTTCCTTTCCCCCTTCCTTTCCCCCTTCCTTTCCCCCTTCCTTTCCCCCTTCCTTTCCCCCTTCCTTTCCCCCTTCCTTTCCCCCTTCCTTTCCCCCTTCCTTTCCCCCTTCCTTTCCCCCTTCCTTTCCCCCTTCCTTTCCCCCTTCCTTTCCCCCTTCCTTTCCCCCTTCCTTTCCCCCTTCCTTTCCCCCTTCCTTTCCCCCTTCCTTTCCCCCTTCCTTTCCCCCTTCCTTTCCCCCTTCCTTTCCCCCTTCCTTTCCCCCTTCCTTTCCCCCTTCCTTTCCCCCTTCCTTTCCCCCTTCCTTTCCCCCTTCCTTTCCCCCTTCCTTTCCCCCTTCCTTTCCCCCTTCCTTTCCCCCTTCCTTTCCCCCTTCCTTTCCCCCTTCCTTTCTCCCTTCCTTTCTCCTTTCCTTTCTCCTTTCCTTTTTCTTCCCCTCCCCTCCCCTCCCCTTACCTTTACCTTTCTTTTTCTCTTCCCTTCACTCCTCTCCTCTCCTCTCCTCTCCTCTCCTCTCCTCTCCTCTCCTCTCCTCTCCTCTCCTCTCCTCTCCTCTCCTCTCTTCTTCTTTTCTTTCCTTTTAAATATTTATTTATTTATTCCTTTTTGTTGCCCTTGTTTTATTGTTGTTGATGTCATTGTTGTTGGATAGGACAGAGAGAAATGGAGAGAGGAGGAGGAGAAGACAGAGAGGGGGAGAGAAAGTAGACACCTGCAGACCTACTTCACCGCTTGTAAAGCGACTCCCCTGCAGGTGGGGAGCCACAGGGATCCTTATGCAGGTCCATTGCTCTATTGCCTGACTCCCCTTTTCTTTTCTTTTCTTTTCTTTTCTTTTCTTTTCTTTTCTTTTCTTTTCTTTTCTTTTCTTTTCTCTTCTCTCCTCTCCTCTCCTCTCCTCTCCTCTCCTCTCCTCTCCTCTCCTCTCCTCTCCTCTCCTCTCCTCTCCTCTCCTCTCCTCTCCTCTCCTTTCCTTTCCTCTCCTCCTCCTCCTCCTCTTTCTTCTTCTTCTTGATGTATCCTGGATGAAATCTGCAAAAGTCATGTTAAATGAGATAAACCAAAAAGAGAATGAAATAGTTGATGATCCCACTTAGAGGTGGAACTTACAAAACAAAGAAAAGGAAAACACAGGGTGACATAGAGTAGCCATGTTCTACTGCAGAAGATTCAAGGCCTCTACAGAGGGGAGGTTGGGGAGGCTATGAGGGTGCTGGGGACTCAGCCCACTAGCTAGCTGCTGTTGGGTACAGTGTATACACAGCTAATGGGGCTGCCCATGTTACAATTAATTATCTTATAAATCATTATTTCCTTCAACAAAGGGGTCAAAATTCTTCATAAGATTTGTCTAAAATAATCTCTTATATCATAAAATATTGCATACTGTGAAATCATTTTATATTTATATTGTTATACCAAATAACATGAACTAGAAAAGGTACTACATTTACTAGTTTTTCTATTGCTCTTTAGTAAAAATATTAAGTCTTAGAAAAAGGTCTCCTTAGCATTCCCCCCCCCCCCAGCATAATAGATGTGCAGTTAAGCAAGTTTGAGTCAATGAGTAAAATCATATTTCCATGTACAGAACATTAATTTTTGAGTATGTGACTTTCTCTAGACTGGGTATTTATTTGTCTGACTTGATGAAGCAGTGACTATTGCTACTTGTTTATCTCTCTGATTGTTAGTGTTATGATAGTTAACAGAAAAGAAATTTTCAGATCTTCTCTAAGTTATCCACAAAGTAGCCCAGCATGCCAAGCTGGCTTCTTTATGTTGTCATAAATGTTTGACGACTGGGGGAAATGAGCCTTAAACAAAGTAACATGTAATCGAACACCAGGGTTGGGGAGCAAGAATTTGTGAGGTGTTGATTCTCTTTTGAATTCTGTGAAATGTCCTTCTCTTTATATCAGTCCACACCTGAAGATTAGCTTTTTTTTTTCTACTCTGGATAAAACATTCCTTATTTAATGCATTCCACAGCAGCTCTCAATTGAATGTGTAACTCAAACCTTGTTTCACTAGCTAACAAAGATGAGAAGGAATTGCATTATTAAAAGCTTTTAGCCACTAACAAGGGTGCTAGATGAATAAATTCAGGACAAACTCCCCCTGCCTCCATTGTTTCTACAATAAAAACAACTTCTCAGGGATAGCACGGTTATACACACACACACACACACACACACACACACACATATGCACATATATATATATATATATATATATATATATATATGGTGGTAATTCTTTGATGATTACACAGAAATTTTTATTTAAGTTAGAGAATGATTTATAGAAGCAGGAAATAATACTAAATGACTCACTCATGCCATGCATATACTCTACCACTGAGCCCTCTCTCCCAGAAGACTTTCTTGAAGAGCTTTTTACTTATTGAGAACTGAAATTTGTACTTATACTTGAAACTTTTAATAATAAGAATATTAAGTTTTTACTTCTAGATCAAATCCTGGTAGTATAAATTTTAGTTTTGGGACCTGATATAAAAGCAGTGTAACTTTCTTTTTTTTTTTTTTTCCTTTTCCCCATACCCCCAACGTAACTTTCTTATTCTACTTCCTTTTTTTTTTTTTCCTAAAGAAGACTTTAAGACCTCTTTTATGGTTCAGAAATGAACTAAAATATCTTTTTTTTTTCTTCTGGTTTTATTTCTGCAATTGCAATTTTGTTTGTTTAATTCAGAAAAGAGATTGCTACTAAAAATTAAACACTAATAAGGATTGGCATATTTGGAATCATGGAAATATAAACCATGAACATCCTCTACAAAAATCTTCTCCAGGTGGAAGGTAGATAGTATAATAGTTTTGCAAACAGACTTCCATGCTTGAGGTTCCAAAGCCCCAGGTTCAGTCCCCTGCACCACCATGAGCCAGAGCTGAAGAATGCTCTGGTAATAAATGAATGAATGAATGAAGGAAGGAAGGAAGGAAGGAAGGAATAAAAACAGTCTGCTCTAACCAGTCTGGGGATATGGATTGACCTGCCAATGATCATGTCCAGTGGAGAAGCAATTATAGAACCAGAACTCTCACTTTCTGCACTCCAAAAAGAATTTTGGTCCATACTTCTAGAGGGGTAAATGATAGGGGAAGTAAAGGAGGTAAAACAGAGGACCCTGTACCCCCATTCCACCAGGACTCGAAGTGATGGTTATCAGGAATCTTGTTTTTATAGCATCAATGAAAGGGAAATGAATCAGGAAAACAACAGAGGAAGCCAGGCACAAATTTGATTATCTGAGAGATAAGAGAAAAAAAAAAGGAATGGCACAGCAAGTAGTAATAGGTGTAGGGGTGAGAGAGAGAGAGAAAGGGAGAGAGAGAGAGAGAGAGAGAGAGAGAGAGAGAGAGAGAGAGAGAGAGAAGCACTGCTTTGCTCTGTAAGGAATTTAACCTGGGCTTTTGGGGTCACAAGAATGTAAGTCCTGTGTTCTCACACTGTGCGCTAACACTGAGCTTTCTCCACAGCCCTGTAATGCTTCTTGAATCTGTGGGTTACCGCTGGACCCATGGAATCAAGGAGGCAGGGTGATGGTGAAATCTGAGTTATTACTATCAAATAATCTTGATGATCCTCATTTCTCATTGAAGTTTAAGACTCCTCTGTCCTCAGCAACCACTGATCTATTTACTGTCCATTTATGAATTCTTGTTATTTTTAGAATATTGTATGAATTGAATTGTACCAGTGTTTAAGTCCTTAGCATAAGGAATTCCAGAGTCATCTCTATTGTTTGCATTGGCACTAGATTCTGTTTCTTATAATGGAAAGTTTGTCTGGGATGAATATATCACAGTGTATCAGTTCCTGTAAAGGTTATTTCTAGTTGTGGGCATTTATGAAATCTGTATGGATGTTTATGTACAGCCTTTAAAATTTATTTGAATATATGCTAAGGAGTAGGTTTGATGGGTCTCATTATAAGTGTGTGTTTAATTTTATCTGAAATTGACAAACTGTTCTCCATATTGACCATTTTGCATTACTACAACCAATGTAAGAGAGTTCTGTTTCTTTTACTTCCTTTTCAACATTTGCTGCTTGGGAGTTCTTAGCAACTTTAGCCATTTTGAAATGCAGTGATGATAATTATAGTTGTAGTAGTGTATCTGCAGCTATGCAGTGATACCACACACTGCTTTTAATTCATATTTTCCAAATGACTGAAGTCTCATTTGAGTATTTGGCATCCACTGCTGATAGATGATAGCCTTTCCCAGGAATGATGGATGTCAGAACTCATAGGGACCAGTGAATGTAACATAAAGTAATAAAGTTTATTACTCACATAGTAAATAGCAAAAGGAGTCACAGAAGGGAAAGGCTTAAATTTTGTCTGGATTAAAACATAGGGAAGAAAGGGTTGGCAGTTTGGAATTTTTATTGTGTTTATGGGATGGAGGCTCTGAGTCTTTTGTTAGGCAGATTTGTATGGTTTGAAATTTCCTTTGGTACCAAGGGATTGGTTATGCCTGTGGGCTTTTTTATTATGCTGCTGAGAGGTAGGGCAGACAGGAAAGGGTAAGGCTAGGGGCATTAAAGCTGCCAGAGGACAAATGCCAAAACTCAAGACTTTATTACGCTAATGGTGGTGTTTATTGTCATTCTTTACTTTCTTTGAAGTGTTTCTTCAGATTATTCCCCGCCCCTTTAAAAAGATTTATTTACTAATGAGGGAGAGGGGGAAGGGGAAGTGGAGGGGAAGGGGGGAGGGGGGAGGGGGAGGGAGATGGAGAGAATGGATATGGACCAGTATCTCTCTGGCACATATGATGCTGAGAATCAAACTCAGAACCTCATGCTTATAAGTCCAGTAGCCATGATACAGAGTAGTGGAAAATAAATATTTTCCATGTATACAAACTTTGTCTCTTTGAATAATTTTTAGTCACTTTTCCTTTTAAAGATTTTACCATGGAAGGGTGGAGGAAAAAGTTGATAAGCTTTCTTATGGAAACTGAGTTCAATAATAGAAAAAATAATAAATAACTTAGAAAAATAATAAATAACTTAGAAACTCTGCAAGGTAAATTGCAGAATCTGAACTGGAAAGCCAGTATGTCTGATCTGAAGTTTTTGCTTGTTAGTGAACAGCATCTGATTCTTAATATATAGTGATTCATAATTTAGGATAAGCTTTGAAGTGATTCGTAATTTAGGATAAGCTAATTCATAATTTAGGATAAGCTTTGGATGACAGAAGCTGCATAATCTTAGAGGCCCTTTCAAGATCTGGTCTTCCCTGACAGTGTGAATTACTGGATCAATTCTGGTAAATTCCACTGATCTTCATCTATTTGTGATTATTGTGTAAAAGTAGCACTATTGGATTTATTTTTTCTTTCACTTGTGTTCCCTTGCTTTCCTTACAGGTAATTCTCCAAACTTTATTACATAATGAAAAGAGATTTTTTTTTTCCTCTGAGTATTTTTGGTTTAGATTTTTCCATGGAATTTGCCTTTATTTCATTATTCTCTGAAGAGCCTCAGTAAACATCCTGTGAAGACAGATGTGAACTTGAAGTAACCTGGGTTGCAGATACTGTGAACCCTCCTAGCTAGTGGGAATGAGGCTGTCATGCCACATATTTGAATGTTCTGTCCTCCTGGATAGAGCTGACTCTTGTTTGTGTAAAGTGGAAGGAAACTAAAACCTCATCCTACACTGTTGTTTTCTAAAAGAATGACAAAGAAAGAGGCCAGTTGACACAGGGAAGCCTGGCAGTGCATTTGAATCTTCTAGTCTATTGGTACTTGGTGGCCTTCAGGACCTAGCAAGAAGCCAGGGAACCTGTGGAAGATTTACTTTATTTGTCCTGAAACTAATACTCAGCTGATCACAATTTGTGTTAGAATGTGTTGAAATGAAAGCCATGCTTATAGATTTAGCTTTGAAAACATATCTTTTGGAGCTCTGTGGTGATTGATGGATGACAAATCTAAACTACTAAAAGTGAGAGAAGGTAGAGAAAACGCTGAATAGACGGTGTATGGAGGAAGTGTCTAATTATGTACATGAAATAATGAGTGACAAGTATGGGGACATAGCTACTCAGTCAAATCAATTCACAGAGAAACTGGATCCAGCCAAACTGGAACTTTTCTTGTACTTTATCTTTTGTAATAGATACAAATGTATTGAAATTGACTCTGAGGGAGAGGAATTTTAGGTTTGACAGAGTAATAGAATATATATACAGAGGGGGGTCGGGTGGTGGTGCAGTGGGTTAAGCGCACGTGGCGCAAAGCACAAGGACCGGCGTAAGGATCCCAGTTCGAGCCTCCGGCTCCCCACCTGCAGGGGAGTCGCTTCACGGGCGGTGAAGCAGGTCTGCAGGTGTCTTTCTCTCCCCCTCTCTGTCTTCCCCTCCTCTCTCCATTTCTCTCTGTCCTATCCAACAATGAACAGCATCAACAATGGTAATAATAATAACCACAATGAGGCTACAACAACAAGGGCAACAAAAGGGGGAAAAATGGCCTCCAGGAGCAGTGGATTCATGGTGCAGGCACTGAGCCCAGCAATAACCCTGGAGGAAAAAAAAAAGAATATATACAGAAGAACCCATGCAAATTTTATAAAACCAATGCTTGAAATTTAGTTTTTGCAGTGAAAGAACTGGAAGAACGTTTAAGAGAAAGCAGATCCATATGTGATTAGCCTTTCTGTGAGGAATGAGGAAGTGCTTCAGGTTCTGCTTGCATGAATGGATCAGGGCACAACATAAATCATCCTGTAACCCCTGCATTCTTCATAGGTTGGATAAATAATAAAACAAATATCAGACACTTTGATAAGAACAAAAGTAACTCAACATTTATTAATAATGTGTACACCTCCTGTGTACATGGGAGAGAGCCAGACAAGTGGAACAATTTATCAGTAGTCTTAGTCACCATCTTTAAATAGCTTAGCTAAAGCAGAGTACATTGGGAAAAAGAACAGGAAGCTCCTGTGGGAGGCTTACTAAAAGGAAGGCTTTAAGACTTAAGTTCTGATGAAAAAATGGCCTCTTCCCTAGCACAGTGAGATGCCCTTAAGGGGCATGTTTACATATAAAGGTTAGAAGTAATCGCCTTTCTACCTCAGGATTCGCTCTGGAAATTAACTTTTTGCCTATTTTGTGGTAGATTTTTGCTTCCTTACAAAGGCTGAAATTATTCATCACTCAGAGATAGATGTCTATGAAGTTAAACTTCTGGTCGTCTGGGAAGGCTAATGTTTGCCTGTACTAAGATTAATTTTGTTAGAAATGTTAGGCTATTGGTATTTTAGGTGACTAGAATAATGGATGTTTTGAACAAAAATAGAGATGGGAAAGTTTTGTACAATTTGTGTAATTGCAAGCCTGACCTAATGGGAACTATAATTTCTGAGCCACCAGAGGGCAGTATTTATTCATCAAATATTTATTGTACACTGTATTTGAGAGTGTCATCAAGGACATTGGGAAAGGAGAACAGCCTTTGAAGCGAAGATAGTTCTGTTCTGATTTTATACTTTTCTACCCCTCTTCTTCTTCTGGCTAACTTACAAATCAAAACCCTTTTTTTCTCCCAGAGTTACTCAACAGCATTCAGTACATATATCTATCAGCACTTCTCTATTTTGTTATTTGTTATTTCATTTTGATTTACAGAATTGTGAGATAACAAGGGTATAATTCTGCAATGTTCCCACCAGTAGAGTTCTATGTCCCTATTCCCTCCACTGGAAACGGCAGTAGTTCTCCCAAGGTCACAGATACTGGTTGACTATTATTTCTATTACTATCTATCTATCTATCTATCTATCTTTCATTTGCCCATTTTTTTCCTATGGTACCACCTTCTTTTGCTTTCTCAGTCACACCTACACCTATTCCTACTTCTTACCCCATTGATCTGATCTAGAGCCCATATAGATTCATATTTAGCACAGAAATCTGTGTAACCTCCGAGTCCATCAGTCTGAGTTCCCAGTTCATGGTAACAGATGGGAACAATCTAGGCTGCACTCATTTTAGGACCAGTTTTCCTGAATAGGCAGAGTAGACTGACCCAGCCTTCAGAGAGTGGGGCAGTCTCTACCATTGTGTAACACTTATTTTCATTTTTTATTGAAATATGTCATTAGATGCTGGGTATTATACCCCAAATCCTAACAAAGGGACTTTCCAAAGTTAACCCAATAACCAATAATGTGATGATAACAATAACTATCCATTGTCTTATTGAACCCTAAGACAACAGGAACCTCATATTTCCACTATAGAGCCTATATTTCCCCTAGTCCTGGAACCTTAGGGTGGGGCCCACTTTCCTGCATGCTGCTCTCAATTCAAATCAAATAATGTTGCATCCGCGGATCACAACCTAATCAATGCAACGAGTGCCACCCCAACATGCTTCACTTCAGACTGTGACCAGAGACTTCACGTGTGGAATGACAACCCTTCAGCTTCATTACTCGTGTGAGACCTTTCCTTTCATAGTATTCTCTAATTCCGTTCCATGTGGTCCACTCCCCAATAAAGTCCCCAAACCTAGATATAGTCCAGGTCCCCTGAGATAGAGCATAGGTTCACCCGTGCCCATAAACTAGGGGAAAAATATATACCTGAAAGCAGAAGTACACAAGAGCATACAGGGAATACCCCCCAACACTTCATCTGCACTATTCCAGTCTTTAGGTCCATGATTGTTCAACAATTTGTTTGGCTTTGTATGTTAACTCTCTTTTCAGCCACCAGGTTCCGGATGCCAGCAAGATGCTGACCCAGACTTCCCTGGACTGAGGACCCCACCAATGTGTCCTGGAGCCCCGCTTCCACAGAGCCCCACCCTACTAGGGAAAGAGAGAGGCAGACTGGGAGTATGGATCGACCAGTCAGTGCCCATGTTCAGCGGGGAAGCAATTACAGAAGCCAGACCTTCCACCCTCTGCAACCCACAATGACCCTGGATCCATGCTCCCAGAGGGATAGAGAGTGGGAAAGCTATCAGGGGAGGGGGTGGGATATGGAGATCGGGTTGTGGGAATTGTATGGAACTGTACCCCTCTTATTCTATGGTTTTGTTAATGTCACCTTTCTTAAATAAATAAAAAAGAAATATGTCATTAGAAGGTATAAATTGTTTTTACCATGTAACTAAAATATTAACTCCATTGTCTTCCAATGAAGATTTAATAATTGCTTTTATAACATCAGAGTAATTAAAGTTACTTGTAAAGGCAATATTAACTGAGACTACTAGCACTTGGTACTATTCCATTAGAAGCAAAGAGCAGGGGACTGGGTATTGATGCACCGGAATAAGCATGTGTAGTGGGAAGCACAAGGATCCCAGTTCGAGTCCTTAGCTCCCCACATGCAATGGGGTTGCTTCTCAAGTGGTGGAGCAGGTCTTCAGGTGTCTTTCTCTCCCCTTCTCTATCTTCCCTTCCTCTCAATTTCTCTCTGTCCTATCCAATAATAATAATAATAGTAGTAGTAGAAGCAGCAGCAAAAAAAAAAAAAAAAAAAAGGCCTCCAGGAGGAGGCACTGAGTCCCAGCAATAATCTTGGAGGCAAAAAAAAAAGCAAGCAAAGAACAATCTTAAAAACAAAAATCCAGAACAAGAATCATTAAAAATGAGTTAAAATACAAGAGACCTATTGATATGCTATATCAAAAAGATGAGCAATAAATTAGACTTTATGCCAAAGATCTGTATAAGTGTTCAAAAGTCTTTAATTTCTCCCGTAAATACTTAAATTTCTTATACAAATAACTAAAAGCTTCATTTCATTTACTTTACTCAAACTATGTAAAAATTTTTCAGAGATTCAATAATCCCCAAATTTTATGCTTACTTTTTTTCTGTATCAGTTTCTTGAAATATTAAAAATGAGGAAAATATTTTTAATAAATTATATACTTGGGTTTTACAAATGTATTGAAGCCTGCAGGCTTAGTTACATATACTTCATATTGATTTGGTTTCTCCTATATTTTTTGTTTCAGATCCCATGAATTTATTTCCTAAAAATTTTTTATTTTAAACATTAAAAAATTTTTTTTTCTTTTTTATTTAAGAAAGGATTAATTAACAAAACCGTAGGGTATGAGGGGTACAACTCCACATAATTCCCACCACCCAATCTCCATTTCCCACCACCTCCCCTGATAGCTTTCCCATTCTCTATCCCTCTGGGAGCATGGACCCAGGGTCATTGTGTGTTGCAGAAGGTAGAAGGTCTGGCTTCTGTAATTGCTTCCCCGCTGAACATGGGCGTTGACTGGTCAGTCCATACTCCCAGTCTGCCTCTTTCTTTCCCTAGTAGGGTGTGTCTCTGGGGAAGCGGAGCTCCAGGACATATTGGTGGGGTCTTCAGTCCAGGGAAGCCTGGCCGGCATCCTGATGACATCTGGAACCTGGTGACTGAAAAGAAGAGTTAACATACGAAGCCAAACAAATTGTTGAGCAATCATGGACCCAAAGCTTGGAATAGTGGAGAGGAAGTGTTAGGGGGGTACTCACTGCAAACTCTAGTGTACTTCTGCCTCTGTGGAGAGCAGTCTGGAAAACTCTCAGAAGGCTAGACATGGACCTTCCATATGATCCAGTAATTCCTCTCCTGGGGTTATACCCCAAGGACACCATAACACCCAACCAAAAAGAGGTGTGTACTCCTATGTTCATAGCAGCACAATTCATAATAGCTAAAACCTGGAAGCAACCCAGGTGCCCAACAACAGATGAGTGGCTGAGAAAGCTGTGGTATATATACACAATGGAATACTATGCAGCTATCAAGAACAATGAACCCACCTTCTCTGACCCATCTTGGACAGAGCTAGAAGGAATTATGTTAAGTGAGCTAAGTCAGAAAGATAAAGATGAGTATGGGATGATCCCACTCATCAACAGAAGTTGAGGAAGAAGATCTGAAAGGGAAACTAAAAGCAGGACCTGACCAAATTGTAAGTAGGGCACCAAAATAAAAACCCTGTGGTGAGGGGTAGACATACAGCTTCCTGAGACAGTGGGGGGTGGGAGTGGGTGGGAGGGATGGGTCACAGTCTTTTGGTGGTGGGAATGGTGTTTATGTACACTCCTAGTAAAATGTAGTCATATAAATCACTAGTTAATTAATATGAAAGGGGGAAAATTAATTGTATATCTCGAAGTTTTTCAAAACACAAACTGAATCTTTTCAATATATAGGCTGTGTATTTGATATGCAGACTCTCTCAAAAGCCTAGATCAAGTAAATCAGAAGCAACCAATAGCACAGCTATTTTAAGCATTTAAATTTTTTAAAAATTATTTATTTAATTTCAGGGCTTTTGCTGGGGCTCAGTGTCTGCACTATGAACCCATTGCTCCTGGAGGCCATTTTTCCCATTTTGTTATCTTTGTTGTTGCCATTGCTGTTTTTGTTGGATAGGACAGCAAGAAATCGAGAGAGAAGGGGTAGGCAGAGAGGGGAGAGAAAGATAGACACCTGCAGACCTGCTTCACTGTGCCTGTGAAGTGACTCCGCCCCCTGCAGGTGGGTGGGGGGCTCAAACCAGGATCCTTACTCCAGTCCTTGTGCTTCGCTCCATATGCGCTTAACCCGTTGCGTAACTGCCCATCCCCCTTTCAGCATTCTCTTTGGCCTTTACAAAGTTCTAGATGGCAATAGTTCTATCAGTTTTTACTCCAAGCTCTCAATCTCATTGGTAATTAGTCAGCTGGTTGCTGAATTTCTCAAGCTTCATATTGCAGTCCTCCACACCTTGGTCTATTCTCTTGAAGGTCTGACTGACCACTTCCCCCCCTAACTCCTTTGAACTCCAAAACAGTGTATTTCTCTCTCAGAGCTTTATTTAAAGATTGTTCCCTGTGAGATTCCTCTTCCTTATTCTGTTGGTCTCCTTCTAATTCTGCTTCTAAGACCCCTTCTGTTGCTTTGCTTAACTCTGTGATCTGTTTACACAATCACTGCTTTACCTGAGACCTGCCCTGCCTACAGGGCATTAGATTAATCCCCACTGGTTCACACTCTTTTTCCACTCTGCCCCCTTATCCTACATACTTCCTTTTACACCCTACCACTTCCTTCCTGGAAAGTATAAATGCAGATGAATAAAGCCAGCATGGCATTGCGTTCCCAGCTCAGCCATGAGTCCCTGGTGATCTGTCTCCTGCCTGTGAAGCTAGCCTGGCATATTCAATTTATTAATTTAATTTAATTTATTTGTTTATTACCTTTTGTTGCCCATGTTGTTTTATTGTTATAGTTATTATTGTTGGTGTTATTGGAGAGAGAAGGGGAAAACGGGGGGAGAGAAAGATAGGATAGAGAGAACTGGAGAGAGAAGGGAAGACAGTGGGGGAAGAGAAAGACACCTGCAGACCTGCTTCACCGCCTGTGAAGCAACTCCCCTGCAGGTGGGGACCCAGGGGCTTGAACTGGGATCCTTATGCCCATCCTTGCACTTTGTGGCTTTAATTTATTTATTTATTTCTTCCAGAACCTACATTTTTAAAAATTTTATTTATAAAAAGGAAACATTGGCAAAACTATAGGATAAGAGGGGCACAACTCCACACAAGTCCCACCACCAGATCTCCATATCCCATCTTCTCCCCTAATAGCTTTCCTATTCTTTAACCCTCTGGGAGTATGAACCCAAGGTCATTGTGGGATGCGGAAGGTGGAAGGTCTGGCTCCTGTATTTGCTTCCCCACTGAACATGGGCACTGACAGGTAGATTCATACTCCCAGCCTGCCTCTCCCTTTTTCTAGTAGGGTGGGGCTCTGAAGACGTGGAGCTCCAGGACACATTGGTGGGGTTGTCTGTCCAGGGAAGTCTGGTCGGCATCATGCTGGCATCTGGAGCCTGGTGGCTGAAAAGAGAGTTAACATACAAAGTCAAATAAATTGTTGAACAATCATGAACCTAAAGGTTAGAGTAGTGCAGATGAAGAGTTGGGGAGTCCTCCATTTTGTAGATAGCTAGTAGGCATATTTTAGTTATATTCCACATGGCCTGTGGCTATAATAGTTTTTTTTTTTCTTTTCTTATCTTCCCCTGAGCCTGAAATCTGATATGCAGGTGTATCCAAGTTATTGTCTGGGGAGATGATGTCATGGCTGGAAAAAGGACCAGAAAGCTGGATCAGGGAAGGGAGTAGCTCCCAAATATGGGAAAGGTATATAAATATTATTGACTATAAACCCCATTTAATTGATGTGATCTGGGGTGCCGGGCTAGCAAGGGGATGGAGAGAACTCTACTGGAGCCAGCCTCAGCTGCTACTCACTCAGCAATGCGAGGGAGATGACTTAGGTACAGACTCATGGTGGCGAGACAATTCAATTCTTTATTGATCAGAGAGCCCAGGCTTTTAAAGGTTGGACCCTGAAGTGGCAAGTCGGAAATGGAAATGGCTAGGGAAGGGGCGGAGAAAGGCAAAAGGGGCTGGAAAGGTAGGAACTTCCTTAGCAACTGTTAGAAGGGTTTTAACTGGTGGGATTAATAATACCCTGGAGCCAGGGAGGGTGTTGAGGGTAGAAAGAAGATAGATCAAAGGAATTGAATGGGTAGGGATCTTTCAGGCAAAACAATGATTATGTAGATGATAAGTCTGATAAGATGAGAGGATGGATGTCCCCTCAAGTCAAGCCCTGCCAAGCTCAACCACATCCTCACAATTTTCCAACATCTCCCCCTTCCTTTCTTTTTATCTAATGACCATAGTATCAGGAATGCAGGGTGCATTGTGAGGCAGGTAATCTGATAAGGTGGAGCAAACGTTTGGGGTTATTCCTGTCCCTCATTGCTCAACCTCTTGGTAGAGAGAGACTGACAGAATAGACACTCCTGAGGTCAAACCCTGCCAGGCTCCACCACATCCTCACAATTTCCCCACACTAGGCCCATATTCAGCTTAGGAGCCTATGTGACTTCTGCATCCCTGTAGATCTGAGCTCACATTCTGTGGTCATAAGTAGGAACATTCCAAGCTGCCCCAATATCAGGACCTATCTTCCTCAGGTGTAGCATAGAGTATGTTGTCCAGCCTCCCTTTGGAGGATGGAACATTCTCTACCATTGTTGATCCAAGTTGAGGGCAAGGTCCTATGGGGGCCCACAAAGGGGTCTATTGTGTTGTTCCCGATAGAGATGACCGGTAATGATGGAAAGAGGGATTTATTCGAGGTCTAGGCCCATCATGTCTGTTTGGGCATCTCAGGACTCCCTGAATAGGGCCCCAGCTTATAAGGTGGCTTTATAGTGACTCAAGAGTCATCGTTAAAGTATGCCAGTCTTTTGCCTTTATTCAGCTTTTGGAGTCCTTGCTTTGATAAGGTTAGCTTTGGGGTAAGTGAGGGAAGTGTAATAGGAAGTAGGTTAGGAGGGTATCTAAGTTTAAGTAGACACTATTTCATTATGAACTTTATACTGACTCACTGCAGACTATTGTGTACTATTGCTTTCAGATGTATATTTTGCCCTAATTTATGGATATGTGTGAACATATGCTCTCTCATGTGATGTGGTCTGTATCTAGGTTTTGGGACTTTGTTAGGAAGTGAACCACAAGAAATGGAATTAGAGAATCCTATGAAAGAAAAGGTCTCACCTGAGTAATGAGGCTGAAGGGTTGACATTCCACGTCTGACGTCTCTAGGCACAGTCTGAAGTGAAGCATTACTGAGGTGGTTGGTACTCATTGCATTGATTAGTTTGGAATCGGCAGATGCAATATCATTTGGTATGAATTGAGGGAAGCATGCAGGAAACTGAGCCCCACCCTAGAGGTTCCAGGACTGTGGGAAATATAGGCTCTATAGAGGACTCAGGAGATTCCTGCTGTCTTAGGGTTTAAGAAGGCAATGGATAGTTATTGCTATAATCACATTATTTGGCAATTGGGTTAACTTTGAAATATCCCTTTGTTAGGATTTTTGTATCATATACAACATCACCATAATTTATGTCCTTTGACATTATTTGTATATAGCTATGCCACTGGTTGCTTCTGTTCTCCCCGGTCTAAGCTTTTAAGAGAGTCAACATATCAAAGACTCAGCCTATGTTCTGTGCATTTAAGAAGTTTGAGACATTCAATCAATTTTCTCCCTCATTTATATTAATTAGTGATTTATATGACAACAAATTAATAGGAGTGTACATAAACACTGTTCCCACCACCAAAGGACTGTGTCGTGTCCCCCCCCTGCCGAACATCCAACCTAATCCTCAACCCAGGGTTTTTACTTTGGTGCCCTACTCCAAATTCAGTCAAATCCTCCTTTGAGTTTCCCTTTCTGTTCTTCTTTATCATCTTCTGTTATGAGTGAGATCATCCCATACTCTTCTTTGCCTTTGTTTTTCTTTCTTTACATTCTCTCCAACAATAGTTTTTATCCCTTCTTTTATTATTTTTTTTCTTTTTGCCTCTGGAGTTATTGCTGGGGCTTTGCCTCTGGAGTTATTGCTGGGGCTTGGTGCCTGCACTACGAATCCACTGCTTCTGGAGGCCATTTTTCCCATTTTTGTTGCCCTTGTTGTTATTGTTATTGTTGTTGTTGCATAGGGCAGAAAGAAATCAAGAGAGGAGGGAGAGACAGAGAAGGGGAGAGAAAGAGAGACACCTGCAGACCTGCTTCACTGCTTGTGAAGTGACCCTCCTGCAGGTGGGTTTTTTTTGTCCCTTCTAATGTCTGACACTCTCACCATTATAAAGTGGAATCTTTTTTGGCCTTTATTTGCACTTCTCTTATAATCAGTGATTTTGAGCACTTTCTCATATGTCTTTTGGCCCTCTGAATATCTTCTTTGGTAAAGAGTATATGTTCTCTCTCTCTCTCTCTCTTTTTCTTTGCCTCCTCGTTATTGCTGGGCTCGGTGCCTCTCTTTGTTTTTAATGGGGTTATTTGTTTATTGCTGAGTTTATAGAGCACTTTATTTTTATTATTAGCCCATTGTCTGACATATGGAATGTAAATATCTCCCATTCTGTAGGGTATCCTTATGTTTTGCTGATGGTTTCCTTTGCAGAAGCTTTTCGGTTTGATGTAGTAACATTATTATTATTATTATGTTCCTTGCTGTTGGCTTCAAGTTTTTAAAGACATTTCTAAAGTATAGGTCATGAAGTGTGTTTGATCATTTCTGGTCTAATGTTCATTTCTATGATCTACTTGAAGTTGGCTTTTTGTGTATAGTGATTTAGGGTGGTATTATCTTACCCTTTTTCATGTTTCAACTGTATTTTCCCAACACCGTGTGTTGAAAAGACTCTTATTTCTCCATTTAATATTTTATGCCCCCTTGCCAAAAATTAGTTATCTGTAGATGTGGAGTTTAATGAATTTTCAAAAATTCTGTAAGGGATCACTTGTATGTTATGTTTGTAAGTACTTAGTTTAGCTTGCAGTTAAAAAGGGCAGATCTGATCTTAGTGAACAGTTTTGATAGACTCATTTGAACTTTACTCTTTAAACAAAACTGGGATTTTTTTCTAAGACAAACTGTGCCTTAGAAATGTGTTTTTAAGAAGCTTTGAAAATTCAGTTTTGCTTCAGGTAATGTAAACATAACCAAAATATTTCACTGTGGTTTTTAGATGGATGACCTAATGTTTGAAGTATTATGCCTCTCATCGGCTTTCTGGGTGTGTGTTGAGTAGAAGTTGTTTGTTCAATTTAATTTCAAACTACAGAATGGTTTCTCATATGAATAAAAATTAGGGTCTGTATGGTCATGACCTGAGTTAGGGTCACAAGGTGCTTACAGTTTAATATGATGTGGAAATGTTTGATACCATGTCAAGGTCATTCTTACAGCCAGTTCACTGAACGTGTCTTTCCTGTTGGCCTTTGTGTCTACCCAGAAAAAAGGAGTTTGGGTCACTGTGCTCAATTCTTGACTTCCTGGTGATTGCCCACACTTCCTCCCAGACCTGTCTACTCTGTTCTCTGGAACAACCACACAACCCAACTCTTTACCCTTTTCTTCTACGTTCCTTCTACCTCTCTGCCTTAAGAGAAATCCTGTTGTCTTTTTTTCCCTGTTACTTGCCCCACAGAAGTTTCTTGTCTTTTCCATACTTGCATACCTTAGGACTAGAAGGTTCTGCTTCCTGTTATCCTGAAATGTTCAGGATAACAGGAAATGTAAATGTAAATGTAATAGAAATAATTACATGTAAATAAAATGTAATAGAAATAATTACATGTAAATAAAAAATTTAAAAATAAAATAAAAAAGAAATAACTACATAACATTATAGGTCATTCTCAAAACTAATCATACTAGTATCTAGTAAGTGTAACTACTGATAAAAATTACAACTACTAATAAGTAAATAAATAAATTAATGAATCCCAATAATTTAAAAAATATTTATTTATTTATTCCCTTTTGTTGTCCTTGTTGTTTTATTGTTGTAGTTATTCTTATTGTCATCGTTGTTGGATAGGACAGAGAAAAATGGAGGGAGGAGGGGAAGACAGAGAAGGGGAGAGAAAGACAGACACCTGCAGACCTCCTTCACTTCCTGTGAAGCTACTCCCCTGCAGGTGGGGAGCCAGGGCTTGAACTGGGATTCTTATGCCAGTCCTTGCACTTTGCACCACGTGCGCTTAACCAGCTGTGCTACCGCCTGACTCCCCCCAATACTTTTTAAGGCATTGATTTATTCAGAGAGGCAGTCAAATGATCATATTAAAATGAATACTCAAAGTAATTCAAATTTGAAAACTTGCTGAGAATAGATGGGAAATAGGTTTATCGTGGTGGTCCTGTTGTACTATACACAAAGGTTAATTATGTAACCTGAAACTATTATGTTAGGTATAATTCAGAAAAAAAGATAATATTAAAATGTTTCTAACATACAGTTAAAAACAAAGACTACTATGGCCAATATTCATGTTTCTACCATCTAGATATAACAACTGTTAACATTTTGCTTGCTTTAGTCTTTATTAATGAGAGAGACACTGAAACTATCATATTTGCTTTCAGAGCTCAAACTCAAGGCCCCATGCGTGCAAATACTGTGTTTTACCTGCTGCACAACTTTCCAATCTTCTAAGTCGTTACTTAGAGAAATAAAGCAACAAACAATAAAAAGAAATATCCATACCTTATATGACTTGGTTAAACTCTCTAAGATCCCTCTTCCTCATTATTACATTGACCTCATTCAGTGAATGTCAGTGAAGACATGTGCCCTGTTCTCACTGCTTTTCCCTATCCTCTCACTCTGCCATCTTCCTGGATGACTTAAAGAGTAGATCAGAAGGGCCTTGCATCCTAATCTATGATTTTTAAAAAAGGTTTTAAAAAATATTTATTTATTTCTTCTTTTGTTGCCCTTGCTGTTTTTATTGTTGTAGTTATTACTGTTGTTGTTATTGATGTCATCGTTGTTGGACAGGACAGAGAGAAATGGAGAGAGGAGGGGAAGACAGAGAGGGGGAGAGAAAGACACCTGGGAGCTGAGCGGTAGTGTACCGGGTTAAGCACAGGTGGTGCAAAGTGCAAGGACCGTCGTAAGGATCCCAGTTCGAGCCCCTGGCTCCCCACCTGCAGGGGAATAGCTTTACAGGAGGTGAAGCAGGTCTGCAGGTGTCTGTCTTTCTCTCCCTCTCTCTGTCATCCCCTCCTCTCTCCATTTCTCTCTGTCTTATCCAACAATGACGACATCAGCAACAACAATAATAATTACAACAATAAAACAACAAAGACAACAAAAGGGAATAAAAAACAACTTTAAAAAATTTATAAAAAGAAAGATAGATAGACACCTGCAGACCTGCCTCACCACCTGTGAAACGACTCCCCTGGAGTTGGGGAGACGGGGGGCTCGAACCGGGATCCTTACGCTGGTCCTTGTATCTAATCTATGATTTTATTTCTACTCCAGTCACTTTCTTTTATGTCATTATCCTAATGTTAGACATTTCCTACATTTTGCCTAATTAAATCCCACATCTAACTATGTAGTTTATTTACCCAGCCATCTTGATCTTGCAGCTTTAAGGATATCTACTTGATCAAACCTCATTACATTCTTCCTTATTTCCAGTCTTTATTTCCTTCTCCTGTTCAGCATTCTGTACAGTCTAGTACCAAGTCACCGTCTTCCAATATCTTAGACATACTCTGCTGTCATCTCATGTCTACTTGGGGAAACACAGCCAATGTTTTCTGTGCAGTATTTGCTGTTCTACACAAGCTTCTGATGGCCTAGACCCTCCTGTTTCTGTGAGTCACACGCCAATGGAAAGTAGCTAGGTTCAGGGTCAGTTGTCTGTTAGTCTCTTATGTAAGAGGTTGTTTACTTGTGGGAGTGCTGTGATTCTCTAAATTCCATTTATTTATTTATTTCAATTTCTTTATTGGAGGATTAATGTTTTACAGTGGGCAGTAAATACAATATTTAAATTCTTTTCTAGTCACTTCTACATGTGTGATTACAACCCCTGGTTACAACCAATGGTTAACCAGTCCAATTTTAGCTTCTTCAACCTTGATGCTCACTTCATATAGGTTATCAAGTGATTCTCCTTTTAAAACAATAATTTCCTGGAGAATAACCTCACCAGGAGATAGAATTAGTTTTCTTAGGGCTTTTAGAGAAGGCAGAGAATACTGATGACCTTCAGCCTTAATTTAACTTTCAATTTCTCATTAATTGGCTAAAGCAGGTATTTTAGCAAGTGTGAAGCAATTTATAAGCATCTTGCCTTGCCTCGACCAAGAAGACACAGCATATACTTGTGTAAATTATTCTGTGCATTTGAGGATTAAGACTGTATCCTCAAGTGTGGTGTCAAGCTATAGCCCTGTAGTCTTATTACTTTGTAAACCATTATTAAATCACTTAAAAAGTGTATCCTCAAAGACATGGTAGTTTAGATGGACATTATTTTATTTTTTAAGTATAGTTTGCTATTTTATTCAAAAATATTTGTGGGCTGGGAGACAGCATAATGGTTATGCAAAAAACTTTTATAGGGGTAGGCCTGTAGCACAGCTGGTTAAGCCCACATGGCGCAAAGTGCAAGGCCCAGCGTAAGGATCCCGGTTTGAGCCTCCAGATTCCCACCTGCAGGGGGGTCACTTCATGGGCAGTGAAGCGGGTCTGCAGGTGTCTGTCTTTCTCTCCCCCTCTCTCAATTTCCTTCCTCTCTCAATTTCTCTCTGTTCTATCCAACAGCAACAGCAGTGACAACAACAATAATAAGGACAACAACAAGGGTAACAAAAAGGGCAAAAAAATGGGAAAAATGACCTCAAGGAGCAGTGGATTCACAGTGCAGGCACCAAGCCCCAGCAATAACCCTGGAGGCAAAAAAAAAAAAAAGCCTTTTATGTCTGAGGCTGTGAAGTCCTAGGTCCAATCCCCAGCACCAGCATAAGCTGGAGCAGAGCCATGCTATAACTTCTTTACCCAGTCATCTGTCAGTGGACATTTAGGTTGCTCCCACTCCCTGGCTATTGTGAACAATGCAGTTATGAACATAGGGGTACAATGACCTTCCAGGTTAGTGTTTTCATGTCCTTAGTATCATTTCATTTTAATGTCAATGAGAAAAAAAGAAATCCTAGCCTATGGTAGACCAAATGATGTTATTTGAGGACCTGGTTTTGCTGTATACATTCATTTTCTTGAAGTCACCGTTTCTTAGGACCTATGGATATATATTGTCATAGAGGCTTTAACTTTGCTTGATTTCTTGCATTGACAGGCTGGGAATTGGCATATGTGATCCTCCATTTTTTTTTTTTTTGCCTCCAGGGTTATTCCTGGGGCTCAGTGCCTGCACCATGAATCCACTGCTCCTGGAGGCAATTTTATTCCCCCTTTTGTTGCCCTTGTTGTTGTAGCCTTGTTGTGATCATTGTTGTTGTTGATGTCGTTTGTTGTTGGCTAGGACAGAGAGAAATTGAGAGAGGAGTAGAAGACAGAGAGGGGGAGAGAGAGACACCTGCAGACCAGCTTTACCGCCCATGAAGTGACTCCCCTGCAGGTGGGGAGCCAGGGGCTCAAACCAGGATCCTTATGTAGGTCCTTGCGCTTTGCACCACGTGAGTTTAACCCACTGCGCTACCGCC
Organism: Erinaceus europaeus; assembly: GCF_950295315.1. Lineage (NCBI taxonomy): Eukaryota > Metazoa > Chordata > Mammalia > Eulipotyphla > Erinaceidae > Erinaceus > Erinaceus europaeus. The sequence continues at coordinate 92,067,997 of NC_080166.1, forward strand.
CCACCCCTGTGATCCTCCATTTAGACGTGACTGTAGCTAACATTTGGGTTATGTGTGTGGCTCCATTTCCTGCCTTCTTGTTACCATAATTATTACAGTGGCCTGGAGCATCTGCTTAGGGTTTAAAAAAAGTAACATTAATCTTCATGATATAAACACCATTCTAATCAGCGGAAGAAGCACATATTAAGCAATCGCATTTTGAAAAATGGACGAGTGCAGTTGAGTAAGTAATGAAGGCAACAGTGTGCTTTTTTGTATAACACTGACCTTTGTTTTATTATTAGCCCATTTTTTGGGATATGGGTTTTCATTGTGTGCCCATTAAGGAGTTCATCAAAATTTCATGTTGCCTGTCTGGGTCTCTGTTGTCAGTCCCAGCTGCCATCTGGCTCTATATGAGGCTGGGGTGATGTTTATTTCATGGGGCCCGCCCAGCCTTCCTCCCTACCTTCACTGAGTTGGCTTTTCTTTTCTTCCAGCTTTTCTGTCTCTGACTTCACTTTCTATGCCAGCCTGGATTGTAACTGTCACGCTTCTGTGTTAGGGCAGGAAAATATTAATTAACATGGCTTTTTAGCTTCATGACTCCCCCATCCCCCAAGATATCACTTGGGCCTCTCATGTGCTGCCAGAATTTCTCAGTGTTTTTCCACAGTGTAAGTACCGTTGCTTCTCTGTGACGGCAGACATCTCCCTGCTCTTGATCCACCTCACCACACTTAAACTGTTTTCCTCTCTTTTTTTTTCCCAGTCTCTGAACCTGAATTAAAGCTTCACTGTATATATAGCTCAACCAGCAGTTTTTCTTTTTTTCATTTTTTCCCCATTATTGGGGGATTAATGTTTCACATTTGACAGTAAATACAATAGTTGTACATGCATAACATTTCTCAGTTTTCCACATAACAATACAACCCCCACTAGGTCCTCTGTCATCCTTTTCCAGGACCTGTACTCTCCCCCTCCCCCTCACTCCTCACCCCAGAATCTTTTACTTTGGTGCAATACAACAACTGCAGTTGAAGCTCTGCTTAGTGTTTTCTCTTCTGATCTTGTTTTTCAGCGTCTGCCTGAGAGTGAGATCATCCCATATTCATCTTTCTGTTTCTGACTTCTCTCACTTAACGTGATTTCTTCAAGCTCCATCCAAGATGGGCTGAAAATGGTGAAATCACTATTTTCAATAGCTGAGCAGCTTCTCTTTTAACCATTTTGGCTTTAATGGTAATTAACAGCATTAAAATGCATTTTTAAAAGGTTTGTTTATTGTGTATGAAAGAGAATGAAAGAGAGCAAATGAAAGGCCTGAGGACCACTCCCACATGTGCTGTGCTGGTGTGGGGTTTGGTGTGTGGCCTCACACATACATGCCCTGGGTTCTCTACCCACTGAGCAGTCTCTCTGCCTGCTAATATAGATTTTTAAAAAATTAATCACAAGTACTTGATGCTATTCATATTACACAATGAGGGAGTGAAGAAAATGAACAAAACCTTGGTGACCTCAAACAAGTTTCAACTGGGGACAGAAAAAACAAAGAAATGACCGGTCAATTCGGTGGTTACACCACCGGCAGGGTGGTGTAACCACTGAATTAGCAACTCAGAAAGTGGCTGTCACAGAAGTTGTGGTGTGGGAGGAGGAGTTTTTTTGGGGGGTGGCATCAGTGTAAGATAATGGTGAGGTGTGATTTTAGTGATTAGGATGAGAGATGAAGGTATGGGGGGGTTTCCTGCATTTTCCTGTTTAGGTAGGGCTCAGGGTGCCTGTGTGAGTATGAAGAGGTGAATGGCTAATGGCATATAGACAAGCTTTACTCTTTAGGCCAAATGAATTTCTAGAAGATTTGGAGCAGTGAACTTTGGTGACAAAGACTATTTATTTATTTATTAAAAACCTATTTGTTGAGATAGAGAGACAGAGAGACAGAGACAAAGAGAAAACGAACTAGGACATCACTCTTGTACATTTGATGCTGGGGATCAAACTCAGAACATCAAACTTGAGAGACTGATGCTTTATTAACACTGTGCCACTTTCTGGGTTGCATTCTTTTTTATTTTTATTTTCCCCTTCCTCCCTCCCTCCCTCCCTCCCTTCCTTCCTTTCCCCCCCTCCCAGCACTACACAGCTCTGGTTTATGGTGGTTCTGGAGATTGAACCTGGGACCTTTGATACCTCAGACCTGTAAATCTTTTTGCACAACCAGGGTCCTATCTCCCCACCTCACATTTTTTGGATATTTAAGCAGTGATAAGCAGACCTGGACATGCAGAGTAGATAAGGAGGAAAGGATGGTGGAGCAATCAGGAAGTTACTGAAGTGCCACATCTGCCAGAAGAGAAGTTTGGTGCTTGTGAGGCAAGAGTTGGGGACATCTTCTAGAGGAACAAGGAAGACTCATTCTGAGTCTGGGCAGCTGGCAGGGGGATGGAATGATGGTTTCAGGAGAGAGAAGTTAAGAGTCTGTTTTCCATGCTAACTTATCAGTGATGTAAGAGTGCTCACAGAAATGCTCCGCCAGGAGCTGTGCTTGGGAAGAGGGAGGAAAGCCTCCAGGGCAGAGCCTGCAGGCGGACGCTCTGAACACAGGACTGCCTGCTGGAGATTGTACCTGAGCCAGCAGTTGAAAAGGTGGAGCAGGAGCCCTGAGCAAGTGAACTGAGGAAGAATTTGAAGGAGAGGCAGTGGCTGGCAGGTCAGTCTTCACAGTTTGGAGCAGGGAAGTAATCATCTTTGAAAGTCTTCCAGATTAACCCTTACTCCTCCCACACATTCCGTCACACCCAAACTCTCTCTGCTGTGGGTCCTTCTCATTTCTGACTGAACCTTTCAGGGGAAAAAATCTTTAGTATGTTATGGTTGAATGTCTGCCCAGACACTCTCTGTTCTGAACCAGTTCTAGGCTTGGAGAGCAGTACCTGTGGAAAACCCAAATGCATCAGCTTTCTCGAACCTACATTCTCGAGTCCCTGGTACAGTATTAGAAAAACCATTCAGACTATTGGGGAGGAATGGATAGATTTACCACCCAATCAAGGTGAATTACATGTTTGGCCTCTAAAGTTTTGGGGAATTTCCTTTCTCCAGAAAATGCAGATCATTTTATTTTGGAACATTTTATTATGGCAGGAAGTTATTTCATGGAGTGAGCCCAAGTCTACAACTAAATAGATAGTGTTTTTGTTTTTGTTTTTTTTTTTTGGCCTCTAGGATCATTGTTGGGGCTCAGTGCCTGCACTAGGAATCCACTGCTCCTGGAGCCCATTTCCCCAGTTTTGTTGCCCTTGTTGTTGTTGCTATATAGGGCAGAGAAATCGAGAGAGGAGGGGAAGACAGAGAGGGAGAAAGATAGACACCTGCAGACCTGCTTCACCGCCTGTGAAGCGAACCCCCTCCAAGTGGGGATCCAGGGACTGGAACTGGGATCCCTATGCCAGTGTGCTACCGCCTAGCCCCCAACAGATTGTATTTTTTTTTTTTCCTTCTCCAGGGTTATTGCTGGGCTCGGTGCCTGCACCATGAATCCACCGCTCCTGGAGGCCATTTTTTTCCCCCCCTTTTGTTGCCCTTGTTGTAGCTTCATTGTGGTTATTATTATTGCCCTTGTTGACACAATTTGTTGTTGGATAGGACAGAGAGAAATGGAGAGAGGAGGGGAAGACAGAGAAGGGGAGAGAAAGATAGACACCTGCAGACCTGCTTCACCGCCTGTGAAGCGACTCCCCTGCAGGTGGGGAGCCGGGGGCTCGAACCAGGATCCTTACGCCGGTCCCTGCGCTTTGCGCCACATGCGCTTAACCCACTGCGCCACCGCCCGACCCCCCAGATTGTATTCTTAAATGTGTGGACTTTTCTACAAAAATGTCCGAATATCTGTGTGTTCCAAAACTCGTTTTATAGAAACATATCAAAGCTCATATAGAATAAGGGTAGCAGGATAGTAGTAGTATATTAAACTCCTTTTCCTTTTCATCAAATTTAATTTGATGTTTTTAACTTTGAAATGGGCTGTTTTGTTGCATTTATGTACTTGGATCTAGTTATTAAAAATAAGGGTAGTGGTCTCCCAGCTGCATCTGCAATACCAGGAAAGTGTCAGCAGGTGGTAGCAGAGAACAGAAACAGATTCTCCACTTGGATTTCCTTAGCCTTTTATGTTGAGCTTTATGTAGTGTATCGAGGTAATGATCACACTTAACAGGTAGAATGTAAGAAATAAGGACAAAGAGGGAAAACACATAGCTGAACTTGGACTGGGAGGGGTATACTGCACCAACGAAGAAAAGGATTCTGGGGAAGAAGGGGGAGGGAGCGGGTGAAGAGAATCTTTGGGTCCCGTGTTGTATTATGACTTGAAAAAGGACCTAAGTTGTAGGTGAGAGTGATCTGCAGAGGACTTTCACGGGGAGATAAGAGATTGTACCCATGTGCCAACAATGGCATTGTAAACCATTATCCCCCCAATAAAAATGATAAAATAATAAACGTGAGATGGCATCAGTGAGCTTTTGTAACTTAACTTTTTAAAAAGTCATATTTATTGAATTTGGAAGAGTGCATACGTTTAAAAGTGTACAGTTTGATGAATTACTTTTAGAACCTATTTATCATGATATTCGTATGCCATTTTCCCCCCCTTTTTTCCTTTTTCTTTCTTTTTTCTTTTTTTGCCTCCAGAGTTATCGTTGGGACTCGGTGCCAACACTATGAGTCCACTGCTCCTGGTGGCAATTTTTCATTTTTATTGGATAGGGCAGAGAGAAGTTGAGAGGGGAGGAGGAGACAGAGGGACAGAGAGACAGAGAGACACCCGCAGACCTGCTTTACTGCTTGTGAAGCTTCACCTCTCCCCGCTGTAGGTGGTGAGAAACCGGGATCCTTGCGCTTCATACTGCGTGCACTTAGCCCGGTGTGCCACCATCCGGCACCCCCATTTATTTTTTGATATATATAAATCATTCTTTTTAATATTCACATTTCTACAGTTATCTCTGGTATCAATTTTCTGAACGTTTCTATCACTCCAAAGAAACCGTACACCTGTTAACAGTGCCCGTTCTCCCCTTCATCACTGGTCAGTTTTCTGTTTCTATGAATTTCTCTGTTCTAGGTGGTTCGTATCAATGGAATCATACTTCCTGTGGTCTTGAACCTGGGTCCTTTTACAATATAGTGTTTGTGCTTAACCAGGTGTGCCACTGCCTGGCCCCTGTTTCTAGGAATAGATTTTTAACTATTTCCACGCTTCCTAGAAATACATTGTTGAATCAAAGGGAGGCAGATGAATGGGTATCTGAAGGACTACACTGTTGTTGGCTTTTAACTCTTGTGTTACAGATTACTGCAACTCCATCCTTTAAAACAAACTTACATAGGGGAATAAAGCATGTTATAGGTACCAGTGACATAACTACCAATTTGAAAATCATATAAAATAAGTAGTGACTCTGACCTGTAATAAAGACACACTATTTTCCAAAGTGTATTTCCCACAGTGATGACTCTCACAGTAATTCACAGGAGATAAGCAGGTAATTGTTGAGACTTGTTAATGTGTATGTGAGGCAGTTCTTGCAAAGAACAACCATATCTCTTCACTCTTGAGAACCCTGTGATTATATTAAGCATTTGAACTATACTTAAAATATCTTGATAATGGGTGTTCACATCTGTGTGCCTTGTGAGTTAGTTACTTAAAACTTCTTGATCTAGAAAAAAGACATTTATACACTAGAATAGGCTTTTGATAGACTTTATCCCCCTTGAAATATTACTCCTTATTATCTTCAAGAGTATGAGTTGAAATATGAATCTGAATTTGTAAAGTGTATACTTTATACTTTATAAACAGTTTTGTGATTATTAATAGAACAGAGTATAGCTATAAAACCTGGACACATTTTTCTGTGCCATGTTTTCAATGAACTTAGTTGCTAGTAGGATTCAGGCTGTCTTGGGTTTTATATCTTGATGAAACCCAGCATGTAAATTATCAGCCCTGGGGCAAATCTTCCATTCTTCCCTTAGTTTTATTAAGTTCCAGCTGTTTTTCATTTTTGGCTTGTTAGCCATTGTGATTTAGCAAAAGCAATTGAGACTCTAAGCTAAAAGTTGGTAGCGGGATAGGGAAGTGACCTCTCTGTTCCTGAACCAGATATTGTGCTTGAATGTATGACTTTTGCTTCTGAAATTTGAGTGTAGCTGACATTTGGCCTAGAGAAGGGCTGAATGAGAATTTTGATTGTTTATGAAGATAATTATTTATAATTATTTGGAAAACACAGTAGGGAGCTTTGTATTTTACTGTGTTTTCTTTCTCTGGCTATGTGAAGGTTTGCCAGCCTTTCTGGTGGGCAGGTGAAGTGTGTGTGTGTGTGTGTGTGTGTGTGTGTGTGTGTGTGTGTGTGTAGTTTACAGTAACCATTGAACTAAAACTCTGAAGGTGGTCAGTGAGGAAGAAAAAATTGTTAGGATCTTGACCTCTGTGAGACTTTTGGAGTCTCTTTAAATGTAGTGAATGTGCAATTCCAATTACCACTATCTTGGAAAAATGTCAGTTGGCTTTGGTTGCGCTATCAAGTGATATTATTATTGGCAAAAGTAGTCCTGGTATACTCTGGGATATAATGTAGAGCAATGCCAGATCTTAAGAGAGACCAGTGATTTGAGAATTATGTTACTTACAGTGGTACTATTTGCTGAATTGCAATCTGAGTTAATCAAGAACATTTGTAGGGTTAACCGCATTTTAGAGAGATGCCTAGGCTTAAAATGCCACTTTGACAACACATTGCAAAACAGGGTTTGAGCATTAAAGAGGAGTTTCCAATATTTGTTTCATCTCATGTAAAAAGCCATTATTTTTAGTGCCAAGCATTATGCCAGTTACATGCATGGTTATTGCCAATGCATGATTTGGGATGAATGAATGAATGCTTTTTAGTAATCTTTTAAAGTTAAGACATTATTTAAAATTAAGGGAAAAAATGGTGTTTTTGTGTGTGAACCAGTGGACAAGGGAGAAGGTTCATTTGCAGTACTGGAGATCTAGCCCAGGGCGTCTCGTTTGGAAGGCCTGTGCTCTTCCATGAGCTACCTCTTTACCCACAACATGTGCTTTAAATGGAAAGTGAAACTCAAACATATTCTTCAGTCTGCAAAATCTGTCACAGGGCAAATCAATATTGACAAGTTCTTAGTTTTGAAAATTTCATCTTAGAATACTCTTTTTTTTGAATGGTTTTTATCATCAGAGTTCATATTTCCATGAACTCTTCTATGTTTTTCTACTGGAACTATTTATTAACTGAACTGGAAAGCTATTTTTATTGATTTAATTATGAATGACAGGTCAGTTGGATAAGAGGGGTACAATTCCACACAGTTCCCACCACCAAAGTTCTCCATTTCATTCTCTGTATTTGAAGCGTCCCTATTTATCTGTTTGAAAGTGTGAACCCAGGATCGTTATGGGGTGCAGAAGGTGAAAGATCTGGCTTCTGTAATTGCTTCTCTGCTGGACATGGGTGTTGACAGGTGGATCCATACTCCAGCCTGTTTCTATCTTTCCCTTGTGGGGCTGGGCTCTGGGGAGGCAGGGTTCCAGAACATATTGGTGAGGTCATCTGTCCAAGGAAGTCAGGTTGGTGTAGCACTTGCAGCTTGGTGGCTGAAAAGCATTAAGATATAAAGCAGAACAAATTGTTTAGTAATCAGGAACCAAAAGGTAAGAGTATAGCAGAAGAAATTTGGAGGTCTCCATTTCAGAAAAAGCTAGTCGGTCTATTTTAGGTATATTCCAAGGGGCCCATGACTTTACTGATTCTTGCTTGAGCCCAACAGCTAACATGCAGGTGGGCTAAAGGTATTGTCTGGGGGGGGGATGGTGTCAGAGTTGGGAATAAGACTAGAAAGAAAGAGAGTAGCTGAATCAAGGAAGAGAGTAGCTCCCAAGTATGGGAAGAAAGCTATTTTTTTTAAAAAATATTTATTTATTATATTTATTCCCTTTTGTTGCCCTTGTTGTTTTATTGTTGTAGTTATTATTGTTGTCATCGTTGTTGGATAGGACAGAGAGAAATGGAGAGAGGAGGGGAAGACAGAGAAGGGGAGAGAAAGATAGACACCTGCAGACCTGCTTCACGCCTGTGAAGTTACTCCCCAGCAGGTGGGGAGTCGAGGGCTCAAACCGGGATCCTTAAACCAGTGGTTGCGCTTTGCACCAAGTGCACTTAACCTGCTGCGCTACCGCCCAACTCCCAGGAAGAAAGTATTTTATTTTAATCTATTTTTTATTTAAGAAAGGATAAATTAACAAAACCATAGGGTAGAAGGGGTACAACTCCACACAATTCCCACCACCCAATCTCCATATCCCACCCCCTTCCCTGATAGCTTTCCCATTCTCTATCCCTCTGGGAGCATGGACCCAGGGTCATTGTGGGTTGCAGAAGGTGGAAGGTCTGGCTTCTGTAATTGCTTCCCCGCTGAACATTGACATTGACGTTGACTGGTTGGTCCATACTCCCAGTCTGCCTCTCTCTTTCCCTAGTAGTGTGGGGCTCTGGGGAAGTGGAGCTCCAGGGCACATTGGTGGGGTCTTCAATCCAGGGAAGCCTGGCCGGCATCCTGATGGCATCTGGAACCTGGTGACTGGAAAGAGAGTTAATATACAAAGCCAAACAAATTGTTGAGCAATCATGGACCCAAAGCTTGGAATAGTGGAGAGGAAGTGTTAGGGGGGTACTCACTGCAAACTCTAGTGTACATCTGCTTTCAGGTATATATTTTGCACTTGTTTATGGATAAGTGTAAACATATGCTCTCTCTCACAGAACCTGGTCTATATCTAGGTTTTGGGACTTTGTTAGAAAGTGAACCACCTGGGCTGGAATTAGCGAATACTATGTAAGGAAAGGTCTCACCCGAGTAATGAAGCTGAAGGGTTGTCATTCCATACGTGCAGTCTCTGGACACAGTCTGAGGTGAAGCATGTTGAGGTGGCAATCGTTGTGTTGATTAGGTTGCGATCGGCATATGCAATATTATTTGATATGGATTGGGAGAGGCATGCAGGAAAGTGGGCCCTATCCTAAGGTTCCAGGACTGGGGGAAATATAGGCTCTATAGTGGAGATGTGAGGTTCCTGTTGTCTTAGGGTTCAAAAAGACAGTGGATAGTTAATGTTATCATCCCATTATTTGGTAATTGGGTTAACTTTGAAAAGTCCTTTTGTTAGAGTTTGCTGTAGAAGAAAGCTATTTTAAAGGACTGGGTGGCGGTGCAATGGGTAGCATGCACATATCCTGAGCAAGGACCCCAGTTCAAGCCCCTGGTCCCCACTTGTAGGTGGGAAGTTTCATTAGCAGTGAAGCAGTGCTGCAGGAATCTATCTCTCCCTCTCAATTTCTCTCTGTCCTAATAAATAAAAAAGAAAGAAAAAGTGAAAAAAGGAAAAAAAAAAGGCTACTTGGAGTGGTGGATTTGTTGTATAGGCACCAAGCCCCAGTTCTAACTCTGTGGCAAAAAAAGGAAAACAAAAAACTATTTAATTTTTAAAGATATCTTTCCATTCTTTTATTTTTAATGTAAAAATGCAGATTACATGAAATGTTTCAATGCATTACTTTGGCATATATTTCCATTACTCGATTTTCTAATGCTTTCTTTCTTTTTTTTTTTTTTTTACTTCATCTTACTTTTTTTTATTAGTGATGTAATGTTAATTTACAAAATTATAAAATAATAGGGGTATAATAACAACATTTTCACCACCAGAATTCTGTGTCCTTATTGCTTCCATTGGAAACTGCAGTAGTTCTCCTATGGTCACAGCTATTGGTTGACTTTATGTCTATAACTATCTAGATCTATATCTGTATTTGTATTTTTTGCCCATTTCAAAAATAATATGATTTGAGGATTTACGATTCTTTCTCCTAAACACAGTGAACCCTATCTCCCTCCATACACCTGCAATTTAGTCATCAGTTGTGTCTTTTCTTTTTTGCTTAAAATATTTATAGCAATAATAGTCACTAGAAGAGATTTAACATAAATGATTTGTGTGTGGGAGTCATGTCTCAGCGATTGAGATATTGGGCAAGGCAGTCCTGCTCTCTACAGTTTGCAGTATAGATGGGGAGAGGTGGCTGTGGGCAGTAGTTCATTTTAGTTGTCACCTGGTGCTTTCGGTGGACCATTGCCTGATTCTCAATGCCTGCTCTACAGGGAACTATTTACTGACATATGTCTGAGCTCAAACAGCCATATTGCAAGCCAGTTTCCGTATAGATCAACATCAGCATAATAAGAGCTTCTAGCATATGAGCAGTCAAGACTAAGGGTGAGATTGCACAATCTCTTGTAAATCTTAAAATACTGGCTTACTTAAAAAACGAAATCTTAGGTGTTGGCTATCATCATCTGGCTTTTTTGTTTTATAACTGTGTATCTGAGGTATGGAAAAGTTAGGAGAGAGGATCTTCATTATATAGGAAAAGTCTGAGACATTTCAGTTTCTCTGTCTTTTAAAAATTTTTTAATCATCTTTATTTATTGGATAGAGACAGCCAGAAATCTAGAGGAAAGGTGGTGATAGGGAGGGAGAGAGACAGAGAGACACCTGCAGCCCTGTTTCATCACTCAGAAAGCTTTCCCCCTATGTGGGGACCAGGGGGCTCGAACCTGGGTCCTTGCACAGTAACATGTGCGCTCAAACAGGTGCCACCACCTGGCCCCGTATCTTTCTCTTTCTCTTTAATGTGATACAGGGACCTTGCAAGACATAACCACTTCCAAGTCAACTTTCATTTTTTAAAAAAATATTTAATTTATTTATTCATGAAGAAGATAGATAGATAGATAGATAGGGAGAGAGAGAGAGAGAGAGAGAGAGAGAACCAGACTCACTCTGTGCTGCCAGGGTTGAACTTGGGACATCATGCTTGAGAGTCCAATGCTTTATCCACTGTGCCACCTCCCAAACCACTCCCACTTTCATTTTTTATTATAGACAGAGGAAGAAAGATAGGGCAGGGGTAGATAGCATAATAGTTATACAAAGAGACTCTCATACCTGAGGCTCCGAAGTCCCAGGTTCAGGGAGTAGCGCAGCAGGTTGAGCACAGGTGGCACAAAGCTAAGGACCAGCTTAAGGATCCCGGTTAGAGCCCCCGGCTCCCCACCTGCAGGCTAGTTGCTTCACAGGTGGTGAGGCTGGTCTACAGGTTTCTGTCTTTCTGTCTTCCTCTCTGTCTTCCCCTCCTCTCTCCATTTCTCTCTGTCCTATCCAACAATGACGAAAACAATAATGACTACAACAATAAAACAAGGGCAACAGAAAAGGGAATAAATAAATATTAGAAAAATAAGTCCCAGGTTCAATCCCCCACACCACCATATGCCAGAGCTGCGCAGTGCTCTGGTAAAAAAATGAGAGAGGGAGTGAGGGGAGAGAGAGAGGGAGGGAGGGAGGGAGGGAGAGAGAGAGAGAGAGAGAGAGAGGATGACACCTCCATAACACTCCACCATCTATGAATATCTTCCAGTGTTGTGGAGCTCCCATGTGTTACAGTGCTTAAACTCAGGGTATTGCACATAATAAAATTATGCTCTACGAGGTGAATTATCCACCCCCCCCATTAAAGACAAAGGTTAAGGATTGTTTCAAAAGGTTAGAGCACATCACCGGGTGGGGTACAGAAACTGGCTTCTCTAACAATAATCTTTGTAATAATTGTATTCTGGGAAAGGAAAGAGCCAAGAGACATTTGCTCTACTTAAATCCGATTTCTTTTCTACTTAATGTATTTTTGACTGTGTGCCATAATCCTTGCATTTAAAAGTTTTTGGCCTGCATGCCCATGAGATCTGTCGGAGTTATTGCCTCATAAATAATGATATAGCAGACTTGTGAAATTCATTATAAAGATTGGACCTGTTTTGTGGATTCATGGGGATCCTATAATGATTGTTTCATAAATGAAGTTGAATGGAAGACAAAAGAGAGGGGTGTTTATGATTCATTGACAGCTGTAGAGACTACTTTGATGTGTGCTGACATGGTGCTTTTCACTCTGGAAATGAGCTCTATACATTTGCTCTTTAGTGTGAGCTCTGGTTGTCTCTTTGAATGGAAAATTCAAATATACCATCATTTGTAAATGATTCCATAATGTAGTTCTTGGGTCTCATAGTGGTTTCTGACAATATTCTTTTTTTCCCTCTCTATTATTTATATCAAAATATTTGACATGTTAATGGTATGTAAGTGAGTATCTTAAGTACTGTGTTCTAGTAGCTGATCAAAGAATAGCTTAATTTCAAGAGGCTTGAAACTCCTAGCCTTGTTGGCCTTTTTTCCCCCCCCTCCAGGGTTATTGCTGGGCTCGGTGCCTGCACCATGAATCCACCGCTCCTGGAGGCCATTTCCCCCCCTTTTGTTGCCCTTGTGTTGTAGCCTTGTTGTGGTTATTATTATTGCCATTGTTGATGTTGTTCATTGTTGGATAGGTCAGAGAGAAATGGAGAGAGGAGGGAAAGACAGAGAGGGGGAGAGAAAGATAGACACCTGCAGACCTGCTTCACGGCCTGTGAAGCGACTCCCCTGCAGGTGGGGAGCAGGGGGCTCAAACCGGGATCCTTACGCCGGTCCTTGCTCTTTGTGCCACATGTGCTTAACCCACTGTGCCACCACCCAGCCCCCTAGCTCTCCCCCTTTTAAAACAAGTTCAAAGAGGCACTGTGCTTTTTTTCGCTGTAATTTGAACAAAACCATGGTAGAGATTTGGGATTCTAGACATCTTCAAAATGGCTGCTTGGAAAAGAAATAAAAAATATTGCACTAGGCAAGTGCCTGCTGACTTGCATTCATGGGTGTTAAACTGATAACCAGTCTGCTATGAAGTGGTCTTTGAGAAGTTCTCAGAATGTTTGGGATTTAAATCATGTGGATTATGTGGTCAGAACTAGAACTGAGAGATGCAGCTTTAGAGAAACATGCTGCTTCTATTGATGGGAAATCTTACCCAAGAAGAGGATTAAAACAAAACCATAAACAAAACAACAAAGGGTGTGAAGATAATTCCTATTTACTTATTAAGTGAGTAGATTTCACAACAAAAGAAATGGCTTTTTGGAATTTGTGAGTCTGGCACTTAATTGCCTGTTTATTTAACTGATTGTTATTTTCTTCCACAGAATATGTCCTTTCAAAATTTTGTATCAAGGACTTCTCTGGAGGCTGCAGGTGGTAGGACGGGTTTGGCAGGGGTGCTTGTGTAAAATATACTTTTGGCACTCTGCTCTGCCCTTCATATACTTGATTAGAGTAATTATCACCTCCCAGGAAGCCTCTGGCCTGAGAGCCTCAAACTTGCCCCTGGAAAGTCTTCCGACAGGATGAGTTGGGACACATGGCTGTTAAGAGTCAACTGGCCAGGATCACTGTTTAAACATTCCATTAGAGAAAGGCAGCATTTCCATCCATCTTTGTGTATTGTGTGAAGCAGACAAGGCAGCTGTTTCTTTCCTTTAAATTTTTCATAACTGAGCTGGGACTTCCCCAGAAAAGTGTAGTGTGAAATAGGTAAATAGGTTTAATTTAAACCTGAGATTTAGGGGTCAGATTATTTCAGATGGTGGCAGTTTTATCTACTGCACCAGGAAAAGAAGGAAAGGGTGTGTGTGTGGGGGGATCAATGTTTATAGCAGAGAAGGCAGGGCTGCTTGACTACATAGTGATTACTTCTGTTTATGTTGACTTTTGATAACTGAAGAGGGAAACACGTGGTCTCTATTTAGTTCCTATGAGTCACAATCTTATTACGTAAAATGTATCACAACTCAAATAATTTGCTAATGAGTAAGGTTCAACACTATGGAAAAATGCAGTGATTGTAGGAATAGAACTCTTGACAAAGTTTTTTTTTTAACTCTAAAGTTTCTCTCAGAATATAGAAAAGTTCTTAAAATAGAGATGGTTTATATTTGAAAGTATGATACCCTTTTTATTTTTGAAACAATTTGCCTTTATTATACATAGGTCCTTTATTCTTCATTTTCCAGGATGCAGCAAGTGGTCTATTGGAATTTCATAATATGGTGGTAGTTCTGTTTCTGTATTTAAAGGAAAGATGCTAAACTCAGTAATAGACCTTCTTTTGTTTGTTAAGATAGAACTTTTAATCTTCATTCTGTGGATGAATGGTAAGAGTTAGTAAGTACTAGCTAACATTTGTGTGCCAAGGCAAGAGCATCATTTACATTCTCTCAATAAATTCTCAGATAACCCTGTGAGACAGGCTTTTGTATCTCCTTTGCACACAGGAGAAAACTAAGAAGTTAAGCAGTTTGTTCAGTGTTAAGGTGCTAAGTGGCAGAGCAGGAAGGAACTTCTGTGGCTGAGCTCCAACCTGGTCTCCCCTTCTCCTCTGGTAACATAGATGTCTCGTGCTACACTCCTTGAGCAAAGTCACTCAGGATATAATTTATGTTCTCTTTTAATGCCTAAAATTCTTTTTCTTTCTTTCTTTCTTTTTTTTTTTTTAGAAATAAGCTCATGCCTTAATGTTATTTATTTATTTATTTTTTTTTAGTGATTTAATAGTGATTAACAAGATTGTAAGATAGCAAGGGTACATTACATACAGTTCCCACCACCAGAATTCCACATCCACCTACCTTCCCCCCCCCCTCCCCCATTGGAAGCTTCCTTATTCTTTATCCCTCTGGGAGTATGGACCAAAATTCTATTTTTAAAAAATTTTTTATTTATAAAAAAGGGAACACTGACAAAACTATAGGATAAGTGGGGTACAACTTCACACAGTTCCCACCACCTGACAGCTTCCCTATTCTTTATCCCTCTGGGAGTATGGACCCAGGGTCATTATGGGATGCAGAAGGTGGAAGGTCTGGCTTCTGTAATTGCTTCCCTGCTAAACGTGGGCATTTAATGTCTAAAATTCGTAGAGATACTTAAAAAATCATTTTATTGGAAGGGAGGGCAATGGTTTGTATCTAATATGATTGTGGATATATGAATACAATTTCTTATCTAGTGATAGGTGTCTGCAAAACACCCTCACCCCCAACTTGGGCCCTTTCCACCATCCTGCAACAGGATCCTCATGCCCTACCTACCTCTTCTCTAACCTACCTGCTCCAGAGCCCCTTGCTTTGGTGTTATACATCACACCCAGTCCAGGTTTCACTGTTTGGGTTTGTACTTTCGAGAAACTTTTTTTTCCAGTTCTTTATGAATAGTCTTAGTTGAGCATTTATATGAATATATAAGTCGATAATTAAAATTTTTACTTAATCAGATGATTTGAGTTATTGAGGTTGATCTAACTAGTATGTATATTAGGAAACTTTTTCTAATATATATTAAAATTAGGGTTCTATATTCTTTCTTTCTCAAACACACTCATCTGTAAGACACATTTCTTTTATTGAGGAAAACCATAAAAAGGCATAGTTGAACAGTTTTTATTTGCTGAGGAAGCTTTTACATCTGTGCCAGTAGAGGATTATTTTTGAAGGCATTTTGCATGGTAAAATATACTGGTTTAGATTTTTGAAAGTTGAAAAACAGATTAAAGGTAAGTTAATAGTTTTGGTTTAGAAAACGTTGATGTTTGATGCAGTTGAGATGCATTATTGTATTACTGATTTTAAAATGTTGTAGAGTTCTGATTTTGTTATCTGTAGGTGACTTTGAGACTTTCTAGAAAATTAAACTTTCTGAGCCTCAGTCCTCCTACTGAGATTAAAAAGGATTATTAAATTTAAGGGCTATTTCATAGATAATTTTTCATAGGTAATGAAATAAATAAATTTTTCATAGATAATGAAAAATTACTTAGCATAAAAACTGATCTTCCCCTCTTCCTTATAGTTTACATATAGGAGATACCAGAAATTAATCTAAAACTGGTGAATTCTGACATTATTTGAACGTTATTTTGCAAATGAAGTAAATTAATTAGCATATGTTGCACATTGACACAAGAGATACACCTGTGGTTGGTGCAAACTATAATAAGCAAAGTACAATTAAAACCAACCATAATCTCACCACTTCCCCAGAGCCCTTCAAGACTAGGGAAAGAGAGAGACAGCCTGAGAGTATGGATTGACCTGTCAATGCCCATGTTCAGTGGGGAAGCAATTACAGAAACCAGACCTTCCACCTTCTGCATCCCACAATGACCTTGGGTCCATACTCCCAAAGGGTTAAAGAATAAGAAAGCTATAAGGGGAGGAGTTGGGATAGAGTTCTGGTGGTTGGAACTGTGCAAAGTTGTACCCCTCTAATCCTATGGTTTAGTCAATGTTTTCTTTTTATAAATAATAAAAAAAGAAATCATTACTGTCACTATATTTATTCCATGTTTATTTTATAATATATACTTACAGAGTTATATTAATTGGGGTCCCACTATACTATATGTATTGCTTCCTAATTAATTTTAAGTATTAATGATTACAAGTAGTAATAAACAGTAAAATAAATTTGCTTTCATGATTCGAACTTAAATATCCTGTAGTTTTCTATTTATATCATAGTTTAACCAATTTCTTATTTTGGGGCATTTACTATGATTGTGTTTTTTTAAATTATTTCTTTATTGGGGGATTAATGTTTTACATTCGATAGTAAATACAACAGTTTGTACATGCATAACATTTCTCAGTTTTCCACATAACAGTACAACCCTCACTAGGTCCTCTGTTATCTTTTTTGGGTCTGTATCCCCCCCCCCCCCCGAGTATTTTACTTCGGTGCAATACACCAACTCCAGTTCAGGTTCTACTTGTGTTTTCTCTTCTGATCTTGTTTTTCAACTTCTGCCTGAGAGTGATACCATCCTATATTCATTTTTATGTTTCTGACTTGTTTCACTTAACATGCTATCTTCAAGCTCCATCCAAGTTCGGCTGAAGTCACCATTTTTAATAGCTGAGTAGTATTCCATTGTGTATATATACCACAACTTGCTCAACTACTCATCTGTTGTTAGACACCTGGATTGCTTCCAGGTTTTGGCTATTACAAATTGTGCTGCTAAGAACATAGGTGTACACAGATCTTTTTAGATGGGTGTGTTGGGTTCCTTAGGTTATATCCCCAGGAGAGGAATTGCAGGGTCATAGGGTAGGTCCATTTCTAGCCTTCTGAGAGTTCTCCAGACTGCTCTCAATTTACATTTCCACCAGCAGTGCAGGGGTTGTGGTTGTTATTATATATAATCCTATGAAACATTTGTTCAATTTAAGTCTCTGTGTTCATGTCCTGTTGTTTTAGTATAAATTCATCCTGCTTCTGGAAGTTTGCATATTTAAGAGTTATGATTTATGTTTGTGGTGGTGTCATTTCTTGCTTTTAATATTTGCTTTATTGGATAGAGACAGAGAGAAATGGAGAGGGGATGGGGAGATAGAGAGGGAAAGACAGAGGCATCTGAAGCACTGCTTCACCATTTATGAAGCTCCTCCCTGAAGATGGGGATTAGGGGCTTGAATTTAGGTCCTTGCACATTGTAATATGTCCATGCATCTGGGTGCACCACCCCTCAACCCTGATAAATTTTCTACACTATATTTCACAATGAATACATATCCCCAAAGAACGTACCAGATTCCTTTGAGCATGCAATTGTTTTTGTTTCCTTTTTCCCTCTCCCCTCCCTCCCTCCCTCCCTCCCTTCCTTCCTTCCTTCCTTCCTTCCTTCCTTCCTTCCTTCCTTCCTTCCTTCCTTCCTTCCTTCCTTCCCACTTCATACAACAGAGAGAGATTGAAAGGGGTGGGGGAGGTAACCAAGGAGAAAGACACCTTCAGACCTGCTTCACTGCTTGTGAATTGTCCTCTTTACAGGTGGGGAGTAGGGGCTTGAAGATGCATCCTTGCACATGGTGATGTTTGTGTTTGACCAGGTGCACCACTGCCTGACCCCCGATATTCTCTCTTTATAAGTGCATTCTGATTGGGTTGCCTCATTTTAGATTTTGATAAGAATTTAAATAAGGATATATTAATATTTTGACATTTGTGAAGGTGTGAAAATACTAAGTTTTATGATTTTACCATTTTGTAGTCTTTTTTTTTTTTTGGAGTTAAGCTATTATGGAGAGATAGGGTTTTAAATTTTTTTATTTATAAAAAGGAAACATTCACAAAACCATAGGATTAGAGAGGTACAACTCCACACAGTTCCCACCACCAGATCTCCGTGTCCCATCCCCTCCCCTGATAGCTTTCCTATTCTTTATCCCGCTGGGAGTATGGACCCAAGGTCAGTTTGGGATGCAGAAGGTGGAAGGTCTGGCTTCTATAATTGCTTCCCCACTGAACATGGGCGTTGACAGGTCGATCCATACTCCCAGCTGGAGAGGTAGGTTTTCTGAGTATCTCTGTCTGTTTGATTCTTTCTACTTTATTAAGTAATATCCTGACTATAACTCAGTCTTATCTTTATGGGGTAGAGTTGCCCTCTTGAGGGTTGAGTGCTGGAGTGTTGTCAGTGCTGACTGGTAAAGTAAAGATCGAAAGAACAGTCTTAAATTGGAAGTTGCTTAAAATATGTACTTTTTAAAATCTCCTTTTCTGCATTAAGACTTAATGATCTTCTCCCTGGAATGTTTTAGTAAATAGCTCTTTATGAAATCAAGGCCATTTTCATGAATCAATTTGAGGAGATTTGGGCCTTCTCCAGTGGAGCTTTATTTTTATTTATGTATTTTCATAAAGAGGCAGAAGAAGGGAGTCGGGCTGTAGCGCAGCGGGTTAAGCGCAGGTGGTGCAAAGCACAAGGACCAGCATAAGGATCCCGGTTCGAACCCCGGCTCCCCACCTGCAGGGGAGTCGCTTCACAGGCGGTGAAGCAGGTCTGCAGGTGTCTATCTTTCTCTCCTCCTCTCTGTCTTCCCCCCTCTCTCCATTTCTCTCTGTCCTATCCAACAACGACAACAACAATAACTACAACAATAAAACAACAAGGGCAACAAAAGGGAATAAATAAATTAAATAAATATAAAAAAAAATAATAATAAAAAAAAAAGAGGCAGAAGAAGTGAAAGAGACCACAGGACTAAAGATTCCTTTTATGCAGTGGGGGCTGGGCTCAAACCTGGGTTGTGCACATGGCAATACTATGGAGTGTTATAACGAAACTTGAGTGTTGTTGAGCCAGATGTTGTTGTACGTGGCTGCGGAGATGAGAGAGAGGAGGTCTGGAGCGAGGGAAACACAAATCTTTATTTGCGCTGGCACCTCAGAGTTGGGTGCTAGAGAAGCAGGTTGGGCCACGTGGAGGTAGCGAAAATGGCCCCCTCAGGCAGTAACCTTTCCTGCGTCTGAACACTGGAGTGAAGGCTGTCAAGAGAGTGAGGTGCGGAAAACGAAGGGCTTTTATAGGAGCAGCTTTCACGAGAATGGGAAGCGGGAGGAGTAACCACAGCACTCCAGGATAGGATGATAACTTTCGTGAGAATGGGAAGGGGGAGGAGTGACCAAAGCACTCCAGATATTGCGGGGATATAGACAATGTCCTGAGGGCATAACATGGCGGAACAGGCACTCCCAGAATGTCCCAACTCTCACAGGAACTAGTAGCCTGAGGGGACAACATGGCAGATGTGAATGCATCTGCACAATTTCCCAGCACTTGAGAATTTTAAAGATGATATGTATATATAATTGGTATTAAAATTTATGTATTATCCTCATTTTACTCTTAGTATAGTAGAATTTCCCCCCAGAAAATATGTTGTAAATTTAGTTTCTAACTTTTGTTTAGTATCCATAAAGTAACTGCACTACAGGAAATTCTCATTTTGCTTTTTTTCCTATTTATATATTTTTCATACTCAGAGCTGCACAAACTTCCTCTATTAAATAACTTTTGGTAATAATGTATGTGCCTTCTTTAAGTATAACATTAGATATATATTAAATGCTGAATTTGATTTGTGTATTAGTCCTGATGAAAAGAAAATTAATACCCAGTCTGTTTTTCAGGCAGTAACAGAGAAGAATTTTCAGACCACAGATTTTCGAGCCTCTCTAGAGAATGGCATTCTGTTGTGTGAGTAAGTATTTCAAGGATTTAAAACATACTTCAAAGGCAAAGTTGTGTTTGTGTGTATGTGTGTTATAAGGCGTATGTACTCCAACCCTTCTCTTCTTCCTTCCCATGGCTCACAGATATGTCTTCAGATGTTTATTTAGTCATAGATATGTTTTTTCAATCACAGGTGGGATTTGATCCTGCAAATTGATACACAGTAAGAAATAATAAGGACAAATAATTAGTCTTTGTGGTGAAACATGTATTCTTTTTAATTTGTAAGTAAGGAAGTTTCTGTTGGGGCTGGGTGGTAGTGTACCTGGTTAAGTATATATGTTACAGTTCACAAGGACCTGGGTTCAAGCCCCCCGTCCCCACCTGCAGGGGGAAAGCTTTGCCAGTGGTGAAGCAGTGTTACAGGTGTCACTCTGCCTCTCTCCCTGTCTATCATGCCCTTTCCTCTCGATTTCTGGATGTCTCTATCCAATAAATAAATAAAGATAATAAAAAAATAAAAAGAATTACAAAAAGAGAAAGTTTCTATTATTTATTTTTTATTATTTCTTTATTGGGGGATTAATGCTTTACAGTTGGCAGTAAATACAATAGTTTGTACATGCATAACATTTCTCAGTTTTCCACACAACGATACAACCCCACTAGGTCCTCTTCCATCCTGTTCCAGGACCTGAACTCTCCCCGCCTCCCGCCCCAGAATCTTTTATTTTGGTGCAATACTCCAACTCCAGTCCAGGTTCTGCTTTGTGTTTTCTCTTCTGATTCTGTATTTCTTGATGGCCTGATGGGGTGGTTGGTTGGTTGAGAAGGAAGCCTGTAACATTGCATCAGCTATCCTTTACAAAGACTATCCTCACATATGCAGTTGCCTGGTTTAGAAGTTAATAAAGAGTCCTCCCCCCATCGATAAATAGTGATGACTTGGAAGCACATTAAGGCAGGCACACATTTTTCCTTTATTGTTCTCTCCTCCAATAGTTAGCCAGGAATGTGGCTTTTGGGTTGAGAGGTGGGCAGCCCTAGGGGATGTAGGATGAAGTTCTGAGTGAGAGTGCAGGTTACAGAAGTGAGCAAATGAATCATAAAAATGTACTTAAGTATGCAACCACATTTTTGAAGGCACTTAAATATTTCAATGTAGACAACTTATCTCATTATGGAATTTGTCTACATGTAAGCACTGGGAGTGTGTTTGCTAGTATCTAAGTGATTTCGATTATCCTTTTAAAGAAGGTTGTTTGTAGCAAAGCTCTGAAGTCAAGGACCTGTACTTGATTCCCCAGGTTCCACTGCTTTGAACCTGTAAGTGATACCACCGGAGCCATATTTTTTTCATTTGTTAAATAGAGATAAGAGTATCTTCTCTTCCTAGCTCACACGGTTGCAGTGCTTCATAATCCATATATTTAGGCTTTATTTTTACACTTTTAAGCATTTGTTTTTGTAGAACTGGGGCCATATACATGTGCTATCTCACCACTGTAGGTCGATATCTTCATTTATATGGAAGGAGGGACTACAACACTGAATCTTCCTCGGTTGGCAGAGTTCCTTCCATGTGGTGCCAGAGCTCAAGTCTGGGATTTGTGCATGGCTGTGCATGCACCTTGTCTAGTGAACTATTCCTCTGTGCCCCAGTTTCCTCCATGCCAGATTTACAGAAATAAAAGGTGTTGATATGAAGATGAACATGTAGATAATAGTTTCTGCATCATCAGCTCTCTTGGAACATGCTTTAATGTCTTTATCTTAGAGCATTATTATTACTTTGGGTCTTATGACATTGTCAACACCCATTTACAATCTGTAGAAGTTATAATTTTGGAATGGGGAGATAGCACAATGGTTATGCAAAATTCCTTTCATGCCTGAGTTATCAAAGGTCCTAGATTCAATCCCCAGCACCATTATATGCCAGAGCTGAGCAGTGTTCTGGTAAAAGGAGAGAGAGATAGAGAGAGATAGAGAGAGAGAGATAGAGAGAGAGGGAGAGAGAGAAGAGGGAGAGGGAGAAAGAAAAGAGTTACAATTTCTTGTTCCACTTAGTGTATATTAATGTATTAGAACAGATATATGAAGACATTCCAGTTGCAGGTCCATGTCCCACCAGAGTTGAAAAAATAAAAAAGACATTTCACCAATAGAGTTTAAAAGATATTTTAAATCTTCTTTTGATGTGACATTCAGAGTTATCACTACCAAAATATTTAAACTGATTTTAATTGCTTTTTAGCTATTATTGATTGCTTAGCCAAATTGATTATTAATAGGAACTGTTCTTGATTTGAAACAATATTGTTTTTAACATTTATTCTAATGTTCAGAAGACAGAGACAAAAATAGGAAATAGGCAACATGAAAACTTCCTTAGCTGTAAATATGGACTATTTAGTGCAGAGGTGGGCAGCCTTCAGCCAGTAGTCCCTACATGGCTCTAATAATCATATGGTTTGGCCCTGCCAAGGCAACTTGAACTCATTATTATTATTATTGTTGAAACTGGAGGGTTTTTTTTTGTAATATTAAGTGCTAATTTTTAAGTTGATGATTTTGTATGGCGTGAATGAGGCTATAAATATTCAAATGTCAGCAGAAAAAAAAGCTCCCTGACCCCTGATTCAGAGGCTTGCAGCAAAATGCCTTTGATTTGAACTCTAATCACCCCAAGTCAGAATTGGAGTTATGCATGTACAGTCTATTGTATTTACTGTCAATTGTAAAACATTAATCCTCAATAAATGAAAAGAAATTTAGATGAAAAAAAAAGATTTGGAGTTTGATG
The DNA here is from genome assembly GCF_950295315.1 of Erinaceus europaeus. NCBI lineage: Eukaryota > Metazoa > Chordata > Mammalia > Eulipotyphla > Erinaceidae > Erinaceus > Erinaceus europaeus. Next base: position 92,090,875 of record NC_080166.1, read on the forward strand.
GGTTTATGCAGGAAGCATCCCTGTAAAGCAAATTTGTCTTTAGGCTTATAAATACAGAAAATTCAAATAAGTGATCTTTTCAAATAAACCACACTGTTTATCATCATCTGTTCATCTCAGTGATGAACTATCTGGTGAAAGCATTTTTTTTGTTGTTGTTGTTATTTTTTTCCTCCAGGGTTATCATTGGGGCTCGGTGCCTGCAGTATAAACCTACTGCTCCTGGAGGCCATTGTTACTGCTTCTGGATAGGACAGAGAGAAATGGAGAGAGGAGGGGAAGACATAGAGGGGGAGAGACAGATAGACAACTGCAGACCTGCTTCACCTCTTGTAAAGTGACTCCCCTGCAGGTGGAGAGATGGGTGCTTGAACTGGGATCCTTGCTCCTGTCCTTACACTTTGTACTACATGTGCTTAACCCGGTGCGCTACTGCTCTGCCCCTTGGTCAAAACATTTTTACAGACAGATTTTGAGAGGCATTTCTTCTCTAATCAGATCATTACGATGCTTTATAGTGACAAATGTTGACTTATGGCGGGCTGAAAGTTGGCGCACTGGGTTAAGCACACACAGTACAAAGTACAAGGGCCTGCAGAAGGAATAAATGGTCTCCAGGAGCAGTAGATTCATAGTGCATAGTGCAAGCCCCAACGACAACACTGGAGGCAAAAGAAAAAAAAAATGCAGTGCATGCACTAGCCTGGGTTTGGAATGATTTGAAGTGAGTCTCAAAAAACCCTATCAAACCTGAAAGGATAATCATATTGTTACTAGTGAAGATATTCAGAGTTGATGAAAAACTGATCACAAGCAGGACTATTAGAATAGCTATGAAAGTTCTACCTAAATGGTGACAACAAACATTTAAATGCATGCTTAAAGATAGTGCATTAATTTTTAAAAAAATATTTGTTTACTTATTCCCTTTTGTTGCCCTTGTTTTATTTTTGTAGTTATTATTGTTGTTGTTACTGATGTCATTGTTGTTGAATAGGACAGAGAGAAGTGGAGAGAGGAGGGGAAGACAGAGAGGGAGAGAGAAAGATAGACACCTGTAGACCTGCTTCACTGCCTGTGAAGCTACTCCCCTATAGGTGGGGATCTGGGGGCTCGAACCAGGATCCTTACTCTAGTCTTTGCACAGTGCATTAGTTTCTTTTTTTACTTTAATCAGAGACTTCTAAAAGGTTGTTCTTAGGTTGTTTCTTAATTGAAACCATACCAATTTTGGATTATTTACCTTACTAGATAAGTTTAATCAATCTATTCAGTGCTCAGCTTTATTTCTTTTATTTAAAAACATCTACTTCTATATTTATGAGAGAGAAGGAAGAGAGAAAAAACCAGAGTATCACTCTGGCACGTGTGATGCCTGGGAGTCCAATATTGTACCTACTGCTCTACCTTCTGGGCTGCATAGTACTTAGTATTCTTTAACTGAGTGCTTCCCAAAAGTAGCATAAGTAAATATTAAACCGTAATAAATATCAACTGTAGTTTATTGTAGAATAAACTACAAAAAGTACTGCTTGGTCCTTATATAAAAAGTTTTTTTTCTCTTGCTTGTGAATCACATTGTTTATAGCCACTGGGAAATGATAACATATTAAGAACAAAAGATGTAATATTGGAGACAGTCCAGGTAAGTATACTCTATCTAGATAGGCATTTGTGTTTCCCTTATATAATATACATTTATCCTGAGTAAACTCTAGCTGGATGGCCAAGATGTCTTAGGCATCACTGGGTGATCACAGCCTCCTGAGTTATAATGCTTAAGGGGAAAGTAAAATCAGTTATTTAGAAGCCTGTTATTATATGAGCTGACCATTAAATTCTTGGTCAACATAATAAGCTGTCTTTGAGAATGCTTTGCATGTAAGAGAGCTCAACTTTTAGCTCAGATATGATGAGAACATTTAGAAAAATCTGAATTAATATTGCTACAGAAAAAGACCAATTTCCATTTGATTCCTTGCCTGAATGAATACTGTGAACTGTAGGATTTCCCTGTTACCTATTAAAATCATTGTCACCATTAAAGAGTGTTCTTATTATTTTATATAGGGATTTAGCTGTCTTTTATCCTTTCAAAGTAGTTTACCGTTTTTGAATTTGCATTCTGAAATCTCAAGTTTGAGTTGGAGGCATTAAGCTTATTAGAACTTTCAATCAACTTGCAGTGTAGCACTGACATTTCAGGTAGTCTAAAGTCAGTTTAAATAGAGCTGACACTTTAGACAAGATACACATCTGAGTAATGAGGAAAGGTGTATGTATTCATTGCCTTTTAATTTGAGTGTCTATTGGAGCTAGTATGTTCTGTTAATAAATTTAATATAATTTAGTTTGATTGACATTGGGGGATAAAATATGCCTCTGGTTAAGTTCTGCTATAGTAATTTTCTTTTACTGTATATCTTAGAAATCTAATTTCTCTTGGCTTTACTGAAAAATGACAGGGGAACAAAATCTAATTTTTTGGTCAGGAAAAGGACCAGTGAGAGTCTGCAAGATGATTCCAAGTCCTTCTTATAATTTTCTATAAGTGTTAATAGTTTTGATTAATCTGTTTCCTATCCTCATTGCTAGTATTCATGAGAACAACCTCACTCAATATTTTATTTATTTATTACATTTTTACCTAATTGGTGAGGTTACTCATTCACAGCAGTTATTGCTGCATGGGTATAACTCCTCCTTGTGGTGAGTATCAAGGAAATACTCTCTCCCCCAACCTGGGAACTTTTCCACCATCTTGCACCAAGACCCAGTGCTTCTCCATCCCACCTCTTTCTGTTTCCCCAGGATTCTTTGCTTTGGTATAATACACCAAAAATAGCCAAATTTCACTTTGTGTTTTCACTTACTGTCCTTTATTCTTAAGTTCCAGCTATGAGCAAGATCATATGGTATCCCTCCTTCTCTTTTATGGCTTATCTTACTTAACATGATACTTTCACCTTTCATTCAAGATATGATAAAGGAGATGGCTTCATCACTTATAACAGCTACATAGTATTTCCTTGCATATATATACCACAACTTTTTTTTTTGAGCCTCCAGGGTTATTGCTAGGGCTCAGTGCCAGCACTACAAATCCACTATTCCTGGTGGCCATTTTTTTTCTATTTTATTGGATAGGACAGAGAGAAATTGAGAGAGGAGGGGAGATAAAGAGGGGCATGAGAAAGATAGACACCTGCAGACTTGCTTCACCGCTTGTGAATTGACCCCCCCCTCCCCCCGCTGGTGGGGAACTGGGGGCTTGAACTGGGATCCTTGTGGGCGTCCTTACACTTTGTAGTATGTGTGCTTAACCCAGTGCAATGCCACCTGGCCCCCTATACCACAACTTCTTTAGATACTCATCAGTCAATGGGCATCTGGGTTACTTCCAAGTTTGAGCTATTACAAATTGTGCTGCTGTGAACACAGGTGTACATAGGTCTCTTCAGATAGGCATCATTGTTTTGTTTGAAATTATCCCCAGGAGATGGATTACTTGGTCACAGGGCAGCCCCATTTCTAGCATTCTGATGAGTCTCCAGACTGTTTTCCACAGGAGTTGGACCAATTTACATTCCTACCAGCAATGCAGGGGAGTTCCTTTCCACTCACAGCCTCTCCAGCAACTATTTTTTACTTCTTTTTTTTCTTTAAATATTTTTCTTTATTTATTATTGGATAGAGACAGAGAGAAATTGGATGGGGAGAGGGATATATATATATATATATATATATATATAGAGAGAGAGAGAGAGAGAGAGGGAGGGAGAGAGAGGGAGAGAGTGTGTAAGAGACACTTGCATCCCTGCTTCATCACTCATGAAGCTTTTCCCCTAAAGGTGGGGACCAGGGGCTTGAACCTGGGTCCTTGTACACTTTAATGTGACCTCTTAACCAGGTGCACCACTGCCTGGCTCCCAACTGGTTTTTCTAATATATGACATTCTCAAATTTTAAAGTTTAAAGCAGTTTAAAAGCAGTTTCAAAGCAGTACCTCATTTAAATTTTTTAAAAATATCTATTTATTTGATTATTTTATTTATTTATCTATTTATCTGTCCTAGGGTTATTTCTGGGGCTCGGTGCCTGCACCAGGAATATACTGCTCCTGTAGGCTTTTAAAAAAATTATGTAACTACTTTTATTATAACTAGCTAATGTGATAATATAGACCATATTATTACAGAAGTGCTTTGTGGTATTTTTCCTTTTGCAGAAGGGCAGATAGGCTCAGAGAAAGAACAACAGTAGAGACAAGGAAAATTGAAACAAATCAAGAAAATGTGCCTTTAAAAACGTTGATCTCATAGTTGTATAATGAAATTTATTCTCTTGGAAAGATTAAAGAAAGTATGAGGACATTCTGCCTCTGGCTTCCCCCCCTTTTTGCATTTTATTTATTTATTTATTTATATTTATAAAAAGGAGACATTGACAAAACCATAGGATAAGAGGGATACAACTTCACACAATTCCCACCACCAGAACTCCATATCCCATCCCCTCCCCTGATAGCTTTCCTATTCTTTATCCCTCTGGGAGTATGGACCCAAGGTGGAGGCTATTTTTTTTTTTCCCGTTTTGTTGCCCTTGTTGTTGTAGCCTTGTTGTGGTTATTATTATTATTGTTGCCATTGCTGCTTTTGTTGTTGGATAGGATAGAGAGAAATGGAGAGAGGAGGGGAAGACAGAGATGGGGAGAGAAGGACAGACACCTGCTTCACCTCTTGTGAAGCAACTCCCTGGCAGGTGGGGAGCCGCCGGCTCGAGCTGGGATCCTTATGCCAGTCCTTGAACTTCACCCCACGTGCGCTTAACCTGCTGCTCTACCACCCGATCTTCCCTCTTTTTTTTTGTATGCATTTTTATGTCTACATATAACAAAAGTGGTTTATTGAATTGAAAGTCAGCTTGAAAACCATCACTTTAAAAATGCTCTGTTGGGAGACGGGCTGTAGTGCAGCGGGCTAAGCGCAGGTGGCGCAAAGCACAAGGACCGGCATAAGGATCCTGGTTCGAACCCCGGCTCCCCACCTGCAGGGGAGTCGCTTCACAGGCGGTGAAGCAGGTCTGCAGGTGTCTATCTTTCTCTCCTCCTCTCTGTCTTCCCCTCCTCTCTCCATTTCTCTCTGTCCTATCCAACAACGACAACAACAATAACTACAACAATAAAACAACAAGGGCAACAAAAGGGAATTAAAAAAGAAAAAAAAGCTCTGTAATGGTAGCTACACTATACAGGCTCTTTCCAAATGTTGCAAATCCTTCTTATGCTGTGCCTTCAGACTTGAAGGTAAAACTTACTCATATAGATTTTGTGAAATTCTTTTTTTTTAATATTTATTTTATTCCCTTTTGTTGCCCTTGTTGTTTTATTGTTGTAGTTATTATTGTTGTTGTCGTTGTTGGATAGGACAGAGAGAAATGGAGAGAGGAGGGGAAGACAGAGAGGAGGAGAGAAAGATAGACACCTGCAGACCTGCTTCACCGCCTGTGAAGCGACTCCCCTGCAGGTGGGGAGCTGGGGGCTGGAACCAGGATCCTTATGCTGGTCCTTGTGCTTTGTGCCACCTGCGCTTAACCCGCTGCGCTACAGCCCGACTCCCCAAAGATTTTGTGAAATTCTATGTACTACATGCAAGTCTTTTAAAAAAAAAAGTCATTTTATTGGGGGCTGAATGGTTTACAGTACAGTTCTTGCCACATGGGTACAGTTTCTCACCCCTACATGATATGCCTGCAAATCACTCTCATTTCTAACTTGATCTTTTTCCACCACCATGCACCAGGACCCCAGCCCCCTCTCCTCCCCTTCCCTTCCCCTTTTTCCCCAGAGTCATTTGATTTGCTGTAATACACCACACCCATTTCAAGTTTGACTTTATGTTTTCTTTTTCTATACAGGATTTTCTTGCCATAAATATATATTAATAAAAGGACAATAATCAATGTTCTAAGTCTATGTTTTCTACTGAATATTTCTAGCAAAATAGGATGGCCCTTTTAGTAGTCACATGATAAATATAAAGAGAAACATGATTCAGTATGAGAGACAAATGAGAGTGACAAGCTATTAAAAATAAAAAGAAACAACATATTACTAAATGTATATGCTGTAAATGAGTTTAGATAAAGATCAAAGAGATTATACTGATATAAACAATATCAGGGGCACCAGAAAGCAGTATGTTCGCCATGACATGTTGGGAGTGTAGGAATTCTGGTCTATGTAAGTGGAAGTTAATAAGAGAAATGAATATACTTTTGGCCATGTCGCTGGTATGGATCATATCTGGGTTTCAGGTAGCAAAGCATGCAGTCTCTCAGCTGAGTTACTTCCAGCTACAGTCTGTAGAATTTTTATATAACAGGCGGTAGCGCAGCGGGTTAAACGCAGGTGGCACAAAGTGCAAGGACCGGCGTAAGGATCCTGGTTCTAGCCCCTGGCTCTCCATCTGCAGGGGAGTCGCTTCACAAGTGGTGAAGCAGGTCGGCAGGTGTCTGTCTTTCTCTCCCCTTCTCTGTCTTCCCCTCCTCTCTCCATTTCTCTCTGTTCTATCCAACAATGACGACAACAATAATAACTATAACAATAAAACAAGGGCAACAAAAGAGAATAAATAAATATTAAAAAAATAATTTTTATATAACAGACATCATCAGGCAGAACATTAAATGAGTCCTAGTTGATAAAAGCAATAGTGATAAAGTTTAGAAAACAGTGTTCCTTAGAGAAATGCATGAAACTTTTATTTTGTAAGTTGAAATGACTGATAAACTATAAGATTTAAGAAATGGAGTGCTATATCTCTGTATAGAGTAACAGATGTCCATTGATTTACTACATATATATATATATATATATATATATATATATATATATTTTTTTTTTTTTTTTTTTGCCTCCAAGTTATTATTGCTGGGGCTTGCACTATGAATCCACTGTTCCTGGAGGCCATTTTTCCCATTTTGTTGCCCTTGTTGTTGTAGTTGCCATTGTTGTTGTTGTTGTTGGACAGGTAGATATCAAGAGTGAAGGGGAAGACTGGGACAGAAAGACTCCTGCAGACCTGCTTCACAGCTTGTGAGTGACACTCCTGCAGGTGGAGAGGTGGAGTCTCAAACTGAGTTCCTTATGCTGGTCCTTGCCACTTGAGCTTAACCCGCTGTGCATTAGAGAAATGCATGGAACCCCAGGGAAATGCTGGCCCCCGATTTGCAATAATTTGAATCCAATACCCATTTAAAATATGCTGAGACTTTTATTAAAATAAGAATTACTTTACCATTTATATTGGAGAATAAATAGATGAGAATAGGAAAAATTCTATTGATATTTTATTTTTGTGAAACAAGTCTATCCCAGTATGAGAATACATGACAAAACACAATAAAGCATAATAACAGCAAATTATAACCACTTTATAAGTATCCATATTTATTTACTAGCAAGGTCCAGGAAAATAATATGTGAGAATTTGAAAATGGAAATGAATTATTCAATTCATTGTATTGGGATACACATTTGTCTGAGAATTATTTGTAAAATTCATCACATTCCAGAAGAATAAAGTTTAGATTAATGTCATAAAACTAAAAAATGCAACAAAAGTTAAAAAAAAATTCTTAAAGGCAGCAGTTCTAAGACTTGAAGGTGTAAGACCCCCCACCCAAAGTTTTTAGTAAGGATAAAAAAACACTATGAAAAATGAAATCCTGAAAACATATTTTAAGCAATTGTCACTTAGTCACCTATAATTCAAATAAACTAATTAGATACACATTACAAAATGTTCCCAATTTGCAGAAGACCTTATCAAATGACAAAGTATTACTGGAAGTGAACTGTAAACTCTTCACCTTCAGTGTTTTAGTAAGAAATATGCTAAGACCAGATAGTAAAAATTAAGTGAGTAAAAATCAAATTAGTAAAAAAATCAACCAAACAAAAAGTTACAACTTGTAAAGAAAATAAAGGGCTCTAGTATTCTCAAAATGACTAGTTAAATATAAGCTGGCACATCTCTCTGAAAAGAAATAGGACTATGTGAATAGGATCAAGTAATTATATACTATTTTACTTTTAATATAAACATATTTATTATGCATACAAGCCTAATACTTTCTCCAGTAATCAGCGAAAAAAGACTCCCAAATGTGAAAATTATGAGTCCCTTTTATAGTGAAACATACTAGAAGTGACTCAGATGTCTGAAATGCGCTTTGTATAATGGTGTAATATGCCATATCACCTCGAATGGTGTCTGTAGAGGTTGATGGTGCAGTGGTAGGTAGCTGCCAGGCAGAGGGAGAGTGTTACAGCTACTGAAAATCTGAACAATGTCACCACTGTATCATACTGTGGAGTAGGCACAGGAATGCTGCCTGCTGCTGGGAAAGTGAATTCACCCATATCATCACATTCTTTTCTAGACAAGTAGCTGCAGATTAACACTGATGATGTTATTTCTAGAAAGAAAATTTAAGAAGTGATAAGGATTTGGTGTACTTGCACTAAAGCAAAGGTCTCTGGGGAAGGTGGAGAGGAGCCTTTGAGGTCCTGGTGCATGACAGTGGAAAAGGGTATAAGGGGTGAGAGTGCTGTGCAGACACTTATTATGCAGAGGTGAGAATTTTAGTTATTTATTTGTTTATTATTTTTTATGAGCCTCTGGGGAATGAACCCCATGACTTGCTTTTGAATGGTTTCACTGCTGAGCAGACTCTGGGCTCTTTTTTTAAAAAAATTTTTTTATTGGGGGATTAATGGTTTACAGCCAACAGTAAAATATAATAGCCTGTACATGTGCAACATTCCTCTATTTCCCACATAACAATTCAACCCCCCCTAGGTCCTCCTCTGTCATCATGTTCCAGAAACTGAACCCTCCTCCTGCCCCCCCACCCCCACCCCAGAGTTCTTTACTTTGGTGCAAACACCAAACCCAGTCCAAGTTCTGCTGTGTCGCTTTGTCTTTTTCTTTCCATTTTTATTGTTCAACTTCTGTCTGTGAGTGAGATCATCCCATATTTATCCTTCTCTTTCTGCCTTATCTCAGTTAACATGATTCCTTAAAGTTCATCCAAGATGAGGTGAAGAAGGTGAATTCATCATGTTAAATAGCTGACTAGTATTACATTGTGTAAGAGATGAGAAATTTCGTGTCAGCAACTGTCCTGTAAACCATTAACCACCTAATAATAATAATAATAAATAATAATAATAGTGATAATAGTAAAAAGGCTAGTCCTGAAGGATTAGAATAAGTATCCACTCAATCACAATTTATATTATCTGATTCATAGCACTTGTTATCATCTTCCTGGTTTATCTTAATTTAAGAAAGCAGACATCAGATGCTTCTGTAAGAGAATAAATGCCATGAAATTAAAAAATAGAAATTATAAGGGACATGGCGAAAGATGCACATGCCAGCAAACATCAAAGCATTTTGACAGGAAAATTGGAGAAAAACTTAAGTCCACCTTAAGAGAGTAGGATGCCGCTTGCATTTACATGAAAAGATGGGGGGGGGGAACTTAGTGATGCATCTTAATAGTAAACAAGAAAAGCAGGACAGGGTTGGGGACCTCCTTTTGATAGCCATTGCTGTCCATGTTATATTGGGCAATCTCGCTACTGTGGGAGAGCTGTAGTGCTCTGGCTATAGAAGTTGCTTAGTGTAAGGAATCTGCTTGGGCTCTGCTGACTGATATCAGAATGCTTCAGGCATAACAGTGAGGCAAGATGAGAAAGTCCTGTCATAACAAAGAGACTTTAATTGTCAATTGCATTAGTACTAGCTTGTTGCAGTGTCACATACTTTCTTACCTTAGCATGTATGGTAACTGTATTTATGTTGTAGATAATTCAGCACCATTCAAAATTACTGCTATGGGAACCCAGAGATTGTGCTTGCATTAATTTTACTACAGATCTTTAAGAATACTCATTAGATCATGAAGAATTTACATTGAATCTCCTTAAGCTTTAAAGGGGTCGGGCAGTAGCATAGCGGGTTAAGCGCACATGGCGTGAAGCGCAAGGACTGGAGTAAGGCTCCTGGTTCAAGTCCCTGGCTCCCCACCTTCATGGGGGGTCATCTCTCAGGTGGTGAAGCAGATCTGCAGGTGTCTGTGTTTCTCTCCCCCTCTTTATCTTCCCCTCCCCTCTCCATTTCTCTCTGTCCTATCAAAAATAAAAAGTAAAATTATATATCCTTCATTCCTTTACCCATAGAAACATGACTACTACTTGGTGCAGGGATGAGCTTTGTACTATGGGCAGTTAACCAAATGCAACACAGCCTGGCCCCCTCTGCTCTAGTTTTAATCTTATCAAAAGCATATAACCAGGTTTATGGCATGACCTGGGGAGCTGTTAGCAGTAGAGGTATACTTCTACATAAGTTCAGGGTGGTCTGAAAGACAGATTCTAGCAGATAAGATGGCTCCTTGAGCTTCTAATTGCTTGTGCACAAAAATATCTGGAAGACTGCCTATCATGTTATATGTTATCTGATTCATGAATGGAGCCAGTGATCTGCAGTCACTGTTGTCTTTAGGAATTCTATGTGTGCAACTGAAGAACACTTATTATGCAGGAAGTTCTATTTGTAGAAGAGTGTACTCTCTCTCTCGTGTGGTACTTGTATCTTATTTGACATAAGATATGTCCCCATTCCTTTACAGATACCTACATTTCATGGAAATTACTTATTTACTTGTGCATGTTGGGGCTTCATGCATGCATGATTCTACCACTCCTAGGCTGTTTTTCTCTTCTTTCTTTTCTCTTTTTTTAAAATTTTTTTTATATTTTATTTATTCCCTTTTGTTGCCCTTGTTGTTTTATTGTTGTAGTTATTATTGTTGTTGATGATTTTGTTGTTGTTGGATAGGACAGAGAGAAATGGAGAGGAGGGGAAGACAGAGGGGGGAGAGAAAGTTAGACACCTGCAGAACTGTGAAGCACTCCCCTGCAGGTGGGGAGCCAGGGGCTCGAACCAGGATCCTTAGGCCAGTCCTTGTGCTTTGCACCACCTGTGCTTAACCCGCTGCACTACCGCCTGACTCCTCTTTTCTCTTTTCTTTTCTTTTCTTTTCTTTTCTTTTCTTTTCTTTTCTTTTCTTTTCTTTTCTTTTCTTTTCTTTTCTCCTTCTTCTTCTTTCTTCTTTCTTCTTTCTTCTTTCTTCTTTCTTCTTCTTCTTTTTTGCCTCCAGGGTTATTGCTGGTGCTCAGTGCCAAATCCACTGCTCCTGGAAGCTATTTTTTCCCTTTTGTTGCCCTTTTTGTTTACTTAGGCTGTTTCTCTAATTATTTTTTATTTCAGATGGGAGGGGGAAGGGAGAGAGAGAGATATCACAGCACTGTTCCACCTTCTGTAGAGTTCCCAGGATTCAAATCCATAGCTTTGTACTTATTAAGATGTATGCCCTGTGGTCTGGGAGGTGGCGCTGTGGATAAAGCATCTGACTCTCAAGCATGAGGTCCCGAGTTCAAACCTCGGAAGCACATGTGCCAGAGTGATATCTGGCTCTTTCTCTCTCCTTCTGTGTTTCTCATTAATAAATAAATGAAATATTTTTTTTAAAAAAAGATGTATGCCTTACTAGGTGAACTATCTCCTGACTTTAAATTCTATAGTTTAGATTTTTCTAAAACCTGTATTTCTCTCTAGAAAAAAATCTTAAACCTTCTTTCATTATTTATGAAAGTAATTAGTAATTCATAGTTTGATCAGATGTTCAGTATTTGTCAACGTTGTATGTATGTTTTGTCCGTATTTCAGTTTTTAGAAATTAAGCCTATTGAGACTGGTCAGTTATTACCTGGTTAAGTACACATTACCACACACAAGGGCCTGAGTTCAAGCCCCAGAATCCCAACTGCTGGGGGGAAAGCTTCACAAGTAGTGAAGTGAAGCAGTACTACAAGTTTCTCTCCCTCTCCCTCTCCTTCTCCCTCTCCCTCTCCCCTCCTTCCCCCCTCCCTTTCACTCTCTCACAATTTCTCTGTCCAATCAAGTTAAGTTACAAAAATATGAACAAAAAAGAAATTAAGCCTATTTAACAGATAAAATAAAATAATATTTTCTGCCTGTGATGCAACATTTTAGAGGGTTATTCTTTGTTATCCAGAGAGTTGCTTATTCTTATGGTTATTTCCATGTTTGTATGCATACTAGGAAACTCAGAAGTGGAGAAGGCATGCCAGTCCACTGCCAGTAATTTGTCTAGGTTAAGAGCTCTGGAACCTTCTGAAAAAAAAGGAGTTATCTGGGGAAGTAATTACAAAAGCCAGACCTTCCACCGTCTGTACACCATAATGATCCTGGGTCCATACTCCCAGAGGGATAAAGAATAGGAGAGCTTTCAAGGGGGTGTAGGGCGTAGGGGGATGGGATAGGGTGTTCTGGTGGTGCGAATTATGTGGAATTATACTCCTCTTATCCTATGGTCTTGTCAATATCTCCATTTTATAAATAAAAAAATTAAAACAATGGAGAAAAAGGAGACTATGCTCTCAAGAATTCCTGACTCATAAACTGAATAAACTTATAATTGTCAATTTGAAAGAAAAAAGGAGTCATCTAGCTCATTATCGGGGGGCAAAGACTATCTGTTCTGTTTCCCTTACCTCTATCTCTTACTTCCTTTGGATGATTTAATTGTAAGTAAGCTATGTTATTATCCATTCTAGAAGCTATTGGAAAAAATACTCTTGGTATTACTAACACTATATACAGAAGTGGTAAACAGGTAGAGGTGAATGATCTGGTCAAAGTCATCAGTGACTCAAATGGGTGGAGGTGGAATTTATTATACTCAACTCAGCCTCTAATATCTGAGGTCAGGTTTCCTTGACATTTTATGAACTGTTTCAGCTTACATTGCTTCCTAATCTCATTGAAATAATAAAATTCAAGATCCACTTTACTGGGGCCAGGTGGTGGCACACCCAGTAAAGTGAACTAGTTACCATGCCTGAGAACCTATGTTTGAAAGCCCCTGGTCCCCACTTGCAGCAGAGAAGTTTCACAAATGGTGGATCAGGCTGTAGGTACATCCACCACTCCTTCTTAGCCCATTATTCTCTCTCTGTATCACAATAAAAAAAAAATGGCTGGAAGCTGTGCATTTGTCCTCTAGATACAGAGCCCCAGCAATAAATCTGGTGGAAAAAAAATCCAAGTTACTATTGGAAAGTCACTGCCCAACTAGTGGTCATCAACTGCTACTAGTGTCTTAATTTACATTATACCCCAATTGTGTTCTGTAAGTCGTGCTTGTCTATAAATTCTTCTATTGACTGCATGATTGCCACGAGCAATAGAATTTAAGAAATGCCTCATTAATAGAAAACAACTAGAAGAATTGTTCTGTAATTGTTATTTATTTATTTGTTTATTACCAGAGCACTACTCAGCTCTGGTTTATGGTGGTGGTGGGGGGGATTGAAGTTTGGAGCTTCAGGCATTAGAGTCTCTTTGCATAACCATTATGCTATCTACCTCCAACCAATTGATATATATATATATATATATATATATATATATATATATATATTACAAACTGCTTATTCTTTTCTAGTTCCTCAGCTAGTGGTTAAAGAACAATGTGGTTTTGAAGGGAGAGGATCTCCCTTCCTATATGATTTTCAGCTCATAAATCAGAAATTAAGAGTCAGAAAATAACAGTTCTCGGAAGTGCTCCACACAGATAGTGATTTTATTATATCTATCCAATTGTCTACTGGACTGTGTGAAGAAACTATGAAAACAGAAAAACATCTTATGTTCACCAAATTCAATCCACTGTTTTGTAATTTGAATTCTGTTGAACAACATTCTGAAGGTTATTAAATTGAAACTTTTGTCTTCTTTTTATTTTTAGAACACTCAAGTGCATATATAAATCTCTGGAATGTTGAAGCAGTGACATTCCACAAGTGTCAGATTTTTTTTTCTTTGTCTCACTTTGTGAAGACAAGGCCAGTAAATTGAGAATGCTTGATTACTTCTCTTTTATTTGTTTTCCTTTTGTGATTCTGTTAAAGAACAGGAATTGTTATTGCAGATGTATTACTGAATAGAATAGTCAGTGTTTCAAGTTATTATTTTCCAGCAATAGTAAATGAGTAGTTAACTATGCTATGATTAGTAGAAAAGCCTTATTGTGCTATAATATTTCTCCATGGCTCGACATAGAAATGAACAGGCAATAACAACAAAATAGAATTTACAGTAATCTAGATTTACAATGAAAAAAATGTACTCTTTGCCAACTCCTGCACTTTCATGACTGGATACTGAGTGCTTTAAAATATGAAAACTAAGACATGTCTTTGTAGATTCTGTCTGAATAGCTTGTTTCATTTTAGGTTGTCAGATAATTATTAGTCTATTTGGAGAATTCTGGTATAATTAATTTTCACTCAGTAACAAAGTAATCAATCATGTATTTGTAGTAGTTAAAGCTTTTTGGCTGATTGGGTGAGTATGACTGCTTCTTTGAAAGTTTGTAGAATAATATGGCTTAATTAAAAAAAGATTTATTTATGATTAGAGAGAAAATGACACTGAGGCACACACATGTAAAGAGATGGGAAGAAAGGAAGAGAGAGAGAGAGAGAGAGATATCAGTTCAGGCATAGAGTCATGCTGGCGATCAAGCTTGTTATTTCTCATGTTTCTGGATACCATTGTACTCTTAACGGGCTATCCTGCTACTCTAACCCTAAATAATAATGGTTTTAAAGTTACCTTTTAAAGTGTGGTTAAGTTTCAGGAAAAAATCAAAGAGAGTGTTTAGTACAACAAAAAAATAAAGGCCAAGTGTACTAAATTATAATGAAAAGACTCAAATCTGGAAGTAGCTAGCTGTAAGGGCATTATTTAGGGTATAGAAATGTGTCTGTATTGCCTAAGAAAAGCTTTCACTCTTGAATGTTATTATTAATCTGTTTCTTGATTTGTTTTCTTGGTTGTTTGCTTTGTTCGTTGGGCTCCTGTCTTTGAATAACATGCTAGAGATAGAATAATGACATATATGATTTTTGAGAATGTCACAAAGAATATAATAAACATATAGATATTGGCATTCTTGTAATTGTGTGTTAATTCTTTATTTTCAGCTTGATTAATAAGCTTAAACCAGGTGTGATTAAGAAGATCAATAGATTGTCTACACCAATTGCAGGTTTGGTAAGTTATACTCAAAAATAGATTTTTTTTTCTTTTTGAAATATGGAACCATGGACATAAAAAGGGTCTATTATCTGGAATTATCAGAGGAGTTAGGTTTGGGATTTTTAACTCAAGAAAAGTGTTTGTAGTGATGTTCTCTTTATGTCTTTGGTTATTTCTATTATCCTTATCCTTCTGAAAAAGCTGTTATCTGTCTGTCTATCTATCTATCTATCTATCTATCTATCTATCTATCTATCTATCTATCTATCTGTTTGTTTTATTGCTACCAGGGTTATCATGGGGCTTGGTGCTGGCACAGTGAATCCACTTCTCCTAGCAACCAGTTTTTCCTCTTCTCTTTCTGTCTTATTGGATAGAACAGAGAGAAATTGAGAGAGGAGGGGTAGATAGGGAGAGAGAAATACAGACATGATCTCTTCTTGGTGAAATGTCTGTCCATGTCCTGGCCCCATTTTCTTTCTTTCTTTCTTTCTTTCTTTCTTTCTTTCTTTCTTTCTTTCTTCCTTTCTTTCTTTCTTTCATTCATTTTTTTTTAAGGATTGTTGTAAGAATTTAATAGGAATTGACTGTACAGCTAAGCAAAAGTTAAATCTTACTTTTTTTTTAACTTTTTATTTATAAAAAGGAAACATCGACTAAACCGTAGAATAAGAGGGGTACAAATTCATACAATTCCCACCACCAGAACTCTGTATCTCATCCCCTCCCCTGATAGCTTTCCCATTTTTTAACCCTCTGGAAGTATGGACCCAGGGTCATTATGGGGTGCAGAAAGTGGAAGGTCTGGCTTCTGTAATTGCTTCCCTGCTGAACATGGGTGTTAACTGGTCAATCCATACTCCCAGGCTGTCTTTCTCTTTTCCTATTCTGGAAGGGCTCTGGGGGAGCTGAGCTCTAGGACACATTGGTGGGGTTGTCTGTCTAGGTAAATCTGGTTAGTATCATGCCAGCATCTGAAACCTGGTGGCTGAAAAGAGTTAACATACAAAGTTAAACAGATTGTTGACCAATCATGGACCTAAAGGCTGGAATAGTACAGATGAGGTGTTGGGGGGTCCTCCATTTTGTAGATAGCTAGTAGGCATATTTTAGTTATATTCCAAAGGGCCTGTGGCTATACTAGTTTTTTTTTTTTCTTTATCTTTTTCCCCCCTGAGCCTTTAATCTGATATGCAGGTGGATCCAAGTTATTGTCTGGAGAGATGATGTCATGGTTGGAAAAAGGACCAGAAAGCTGGATCAGGGAAGAGAGTAGCTCCCTAATATGGGAAAGGTGTATAAATATTGTTGACTGTAAACCCCATCGATTTGATGTGATCTGAGGCCCATAGCAGCTCAGGAGCCTATGTGACCTCTGCATCCCTATAGATCTGAGCTCACATTCTGTAGTCATGAGAAGGAACATTCCAAGCTGCCCCAATATCGACCCATCTTCCTCAGGTATAGCATAGAGTATGTAGTCCATTCTCCCTTTGGAGGATGGAACATTCTGTACCATTGTTGATCTAAGTTGAAGGCAAAGTCCAATGGGGGCCCATAAAGGGGTCTACTGTGCTGTACCTGATAGAGATGACTGGTAACAATGGAGAGAGGGATTTATTCAAGGTCTAGGCCCATCATGTCTGTTTGGGAATCTCAGGACTCCCTGAATAGGACCCCAGCTGATGGGGTGGCCTGATAGTGACTAAAGAGTCATCATTAAAGTATCTGGCCCCATTTCCTAATGAGATTTCTTGTTTGACAGTTGTCCTCCTCCTCCTCCTCCTCCTCCTCATCATCATCATCATCCCTAAGAACAAAGATTGATGATAGTAGTCAGTTAAGAATATCTAATTTGGGGAGTTGGGCTGTAGTGCAGCGGGTTAAACGCAGGTGGCGCAAAGCACAAGGACCGGCATAAGGATCCTGGTTCGAACCCCGGCTCCCCACCTGCAAGGGAGTTGCTTCACAGGCAGTGAAGCAGGTCTGCAGGTGTCTATCTTTCTCTCCTCCTCTCTGTCTTCCCCTCCTCTCTCCATTTCTCTCTGTCCTATCCAACAACGACAACAACAATAATAACTACAACAATAAAACAACAAGGGCAACAAAAGGGAATAAATAAATAAAATATTTAAAAAAAAGTAAAAAAAAAAGAATATCTAATTTGAACAAACACTAAAATAAAAGACAGCTAATAACTGAAATGTGAAAAACATACAAGTGAATTTTCTTTGGGATAGTTAAGTTTAATTTAATTTATTTATGTTTTTAATTTCTTTATTGGGGTATTAATATTTTACATTCGATAATAAATACAATAGTTTGTACATGCATAACATTTCTCAGTTTTCCACATAACAATACAATACAACCCCCACTAGGTCCTCTGTCATCCTTTTTGGACCTGTACTCTCTGCCCCACACCCCAGAGTCTTACTTTGGTGCAACACACCAACTCCAGTTCAGGTTCTACTTGTGTTTCCTCTTCTGATCTTGTTTTTCAACTTCTGTCTGAGAGTGAGATCATCCCATATTCATCCTTCTGTTTCTGACTTATTTCACTTAACATGATTTCTTTTTTCAAAAATGTTTATTCCCTTTTGTTGTCCTTGTAGTTTTATTATTGTAGTTATTATTGTTGTTGTTATTGATGTTGTCATTGTTGGATAGGACAGAGAAATCTAGAGAGAAGAGGAAGACAGAGAGGGGGAGAGAAAGACAGTCACCGGCAGACCTGCTTCACAGTCTGTAAAGCTATTCCCCTGCAGGTGGGTAGCTGGGGGCTCGAACGGAGATCCTTAGGCCAGTCCTTGCGCTTTGTGCCAAGTGCGCTTAACCTGCTGCAGTACCGCCCAACTCCCCACTTAACATGATTTCTTAAAGCTCCACCCAAGATCGGCTGAAAATGGTGAAGTCACCATTTTTAATAGCTGAGTAGTATTCCATTGTGTCTATAGACCACAACTTGCTCAGCCACTCATCAGTTGTTGGACACCTGGGTTGCTTCCATGTTTTGGTTATTACAAATTGTGCTGCTGGGGGTCGGTGTTGTTGTTGTTGCTGTCCTTGGATAGGACAGAGAGAAATGGAGAGAGGAGGGGAAGACAGAGAGGGGGAGAGAAAGATAGACAACTGCAGACTTGCTTCACCACCTGTGAAGCGACTCCCTTGCAGGTGGGGAGCCGGGAGCTCGAACCGGGATCCTTATGCTAGTCCTTGCTCTTGGCACCATGTGTGCTTAACCTGCTTTGCTATTACTGGACTCCCAGAAGGCAGTATTTCTATGTCTTCAATCTTCTGGAAGACTTTTAAAAGTAGAGGCATTAACTCTTCCTTGAATGTCGGGCTGAGCTTCACTGACGGGAGACAGACGACTAGGGACTCATGGTTGAGCTGTACGCAGTATCTCTTTATTCATGCAGGACGCAGCGCAATCTATACCAAGCTAGACTAAACTAACAACTAACTAAAATGAACAATGTTGTCTTTATATATACTTCCCAAGTAGGGTGTGAACAGGATGTGACGCAGAGAGGGTGAAGAGAAAAGTGACTGGTGAAAATTCAGGGTGTGACAAGGAGAGGATCAGGGTGTGACAAGGAGAGGGGGTGGAGCAGGTGAGAATTCTACCACTAAACCACCAATGCCCTGGAGGGAAGGTGGTGCTTTATGTAAATGTAAAAGTGATTTATGTAAATAGATGGCAGTGGTTATGTAAATAGAATACAGTGGTTATGTAAATAGAATGCAGTGTTAAGCAGGGGGGATTTAAACCAAATGAAACAGAAGGGGTTTTTAAAAGCATACCAACACTTGAAGGTTTTGTAGAATTCACTTGTAAAACCATCTGGTTCAGGACTTTTATTCTTGGGAAGGTTTTTGATAACTGTTTCAATTTTGTTGGCTATGATGGGCCTGTTCATATTATCTAGTTCCTCATTACTTAATTTTGGAAGTTCGTAGGTATCCTGGAAATCGTCCATTTCTTCCAGGTTCTCTAGCTTGGTGGCATATAGTTGTTCATAGAAGCCTCACATGATATGTTGAATTTCTGCAGTATCTGTTGTGATATCTCCTCTTTCATTAACAATCCAATTTATTTGGGTCTTCTCCCTTTTTTGTTTTGTGAGTCTGGCTAAAGACTTGCCAATTTTGTTCACTTTTTCAAAGAACCAACATTTACTTTCATTGATCTTTTGTATGGTTTTCTTATGTTCAATGTTATTTATTTCTGCCCTAACTTTAGTTATTTCTGTCCTTCTGGTTGCTTTAAAGTTCCTTTGATCTTCTTCTAGGTCTTCTAGGCCTAGGCACTGCTAGGTCCTGGGAGTTTCTAAACAATTCCCATTTATAGTCTGTATGTTCTGAGGCAGTTATTCACCATGTTCTCATCAGGAGAACAATATGGAAAGGCTCCCATTATACAGCCCCACTGCTAGGCTACCAAGGTGTAGCTCTTCTCCAGAGGTTTCTGGTCAGTTCTCTGTTCCCAGATGTCAGCACTGGGCCTCCCCACTGCTGCTCCAGCATCTGAGGGCAGTAGCAATGGAGACTCACAGCTGCATTTGGCAAGCCTTAGGGGAGTCCTCTCCTCCCTTCAGCAGTCTACCTATCTACTTATCTATCATCTATCTATATATCAACAGTCTATCTTATCTATCTATCTATCTATCTATCTATCTATATCTATGTAATCTATCATCTGCCTTTGGGGCTTCCAGGCTGACTTTCTCACAGTGAGAAAAAGAAATGTAGCACTGATGTTTCTCTTTATGTGGTGAGGTTCAGGTTTAAACCTGGGCACTTAATGTTCATGCCAAAGCAGTGTGCTGTCAAAGTTGAATAGTTTTGACTCTTAGATTTTAATTATCATTTCTTGAATCAGTTACAAGGATTTTCAATGAAATTAGCCTTTGATATCCTAACCCCCACATACTTGGAGTGCTTGAATTATGGTTGTTTGTTATTGTTGGCCACAAGAGGTTTAATTTAATCTTCTGATCCTATGATTAGACAAAAGGACAAATGCATTTTATTTTTAAATTCAAATATCTCTTCAAGTAGTTCTATTTCAAGCTCTAGAAATTCTATCTGGTTTGGATTTTATCTCTAGAAACTAGAATGAAAAGTATTTCCAGTGCATTACATTGAGTGATTTCCCATACCCAGGGCATTGAACATTTCCAGTTGGATATAGATAGATGCGTGAGAGTAGCCATAGTTGCACGACTGGACTAAGCTCAGTAGGTCTTAGGTCATTACATACCTTATTTGATTCTTTCCTTTGATGCTTTTGTGCCAGTGTGGTTATATTGAAACTTAGCAAAGCCTTAGTTTCAAGTGAATTAGAGATCCAGCAACTAATATAGTTGCTATGTGGATAGAAAGGTCACCCTCACACACAGGATTTGACACACAGATATTTAATGTCTCTTATAACACATTCACTCTTTTAAAAAAATATTATTATTACCATAGTTATTGTTGGTGTGCTGGTGCTTGCAGTATGAATCCATCACTCCCAGAAGCTATTTTTTCCTTATTATTTGATAGGCTAGAGAGAAATTGAGAGGGATGGGGGAGATAGGGAGTGCGAAAGAGGGACACTTGTAGCAATGCTTCACACTCGAGAAGTTTTCCTCCCCTGCTGGTGGGCGCCAGGGACTTGAACCTAGGTCCTTGTGCATGATAACATGTACATTCAACTGGGTATGTTACCACCTAGGACATCACATTCACTCTTTGAACAAACCTATGAGGTGTACTAGGTTGAGAGTTCTTCTACCTTATAGGTATAATGGAGGAAGGCAGATTGGGATGTTACCTTCAAAGAGCTTACAGTCTAATGGGGCAGCAGGAATTTGCTAAACAAAGGAATAAATAATCAAGAAAGAATCAGAGAATAATAATAAATAAATATGCTGTGGTAGAGTAGATGGCTGTTTGTTGAGCTTTTCTAATAGGATTCTGAAAATAAACCTGTAAAGATGCAAAAGTGTTTTTTTTTTATTTAAAAAAGGAAACATCGACTAAACCATAGGATAAGAGAGGTACAACTTCACACAGTTCCCACCACCAGAACTCTGTATCCCATCCCCTCCCCTGATAGCTTTACTATTCTTTATCCCTCTGGGAGTATGGACCCAAGGTCATTGTGGGATGCAGAAGGTGGAAGGTCTGGCTTCTGTAATTGCTTCCCCACTGAACATGAGCGTTGACTGGTCGATCCATACTCCAAGCCTGCCTCTTTCTTTCCCTAGTAGGGTGGGGCTCTGGGGAAGCAGAGCTCCAGGACACATTGGTGGGGTTTTCTCTCCAGGGACATCTGGTTGGCATCATGCTAGCATCTGGAACCTGGTGGCTGAAAAGAGAGTTAACATACAAAGCCAAACTGTTGACCAATCATGGACCTAAAGGCTGGAATAGTGCAGATGAAGTGTTGGGGGGTCCTCCATTTTGTAGATAGCTAGTAGGCATATTTTAGTTATACTTCAAAGGGCCTGTAGCTATACTAGTTTTTTATTTTTTCTCTGAGCCTGTAATCTGATATGCAGGTAGATCCAAGTTATTGTCTGAGGAGGTGATGTCATGGCTGGAAAAGGGACAGAAAGCTGGATCAGGGAAGAGAATAGCTCCCTAATATGGGGAAGAGGTATAAATATTGTTGACTGTAAAACCCATCGATTTGATTTTGTCTGGGATCCATATTCAACTTAGGAGCCTATGTGACATCTGCATCCCTGTAGATCTGAGCTCACATTCTGTGGTCATGAGTAGGAACATTCCATGCTGCCCCAATATCGACCCATCTTCCTCAAGTGTAGCATGGAGTATATTAAAATGTTACGTCTTAGTGTGTCCTCCTTCCTCCCCTTACCTCTTCCTTCTCTCCCTCCTTTCTTCCTTTCCTTCCTTCATTTGTTCATTTTTTCATTCTTTCTTCCCAGTGAATCTAGGACTTCGCTGCTCTGGACTGACTTTTCTAGATCAAAAGAGAAAGATGGAGAGATAAAGGTAGAGAAGCCATAGCACTGAAGTTTCTCCTAGTACTTTGCAAGCCAGGCCTGAACCTGGGTTGTATGTGCCTTAGTTTTGACACCTGCAGAAGCAGGATGATAAACCCGAGCTAAAGCCTTCATACTAGTAGTTTTTGTTTTCACGGTACCTAACATAGTGACTGATACATAGAAGATAAAAGTTTTGAATGAACAAGAATTCCATTCCAAAACACAATATATTCTAGAATTAGATATTTGATGGGATATTGTTAAGATTGAATTGTGGATCCCTGTAGCCTTATTACAGATACAGTAAATTGAATGAACTCTTAGGCTCCAGTACCTCAGAATGTGACTTTACTAGGAAATAGGGTTGTTTATGTTGATGTGATAAGTTATCATGAGGTTATAATGAAGTAGGATATCCTCATTCTATATAAGTTGTGAAGCCACATGCGCATGGAGAGAATGCCAAGCGATAACTGAATGTTAAGGTGGTGCATGTAAAGGCCAAGGGCACTAAAGATAGTCAAGGAATTATTAGATGCTAGGAAGAGGAAAGGAAGAATTTTTTTTTGCTTGTTTCATGGGAAGCATGGATTTATAGACATCTTAATTGGAATTCTAACTTCGTGACCTATGAGACAGTAACTCTATTTTTTAAGCAGTCTCATTTTTAGTTCTTTGTTGCATATGCCCCAGGAATCTCATTTAGTTAGGAAAAGCTGTATTGAGTACTTGCTTAAAAATCTTCTTATCTTGAAATAAATAGAACTTTACAGGAAGTTGCAAAAAGCAGCGTGGAGATAGCCTCTGTACCCTTTACTCAATTTTTCCCAGGGGTAACATCTTATATAACTATAGAGCAGATATTAAAACCAGGAGGTTGGCATGGTTCAGTCCAGAGGTCCAGAGACCTTAATCAGATATCATGCTTTGATGTTTTTATTACTATTAAAAAATTCTTTATTGGGGAATTAATATTTTACATTCAACAGTAAATACAATAGTTTGTACATTCATAACATTTCCCAGTTTTCCATATAACAATACAACCCCCACTAGGTCCTGTTTTATTACTACTTTTTAACAACAGAGAACAAAGATGCTTTCAAGTTCAGTGAGAGGAATAGTATATTGTTTTAAGGCGTTATCTCTGGAGACTGTATTTCAGTGGGAAAGGAAAAAAAAAGGAGTTAACAGAAAACTGGCCTATGAATATAGCACTTTTTTCCTGCGCTATTTT
Organism: Erinaceus europaeus; assembly: GCF_950295315.1. Lineage (NCBI taxonomy): Eukaryota > Metazoa > Chordata > Mammalia > Eulipotyphla > Erinaceidae > Erinaceus > Erinaceus europaeus. The sequence goes on from NC_080166.1 coordinate 92,114,322, forward strand.
TTTCACTTCTTTTTAATTGATTTAATAATGGTTGACAAGACTGTAGGATAAGAGGGGTACAATTCCACACAATTCCCACTACCATAGTTCCACATCCATCCCCTCCAGTAGAAGCTTGCCTATTCTTTATCCCCCTAGGAGTATGGACCCAGGATCATTATGGGGTGTGGAAGGTGGAAGGTCTGGCTTCTGTAATTCCTGTACTTTTTCTAGTAAGAAATGTTGATGTTCTGAAGGGACATTCTGCAAATGATATATGGTAGATATATCAAATTAATTTAGATATAGTATGAACTGTAAATCTTGCATGTATAGGATGCATGGTTATAGTGCTCCAAATGCCTTCTTTTATTAGTCCTTTCTCATTCTTTTTCCTTTAGCTCTGCCCCACTACCCAATTTTTGTCAATTTAACCCATCTACCAAGTACATTTAGGTTGAAACCAAGGCAGTATCAGATGAACTCTTTGCAGATGAACCTGTGTGAAGAACACGGAATATTCTCTGAGCACTAATGACATGCAAAGAATTTTATATTTACATATTAAATGTTTTGCTTGAAACATTCATTTGCATCTCTCTCTCTCTCTCTCTCTCTATATATATATATATATATATATATATATGTATTCTGTTGGAAGTACTATGTTCTCATAGATCTTCCAAAGAAATGGATTTTCTCACTTGACTGAATTTAATTTTATAAGGAATTACATTTCTTCCTTGATTTTCTGTTCTTCACAAAGCTTTGCTTAAAAAAAAAAATCACCCAAGAGTTTGAGTCTTCCAAAAAACATATATGGTGTTAAATGTGGTTATGTTCATTCAAATCACTGAAACTGTAGACTAAAACTTTATTTGGGAATCAAAAAATCTTAACCTCAAAACAAAATCCTGAGAAATAGGCAAGATATTCCGATGGTGAAAAGAGTCACTGAACCAGAATAATATTTACCATCTGATGTGTTAGTGTGCAGGAAATACAATATGCGTAGAAAAAAATCAAGGAAGTTATTAGTCCTAAGACTTAGAGTCCTCTTGGACCCCTAGTGATTTATTTTTGTTTAGCAAAAGCAGATTCTATCACTCTTGGCATGATTCAGCATGACAATTCAGGCTGTCATTTGTTGTGGGGACCTGCTATATGCAATGTAGAAGGTTTAGCAACTAGAAGCAACCTACTACTTTGGACAAATAAAAACATCTCCGATAGAGTTACTGGTTAAAATCATCCTAGTTGAAAACCACAGTGCTGAAGAAAGAAAAAGGAAACACTACCCCTTTGTAAAGTGTATTTTACTGACTGTGGGCTTGATTAATCTACTCATGCTTGCCAGTTCAATTGCAGTTTTCCTTTGGAGCTGTACTCCCTCAAAATATTTAATTCATTTATTCCATCAGATAGAAATAGAAACGGAGAGAGGGAAAGGGAGGAGAGAGACAGAGGAGACAACACTCTGGGATATGCACATGTGGTGCTGGGGATCTAACCCAGGACTTCATTGTTTACAAGTCCAAAGTCACACCACTGCACTGCCTCCCTGGCTATTACTCCTCCAAATTTTATAGTATTTGCCAATCACTGGCAAATTAGTAAATAAATAAATAAATAAATATTCTTTAAAGAAAAACACTGGTATTGCAAAAAATTAGTTGTGTTTGTTTGGATGCCTATATCTCTCAATAGATGCAAAAGAACAACTCAGTATATTCACATCTGCATCAAAAATCTGGGCCACTTTGAACATCATTGCTATATAGGATTACTCTTTCAGGTTACTTTTCAGGGGCTGGCTGGTACACTACACATTACACGGCTACTTTTAAAAGTGAGATGTGGAAGGTATGACTGTAGAGGATGAGAAGTTTTTCTTCCTCATTCAGGAATGCTATTGAATGCAAAAAATGGGCAAAGATGTCAGTTAGCTTAAGCTACACTGTTGGGTGTGTCAGACTCCCTGCCTTCATAGGGACTATTTGAAGACATAAAGCAAGTCTGTGTGTGGTCCATCTTCACTGCCATTTTCAGAAAGTTATTATTTGTTAATAATCTTTTGGGGGCCTGGTGGTGGCGCACCTGGTTGAGTGCACATATTAGAATGCGCCCGGTCCCCCTGTGCAGGATGGAAGCTTTGCAAGTAGTGAAGTGGAGCTACAGGTGTCTGCCTCCCTCCCTATCACCCCTTCCTTCTCGATTTCTGGTTGTCTATATCTAATAAGTAAATAAATATAATAAAATATTATTAAAAACCTTTTGTTTGTGTTTGTATAAGATCATTTCTGACTATATTCACTCTTCTGTATATATGAGTGCCAGTGAAGTAGTGCAACCCGCCCTAAGCCAAACTCACTATTAGAACATCTAGTTGTTCCTTTGTAAAGGAGCAATTATTGGAGGAATCAGCTATAACATTTAAACATTCTTATCTAGGTTTTATACTTTAAGGGCCTCTCTCTCTCTCTTCTTTTCAGGCAGTGATTATATGATTATATTAGTCCTAATTTCTCCTTAGGGGTACGAAAACTAGGCAACTGGAAAGAGGAAGATATTTTTTGACATTGGGCTTGTAAGTTTTTTTCTGTAAATCAAACCAAAGTATGAGACCCTGAGAATAGTGAATCCTAAATGTTTCCTACAAGGTTGTTTGCTTTAATCACATACATTCTCCATATGAGTAAAACCATTAGGTATTTGTCCTTCATTTCTCTACTTACTTCATTTAGCATAACTACCTCCAGTTCATTTTATCCCAGTGGATACAATCACAACTTTATTGATTATAAAGATTAATATTCCATTATATATACACACCCTGTAACATCCTTATCTAGTCATCTGACCTTGGGCATTTGCTTCCATATCTTTCCATCTTTGTCATTACTTCCATATTTTGTCTATTTGTGCAGCTATAAACATAGGGGTGAACTAGTGCTTTACTGTTTTTTGGATGGTATTGCTGGGTAATTTTCTCTTTTTGTTTGTTTCTGACCTTCACTGTTGGAACAATTTCCTAAATATTGAATCAGACTTTGATATTTCATTGAGTTAAAGATGAATTTTATTCTTTTTCCTGCATTTCCTAATGGAGACAGTAAAGGGTAGAGAACAATAGACTTTATTAAAACTGCTAAATCGTGGCCTCACAATTAAAACTACATTAAAGGAATGTTTTTATTTCATAGTGTGGGCAAGTCACTATCATGAGTGATCCATTTGTGCCCCAAACACTAAACTCTTATTTTACCGACATATCAGTCTCATTTAATTTAAAAATAAAAATCACCCATATAAAACTCAGGAGATGCTTTTATCTTAATAAAGTGTACTGTGACATTGTTATTATGAATATATTACTTACTATGTTTATATAGAAATTATGTCACAGGGTTGAGGAGCTACTATAATGACTGATGCCTGAGGCCCAAGAAGCCCCAAGTTCAATTCACAGCACCACCATATTGCTAGAACTGAGCAGCATAATGGTTTCTCTCATTAATTAATAGATTGGCACATGTGAAAAAGAAATTATACCACTGAAGCTAGTCACTTACTAAAAACATGGCCACTTTGCACCTTGAAGTTGTAATTTTCTATGGCTGTGTATTAATTAAAATACTTTTGTTAAAATATTTTGTTAATATTTTTGTTAAAATATTTTGTTGGAGTTTCTGTGGGATTACCATCTATACTTTGAAATAGTTTTAGATTATCCAGAAACCAAGAGAGAATGGACTTGGATGGTATTGGTGCATTGGCAGTCTTTAATATATAGCAAACATTAGCTATTAAATATCTAAATACTTTAGCACATTCATATAAATGGCATTTAAGTCAATGGTGACTGAATTATTTATAAAGCATCTTTAGGTGCTTAACTGAAGAATTTCCTTGTCTTCCTACTTCTCTTTTACTTCCAATTAAAGATAAGTGCCACCAAGAGCAGAGACTTAAAAACTTAATGTCAACATGTAGCATTTCCAGTGCCCTCATAACGATGCAGTGTTGTATGTCAGGGAACTTGTTTAATTTCTAGCCATAGTCTCTTAGTCATAGCATTGGCACAAGTTGAGCAGCACTTCCCTAGACTTGTGAAACTTACTTAAATCTCAGGTGAACATTTATATGACAACTTTCAGGCTTGAGGGCAACTTTTTTTTTTTTTTTTTTTACATTAAAGAATTAGAATTGCTCAAGAAACACTATAATTAACTTGTAGAGTTGGGGAAAATGATTTAAAGTAGGATTGTATCATACTTGATGGTTTTATGCACACACACACACAAAGCTAGAACACCTTTTTATAAGTAGTGTTTGTTTTGTAAAAATGGAAAAGGGAGGAGCAAAGGAGGTTGATAAGAAGTAGGAAGGAACTGCTCTAACCAAAAGGAAAAGAGACTGGATTAAAGCAGCATCAAACTAGGCCAGCAAGGGTTTGGAACTGATTAGGGCAAAAGAATTGTAAGTATAATGCTTCATGAATTTTAGAAAGTAGATTACTGTTTACTCTGGGATGTGAAGTCATTTCCCCCTTCCTTCCTCTTCCCTCCTTTCCCTCTACCCTCCTTTTCCCCTCCCCTTCCCTCCTCTCCTTTCCTCTCCTGCTTCTCCTCCCCTCCCCTCCCTTCTCTTCTTCTCTTCTCCCCTCCTCCCTTTTCTTCTCCTTCTCTCTTCTCCTCACTCTTCCCCTCTCCTCCATCAGTCATCTCTGACAGTTGGTGGTGTCAGAGATCCAACCCTGGATTGCTCACATACAGATCTTGTGTGCTGTCACCATACTGTCTTCCTGGTCCCGTTAAAGATTTTTGTGACAAATGGTATTTGTTGTTGGAGGTCATTGGTTGCTTGTGGTATTAGATGCACAAATCTGTGAATGTACTAAAACCTATCAAATTATATATGGTTTTGAAGGTGGAGGAATGGGCTCTCTAGGAAATGAGATAGAGAAATGAGTTTTCTCTCAGGATCTCCAGTAGAATGTAGCCCAGCCAATACTAAATTTTAGTCCAGTGAGACTCATTTTATATTTGTGACTTTCAAAACTCTAAGGTAATGATCTTGCCTTATTTAAGCTACTTTATTTGGCACTTTGTTATGGAGCAATGGGAAATGAATATGGTGGTTAAAAGCAAGGACTCGAGTTTAATAGAGACTCAGGAATGGAGAATGCTCCTAGCATGTATGAGGCTTTGGATTTGATCCAGGCAGCAGATGATAGAAACAAGGACAAGAAAAGGTCAGAATTTTTGTGTGGTGGAACAGCGATTTGCACTTATCTTATTGCCTCATGAAAATGCAAGAGTTGACTTGTGGGTATCTACATACTACTATATGATAAGCTGGAAAAGTAACCTAAGTTTTTTTTTTAAAGATATATTTTCTTGTCTGTGTGTGAGAGAAGGTAGAAAGAGAGGACCAAAGCACTAGTCTGGCAAATGTGATGCTGGGGATAGAACTTGGGATCTCTTGGTTGAGAGTCTAATACCTCATCTACTGTGTAACCTCCCAGGGCCTTGACATATAACTGGTGGAGAGCTGGTGGGTTACTGAGAACCAAAAAATGTCACATGAGGGGCAAGAGATGTTGTGGAAACCAGGAGAGTATCTACAGAGAAGCTGTGAGGTTGAGGGGATTGTGAGTATATGAGGCAGAAGAAATAAGGAGCTCCCATATGGGAGGAAGATGCGAGTCAGTTTGCATTAATAGGCACTTAGAATCAGTGTTTTAAAGTTACACTGAGTCTTTGGACTTCCTGGGCACAGAAATGATGAAAAGTGAGTCAGCCTTATAAAGCAAGGAGTCCCTGGAGCTGAAAAAGCTAAACAAGGGCTGATGAGCCAGACGCACCACCTGTAAAATCATTCTGCATGGCGAGGCAGCAGCTGCGCAGAATGAACTCCAGTTCCCAGCTAGCTCTCAAGCTTAACTGTGGTTTTCCTTCCTCGAACATACTTTATTGCTTCATAAAAGAAAGTATGTATTTTAGCATCATTATGTAACATTTCTTTTTCTTTTTTTTTTTAAACAGCACTGCTCAGCTCTGGTTTATGGTAGTGCAGGGGATTGAACTTGGGACTTTCATGCCTGAGCTTCAGGCATGAAAGTGTGTTTACATAACCATTATGCTATCTACTCCTGCCCCTATTATGTAACATTTCTATAAGCAGTCTTTGGCTTTATTTTGGAGCACGAAACATGAATGATTTGAAGACAGAGCTTTTCTTTTCATTTTTATTGATTTCATCTGCCCTACCTGAAGCCACCAACCTGCAATTTGCTTTTGACAAAAACCCTAGGCTGCTATTTCAGAATTTTCTTTAAAAGAGTAACATCTTAAAACGTTTCATGCAAAATTTAAGTAGGTATTTTAAATGTAAAGTTTAATTTGATAAATATGCAAGGCTGTAATTTATTCTGCTATGTGACTATTATGGTTTCTATATAGTTGTTTAATCGGAAACTAAGTTGAGTAAGCATTTTGTTAGCTGGCCTTTTACTTAAAAAATTGTCCCTCATTTCTTTGACCTTTTGCTGCCCAAACTTGCCACCTTTCAGTTCTGACCCTCTTGGTTTGATCTTTACTCCTGCTCTATCAATCAGTGCTGGAGACAAATCCAGTCACCTCTGTCAGGACATAAATTGTCATACATGACCCCTTGGAAAACCCCTTTCATCATTCCTAGTTGGCTCCTACTGCTGTTTCCACAGATGACATAACTTCTCTCCTTGTTTGTAGTTCCTTTGATATTAGAGAATGACCAAAGCTTAAGAAAAAATAAAAGTACCTAGGTGGCTGGGCAGTGGCACAGCAGGTTAAGTGCACATGGTGCAAAGCATAAGGACTGGTGTAAGGATCCAGATTCAAGCCCCCAGCTCTACACCTGCAAGGAGGTTGCTTCACAAGTGGTGAAGCAGGTCTGCAGGTGTCTATCTTTCTCATCCTCTCTGCCTTCCTCATCTCTCTCGGTTTCTTTCTGTCCTATCTAACAGCAACGACAGCAACAATAATAACAACCACAATGATAAACCACAAAAGCAAACAAAATAGGAAAAAAAAATAGCCTCCAGGACAACAAAAAGGAAAAAAAATAGCTTCCAGGAGAGTGGATTCATAGTGCAGGCACCAAGTCCCAGCAGTAACCCTGGAGGCAAAAAAAAAAAGTACCCAAACAAAACAAAACTTAAATATTAGCTGTTTATTTTCCTCACAAATAACTATTGGAATTGGATCTCTTGATTGTTGACCTATATAACTGCAATCATAAAATGTAGGTGCTGCTTCAAGCTGCATTTATTTTTAGCTAAGTCATAAAAAAAGAGGATGAATTTTCCAAAATAATGGAATAGTGCCAGATGATCAAAACTGTGACACAGGTGTACCAAAGTAAAGGACTCTTGGGGGAGAGGGGGTCTTCAGGTCCTAGTACATGAAGGTGGAGAAGGATCTAGACTGGCTGTGAGTGTTTTGCAGAAAGCTGAGACATTTTGAACATGTACCAACAACTGTGCTCACCATAAACCATTAATCCTCCCCATAAAAATATTTTTAAAAATGTGATACAAATTATTTCTTAGTAGGAACTGCAAATAAAATGTCCATTTTATTGTATTTTAGTCTCTTTTGCTGCTGTTTAAAAGTTACTTAAAAATAGCTTAGAGTGCTTAATGAGAAAGGCTTTCAACCAAGACTACTGTATCCTGCTAGACTGTCATTCAGATGAAATGGAAGCATCAAAACCTTCTCAGACAAGCAACAGCTGAAAGAATCAACTATCACCATGCCTACCCTGAAAGAAGTTCTGAAAGGTCTCCTTTAAGTAGTCAGACCACCATAAATATGCCACAGATCAGAACACTCTAAAAATCTACAAGAATGACATTAAAATATCTTCAATCTATGATATCAATAAATGTCAATGGCCTGAATTAACAGACACAGATTAGGAAGATGGATCAGAAAACACAACCCAACAATATGCGAAACCCACCTAACTCAACAAGACAAATACAGACTCAAAGTGAAAGGACGGAAAATTATCTTACAAGCCAGTGACCCACAAAAAGGGATAGGAACAGCTATTCTCATATCTGACATGGTAGACTTTAAAATAAATAAAATTTGGGGGTTCCCGGAAGATGGCGGACTGAGAAGCCGCTAGCGGCATGAGCTCTGAACACATCTTCTGGAAACGGTAGGATTTTCTGCCTTTAGCAGGCCAGTCAATAAGGGGTCCTAGCGGTTACACCAAGGAGGTGACTATAACTTAATTTGGGTTAAGAATTAGAGTAAAGGTGGCACTAACTAGCGGGCGGCTGCTAGAGACTTCCCAGGCAGCGCCAGGCAAGGCGGGTGCGCCGGGCATTGTCCTCTGCTCGGGAAGGCGGCTCCTCCGCCGGTTGCAGAGCGCTGCTGGGCGGCCGGCAGAGGACCTGGAGGGAGCACTATAGCTTGGGGGCTTTCTCTTGGGAGTCTCCAGGGACCACCGCGACCCTGAGGGCGGATCCAAAGACTTCTTGAGTACAGCTCTCATTGGATCAAAGGACTTGGAGCTAGTTTTCATTTTCGAGAAAGCCTTTAAAAAAGTCTGGAGGGGGGGGTTTCCCGGAAGATGGCGGACTGAGAAGCCGCTAGCCACTGAGCTCTGAACACATCTCCTGGAAACAGTAGGATTTTCTGCCTTTAGCAGGCCAGCCAATAAGAGGTCCTAGCAGTGACACCAAGGAGAGGACTATAACTTAATTTGGGTTAAGAATTAGAGTAGGGAAAAAAGGGGAAAAAATTCTTTTTTCTTCCTTTTAATTTTCAAGCATACGTCCTTCCCGCCCCTCACCCCCCATAAGCAGTCCCTGGGGACCAGCTCCTAGCAGGATCCCCCACACCACCAAACAGGGTGCTTTTTTGAATTCACTGATACACATTTGGGAATTTCCTTTCACTGCTATTTAATTACAACTCTTTTTCTTATCCTCTCCCTTTTCTCTCTCTTGTCTCTCTCTCTCTTTTTTTTTAATCTTGTCATACATTACTCTCTTTTTTTTTTAATCTTGTCATATATTACTTAATGTTCAGAGGATCAGTCAACCAAGAGAACTTAACAATTATTAACATTTATGCACCCAGTAAGAAGCCATCTAAATACATCAGACATCTACTGAAAGAGCTACAGCAATATATTAACAGCAATACAGTAAAAATAGCTTAGAGGAACTGGATGCTGGTGCAATTGGTGGACTGTACAGTGTATGCAAGGACCCCTTTTCAAGCTGACCATCCCCTCTGGAATTAAAAAAAAATTTTTTGTATTTATTTATTTTCCCTTTTGTTGCCTTGTTATTTTACTGTTGTTGTAGTTATTGTTGTTGTTAAATTCATGTCGTCATTGTTAGATGGGACAGAGAGAAATGGAGAGAGTAGGGGAAGACAGAGAGGGGGAGAGAAAGATAGACATCTACAGACCTGCTTCACCGCCTGTGAAGCAACACCCCTCCAGTTGGAAAGCAGGGTGCTTGAACCGGGATCCTTACATCAGTCCTTGTCCCTCTGGAATTTTTTTAAGTTTATTTGTTTGTGATTTAATAATGATTAACAAAATTAGAAGATAACAGGGGTACAGTTCCCAACAGTTCCCACCACCAGAGTTCTGTGTCCCATCCCCTCCATAGGAAACTTCCCTATTCTTTATCCCTCTGGGAATATGGACCAGAATTCTTTATGCGATGCAGAAGGTGGAAGGTTTGGCTTCTATAACAGCTTCTCCACTGGACATGCATGTTGGCAGGCCAATTCATAGTCCCATCCAGTTTCTGTCTTTCTTTACTGTAGGGTAGGGCTCTGGAGAGGTGATACTTCGGGACACATTAGTGAGATTATTTGCCCAGGGAAATCAGGATATTGTTGTAGGAGTGTCTGCACCTTGGTGGCTGAAAGACGGTGAGATATAAAATGGGACAAATGGATTCATAAAGAGAAAACTAAAGGAAGAAATAGAACAGATGAAAATAGGGGTCTTCATGTACGGAGAAGCTAGGAAGTCTATTTTAGGTACGTTCCTAGGAACCCATGAGTTTAGTAGTATTTGCCTGGGCATGATAGTTAACAGGCAGGTGGACTAAAAATATTGTCTAGGAAGATGGTGTCAGAGCTGAGAACAGGCCTAGAAATCTGGATTAGGACAGAGAGTAGCTCCCACATGAGAAAAGTATATAAATACCATTAATTGTTAACTCCATCACTCTGACATAGGGCCCATATCTATTCAGATTTAGTACAGAAGCCTGTGTAACCTCTGCGTCCCTATGGACCTGAGTTCACATTCCATGATGACAGCTAAGAACATTCTAGGCTGCACTTATTTCAGGACCAGTCTTCCTTGAGTGGCAGAATGGGTAGACCCAGTCTCCCTTTGGAGAGTGGGGCAGTCCCTATCATTGTTGCTCTACAGTGAGGGCTAGGTCCCAGAGAGGCCCACAAGAGGGCTTATCAAACATGACCCCTTGGAAAACCCCTTTCAACATTCCTAGTTGGCTCCTACTACTGTTTCCACAGATGACATAACTTCTCTCCTTGTTTGTAGTTCTTTTGATATTAGAGAATGACCAAAGCTTAAAAAAAAAAATAAAGGTACCTAGGTGGCTGGGCAGTGGCGCAGCAGGTTAAGTGCACATGATGCAAAGCATAAGGACTGGTGTAAGGATCCATATAAATCTCTTGGATTTGTAATGGAGACAGTGAAATTAGAACTAAAGAAATACACAAATGTGTTCATGGTAAAGTGAAAAATTACCTGGAGAAGAAGGAACATGGCCCTACTTTTAGGGCCTAGAGAACTGTTCTCACCTCATTTCTTTTCAAAAAAAGACCATTCTGATTCTGAAATGTCAGAAGACAGTATCTGTGGGAGGAGCGGTGGGCGATTCCATTAGGAGACCAGAGTATCAGGCTAGCAGTGATTTATGGAGGATTTTTTGGTTTTGTTTGGTACTGTAGCATCAGTGACTAATCTTTAGTGTCATTTGTTTTCTTCTCCATTTCCTGGATTTTATGCTTAGCAAGGATTCTTGACTTTGATAATCAGATTCTTTCAAATAACTTTCATTCTTGTTTCATTGGAAGTTTTTGCAGTATCTTATTCTCCCATCTTAAAACTTTCCTTTGTTTTCTTTTATTCAGACTCTTTTTTTTCCTTCACTTTCTCTGGTTGCTAGATTTTTATTTTCTTTCTTGAGTCCTCTTTAATTGCCTTCTAAATATTGGGACCTGATGATGAATCCTCTGTTTTGTTTTGATTTTCTTAAGATGGTGTGTCTATATACTTAACTATAGCAACTATCAACATGTGTTTGATTCCACAAGCCATATTTTAAGATAAATTACTTTTCCTGAAATTTAACCCCAATTTATTGGCTGAACATTTTTATGTACCTATATAGCACTTAGTATCTCCAAAAGTACAGTTTTTACAGCAAATTCATGTCTGTTCTATGTTTTTATTGCATTAAATAATGTCCCCCAACTTCTTAAGGGTCCCAGTTATTCACTCCTTTGTTATTACAAATTTTAATTAAGTTCTGACAACATTACTCACCTGGGAGAATCCTGCCTTACAAGACTTGACTCAGGTTCAAGCCCAGCCCCCACTACACTGGGGGAGGCTTCAGTGCTGGGGGGCGTCTTAACTCCCTCTGCTCCCTCTGCTCCCCCCTGTACCTAGTGGAGTCCCAGCTATAACCAATAAAATAAATAAATAACCAAATAAATAAATAAATAAGATTGTGCCAGTTACCTATATGATCTAGTCTGGTTACACAGAGATTTCCAGTTGGAAGATTGATGTATTACCCTTTTTTCTGTTGCTGACAATGGTAAAATGTGAGAAGAGAGAGAATGTGAAGCATAGAGTAATAAACTTGAGGGCCATAGAATTTGATGGCTTTGAAATGATCAGTTGCTTTAGTCCATAAGTAAGTAAGTATGTAAATCCATGCTAGAATTTTGATGTGATTTTCAGGTAAAGACTGAATCTAGGTCTCATTCACGTGGAAGGAAAACAAGATTTAAAGATGAAGCTGAGGGTGTGTGACTGGACAGATCCAAAGTGATGTCTCAGAAATCTGTCTCAAGTCAAGCAAACAGGTTTCTAAGAAACTCAAGGGTGTTGTCCCTCAGTCATCTCAGCAGACCAAAAGGACTTGTGGTTTTTTTTTTCCTAGTGGAATGAAGTCCTACAAGATTCATTTGAGACTTGCAATATTTTTGAGGAGATTATATTTACAAAAATACTAAATATTGAGAGGGACAGAAGGTTACAAGCTAAGAGAGCTCTAGAGCACACAGTTCTGTGGGAGAAGGGGGAGGCAGACTGAGAAAGCAAATACAGGCTACTTTTCAAAGGAATAAAAAGATGATTTTCAAATTGGAAGGATGAAGCAAAAACCCAAGAAGTACTCCTAGGCATTAAACTTTGAAAGACCTGCCAACCTGTGCTTTGTAGGTTTTTAGAATTTCTGTGGATTAGTGTCACTCACTGGTTCCTGTTTGCGTTTCATGTCTCCACATTTTGAACTGAAGTTTGTCTAATGGCTGCCCTATACCTGCCCTACCACTGTATATTGGATGTGAGTGGGTGGCAGGCAATTTACCACTTTAGTTTAGTGGCACCAAAGTTGAGAGGATCTGTGCTCAAGGGCTATTCTTAAGGAACCATACCTAAGGCACCTCTTGCAAACCAGGATATGACTTAGATAATAAGATTCTGTACTTTGAGCTCACCTTATAAAAGGATGAGAATTTTTAAGGTTCTGGGGAGTGGATAGTGAATTTGGCATGTGCAAGGGACATCAGGCTTTGAGACTAGAAATTGAACTGTGGAACACATTCTACAAGAGGGTCCAAAATGATTCTCTCCTCGTACTAGTTATGTTCTTGTGTGGTCAGTTCTTTCCACATTGAATAAAGTAGAATGGAATAGGTTAAGATGGTGAAGAAATGGCAAATGTGACTTGAAAATCTGGAACGTGAGTGATCAGGGAAGTAGCTTAGCTTGCAGAGTGTGGGTCTTGCATACCCAAAGCTCCTGGTTTGATCCCTAGCACCATATCTACCAGAGTGTGCTCTGTCTACTCTAGCTCTCTCTTTGTCTCTAATGTGACATTCTCCACCTCATATGTAATAATACTAAATTTGTAAAATAAATCTAGGACACAAGATAAGGCAATTTCTAGTTTTTTTTTTAATTTTTATTTATTTATTATTTATTTAAGAAAGGATTAATTAACAAAACCATAGGGTAGGAGGGGTACAACTCCACACAATTCCCACCACCCAATCTCCATAACCCACCCCCTCCCCTGATAGCTTTCCCATTCTCTATCCCTCTGGGAGCATGGACCCAGGGTCATTGAGGGTTGCAGAAGGTAGAAGGTCTGGCTTCTGTAATTGCTTCCCCGCTGAACATGGGTGTTGACTGGTTGGTCCATACTCCCAGTCTGCCCATCTCTTTCCCTAGTAGGGTGTGTCTCTGGGGAAGCTGAGCTCTAGGACACATTGGTAGGGTCTTCAATCCAGGGAAGCCTGGCCAACATCCTGGTGGCATCTGGAACCTGGTGATTGAAAAGAGAGTTAACATACGAAGCCAAACAAATTGTTGAGCAATCATGGACCCAAAGCTTGGAATAGTGAAGAGGAAGTGTTAGGGATGTACTTACTGCAAACTCTAGTGTACTTCTGCTTTCAGGTATATATTTTGCGGTAGTTTATGGATACCTGTGAACATATGCTCTCTCTCACAGAAACTGGTGTATATCTAGGTTATGGGACTTTGTTAGAAAGTGAACCACCTGAGATGAAATTAGAGTGTACAATAAAAGGAAAGGTCTCACCCGAGTAATGAAGCTGAAGGGTTGTCATTCCACACGTGAAGTCTCTGGACACAGTCTGAGGTGAAGCATGTTGAGGTGGCAATCATTGCGTTGATTAGGTTATGATCAGCGGATGCAATATTATTTGATATGGATTGGGAGATGCATACGGGAAAGTGGGCCCTATCCAAGGGTTCCAGGACTGGGGGAAGTAGAGGCTCTATAGTGGAGATGTGAGGTTCCTGCTGTCTTAGGGTTCAAAAAGACAATCGATAGTTAATGTTATCATCACATTATTTGTTAATTGGGTTAACTTTGAAAAGTCCCTTTGTTAGGGTTTGCTGTACAGTATCCAGTATCTTGTATATAGCTGTGCTATTAGATGCTTCTAATCTACTTGGTCTAGGCTTTTGAGAGAGTCCGCATATCAAATACACAGCCTATATATTGAAAAGATTCAGTTTGTGTTTTGAAAAACTTTGAGACATACAATTAATTTTCCCCCTCTCATATTAATTAACTAGTGATTTATATGTCTAAATTTTGCTAGGAGTGTACATAAACACCATTCCCACCACCAGAAGACTGTGATCCATACCTCCCACCCACTCCCACCCCCACTGTCCCAGGAAGCTGCATGTCTACCCCTCACCACAGGGTTTTTACTTTGGTGCCCTACTTACAATTTGATCAGGTCCTGCTTTTAGTTTCCCTTACAGATCTTCTTCCTCAACTTCTGTTGATGAGTGGGATCATCCCATACTCATCTTTATCTTTCTGACTTAGCTCACTTAACATAATTCCTTCTAGCTCTGTCCAAGATGGGTCAGAGAAGGTGGATTCATTGTTCTTGATAGGTGCATAGTATTCCATTGTGAATATATACCACAGCTTTCTCAGCCACTCGTCTGTTGTTGGGCACCTGGGTTGCTTCCAGGTTTTAGCTATTATGAATTGTGCTGCTATGAACATAGGAGTACACACCTCTTTTTGGTTGGGTGTTATGGTGTCCTTGGGGTATAACCCCAGGAGAAGAATTACTGGATCATATGGAAGGTCCATGTCTAGCCTTCTGAGAGTTTTCCAGGCTGCTCTCCACAGAGGCTGTACCAATTTACATTCCCACCAGCAATGTAAAAGGGTTCCTCTGTCCCCACATCCTCTCCAGCATTTGTTGCTGCTGTCCTTTTTGATGTGTGCCATTCTTACAGGAATGAGGTGGTATCTTAGTGTTGTCTTAATTTGCATTTCTCTGACAATCAGTGACCTAGAGCAGTTTTTCATATGTTTGTTAGACTTTTGGATCTCCTCTGAGGTCAATGTTTTCTTCATATCCTCTGCCCATTTTTGGATGGGGTCATTTGCTTTTTTGGTGCTAAGTTTGCTGAGCTCTTTATATTTTTTGGTGATTAGTTTCTTGTCTGATGTCTGGCATGTGAAGATCTTCTCCCATTCTGTGAGGGGTCTCTCTGTTTGTTTAATAGTTTCTTTGGATGTGCAGAAGCTTTTCAATTTGATGTAGTCCCATTGGTTTGTTTCTGCTTTAGTCTTCCTTGCAATTGGGTTTGATTCATCAAAGATGTACTTGAGGTGTAGGTGGGAAAGTGTTTTACCAATGTTTTCCTCTAAGTATTTGATTGTTTCAGGTCTGATATCTAGGTCTTTGATCCATTTGGAGTTGATTTTTGTTTCTGGTGAGATAAAGTGGTTCAATTTCATTCTTCTGCATGTTACAACCCAGTTTTCCCAGCACCATTTATTGAAGAGAGCCTCCTTCTTCCATTTAATGCTTTGGGCCCCCTTATCAAAGATTAGATGCCCATAGGTGTTGGGATTTACTTCTGGGCTTTCAATTCTGTTCCACTGGTCTGTGTGCCTATTTTTGTTCCAGTACCATGCTGTTTTGATGATGATGGCTTTATAATATAGATTAAGGTCTGTGAATGTGACACCTCCATTTCTGTTTCTTTTCCTCAAGATGGTTTTGGCAATTCTAGGTGTTTTCAGGTTACAGATAAATGATTGTAGTGTTTGTTCTATTCTCTTAAAGAAGCTTGGTGGAACTTTGATGGGTATTGCATTAAATTTGTATATGGCTCTGGGGAGAATATTCATTTTGATGATATTTATTCTTCCAATCCATGAGCATGGGATATCATTCCATTTCTTGGTATCAATTTCTATATCCTTGAGTACTACTCATAGTTTTCAGCATAAAAGTCTTTCACTTCTTTGGTCAACTTTATTCCTAGGTATTTGATTGATTTTGCTGAAACAGTAAATGGGAGTGATTTCTGGATGTCTTCTTCTTCAGATTTAGTGTTTGCATAAAGAAATGCCACTGATTTTTTTACATTGATTTTGTAGCCTGATACCTTGTTATATTTCCTAGTAACTTCCAGTAATTTTCTACTGGATTCTTTAGGTCTTTCTATGTATACTATCATATCATCTGCAAATAGTGAGCGCTTGACTTCTTCCCTTCCAATCTGTATTCCTTTGATTTCTTTCTCTTGCCTGATTGCTATGGCAAGAACTTCCAATACTATGTTGAAGAGTAACAGTGACAGTGGAAAGCCCTGTCTAGTCCCCGATCTGAGGGTTAATGCTTTCAGCTTCCGTCCATTGAGTATGATGTTGGCTGTAGGTTTGCTATATATAGACTCCACTATCTTGAGGAATTTCCCATCTATTCCCATTTTTTGTAGAGTTTTGAGCATGAATGGGTGTTGGATCTCGTCAAAGGCTTTCTCTGCATCTATTGAGATAAGCATGTGGTTTTTGGCTTTTATTGATGTGGTGAATGACATTGATTGACTTACGGATGTTGAACCAGCCTTGCATTCCTGGGATGAATCCCACTTGGTCGTGATGAACAATCTTTTTGATATGTTGTTGTATCCGGTTGGCCAAGATCTTGTTTAATATTTTTGCATCTATGTTCATCAGAGATATTGGTCTGTAGTTTTCCTTTTTTGTTCTGTCCCTATCAGCTTTTGGTATCAGGGTGATGTTGGTGGAAGGGAGTATTCCTGTTTCTTCAATCTTATAGAATAGCTTAAGAAGTATGGGTATTAACTGTTTCCTGAAAGTTTTGTAGAATTCGTTTGTGAAGCCATCTGGTCCAGGACTTTTGTTGTTGGGGAGATTCTTAATAAGGGTTTCAATTTCTTTGTCTGTGATTGGTGCATTTAGATTTTGTAGTTCTTCTTGGTTCAGTTTTGGAAGGGCATAATTTTCTAGGAATTGTTCCATTTCTTCCAGATTCTCTAGCTTGGTGGCATATAGTTCTTTATAGAAGTTTCGCAGGATTCTCTGGATTTCTGTGGTGTCAGTTGTGATATCTCCTGCATCGTTTACAATTCTATTAATTTGAGTCTTCTCTCTTTTTTGTTTGGTGAGTCTGGCTAGGGGTTTGTCAATTTTGTTTAATCTTTCAAAGAACTAACATTTGGCTTCATTGATCTTTTGTATGGTTCTTTTATTTTCAATGTTGTTTATTTCTGCTCTAACTTTAGTGATCTCTGTCCTTCTGGTTGCTTTAGGGTTCCTTTGTTCCTCTTCCTCTAAGTCCTTGAGGTGTGCAGTAAGGTCGTTCATTTGAGCTTCTTCTTGGTGTTTAATATGTGATTGTATGGCTATAAGTTTCCCTCTCAGTACTGCTTTAGCTGTGTCCCAAATATTTTGATAGGTTGTGTCTTCATTTTCATTAGTTTCCAGGAATATTTGAATTTCCTGTTTGAGTGAGTCTCTGACCCAGTGGTTCTTAAGGAGTATGTTGTTTAGTTTCCAAATTCTGTGACTTTTAATAATTTTCTGTTTGTTGTTAAATGTTAGTTTTACTCCACTGTGGTCTGAGAAGATAGTTGGGATGATTTCAATGCTCTTGAATTTATTGATGCTGTCTTTGTGGCTTAACATGTGGTCTATCCTTGAGTATGTGTTATGTGGATTTGAAAAGAAGGTGTATTCCAGTTTTTTGGGGTGGAGGAGTCTGAACATGTCCAAGAGGTCTAGTCTGTCAATCTCTTCATTCAATTCTCTTGTATCTTTATTTGTTCTCTGCTTTGTTGATCTGTCTAAGTGTGAGAGTGGGATATTGAAGTCTCCCACTATTATTGTATTACTATTGATGTATTTTTGAAATTCTTTCAGTAGGTGCTTAATGTATTTAGATGGTCCCTCATTGGGTGCATAGATGTTAATAATTGTTAAGTCTTCTTGGCTGATTGATCCTCTAATCATTATGTAATGTCCTTGCCTATCTTTTATTACTTGATTTAATTTAAAATTGATTGTGTCTGAGATGAGAATGGCTGTTCCTGCCCTTTTTTGTGGTCCGTTAGCCTGTAGGATAGGTTTCCATCCTTTCACTTTAAGTCTGTGTTTATCTTGTTATGACACATGGGATTCTTGCAAGTAGCATATGTTTGGGTTATGTTTTCTGATCCATCCCCCCACCCTGTGCCTTTTGATGGGTGAGTTTCATCCATTGACGTTTATTGATATTATGGATTTAATGTATTATAGTGCCATTGTTCAAAAAAATTTTGTTTGCTCTGATATATTGCAAGTATTATAGTGATGTTCTTGTTTATAAGAGGTCTTTTAGAACCTCTTTCAGGGCCAGCTTGGTGATGCTTGCCTCCTTTAACTGTTGTTTATCTAAGAAGGTTTTGATCCCTCCATCTAGTTTGAATGGAAGTCTAGCAGGATATATTATCCTTGGTTGAAACCCTTTTTCATTCAGGGCTCCATAGATATCTTGCCATTCCCTTCTGGCTTTTAGAGTTTGAGTGGAGCAGTCTGCAGATAATCTTATGGGTTTTCTCTTGTATGTGACTTTTTGTTTCTCTCTTGCAGCCTTTAGGATCCTTTTTTTATCCTTACTTCTTCTCATTGTGACTATGATGTGTCTTGGTGTCTTCAGGTCTGGGTTGATTCTGTTTGGTACTCTCTGGGCCTCTTGAATCTTGATGTCCTTTCTGTTATTCAGGTCTGGGAAGTTTTCTTCTATTATTTCCTCTAGAATGTTTGCTTACCCTTCCTCTCTTTCTTCCTCTGGCAGGCCAATTATACGAATGTTATTTCTTTTGAGATCATCCCATATGTCTCTGTTGTTGTTTTCAGTGTCTCTCAATCTCTTTTTAAAAGCTCTTTCACCTCTTTGTTTTCTCTAGCTCATCCTCTGTCTGACTAATTCTGTTTTCTGCTTCTGTTAGTCTGCTTTCCCTTGCCTCGGCTTCTTTCTTCATTACAGCTATTTCAGCTTTCAGTTCTCTAATTGCCTCAAGATAATCAGTATTTTCCTTGGGGGTTCTCAACTGTTGTTTCCCTAATACTGCCATTCCTTTCCTCCAATGTTGTTTTCATTTCTGTGATTAATAAGTTTATTGTTGCTTGCATACTTTTCTTATCTTTGATTACTTCTGGCTGATTTGTAGTTTCTTTTGGGTTCTTGTCTTCATTCATTGGAGTAGCAGTTTTATTTGTTTTTGATCTACCCATTTTTTAAATTTATGTGTTTATTTTTTTTATGCTCTGTTGTTCCTCAGTTGTTGTGTCTTGAGTACAAGTAACACTGTACTAAATACTTTTATGACAGTTGCACTCACCAACCTCAGGAATTACAGTAGCAACTGAAGCAAGTATGAAGTAGTATAATCGTTACCAGTTAGCCAAACAATTTTTCCAGTCCGTGAAAAAATAGTAACCAAATCCCAGTGAAGAAAGAGAAAAGAAAGAAAGAATAGCAAGAATAGACAGTTATGCAAATCTACTATCCACTGTATATTCTAGGGGTAACAAGAGGGGAAAGGGAACTAGAGCAGAGATACACACATAGAGAGTCCACTCTGAGTCTGATTTCTTCCCCAAAATAATTCACAAATTCAGAAAGGCAAATAAGAAGGAAGAAGTGTATGACAAGATTAAAAAAAAAATAGAGAGAGCGAGACGAGAGAGAGAAAAGGGAAAAGTTAAGAAAAAGAGCTGTAGTTTAAAAGCAGTGAAAGGAAATTCCCAAATGTGTATCAGTGAATTCAAAAAAGCACACTGTTTGTTGGTGTGGGGGCTGGGTGCTGTGACTTTGGAAGCTGTAGTATTAAGGAAGAAGCGATGACAAGAATGAGAAAAAGAAAAAAAGAAGAAAGAGAGAGAAAAAAGAAAAAGATAAGAAAAAGAACAGTCATAAAAGCGCAGTGAAAGGAAAGGTTTTTTTTAATGTATTTATTTTTGATTATTTAATTAGCTATGCGGGGTGAGGTTGGGGGTGTTGGCTACTTAGAAAGAAAAAAGGTCAGAGGTTTCAGAAGGGTATAGACTTAGAATGAATGATAATCCTTGGTGGGACAGGAATTTGGTAAAGAAAAGGACTGGTTATGGGGGGGGGCGGGAAGGAGGTATGCTTGAAAATTAAAAGGAAGAAAAAAAATATTTTTTCCCTTTTTTTTCCCCTTTTTTTCCCTACTCTAATTCTTAACCCAAATTAAGTTATAGTCACCTCCTTGATGTCACCGCTAGGACCCCTTATTGGCTGGCCTGCTAAAGGCAGAAAATCCTACCGTTTCCAGTAGATGTGGTCAGAGCTCAGCCACTAGCAGCTTCTCAGTCCGCCATCTTCCGGGAAACCCCCCTTGAAGCTTTTTTAAAGGATTTCTCAAAGATGAAAACTAGCTCCAAGTCCTTTTGATACAATGAGAGCTGTACTCAAGGATGTCCTCGCATCCGCCCTCAGGGTTGTGGTGGTGCCTGGAGACTCCCGAGAGAAAGCCCCCGAGCTACAGTGCTCCTTCCCGGTCCTCTGCCGGCCGCCTAGCAGCGCTCTGCAACTGGCGGAGGAGCCGCCTTCCCGGGCGTAGGTCAGTGCCCGGCGCACCAGCCTTGCCTGCTGCAGCCTGGGAAGTCTGGAGCAGCCGCCCGCTAGTCCGCGCCACCTCTACTCTAATTCTTAACCCAAATTAAATTATAGTCACCTCATTGGTGTCACCACTAGGACCCCTTCTTCACTGGCCTACTAAAGGCAGAAAATCCTACCGTTTCCAGAAGATGTGATCAGAGCTCAAGCCACTAGCGGCTTCTCAGTCTGCCATCTTCCGGGAACCCCCCAATTTTGTTCTATTTCTTTAAGATTTTTGTGAAACCTTTGTAGGGATTGCATTAAATATGTATGTACCTCTCCCTAGGATGATCATTTTGATGGTGTTTATCCTTCCAGTTCATGGGTATGGTATGTCTTTTCATTGACTTTTCCAAGAAGCCCTATGCAGATAGACATTTGGTAAAAGAAGAGACATTCCTTAAACAACGTGCACTTATTTGCAGCCATGTTAGTAAACCTCCTTGGAAGCAGCTACACGGAGCTCTAGGAAAGCTTTTAGATGACTGCATTCCCACTGCCATCTTACCTGCAATCTGAAGAGTAAACCTCTCTCCCCCAAACCAGAACCATCAAATCTAGGACAACCCCAAATCCTTGACACTCAGGAATTGTGTAAAATCATTAATTTTTTTAAAAGTTTCTAAATTCTGTGATAGTTTCGTAGGGAGCAGTAAGTAGTCAGTAGAGGTACTGCAGCAGAATAATAGAACCTTGGGAATCTTGGTAAGCTTCTGGTTTTCTCATCTTATCTCATTGTTTAGCATGTACTGTTCCTGATTCGTTTCTCTCTCTGATTTATTACCCATTTGACCCCTTAAGATTGATTCAAGGTTGAGTCCAAGCAGTAGTTGGAGAGGACTTGAAAATATCCAGCCACCCTATTTTTTTCCTGCTTATATAGTATTTTCTTTTATTGATGGCCGTTGTGAATACAATTAAAAGTAATAGAAAGCTACCATAGATATTCAGAGAGCATTCTTTTGGGTTTACTTTTGAGAATCCACTTTTGATTCTCAAAGTGTGGAAATTATCGATGATTAAAGTATGCTTTTGAGAGGAAATGTGTTACATAAGTAGGAACATGAAATATTTGTGTGAAAGTTTGGGCTGGGGAGGGTGGGGTTTGCCTTCCCATGTAGAGAGGAGTGTTTGACCTTGATAATGGATTACAGATCCACAAAGTACTTATTACACAGATGAGGAAAATGGGGTTAGAAAGGTTAAAGTTTTTAGTGTCACACAATTAGTAGCAGTGCTTTAAGTTCAGGCTACTAGTTCAGTGAGGTAAGATTTCTTTCAAATGTACCTTTTTTTTTTTTTTTTTGCTTTTTTCTGTTCTTTACTAGTTTCTAGGAAAATGGTTCCATTAAGTAAGGAGTAAATACTTCCCCAAAATATGTTGAACTAGGCGTGGCCTCTTGATGTTTTGGCAGACAGGGAAATGTTATAATTTTTTTCTCTCCCCTTAGGCAACTCTACCTAGGCATTTTAAAATTGAAAACAAACAAACAAACAAAAAAATCACCCAGCTGAAGTTTAGTAAACTTGATTTAGGTTATAATTGTGATCTTTGTATAGCCTATGTCTGCTGAAAAGGCTCTGTGTGACTTTTAAAGTTTGTCAAAAGTTAGTGTGCTATATGACCTGGGAGGAAGTGCTCTGGCTAGAGTGTTCACTGGGAGGTATGAGGTCATGATTTGGGAGTTTGATTGCCATCATAAGATCTGTCACAGTGATGCTCTAGTTTATTTTTTTTTCTCCTCCCTTTCCTTTCTCACTTTCTAATCAATCAATAAATAGTCTTTTAAAAAGATTGCTACTACTGCGATTCTGTCCTGACTTCTCTGGGCAGAGAACTTCACCACTGTGTCCTGGAACCTCTCCTCTCCAGAGCCCTACCCCACTAGGGAAAAATAGAAACAGACTGGAGATATGGATTGAACTGCCAATGCCCAAATCCAGCAGAGAAGGAATTACAAAAGCCAGAACTCCAATCTTCTGCACCCCCCTCCCCCCCAATTTTTTTGATCCGTACTACCAGTAGGTGAGAAGTGATAGAAGGAAGAGAAGAGGACTTTGAATTCAGGACTCGTTAAGAAAGGAGGAAAAAGGGAGGAACATTTGGATGTAATAGGGTCATGAGTGACTTGGAGGGGAAGAGAGGACTGGATCTGGAAGAAAAAAGGGTGCAATTATGTACAAATCTAGACAGAGTTGTAGAGATTATAGTTAATCCATGTCTGCAACCTTGGGATGACCACAGTGGTTTGCATTGGAGGGACTGGGGATTCAAAACTCTGGTAGTGGGAACGGTGTGGAATTATACCCCTGTTAACATGCAATTTTGTAAATCAGTATTAAATATAAAAATATAACATATAAATATAAAATAAAAATATTAAAAATACATTGTCTGCTTTGCAATGAAGTTTTAGTGGTTTTGCTCTAAATACTTGGATGAGTTTTGAGTTTTGTGTAGCTTTATGTCGTCTTCTTCTTCTTCTTCTTTTTTTTTTGCTTGCAGGCTTATCACTGGTGGGGCTTGGGGCCTGTCCTCTGCTCCTGGAGTCCATTTTTCCCCATTTTGTTGCCCTTGTTATTGTTGTACTTATTATTCTTATTGTTGTTGTTGTTGTTGTTGGAGAAGACAGAGAGAAATCGAGAGAGGAGGGGAATACAGAGAGGGGGAGAAAAAGATAGACACCTGCAGTCCTGCTTCACTGATTTTGAAGTGACCCCCTTGCAGGTGGGGAGCTGGGGGCTCAAACCGGGATCCTTTTGCTGGTCTTCGTGCTTACGCCACGTGCGTTTAACTTGCTGAGCTACCTGCCTAGGCCCTGTAGCTTTTTCTGTTTTAATAAATCTGTACATATTTGCAAATCAGATGAATGACATTATGTTTTCATAAAATATGTGAAGATTTACTTTGGCTGTTAGCTCAATTGGTTTACTTTTTTTTTTTTTTTTCTACCAGGGTTATTGCCGGGGCTCGGTGCCTGCACAATGAATCTACTAGCCTTCATTTTTTCCATTTTTTCCTTTTACTTTCCATTTTTATTTGACAGGACAGAGAGAAATTGAGAGAGAATGGGAGTTTATGAGTAATACGTGGGTAGGGGTACCGCAGCCAGATTCCAGGACTGGGAGATCCAATACTCTCAGAGTTGAGAGAAAATAACTTCGGTCACTTCATAGTTTATTTCAAGAGTCTAGAGGGACAGCACCTAGACATTTGGAGATGGGAGAACATCAGGTGTGCCAGAGATCAGAACTCAAGGCAGAGTATTTATTAATATACATATGAAAAGGAACATGAAGATCAAAGATGCATTTAGGTAAATGCAATAGGAACAGTTATCAGAGCACAAATTACTCTCAAGGTATGGTAGACATCAAGAATGTTTTAAACCTTGATTACACTAGTTTTTGTCTGAATGTCATTAGACAGGTGCTATTTTCTGATGCCTCAAGAAATATTCAGATTAATTATGCACAAACCCCAAGCCCTTCAGGGAAGTAGCCAGAGGTCAGAGTTACAGATATGCACTTGTAACTCTGACACTCTTCATATTTCTGCATTAAGGGGGAGGGAATTGTGACAAAAAGAAGTGCCTGAAGCCCTACTGGGCACCTGTTAACTATCAACCAGATGTGCACTGTAAACATGGAGGCTTTAGGTAAAATCAGTAGAAAAATCTGGGGTCAGAAAACTTCTACAACAGGAGATAGGAGGGACAGAGAAAAACACATGCAGACCTGTTTTCACCGCTCATGAAATGTTCTCCCTGCAAGTGGGGAGCGGGTTCAAACCTGGGTTCTTGCATGGTGATATGTGCCCTTAATTGTGTCTCCACCCAGCCCCTAATAGGTTTACTTCTCTATAAATGTGTTATAACATTTTAAACATTAAGAACCAAATTGACTTTGTGGTAAGGCTTCTAATGGATTATTTCCCCCCCCCCGCCCTTTTTTTTTTTTTGGTATGAACTTTGCATCTTGTAGGATGTGGGGTACTGGTATATAAAACCATTTGCTTCTCCCAGGAGAAATCTTGAGAACCATTATTTTAAATCATTTGGTAATTACATATAGTATAAGTTATAGATATTTTATGAACTTAACGATGAAATGATCACTTAATTTCTCCTGGAATTTTGCCAATACATTTCTCCTTTCTCTTACAAAATCAGATTAAACACCTTCCACTGAGTTATTCACCTTTTTGCATTATAAGTTCTTCTAATCTTTGACTTTTAATTTAAAATGAATCATGAATTTCAGCATTTACCTAGGTAGTTCACAGTCCCTCATACTGATAGCATTCTAGAGAAATCCCCCACCTCTACATTAAAAAAAAAAAAAAATCCTTAACTCCCTTCTATTAGCTTTACTTTTCTCTTACTGTATCTGTTTGCCGTCTACCCAAGACCCTTCATTCTCCAAGAATCAAAGCTGTTGTATTTAGCCGTTTCATCTTTTTAAAATTTCTTCTTACTATTTTTTGTTTAAACATCAGTTCTTTCTTTTTGCTGTCCTAACCTGATATTCCTTCCTGTAAGACTTGAACTCACAGAGAAAGGAGTTGCTTTTCTTTCAGTGGTCTGTCTTTTGCTTCTCCTCAGCCAGCTGTTACTGCCTGGGAGGGAGATGAGGCTTCTGGGAGCCTCTCAGAGGCTCACACCACAGATGTGGCATTGCCAGCACATTTAAGTAGAAGAGCGTGTGTTGGCACGCTGGGAAGCCACTCTCTTGTCTGAGAACCCTAACAAGTGAAGGTGAAGGTAAAGTTCACATGTGATCATCACAAGCTCAAGCCTGTAAACTGTTTACTTATTTAGGAGCAAATATGGAAGCTTAAGTAATTCTGTTCACCAAATATATCTTTTGAGATGCAGGTGACTATAAAGTTGAACATAATGTAGTGTTTGTGGCAATTTATATTAATGAAAGCATTGTTTTGTGAATGAAGGACTTTGGTTTTGAAAGTTAAGATACAAAGACAGTCTACATTTTCTTTTTTTGAGGCAGTTTCTGAGGCAGGTGCAGGGCATGAGTAGTGTACCACACCTAAACTATGTGATTTAGCCAATGAACATGAGGTTTCTCCTGGGCCCTATAGTATGATTTCCCTGTCTGTCAAGAGCTGGCCGAGCAACCAAACCCAGATTCCAGGTGTGGTATTTATTCCACAGTCATTCTGTAATTTGTAATCATAGAAACAGAATGTTCCTCCTCTTATTTCTTCCCTGCCAACAGTTTCTGGGTGGGTGAATGTCAGTAGCTGGAGTTATTTTTAAAGAGGAGAGGTGAGGCTTGTCATGCAAAGCTGGGAAGAGGGCGTTTGTTTGCAGAGCAGAGCTGACATCAAAGTGTAGATTACTGCTCAGTGGCTAGGCACTTGTCCTATAACAGGTAATGTTTAACGTGCCAGTCACAAAGATCACAGAAACAGCCTATGCATGGGCATAAGATAGCAAGTACTACTGGAGGACTGAAAGGCTGTCTATGCTCATGATTTTTTTTTTTTTAAATGTATTAACTCATTGGTTTTGCTGCTTCTTTTTTCTTACTGGCTGTAGTTGGACTTTGACACTTGGAAGTTATATCATAAAAATTTGTACTCTTTTTTTGTCTGAGAGAGTGAGCTCGGCTAAGCAATCGTTTTCCACTTCTTTTCACAGGATAATGTAAATGTTTTTTTGAAAGCTTGTGAACAGATTGGATTGAAAGAAGCTCAGCTTTTCCATCCTGGGGATCTACAGGATTTATCAAACCGAGTCACTGTCAAGTAAGTTTCACTGGTTCTAGATTTTTTAAACTTAGGGCTGCTTAAGTGAAAAGATTTCCAGAGAGTTGGTGATTACTGAAATCATTCTTCTCTGTCTTCCTTTATTATTCCAAAGCAGACTGTTTAAAAAAATAGCTTCAAAACTGTGAATACAAAGCCATAATTGATAATATTTCATGGTTTGTTTTAAATCTCTATACCAACTGAAATGGTAGTTCCTATTTTAATGCTTATCAGATATGGCTGTGTTTGGTTGCTAATGGCGAGGATACTCATTATGCTTAAGTGAATTTAGAAGCTATATTATAGCTTGTGGAGTTAAAATAGTTTTGTAATATGGAATTAAGACGTAATTGTTAATGTAAAGATGAGAGTGAGGCAGTGGTAAAAAACTTAGTATATAGAAGGCAGCACAATTGTGTGTGACCAAGATATAAAGCTATTATCTTTTCTGATTTTTAACAGTGAACTGTTTTTACATGTTTCCTTATGTGGATAAGAACATAAAAGTGGAGGGGCACATATGTATGATTTCAGGTGGAAAATTGTGTTCAGTTGTCAGTATGTAGTTTTTGCAAAATAGGATTTAAGCTTCTTTGTGATTTTTGTCCCTATAAATCTAAGTTACATTCAGTGAATCAGAATAAACTTGTATTACCAGATAAATGTGATAGGGAGGTGATTAAATTCTATAATAATGACTACCCTTCTTATCATGGCTCCTACACCTAGTTAACATTTTCCAAGGGGGCAAAATAAATACTTTGATTTGTAGGAACAACAGAAATGAAAAATTTGTATTCTACCTTTGCAAAAGTTCTGTTTATACAGTAAATATTCCCTTGGTCACAGGTGATGGTAGCTTCTAAATATCTAATATGGATATTGTTTTTGCCTAGAGAAAAACAACCTTCTATATAAATAACTTTTATGGTATATATTGTCTTTTAGTGGTATAACCTAAAATCCTAGGAAGAATCAAAAGTCCAACAATTTAAGTGAACAAATTATCTAGTTCTACATAACTCTAGTTTTGTTGAATATGCATTTCTAAAATACACGACAGTGGTAGCAGGCATGAATCACTCTGAATTTCTGATTAATAGAAAGGTAGCTGAGGCATCCTATGTTTCATTGCCAGAATGACATATTTACTTCTATAGTATGTGAGGTCATGTTTAATATCCATGAGAAGTAGCTGTGTTGATGAATGGCTCACTTTTCCTAATCAACATTCTCCTAAAAAACCATGCCAGGCAAATAAAGTTTTGACTTTGCAAGTCTTTCTCTTGTCACTTTCTATTAAGAATAAACATCATTCCCCTTTAAACATTATACTGTTTAGAAACTGCAGCCTGTATTTGTGTAGGCTGCGGATGTTTGAGTAGGTAGTTCATATTTTCTGGTTCCCAATTTATCAGCAAAAGCTAGGCAAAGCTTACCTTGAGAAATTTCATGAGATAGTGGGTCTAAAGTGTTAGTGGGTCTCAAAGCTTACCTTGATAAATTTCACGAGATAGTGGGTTGAAAGTGAGTCTAAAGTGTTTCAAGTGGGTCAACAATATATAATCAGTATCTGTGCTCAGCACTCAGTGAAATCGAATTACTGACAAACTGAAACTGGGAGGTCACTTAACTGCAGCAGTAGTAGCAAGTATGCAGAACAACTTGTTTCAGTGGAAACCACAAGTCCATAAAAGCAAAGTGTGACTAAGAATTACTGGTGAGAATGTCTGAGTGAGAACCTAGATTTTGCTCTAGACTATTTCCCCTAGTTATTCTTGCTTGTTACACCAAAGAGCACAGGGGTCAATCCTAGTTCTGCTAAAATGGAAGCGAAAGAGATAGGAATCATGAATAAGCAGAGAGATAATCAATTTAGAAATGTTGCTCACAGGTCTTATGCTTTGAGGTAGCATTTTTAGAAAAGGTGGTGGGTTGAAGGAAAAAGTAAATAGTTGCTCATTAAATAGTAAGGTAATTATTAATTTTTAAGTTTTTGTTATATGGAGACTAATATAAGGTTTAAAAAATCTTGTGCTATTATTAATGTTTATAAAGACCTTTGTGTTGGTTAGGTTAGTACGACTCAACTTGTGGCACTTTTGCGCTTTCTGCCCTGCCTCAGGGGACAAAAATCAGCAATGTCCAGAGGTAAAGTTCTTATAGCCAGAGTAGGGAGTACTACTGACATTATGTGGGCTGGGGATGCTGCTAAATACCCTGCAATGCCCAGGATAGCCTTGGAACAAAGAATCTTCTTTTTCTACATGCCAACAATATACTAAGGTTGAGATGCCTTGACTTAGAATTCCTTACTTACTCTCACTTCTGCCATTAGGGTAATTGCGTGGGAGTCAAGGATACTGACTGACCGACAGACTTATAAAACTGTACTGAAATATAGTTATTTATTTATTTTTTTAACTTACAAACATATAATTTAAGTATTTGGGTTGTAGTATGTTCCTTTAAAGGAAAGGTTCATTATAAACGTGAATGTGCTTAATATGTACTTTATTTTGCTCATCTTTGTGGACTAAAATTTAAGAGTTCACAGGCCTGCTGTAAGGAATCTAAAATACATCTTTGTGTGGTGAACTGAGCGCAAATAGGGAAGGACAGTTTATGCCTTCATTCTGACAAATGTGAGGGACTTTTTGTTAGTGGACAGCAGTAATAAGCATAGTTGCCATATGGAGCTGGAGGCTGTTGTGCGTAATGAGAGTGAGTAATAGGAGCAAAAGCAATAAAAGCTACCCAGGAAATTTAACTGCAAAACCATATTGACGTGCAACTTGAGAGTAACCATTATTGCAATAGATTTTCCCTAGTTAAACAGAACTGGAGTATTCTTTTTATTAATAGTTCTGTAATTATTAATTACATGTAATGGACTTATGATCTAGTGTTATAACTGAATTAGTTTAATTCTTGTATTGGGGGGGTCTGTATATCCATGAATTGGGTGATAATTTTAATGGAATATTCCTGACTTTAGTTGATAGGATCCATCTTTTCAAAGAAGAAAGAACAGATTTGTATCTTAATCTCTGTAGATGATAGGTTGTTGAGATTGAATCTATCTTATTTGAAATTTTCACTGGGGGAGTGAATTTAGCTTCTGTATCAATTAACAACCACATCTTTATTTGTTATTTACAAATTACTAATATTAATTACTATTTACTAATTACTCATACTGAACTTAGAAACAGCCACAGTTCATAAAGTCAAGATGATGTGACTCCTGCAGAACTGGTTCTGAACTCTTTCTATAGAAGGTCTGCTAGAGAGTGAGCACAATGACCATAAGGTTATGTCCAGCTCACACTGGACAGTTCCATAGAAAGTGTTATGGTTTATGTGGCATCTGACTACTAAGAGGCTGGGAGCAGTTGCTTCTTGTTGCTAGAGCAGCCCAAGGATTAGCATAAAGGTAGAGTTGAATCCTAAATGTTTCAATATATATGACTAATAATTTGCATCAGAAACTAAGTATTGTACATTAACCACTGCTCTAACCAAATTATATATTGAAATGTTTTATGTTAAGAATTTGAACAGATTGTAAGCATGTTTCTTCTTCCCACCCCATTGACATTCCAATCCAGTTTTTAACACTTCCTTAGATACATTCTGTTCATAATATAATTACAGAATGGCAATTCTGTGAACACAGTAATTTAGTCCGATAAAGAAAAAGTATTTTCTAGTATAAATTTATTCTCTCATTACATAGTGCATTAATATTTTAGATATGAGATGCAACTGTGAATGTCACTGTTGAGCTTAAAAATTATCAGATGAAGTGTATAGACCTCAAGAGTATTATTGTTACACATGCCATACTAGAGTTACACAGTTACCATACTAGAGAGTAGTAGTTGGAAGAATTGGTGTTAAAATATTTTTGTCTTAAAAAGAAAGGGGGTTCAAAATGATATTTAGAATTTAACTGTTCTCTAGATCTTCAAAAGGGTGTTGATTTGGCAGCCATCCTGTGAAGTCATTTCTTAGGAATCAGGTTCCCAGATGGTACTCTCTTTTAACACTCTGCCAAATTGGGCTCGAGATAAGAATGTGTATATGTGGATTTACTGAAGATTGTTTCTCCATTGAAGTAAAATGTACCAACTTTGTAATATATAGTTCCCATGTTTTCCTAACTTAAGCCTGATTTTGTACTTTATTATGTCTTTCAAATGAGTTTCTTGTCATAGAGATCTATTAAAAAAAAAGAAAAAAAATAATAAAAGCAAACATCATGGTATCCTAACATGAATCTGTAACTGGAGCTTGGTAACTTCCACCTGTCAATTCATGTTACTATTTTAAAATGTTCCCTTCCCACCAAGCAATTAGAATAAAACACAAAGGAATTTGACATATTTGTACACATTTATTTATTTTAAACAGAACACTGCAAAGCTCTGGCTGATGCTGGTACAGGGGGCTGAACCTGGGACTTTGGAGCCTCGGGCAGGAGAGTCTTTTTGCATAACCATTACGCTATTTACCCCTTCCCCTAAAAATTTGATTTTAATTATGAAGTCCAAAAATTTTAAATGCAACATTGAAGTGGAAAACTAATTTTTTTTCTTTTTTTTGGCTCCAGAATTATTGCTGGGGCTTCAGTGTTGCCACTGCATTACAAGTCCACCACTCCCAGTAAACATTTTTCCCTTTTTATTATCTTTCTCCCCATTTTATTCGATAGGACAGAGAGAAATTGGGGGAGGACAGGGTGGATGGACAGTGAGGGAGAAAGACACCTGCAGACCTGCTTCACTGCTTGTGAAGTGTCCCCACTGCAAGTGGGAAGTAGGGACTTGAACCTGGATCCTTGTGCATAGTACTATGTGTGCTTAGTCAGGTGCACCACCACCCAGCCACCTAGGCAAACTAATTTGTCTTTGCCAAGTCTTATTCCTCTTATTCTTGTCTTTCAAAATTGCAAATCAGACCTGGAAAAGCAGTCAGTGACCTGCTGGTTTCAATTGCCTTTCACTTATTTTTTCCACAATAACATGGCATATTATAACATAACCTAAAATTTGTATAGTATAAAAGTAAATGTCAGGGGCTGGGTGGTGGTGCACCTGGTAGAGTGCAAGCCCCTGCCCCCCCGCCCCACTTGCAAGGGAGAAGCTTCATTAGCAGTGAAACAGTGCTGTATGTGTCTCTCTCCCTCTTTCCACCTCTCTCTTCCTTCTCAATGCCTTTATGTCTCTGTCCAAAATAAATAAAAAATAATAAAGAAATAAAACATTTAAAAAAAGTAAATGTCTCTGCATAGCATGCAAATAATATACTATCAATAAATAAATTAATTGAAACATTAGACTTTGTGCTTTTCAAGTAGTTGGCAGAAGTTTTGTTATACTGACTTGTAAATGGTTAATACTAATAATGTTTATTTTCTAATTAATTTTTTATTATTTTTATTTACTGGATAGAAATAGCCAGAGGTCAAGAAGAAAGGGGGAAATAGTGGGAGAAAGAAATACATGCAGCAGTGTTTCACCACTTGCAAAGCTTTCCCCCTGTAGGTGGGGACCAGGGGCAAAGGTTCAAACCCAGGTCCTTGCACATTGTGTGCACTTAACCTGGTGTGCCACTACCCAGTCCCCAGTCGTTGGAATATCTTGAGTAGCTAACGGGTAAGAAATAGAAGATTAAAAATCAAGAATCAGCAGTAGATCTATTAAAATTATTTTAAGATCACCAGTGGTGACGGACCTGGTAGAGTGCATGTGTCACAATGGGTAAGGACTCGGGTTAAAGCCCCTATTCTCCACCTGCAGGAGGAAAATTTCATCATTGGTAAAGCAGGGCTGCAGGTTTCTCTCTTGTCTCTCCCTCTCTCTATCGCTTCCTTCCCTTGCTCATTTCTGTCTGTCTCTATCTATTAAATAAATAAAAATAATGCCCAAAATATTAAGAAACCTTACCAATAAGTGTACAGTAAGCCTCATTCCTTTCAAAGACAGTCTACCTGCCTTGCTGCTTTGTATCTTTGCCTTACTGAAACCGGCAGAAAAAAAAAAAAAGTAACAAATTGCTTTGTGGCATGATAAAAACTATCTGAAAATTACTATCCTATAGAAACTTGAAGATTTTCAACACTACTTAGTGGAGAAATATCAGAGTATTTGCAATTATTGATAAGTGCATATAAATATTTGTATAAGTTTATGAATGGAATATAATTATTTGAATGTTCAGTTGTATTTGCTATTGAAAATGGAATATTCCTGTTAAAGGCTTGTGCTTGTAAAACCACACTAATCTAAATTACTCAGGATCATAGTACTACACTTTGACCTTTATAAGTTGGCGTGGAATATGTGTTTAAAAATAGAACTGAGTGGCCTGGGAGTAGGCACAGTGCCTGGAATGTTGGACTTAAATGTAGAGGTCCTGAGTTTGATCCCCGACATTGCAGGTGCTGGAATGCAGCTCTGGCTCTTTCTTTCTCATGGTAATAATATGAATCTTTAAAAATTAAAAGTAGAACTGATAAATGCATTTCATTTATACATTTTTTTGTTGTGCAATTTCTGATGCTTTATTTATTTATTTTTTGCCTCTAGGGTTATTGCTTGATGTTCTATGTTAAAACTAAATAATAACTACCTCTATTGAATATCCTTGACTAGGAATAAATCCATATTAAAATGCCTAAAACCACTTACCTACTTATACTTTAGGCCAATGTGTATTGAATTTTATGTAAAATTTTATGATAATTTGAAACCCTGTTTGTAAACTCAAAGTATAAGTTAAACAGTAGCTGTGTTAATGCATTAAAAAAATGATTCAATACATCATTCATTACGCTGCTCAGAGTCCTGCTATCAGTGCAGTCATTGGAGGGTTTGAAACAGGTGGTTAGCAGAGAGCATCAAGTATATCAATAAATAGCACACAGTCTAATTCCAGTAAGATGAAACTCATCTCTTGTTGCAGAAAAAAGAGCAGGGGATCAGATAGTGACTCAGTAAAGCAAAGTCCAAGAAATGACTCAAACACAGAAGTACTGTAAGACTTCCTTTACCAAAACTTACAGTAAATCATCATTTGTTTTAAAGGTTGTTAAAAATGATTTCTTTCTAGTAACCATAATCACCTGTCACTCATTACCTGTAAGCCAGTAGGCTTACATTTTTTTGTTAGAAATGTTTCTTAAACTTTTATTTTGAAGTGTGATGTTTTAGAGTATGAAACACATGATACTAACAGTAAGTAGCTTAAGATACAGATATGTTGGAAAATCCAAGAATACAAACAAGAACAGTTCTGTAAATAACTAATAGCATGGGTTAGGTGCAGGAACAGAAGCTCTTGAGGTTCTTAAATATATACTGAGCAAATGTACCGCATTAGAAAGTGGGAGTGGAAAGAAAATCATGTTTGGATGCTTTGCTTTGAATAATTTTATAGCAACTTTATTTATTTATTTTTGCCAGAGCATTGCACAGCTCCGGCTTATGGTGGTGCTGAGGAGTGAACTTGAGACTCCAGAACTTCAGTCATGAGAGTCTGTTTGCATAAACATGATTTCTCCCTGCCCTATAACCACTTTGTGAGGTAGAGTGATTATCTATCTTGATATGGATGTGGAAGCTAAAGATCAGTGGTTTGTTCAAGTGCTGCTGATAGTGTCATGTTGACTATCCAGTTGTCTTTATAATAAATCAGTTTAAATCCAGTTGTCTTTACTTTATATTTTACCTCTAGGTGTGCCTTAATGAAAGATATAAAAAAATCAAATGATGGGATTTTTTTTTTGTTTGTTTGTTTGCTTGTTTGTTAGACATGAACTCCAGAAAGTTGGTTGGGTAGGAAAGGGAATTCTGGAGATACGGTGTTTTTGTCATTTTTGGAAGCTGTGGGTAAGAGATTAGCCAGACATTAATGAGATTTATTACTTTAAACATATACTTGTCAAACCTCAGTTTGCAAACAAAACAGACAAACAAACAAGTGGGGACCTGCTTCAAATGTAGATTTTGATTTCTAGTTTCTCAGGAGAGCTGTCTGAAAAGGCTTCTCCTCCATAGCCACACCTCTGTATTTCCATTTCTGTATGTGGAAAATTTGAGAACAGTACTAATACGTAGTACAAGGAGACCATTATGAAAGTTAAGTGGATCATTGCAAATGGAAGTGTAGATGCCTGAGAGAAAATATTCATTATACATGAGATGTTTTATTATTAATCTATAATTGTATAATTGTGTATTTATAAATCTATAATTAAAGTTACCATTAAACATTAATAGTACGTTATTAAATTTAAATGATGTAGCTTATTATGTGTTCTGTGAACTCCATCGTATGTATAGTTTGATGGCATTTTTCTTATATCACTCTTTCTATCATATTGCTATCTATTTTTGTGAGTTTGACTTGTTTAGATATCTCATTAGAATGTAACTGAGTAGTATGTGTCCTTCTGTGACTAGTTCATTTCGCTTAGTATGATGCCATGACAATTTCTAGATGCTATCCATAGGGTAGGATTTTCATTTCAAGGTCTGTAGCCAAAATAATTAAAATACAGATCTTGAAAACCTACGTGTACTCTGTTATTGTGGCATTATACTTAAGGATCATTATATGTAATCAACCTAAACTTTTAATTTATTTTTATTAGTGATTTAATATAGATTTGCAGAATTATAAGATAATAATAAGGTACAACTCCTTACCAACCTAAACTTTTGTTGATACTTGAATACAAAAAAAAAAAAAAGTTTAAACAGACCATTGGCTATTACTGAACATCACAGTAATCTTAATTATATACCTTTGCCCCTTAGTTTTAAATTTGTGGTTTTCATTTACCAGTATTTTTGTTTGTTTTATTTTATAGGACAGAGAGAAATCAAGGTAGAGAGAGAGAGAGAGAAGAGAAAGAGAGAGAGATACCTGCAGCCCTGTTTTCCCACTGAAGGTGAGGAGTGGGAGTTTGAACCCAGGTGGTTCATGTTAACATGTGCACTCAGCTGGGTGTGTCACTGCTCATCCCTTCACCCCCAGTCCAGTGATTTTTTTTTTTAATTAAGATGCAGGTTAAAATATGACTAGAAATGTTGCTGAATCTTTAGACAAGGAGATCAAAGAATGCTTTCTTTTCTGTTCCCTCCTCACCCCCCCCCCTTCCTTTCTTCTTTCCTTCCTTCCTGGAAAGAGAGGAACCAGAGCATCACTATAGTATATGGAATGCTGGAGATTGAACTCAGAGACTTATGCTTTCAAGTCTAGCACCCTGCTTACTGTACCACCTCCTGGGCCCAAGACTGTGTTTCTTAAACATGATTTACCCTTGGAATAATGAAGTAGGAAGAAAGACACAGGTTTAGTATACATATGAAAAGAAGATGCAGGTGAATTCAGGCCATTCACATTTATTGATATCAAAGATTGAAGATATTTTAGCAAGATTGAGGATGAATTAGAGACAACTAAAAAAGAAGTAAGAGATCTCAAAAAGAGATTAAGAGATGCTGAAAACAACAACAGAGTCCTATGGGATGACTTCAAAAGAAACAATATACGCATTATTGGCTTACCAGAGGAAGAAAGAGAAGGGGAGGAAGAAAGCGTTCTCCAGGCCATAATAGCTGAAAATTTCTCTAGTCTAGACAACACCAAAGACATAAAGATTCTAGAAGCCCAGAGGGTCCCAAACAGAATTAACCCAGACCTAAAGACACCAAGACATGTCATACTTAGATTGGAAAGGAATAAGGATAAAGAAAGGATCCTCAAGGCTGCAAGAGAAAAACAAAGAGTCACCTACAAAGGAAAACCCATAAGATTAGCAGCAGACTTCTCCATACAAACACTACAGGCCAGAAGAGAATGGCAAGATATCTATCGAGTGCTCAATGAGAAAGGCTTTCAGCCAAGAATACTATATCCTGCTAGATTGTCATTCAGACTAGATGGAAGCATCAAAACCTTCTCAGACAAGCAACAGTTGAAGGAAGCAACCATCACCAAGCCTGCCCTGAAAGAAGTTTTGAAAGGTCTCCTATAAACAACCAGACCACCACAAATAGGACATATATAAAAACACTCTAAAACTCTACAAGAATGGCCTTAAAATATCTTCAATCTTTGATATCAATAAATGTCAATGGCCTGAATTCACCTATTAAAAGACACAGAGTAGGAAGATGGATCAGAAAACACAACCCAACAATATGTTGTCTACAGGAGACTCACCTAACGCAACAAGACAAACACAGACTTAAAGTGAAAGGATGGAAAACTATCATTCAAGCCAATGGCCCACAAAAAAGGGCAGGAAGAGCTATTCTCATATCTGACATGATAGACTTTAAAATACATAAGATTAAAAAAGATAGGAATGGACACTACTTAATGCTCAGAGGATCAGTCAATCAAGAGGACTTAACAATTATTAATATCTATGCACCCAATGAGAAGCCATCTAAATACATCAAACTTCTACTGAAAGAGCTACAGCAATATATTAACAGTAACACAATCATAGTAGGGGACTTCAACACCCCACTATCTCAACTTGACAGATCATCCAGGAAGAAAATCAGTAAAGACATAAGGGAGCTAAATGAAGAGATAGATAAACTAGAACTATTGGACATTTTCAGAGTCATTCATCCCAAGAAACTGGAATACACATTTTACTCAAATCCACATGGATCATTCTCAAGGATAGACCATATGTTAGGCCACAAAGACAGCATCAGCCTATTCAAGAGCACTGAAATCATCCCAAGCATCTTCTCAGACCACAGTGGAATTAAACTAACACTTAACAATCAACAAAAGATTAGTAACAGTGCCAAAATGTGGAAGCTCAACAGTACACTTCTTAACAACTTCTGGGTCAAAGAGGAAATCAAAGAAGAAATCAAAATGTTTCGAGAGTTCAATGAAAATGAAGACACAAGCTATCAAAATATTTGGGACACAGCTAAAGCAGTCCTAAGAGGGAAGTTCATAGCTATACAAGCACACATTAGGAAACAAGAAAAGGCACAAATAAACAGCCTGATTGCACATCTTAAAGACCTAGAAGAAGAACAACAAAGGAACCCTAAAGCAACCAGAAGGACAGAAATTACTAAAGTTAGGGCAGAAATAAATAACATTGAGAATAGGAAAACCATACAAAAGATCAATGAAAATAAATGTTGGTTCTTCGAAAGAGTAAACAAAATCGACAAACCTTTAGCCAGACTCACAAAACAAAAAAGGGAGAAGACCCAAATAAATCGGATAGTAAATGAAAGAGGAGATATCACAACAGACACTGCAGAAATTCAACATATCATGCGAGGCTTCTATGAACAACTATATGCCACCAAGTTAGAGAACCTGGAAGAAATGAATGATTTCCTAGATACCTACCAACTTCCAAAACTAAGTAAAGAGGAAGTGGATAATATGAACAGGCCCATCACAGCTAATGAAATTGAAACAGTTATCAAAAATCTCCCCAAAAATAAAAGTCCTGGACCAGATGGTTTTACAAATGAATTCTACAAAACTTTCAAAGAAGAACTAATACCTCTACTTTTAAAAGTCTTCCAGAAGATTGAAGACACTGGAATACTCCCTGCCAGCTTCTATGAAGCCAACATCACCCTGATACCAAAAGCAGACAGGGACACAACCAAAAAAGAAAACTACAGACCAATATCTCTGATGAACATAGATGCGAAAATATTGAACAAAATTCTAGCCAACCGGATACAGCAGTATATCAAAAAGATTGTTCATCATGACCAAGTGGGGTTTATCCCAGTCATGCAAGGTTGGTTTAATATACGTAAATCAATCAATGTGATCCACCACATCAACAAAAGCAAGACCAAAAAAAAAAAAAAAGAAAAGAAGATGCAGAGTATGCGGAGGAAAAAGCAGTGTACCAGAGGTACTAGAATGTTTCTTTTGCCAAGAGAATGTTGTGTGCTCCAGGATATATTCCTGTAGACTCAGTCTATGCCACATACAAGAGGAAAAATCTCTTAAGTAATTTATTCTTACATATTAGGAAACATTTTTTCTCTCTCTCCTTTTTTATTTGATATTTAGAGTAGTGAAGAACTATGTCAATTACATCTAGGTCTCAGAAAGAAAGATTAGAGATATGTGGATTATTAATGATAGATATATTTTGATATTATTTGTAAGTATTTGCATTGGTTTTAATATAAACAGATTATATTGAACAGTTTTATTAGAATGTAAAAGCTGAGGGTGGGGGTAGATAGCATAATGGCTATGCAAAGAGACTCTCATGCCTGAGGCTCCAAAGTCCCAGGTTCTTTTGCTGCCCTCTCAGTATTGCTTTTATGACATTGATGAGTTACCCATTCTGTGTATCAGTTATCTCAAGTATGATTTAAAAAAATTAATTTCATAAGATTTATAAATTGCTACTTTGGAAGAGATAAGCATTATATTTGATAAGTTGTCAGTCTTCAGTCCTGAAACATGTTTATCTCACAGATATAATCAGGGTAATACACAGAGGCATCTATTTATATCAAGTCAGATGCTGAATCATGTCATACAGCTGACACAAGAATTCACTGTTTTATGGAAACTTACCAGGAAGACTCTTTAAGAAATCTAACAGACCTCTGTTACCTTTAATGCCAGTTTTAGGATTGCATGGGGGATTGTTAATTTGAGCAACACACACTATTTAGGAATAGTTCTTCATAAGAGGTAAATCTCACAATAATAGAGCTAGAAGTTATCACAGGAGATAGTGGCCTACAGTGTAATCCTTTCAAGGAAGAAAAAGTGGCTCAGAATTCAGGTGGTTTTTGCAAAGTTGCTCAGTGAACCAAGATAGGTGAACTGACTGACAGTACCACTTCCTGGTTCGGGTATAGTTATTAACACTATCTCACTGTCAGCTCACCCACAACAGCAAAGCATTCCACCCAGAATACTAATTCATTCTGCTTATTACTTATTTTTTTTTATTTAAGTAAGTGAT
This sequence comes from Erinaceus europaeus, assembly GCF_950295315.1. NCBI lineage: Eukaryota > Metazoa > Chordata > Mammalia > Eulipotyphla > Erinaceidae > Erinaceus > Erinaceus europaeus. Next base: position 92,153,860 of record NC_080166.1, read on the forward strand.
TTTATAGTATTGGGACCTATCTACATTTTAGTGAATTACTACTTTATTTAAGTAATATGAATAAATGAGATAGATTTAAGTTTTACAGGCAACTACCTGCTTAAATCAGTAGACTGAAATATATTTATATTATTTTACATTTTAGTATATTAAGAACAAAGTTTACCAATGACAGTTTAATTGGGGTATAACTCCTGTACATTTTTCTTTACTCTTGCTTTAAATCTATTTGGACTTTGGGAAAAGCAGAGAAAAATATGCTATGATTTTTCTGACAATATAGTATTTCCAACAAGTTGTTCTGTTTCCATGTTTTAAACATGTTATTCTATTTATTTGAATGAGAGAGAAAGAGATAGAGAGGGCATGAGAAAATAGCACCACTATTGTTTTATGTGAAGTTGGGGCATTCAGCTCAGTACCTCAGTTTATAAGACATACTTAACCCACTTAACCACTCCACCAGCATATTTCCATGTTTTAATTCTGTTACTGTATAGCTTTATTTACATGAGACTATTTTTATGGAAACTACTTTGGTATTCTAATTCGCTGTGTAGATTTTCAAGTAGAGCCTTATATTCATATTCTTTTAATCTTTTACCACTTCCACATAAATTATTCCATCCCTGTTTAATTCAAGTTTTCTTAACTGGTGCAAACAAATTAGAGATTAGGTAATACAAAATGTATCTAGTTTCTAAGGAGGCACAAAACAGGAATGAATACTATTAAGAGGAAATTATGAGTTATTTTAACTTTTTGAATAGCATTCATTTAAAGCTTACAGTAACTGACTTTCAGGTATCTTATAGAAGAAATAACTTTCACTGAAGCATTCTGTTCCATGTATTTGAGATTTGTATTTTTTCTGGGTCTTATGGAGCGTTAAGGAATACACTTAGTGACCTTCCCTGTCCTTTAGATCCTTGGACCCAGACATTCAGAGAGCCAGTGTAGTGTGTGGTGACAGCCACAAACCAAGTGCATTTTTATGGTGTTCTTTCAAGCACGCCTGAGCACAGTGAAGCATGTTGAGGTGTTTCAGTCAACACTTGAACATTGCTGGCAGTAGTTCCAGGCTTTTCATTTAGCTTTGAGTTCCTTTGCACTTTTTATTGCTATAAATTCTAGTTGAGTAAGTCTAGAGGAATTATGTTTCACTCTAACTTCCTTTTCCAGAGAAGTTGCTAAACAAGTTGAAGCTGTAGTTTCAGTTGAGATGCAGTTTAACTTTGGTATATTTCTGGGACAGTGGCTCTCAGTCATTAGTTGGAAGACTGAGATGTGGTACTTGTTTGGCCATGGTAGAGTCAGTGACTGTAGGGCCTCAGAATAGTCATTTTTTTTTTTTTTATTAGTGATTTAACAATGGTCAACAAAATTATGGGATAAGAGGGGTTTAATTTCATATAATTCCCATCACTGGAGTTCTATATCCCAGCCCCTCCATTGAAAGGTTCCCTATTCTTTTTCCCTCTGGGACCAAAGATCTTTATGGGGTGCAAAAGATAGGAGATCTGGTTTCTGTAATTGCCTCTCCGTTGGGCATGGGCATTGGCAGATCAATCCATACCCACCGCCTGCTTCCATCTTTCCCTTGTGGGGTAGGGCTCTGGGAACGTGGGGTTCCAGGACACATTGGTGAGGTCTTCTGCCCAGGGAAGTCAGATTGGCATCATGGTAGCATCTTCAACTTGGTGGCTGAAAAGCATTAAGATATAAAGCAGAACAAATTGTTACATAGCCAGGAACCTAAAGGTAAGACTATACCAGATGAAATTCATGTTCTTTGTGTTGGAAGAAGTTAGGAAGTCTATTTTAGGTATATTTTAAAGGGCCCACGACTTCAGTAATTTTTGCCTGAGCTGACAGCTAGTATGCTGGTAGGCTAAAATATTGTTTGGGAAGCTGGTGTCAGAGTTGAGAATAGGACTAGAAAGCTGGATCAGGGCAGAGAGTAGCTCCCGAATATGGGCAGGTTTATAAATATCATTAACTGTAAACCCCTTTGATCTGACCTAGGGCAGCATATGTCTATTCATATTAATTTATAACAGTTCTGTGATACCATACATGCTGCTGATTTGTAGATCTCAATTTGGGAACTTTCATTCTAGGGAATCAGCCATTGGGAACTACTCCACAGTTAAATTTGTCAAATGTGATTTTAAGAGTATTTTAATTTTACTTTGTTTAGACAAACAACAAAGTCCCACAAAACAAAGTAATATTTGTGGGAAGAAAACAAGATTAGTTCTCAAAGTTTAAGAGCTTAATGTGTGACAGATTTGGGTATTTTTGGGTGAAGGAATGGCATATTTGGCTCTGCTGTGAGTAAACTGGTCATGCTGTGTTAGACTTATTTGAAATTATGGCATATAATGGGTGTAGCAGGAAATGGCTGAAAGGAGGCATTCTAATTTAAGTTTATTGAAGCTCCAAGAGCCATGTAATTGGGTTTGGAGGCAGTAAGTGACATGGTTACAATATTTTCTTAAAAATCATTCTGAACACTTAGTAGCATAGAATACTTGAAGGGGCTGAAGAGTAATCTGCTCTTTTCATTAATATGTTAGCACCTTTGTTTTAAGTAATGAATCGAAGAAGAACAACACTTTATTTCTGAATTCATTGAGTTCATAATCTGGGGGTGAGGCTTTGGAGATACCCATGGCACGTCACAGTAAAATAGAAGACTCTGAAATGTGTCTACAGTGGATACTCACAGACTGACATGGGAAGCATCTCTGAGGTAATAGGAAGGCTTCAGAGGTAGATTAAGCTGGGAGAATGAGGAGTACAAAAGGAGGGAGAAGAAGTCCAGATCCTCTGTCCAGGAAGAGAAAATTTTATCTCATGTGGATGGAGGTGGGAATGATCAGGGCTCTAGAGAGTTTTCCAGTGACTGCTATGTAAAGAGTGTTGGAGTGATGCCAGGGCAGGTGAAAAAAAAAAAAAGTAAACCAAGTGACTAGGTCATGACTGTGAATGACAAGTTTTGGGTTTTACTCAAGAAAAATAAAATTTCTAGGAAAGAATGGGCTTAAGGGAGGTGATATGAACATAATTCCATTTATGAAAGATTTTTGAGACATCTCTGTGGAGGAGGAAGTGTGTGAAAAGACTGAAGTTAGGAAATGAATTATATTGGAGAAAGAAGAAATGTTATTAGGAGAGACTTAGGAGCCAGGAGTGATGGGATTTTGTTGGTGAGTTTGAGGGAGAGGAAATTGCTTATCTGAGTTCTTACATTTCTGTCTCTAAAGCATGGGCTCTTTAATTAGGGTAGAGCCTGTGGAAGAACAAACAAGCTTGGGGGTTTGGATGGTGTATATCCTTCAGAATTTATTAAGTCTTAAGTTCTGAGCTGGGATAAAGAGAGGGTATATATGAGAAGAGTTGTCTCAGATGGACTGGTTTGGAGTAAATGTGGTGAAAGAGGGAGAGAGATAAAAATTTATTAGATTTATTAGTCCAGGAAGCTTAAAAAAAGGTATTCACAAATGGAAAAGTTAAAAGTGGTTGCAATGAGGGTCAGGTGGTGGTGCATCTGGTTAAGCGCACATAATACAAAGCGCAAGGACCTCTGCAGGGATCCTGGTTTACAGGATTATTATTATTGTTGTTATTATTATTATTATTTTAAATTTTTTATTAAGAAAGGATTAATGAACAAAAACATAAGGTAGGAGGGGTACAACTCCACACAATTCCCACCACCCAATCCCCATAACCCACCCCCTCCCATGATAGCTTTCCCATTCTCTAGCCATCTGGGAGCATGGACCCAGGGTTGTTGAGGGTTGCAGAAGGTAGAAGGTCTGGCTTCTGTAATTGCTTCCCCGCTGAACATGGGTGTAGACTGGTCGGTCCATACTCCCAGTCTGCCTCTATCTTTCCCTAGTAAGGTGTGCCTCTGGGGATGCTGAGCTCCAAGACACATTGGTAGGGTCTTCAATCCAGGGAAGCCTGGCCAACATCCTGGTGGCATCTGGAACCTGGTGATTGAAAAGAGAGTTAACATATGAAGCCAAACAATTTGTTGAGCAAACATGGATCCCAAGCTTGGAATAGTGGAGAGGAAGTGTTAGGGGGATACTCACTGCAAACTCTAGTGTACTTCTGCTTTCAGGTATATATTTTGCAGTATGTAGTTTATGGATACATGTGCACATAAGCTCTCTCTCACAGAAACTGGTGTATATCTAGGTTATGGGACTTTGTTAGAAAGTGAACTACCTGAGATGAAATTAGAGTGTACTATAAAAGGAAAGGTCTCACCCGAGTAATGAAGCTGAAGGGCTGTCATTCCACACGTGAAGTCTCTGGATACAGTCTGAGGTGAAGCATGTTGAGGTGGCAATCGTTGCGTTGGTTAGGTTGTGATCGGCGGATGCAATATTATTTGGTTTGGATTGGGAGATGCATACGGGAAAGTGGGCCCTGTCCAAGGGTTCCAGGACTGGGGGAAGTAAGGGCTCTATAGTGGAGATGTGAGGTTCCTGCTGTCTTAGGGTTCAAAAAGACAATCGATAGTTACTGTTATCATCACATTATTTGTTAATTGGGTTAACTTTGAAAAGTCCCTTTGTTATGGTTTGCTGTACAGTATCCAGTATCTTGTATATAGCTGTGCTATTAGATGCTTCGAATCTACTTGGTCTAGGCTTTTGAGAGAGTCCGCATATCAAATACATAGCCTATATATTAAAAAGATTCAGTTTGTCTTTTGAGAAACTTTGAGACATACAGTCGATTTTCCCCCTCTCAAATTAATTAACTAGTGATTTATATGTCTACATTTTGCTAGGAGTGTACATAAACACCATTCCCACCACCAAAGGACTGTGACCCATCCCTCCCGCCCACTCCCACCCCCCACTGGCCCAGGAAGCTGCATGTCTACCCCTCACCACTGGGTTTTTACTTTGATGCCCTACTTACAATTTGATCAGGTCCTGCTTTTAGTTTCCCTTACAGATCTTCTTAGTCAGCTTCTGTTGATGAGTGGGATCATCCCATACTCATCTTTATCTTTCTGACTTAGTTTACTTAACATAATTCCTTCTAGCTCTGTCCAAGATGGGTCAGAGAAGGTGGGTTCATTGTTTTTGATAGCTGCATAGTATTCCATTGTGTATTTATACCACAGCTCTCTCAGCCACTCATCTGTTGTTGGGCATCTGGGTTGCTTCCAGGTTTTAGCTATTATGAATTGTGCTGCTATGAACATAGGAGTACACACCTCTTTTTGGTTGGGTGTTATGGAGTCCTTGGGGTATAACCCCAGGAGAGGAATTACTGGATCATATGGAAGGTCCATGTCTAGCCTTCTGAGAGTTTTCCAGACTGCTCTCCACAGAGGCTGTACCAATTTACATTCCCACCAGCAATGTAAAAGGGTTCCTCTGTCCCCACATCCTCTCCAGCATTTGTTGCTGCTGTCCTTTTGGATGTATGCCATTCTTACAGGAGTGAGGTGGTATCTTAGTATTTTCTTAATTTGCATTTCTCTGACAATCAGTGACCTAGAGCAGTTTTTCATATGTTTGTTAGACTTTTGGATCTCCTCTGAGGTGAATGTTTTCTTCATATCCTCTGCCCATTTTTGGATGGGGTCATTTGCTTTTTTGGTGCTAAGTTTGCTGAGCTCTTTATATATTTTGGTGATTAGTTTCTTGTCTGATGTCTGGCATGTGAAGATCTTCTCCCATTCTGTGAGGGGTCTCTCTGTTTGTTTAATAGTTTCTTTGGATGTGCAGAAGCTTTTCAATTTGATGTAGTCCCATTGGTTTGTTTCTGCTTTAGTCTTCTTGCAATTGGGTTTGATTCATCAAAGATGTCCTTGAGGTGTATGTGGGAAAGTGTTTTACCAATGTTTTCCTCTAAGTATTTGATTGTTTCTGGTCTGACATCTAGGTCTTTGATCCATTTGGAGTTGATTTTTGTTTCTGGCGAGATAAAGTGGTTCAATTTCATTCTTCTGCATGTTTCAACCCAATTTTCCCAACACCATTTATTGAAGAGAGCTTCCTTTTTCCATTTAATGCTTTGGGCCCCCTTATCAAAGATTAGATGCCCATAGGTGTTGGGATTTACTTCTGGGCTTTCAATTCTGTTCCACTGGTCTGTGTGCCTATTTTTGTTCCAGTACCATGCTGTTTTGATGATGATGGCTTAATAATATAGTTTAACGTCTGGGAATGTGACACCTCCATTACTGTTTCTTTTCCTTAAGATGGTTTTGGCAATTCTAGGTGTTTTCAGGTTACAGATAAATGATTGTAGTTTTTGTTCTATTCTCTTAAAGAAGCTTGGTGGAACTTTGATGGGTATTGCATTAAATTTGTATAAGGCTCTGGGGAGAATATTCATTTTGATGATATTTATTCTTCCAATCCATGAGCATGGGATATCTTTCCATTTCTTGGTATCAGTTTCTATTTCCTTGAGTAGCAACTCATAGTTTTCAGCATACAAGTCTTTCACTTCTTTGGTCAACTTTATTCCTAGATATTTGATTGATTTTGCTGAAACAGTAAATGGGAGTGATTTCTGGATGTCTTCTTCTTCAGATTTAGTGTTTGCATAAAGAAATGCCACTGATTTTTTTACATTGATTTTGTAGCCTGATACCTTGCTATATTGCCTAATATCTTCCAGTAATATTCTACTGTATTCTTTAGGTCTTCCTATGTATACTATCATATCATCTGCAAATAGTGAGAGCTTGACTTCTTCCCTTCCAATCTGTGTCCCTTTGATTTCTTTCTCTTGCCTGATTGCTATGGCAAGAACTTCCAATACTATGTTGAAGAGTAACGGTGACAGTGGACAGCCCTGTCTAGTCCCTGATCTGAGGGGGAATGCTTTCAGCTTCTGTCCATTGAGTATGATGTTGGCTGTAGGTCTGCTATATATAGACTCCACTATCTTGAGGAATTTCCCATCTATTCCCATTTTTTGTAGAGTTTTGAGCATGAATGGGTGTTGGATCTTGTCAAAGGCTTTCTCTGCATCTATTGAGATAATCATGTGGTTTTTGGCTTTGCTTTTATTGATGTGGTGAATGACATTGATTGACTTACGGATGTTGAACCAGCCTTGCATTCCTGGGATGAATCCCACTTGGTCATGATGAACAATCTTTTTGATGTGTTGCTGTATCCGGTTGGCCAAGATCTTGTTTAATATTTTGGCATCAATGTTCATCAGAGATATTGGTCTGTAGTTTTCCTTTTTTGTTCTGTCCCTATCAGCTTTTGGTATCAGGGTGATGTTGGCTTCATAAAAGGTTGAAGGGAGTATTCCTGTTTCTTCAATCTTATGGAATAGCTTAAGAAGTATGGGTATTAACTGTTTCCTGAAAGTTTTGTAGAATTCGTTTGTGAAGCCATCTGGTCCAGGACTTTTGTTGTTGGGGAGATTCTTAATAAGGGTTTCAATTTCTTTGTCTGTGATTGGTGCATGTAGATTTTGTAGTTCTTCTTGGTTCAGTTTTGGAAGGGCATATGTTTCTAGGAATTGTTCCATTTCTTCCAGATTCTCTAGATTGGTGGCATATAGTTCTTTATAGAAGTTTCGCAGGATTCTCTGGATTTCTGTGGTGTCAGTTGTGATATCTCCTGCATCGTTTACAATTCTATTAATTTGAATCTTCTCTCTTTTTTGTTTGGTGAGTCTGGCTAGGCTTTTGTCAATTTTGTTTAATCTTTCAAAGAACCAACATTTGGCTTCATTGATCTTTTGTATGGTTCTTTTATTTTCAATGTTGTTTATTTCTGCTCTAACTTTAGTGATCTCTGTCCTTCTGGTTGCTTTAGGGTTCCTTTGTTCCTCTTCCTCTAAGTCCTTGAGGTGTGCAGTAAGGTCGTTCATTTGAGCTTCTTCTTGGTGTTTAATATGTGATTGTATGACTATAAGTTTCCCTCTCAGTACTGCTTTAGCTGTGTCCCAAATATTTTGATAGGTTGTGTCTTCATTTTCATTAGTTTCCAGGAATATTTGAATTTCCTGTTTGAGTGAGTCTCTGACCCAGTGGTTCTAAGGAGCATGTTGTTTAGTTTCCAAATTCTGTGTCTTTTAATAATTTTCCGTTTGTTGTTAAATGTTAGTTTTACTCCACTGTGGTCTGAGAAGATAGTTGGGATGATTTCAATGCTCTTGAATTTATTGATGCTGTCTTTGTGGCCTAACATGTGGTCTATCCTTGAGTATGTGTTATGTGGATTTGAAAAGAAGGTGTATTCCAGTTTTTTGGGGTGGAGGAGTCTGAAAATGTCCAAGAGGTCTAGTCTGTTGATCTCTTCGTTCAATTCTCTTGTATCTTTATTGGTTCTCTGCTTTGTTGATCTGTCTAAGTGTGAGAGTGGGATATTGAAGTCTCCCACTATTATTGTATTACTATTGTTGTATTTTTGAAATTCTTTCAGTAGAGGCTTAATGTATTTAGATGGTCCCTCGTTGGGTGCATAGATGTTAATAATTGTTAAGTCTTCTTGGCTGATTCATCCTCTAATCATTATGTAATGTCCTTGCCTATCTTTTATTACTTTATTTAATTTAAAATCTATCGTGTCTGAGATGATAATGGCTGTTCCTGCCCTTTTTTGTGGACCGTTAGCCTGTATGATAGTTTTCCTTCCTTTCACTTTATGTCTGTGTTTATCTTGTTGTGACAGATGGGATTCTTGCAAGCAGCATATGGTTGGGTTATGTTTTCTGATCCATCCCCCCACCCTGTGCCTTTTGATGGGTGAGTTTAAGCCATTGACATTTATTGATATTATGGATTTAATGTCTTGTAGTTCCATTGTTCTAAGAAAAAAATTTGTTTGCTCTGATATATTGCAAGTATTATAGTGATGTTCTTGTTTATAAGAGGTCTTTTAGTACCTCTTTCACGGCCGGCTTGGTGATGGTTGCCTCCTTTAACTGTTGTTTATCTAAGAAGGTTTTGATCCCTCCATCTAGTTTGAATGAAAGTCTAGCAGGATATATTATCCTTGGTTGAAACCCTTTTTCATTCAGGGCTCCATAGATATCTTGCCACTCCCTTCTGGCTTTTAGAGTTTGAGTGGAGAAGTCTGCAGATAATCTTATGGGTTTTCCCTTGTATGTGACTTTTTGTTTCTCTCTTGCAGCCTTTAGGATCCTTTCTTTATCCTTACTTCTTCTCATTGTGACTATGATGTGTCTTGGTGTCTTCAGGTCTGGGTTGATTCTGTTTGGTACTCTCTGGGCCTCTTGAACCTTGATATCCTTTCTTTTATTCAGGTCTGGGAAGTTTTCTTTTATTATTTCCTCTAGAATGTTTTCTTCCCCTTCCTCTCTTTCTTCCTCTGGCAGGACAATTATACGAATGTTACTTCTTTTGAGATCATCCCATATGGCTCTGTTGTTGTTTTTAGTGTCTCTCAATCTCTTTTTAAGCTCTTTCACCTCTTTCTTAGTTTTCTCTAACTCATCCTCTGTCTGACTAATTCTGTTTTCTGCTTCTGTTAGTCTGCTTTCCCTTGCCTTGGCTTCTTTCTTCATTACAGCTATTTCAGCTTTCAGTTCTCTAATTGTCTCAAGATAATCAGTATTTTCCTTGGAGGTCTCAACTGTTGTTTCCCTAATAATGCCATTCCTTTCCTCCAATGTTGTTTTCATTTCTGTGATTAATAAGTTTATTATTGCTTGCATACTTTTCTTATCTATGGTTACTTCTGGCTGATTTGTAGTTTCTTCTGGGCTCTTGTCTTCATTCATTGGAGTAGCAGTTTTATTTGTTTTTAATCTACTTATTTTTTTATTTATGTGTTTCTCTTTTTTTTTTATGCTCTGTTGTTCCTCAGTTGTTGTGTCTTGAATACAAGGAACACTGTACTAAATACCTTTATGACAATTGTACTCACCAACCTCCGGAATTACAGTAGCAACTGAATCAAGTATTGAAGTAGTTTAGTCATTACCAGTTAGCCAGACAATTTCTCCAGTCCGTGAAAAAAATAATAACCAAATCCCAGTGAAGAAAGAGAAAAGAAAGAGAGGATAGCAAGAATAGACACTTATGCAAATCCACTATCCACTGTATATTCTAGGGGTAACAAGAGGGGAAAGGGAACTAGAGCAGAGATACATAGAGAGTCCACTCTGAGTCAGATTTCTTCCCCAAAGTAATTCACAAATTCAGAAAGGCAAAGAAGAAAGAAGAAGTGTATGAAAAGATTTAAAAAAAAAAGAGAGAGAGAGAGAGACAAGAGAGAGAAAAGGGAGAAGATAAGAAAAAGTGTTGTAATTAAAAAGCAGTGCAAGGAACTTCCCAAATCTGTATCAGTGAATTAAAAAAAAACACCCTGTTTGGAGGTATGGGGTATCCTGCTAGGACCTGGTCCCCAGGGACTGCTTATGGGGGTGGGGCGGGAAGGATGTATGCTTGAAAATTAAAAGGAAGAAAAAAGAATTTTTTCCCCTACTCTAATTCTTAACCCTAATTAAGTTATAGTCATCTCCTTGTCAGCACTATGACCCCTTATTGGCTGGGCTGCTAAAGGCAGAAAATCCTATTGTTTCCAGGGAATTTGTTTGGAGCTCAGCGGCTAGCAGCTTCTCAGTCCACCATATTCCGGGAAACCCCCCCCCTCCAGACTTTTTAAAAGGATTTCTCGAAAATGAAAACTAGCTCCAAGTCCTTTGATCCAATGAGAGCTGTACTCAAGAAGTCTTTGGATCCGCCCTCAGGGTCGCGGTGGTCCCTGGAGACTCCCAAGAGAAAGCCCCTGAGCTATAGTGCTCCCTCCGGGTCCTCTGCAGGCCGCCCAGCAGTGCTCTGCAACTGGGCGGAGGAGCCGCCTTCCCCAGCGGAGGACAATGCCCGGCGCACTCGCCTTGCCCCGCGCCGCCTGGGAAGTCTGGAGCAGCCCGCCCGCTAGTCCGTGCCACCTTTACTCTAATTCTTAACCCAAATTAAATTATAATCACTCCTTTGGTGTCACCCCTTATTGACTGGCCTGCTAAAGGCAGAAAATCCTACGGTTGCCAGACGATGTGATCAGAGAACACGCTGTTAGCAGCTTCTCAGTCTGCCATCTTCCCCCTCCTCTCATATTGTTGTTATTATTAACAACACTAATAACTACAACAATAAAAAAGCACTAATTATCAAGTTGATAATATTGTATTCCCTGTGAATGATGTTATAACACCCAAGTGACCATAACAGAAAAAAAGATGCCTCCCACCCTATATAGAGCATTAAGAAAGTATAGACACACTTCAAAAGAATAGCCTAACAGACTTTCAAGTTCAGATGAGCATAACCTTGTCTCTCAATATACATTCAACTTGGAAGCTCTTCAGACTTGCTTACATTTATTACAATCACTTTTTTTTTTTTTGCCTCCAGGGTTATTGCTAAGGTTCGGTGCCTACACTAACAATTCACTCCTCCTGGAGGCTATTTTTTTTTCCATTTTTAAAAATTATTATTACTGGATAGGACAGAGAGAAATTGAGAGGGGCAGGGGAGACAGAGAGGGAGGGATGGAGGGAGGGAGAAAGACACCTGCAGACCTGCTTCACCGCTTGTGAAGCGACTCCCCTGAATGTGGGGAGCCAGGGGCTCAAACCAAGATCCTTACATGGGTCCTTGTGCTTTGCACAACGTGTGCTTAACCCACCGCACTACCGCCCATCTCCTGATAATTAGTACTTAATACTGCGATGAAACAAGCTTCTAATTTTACTAAATTTTGAGTCCTATCTGCAGTTGCCTTAGTAGGGCCAGATAGAATGATTTTTCAGGATATATATATGGTGTTCTCCATCCCAGATATAGAGTGTTGGTGATACTTTGAAAATAACCTGAAATTTCAAGTGTTTTCTGAAATATTCTGTAGGAAATGACAGCATATTAATCAACAATGATTTATAGAAATGGAAAATTTTTCAGTGATAAATGATATGGACTTTCAAATGAAGGACATGTAGTTGTGTACATATTTTTTTTAAGTAGATTTTCAAAAAGTATTTTATTTATTTTATTTTGAGAGAAAGACACAGAGAGAAACACCAGAGCAGTGCTCAGCTCTGGCTTTTGCTGATACAGGGGATTGAACCTGGCACTTAGGAGCCTCAGGCATGAGAGTCTCTTTGCATAACCATTGTGCTATCTACCCCACCTGTGTACATATTTCAAGAAACAAAATGTTAAATCAAAATAAAATAATTTCTGTTAAATCAAAAATGTTAAAAATGTGAAGTCAAAAAAAATTTTTTTCTTAGGCAATTAGTCAGACTTCATTTTTTCTTCTTGATAGAAGATAAGAGATGAAGATAGAGAGGGAGAGAGAAACAGAGAAGGATAGATACCATGGCATTGCTCTACTGCGCACAAAGATTTTCCTCTGCAAGTGCTGCAGTGTGGTGGCCTGGGACTTGAACCCAGGCTTTTGCGCATGGTAATATGTGAACTTTATAAGGTGAGCCACCTGTGTAGCCCCTTGTATTGACTTCTATTCATGGAATATTTATTGATAGGTTTTAGCTTGGGGGTTTCAAAAACTAAGATTTGAAGATGATTTTACAAAGAAGAAAGGAGTTGCCCACTATCCATTCCTGTCTCCAGTATCTACTGAACTTACATATTTGAAATTCTGTTGTGGGAGAGAATTCTGTTGTCTTTGTGAACTTTTAAACATCTTAGCTGGGTTTTTCTAACTCATCGGAATGAAATAGTTTTGTTAAAATTGAGTGACAAAAATCAGCGGTACGCTGAGGGTGGTCACCTCTCAATGCCACCCTTCCATGAGGGTCCCTAAAGGCAGGGTTGCCCACTGTACCACAGGACAGCAACTCCACCCTGTGCCTCTCTGGTCATAGCATTCTCATGGAGTGACACATTGGATAACGTCAGCTATGGAAAATGAGACCCCAGACACACTGCTGGGCATCTTTACTACAGAAGCGGCCACCTGGCTCACTCCACTCTACATTACCAAGTGCTCCCCGTACCAGGGAACCAAGATGGTGGTGCATCAGTGCCACCAAGAAGACATTTTCTCCAGCCTGTGCCACAGGGAAGATACTAAGTTGTAATTCAGTGGTTGGTATATACTTTCTGAGTGCTGATTATGATTCACCCAGGTCTTGCCACTCCATCTGATAGCCAACTTTCCATGAACTTCTTAGGTGTGTAGCACTGCTTGATTGCTTTATCTCACACTTTGTGGTGTTTTTCTAGACCACAGTTTTCAAGTGACTTTACTAATTTTAAGCCCATGGGACCCTTTTAAAAATATTTTATGGGGGCTGGGCAGTAGTGCAGTGGGTTAAGCACACTTGGTGCTAAGCAGAAGGACTGCCTCAAAGATCCTGTTCCGAGCCTCTTGCTCCCCACCTGCAGGGCGGTTGCTTTGAGAGCAGTGAAGCAGGTCCACAGGTGTCTATCTTTCTCTTCCCCTCTCTGTCTTCCCCATCTCTCTCAATATCTCTTTGTCCTAACCAACAATAACAACAGAGATAAACAACAAAGGCAACAAGGGGGAGAAATGACCTCCAGGAGTAGTGGATTTGTGGTGCAGGCACTAAGCCCCAGTTCTTCTTCTTCTAGCGTTTGCCCTTCTTCCGTAGCCAGTCAACAGCGTCAGGTTGAGCCTGATGTAAAGTTTCGAGACCTCCTTTGAATCTGGAGAGGTGGCAGTCGTTGACTATGTGGGTCATAGTCTGTCTGTAGCCGCAGGGGCAGTTCGGGTCGTCTCTGGCTCCCCAGCGATGGAACATAGCGGCGCACCGGCCATGGCCTGTTCGATAGCGATTGAGGAGGGCCCAATCATAACGTGCTAGGTCAAAGCCGGGTTGACGCTTGCAGGGGTCTGTGATGAGGTGTTTGTTCTTTACCTCAGCTGACTGCCAACTCTGTTTCCAAGAGTCTGGAACAGAGAAGTTCAGTGTAGGCATAGGGGACCAGATTGGGTGACGAGACGTCAAGCGCTGGACAGGGTGGGCGAAGATATCCGCGTATATTGGCAGGTCCAGTCGAGCGCAGACGTGGGAAATGAACTTAGATGATGCCGCATCCCGACGAATATCTGGCGGGGTGATGTTGCTAAGAACTGGCAGCCATGGAACCGGGGTGGAACAGATGGTTCCAGAAATTATCCTCATGGAGGAATATAATTTGGAATCGACCAAGTGGACATGGGGGCTATGGAACCATACTGGGGCACAGTATTCTGCAGTGGAATAGCATAATGCCAGAGATGATGATCATAGTGTGGAAGCGCTCGCGCCCCATGAGGAGCTGGCCAGTCTTGCAATGATGTTACTCCTCGCGCCCACCTTTGCTGCAGTTTTTATGAGATGTTTGTGAAATGACAGAGTGCAATCGAGAGTAACGCCAAGATAGACTGGCTGGGCTTCATGCCAGATTCTCGTATCGCCAAGTTGCACATTAAGCTCATGCGAGGCCGAGGCATGGTGTAGATGGAAAACAGATGATACCGTTTTTGCAGTGCTAGGGATTAGTCGCCATTTTTTACAGTAATCAGATATCAGAGACATGTTGAGCCCCAGTGATAAACCTGGAGACAAAAAGACAGATATATATATGATGGAGACATAAAGAAACTTAGATGGAAGGTGGAGCTAGAGAGTGAGAGAGAAAGGAAAACACTTGCAGCATTGCTTCACTGCTTGTGTACCCCTTCTCCCCCCCCCCCCCCATACATACACAGGTGGGAACCAGGGACTCCCTCTGTTATTCCCACTACCACAGTTCTGTATCCCATTCTCTCCATTGAAAGCTTCCTTATTTATCCGTCTGGTCATATGGACCAAATTCCTCATGGGATGCAGAAAGTGGGAGGTCTGGCTTCTGTAATTGCTTCTCTGCTGGACATGGAAATTGGCAGGTCAATCCATACCCCCAGCCTATCTCTATCTTTCCCTATACTATGAGAATTATTATAGTAATATTTCACTTACTTGTCTTTTTTAAAAAGTATTTTTGGAAACTTTCCATTTAAACAGTTAGTTTTTATATTCATGATAGTGGAACACAATCCAGATTCTTACCAAGAAAGTTAATGAGAAATTTCTGTCATTGTCTTTGGGAGATAGACTTATGCAGGAAATGATTGTTGTCATAGAGTTTGAGCTAATACTTTGAGGGACTGTTTAAAGATTTATAATTCAGGATATTAAAAATTCTTTTGATAGTAAGAAAGAAGCAAGCCCTTTTAAGTATATATTAAGGTAGCATAGTGACTACACTAGTACTAGGACAGGATCTGAGTCTATGGATCATCAGGTCATAGTAGTATAGTATAGTGACTTCAGCAAAGAAGTGGCTCACTACATTCCTGTCCCACATCTTGGAATCCGAATCTATGCCCAAAATTTGGCGTCGTGCGAAGATAATAGCCATTTTGAAACCAAAGAAAGAGCCAACACTGGCCGCCAGCTATAGCTCTCCTCTCCGTGTGTTACAAACTCCTTGAGAGGCTGCTTCTGTCACGTATTTCTCCTCTTACAGAGAAATTCCTATCACCCGCCCAAGCTGGTTTCCTCCCAGGAAGATCTACCTGCGAACAAGTCCTGGCCCTCTCAACTTACATTGAAAATGGATTCCAGAAGAATTTAAAGACTGGTGCTGTCTTTGTTGATCTCACAGCAGCCTATGACACGGTCTGGCACCGTGGTCTCCTAGTCAAGATCTCAAGATGCCTGCCTCCATGGGTGGCCAACACTATATCGTTTCTTCTCCAAAACAGAAGATTCCGGGTGCATCTGGGTGACAAGTCTAGCAGATGGAGACTTGTCTCATGTGGCCCCCCCCCCCAGGGCTCTGTTCTGGCTCCTACGCTATTTAATATTTACATCAATGACCTCCCAGAAACTTCTTCAAGGAAGTTCATCTACGCCGATGACATCTGCTGTGCAACTCAGGCATCCAAGTTTGACATCCTCGAGGAAACACTCACGAAAGACATGTCTCTGATATCTGATTACTGTAAAAAAAAATGGCGACCAATCCCTAGCACTGCAAAAACGGTATAATCTGTTTTCCATCTACACCATGCCTTGGCCTCACATGAGCTTAATATGCAGCTTGGCGATACGAGAATCTGGCATGAAGCCCAGCCAGTCTATCTTGGCGCTACTCTCGATCGCACTCTGTCATTTCACGAACATCTCATAAAAACTGCAGCAAAGGTGGGTGCGAGGAATAACATCATTGCAAGACTGGCCAGCTCCTCATGGGGCGCGAGCGCTTCCACACTATGATCATCATCTCTGGCATTATGCTATTCCACTGCAGAATACTGTGCCCCAGTATGGTTCCATAGCCCCCATGTCCACTTGGTCGATTCCAAATTATATTCCTCCATGAGGATAATTTCTGGAACCATCTGTTCCACCCCGGTTCCATGGCTGCCAGTTCTTAGCAACATCACCCCGCCAGATATTCGTCGGGATGCGGCATCATCTAAGTTCATTTCCCACGTCTGCGCTCGACTGGACCTGCCAGTATACGCGGATATCTTCACCCACCCTGTCCAACGCTTGACGTCTCGTCACCCAATCTGGTCCCCTATGCCTACACTGAACTTCTCTGTTCCAGACTCTTGGATACAGAGTTGGCAGTCAGCTGAGGTAAAGAACAAACACCTCATCACAGACCCCTGCAAGTGTCAACCGGCTTTGACCTAGCACGTTATGATTGGGCCCTCCTCAATCGCTATCGAACAGGCCATGGCCGGTGCGCCGCTATGTTCCATCGCTGGGGAGCCAGAGACGACCCGAACTGCCCCTGCGGCTACAGACAGACTATGACCCACATAGTCAACGACTGCCACCTCTCCAGATTCAAAGGAGGTCTTGAAACTTTACATCAGGCTCAACCTGACGCTGTTGACTGGCTGTGGAAGAAGGGCAAACGCTAGAAGAAGAAGCAAAATTGCTTAAGCTTTTAGAATCCCAGTTTCTTAATCTCTAAATCTGTAGATTGCTGTATGGATTAATGGATATAATGTAGAACCACCAACATAATGATTCAAATGAGTAGTTTAATAAAGGTAATTATTAATAAATTGTATAGCTAAGCATGGATACTACTTCATTAATTCCAGTGTCCATTAAGATTTAAGTAATTTAATATTTCCATTTTATAAATAAAAATTGTAAAAAGGTTTAAGTAATTTTCCAAAGGCAGAGAAATTGAATTTTTAGTGTGTATGTAAAATATCTTTTTTTAGGTTTTATTTATTTACTTATTTATTCCCTTTTGTTGCCCTTGTTTAGTTGTTGTTATTATTGATGTCCTTGTTGGATAGGACAGAGAGAAATGGAGAGAGGAGGGGAAGACAGAGAGGGGGAGAGAAAGTCAGACAGCTGCTGACCTGCTTCACCGCCTGTGAAGCGACTCCCCTGTAGGTGGGGAACTGAGGGCTCAAACTGGGATCCTTATGTCAGTCCTTGCCCTTTGCGCCATGTGCGCTTTGTGCCATGTGTGGGTTTGCTGTGCTACTGCCCAACTCCCGTAAAATATCTTTTTACAAGACTTCTAATTTCCTATTCAAGAAGAATATATAGAGTGCAATGCTTCTTGGGTTTTATTCATTAAGTTCTTTTAAAATGCCACCGATCCCTTATGTTGCATGGTAACATTTGAAAAACGGTGTCCTTGAATGAGATTTTGTCACATGGTATGTAGTTGTTTCAATATCATTATACTACATATCTGAACTCATATCTGAAAGGACACCTAAATTAGTTCAATATTATCTGAAATTGTATCAAGGGATATCAGTGCTTTTGATAAGACTTTTGATATTAATATTTCATCTTTTTCTTCAAGGTGATGTGATTAGTAATTGATTTTTGTGTCTCTGCCCATGTGTTTTTTTGTGTGTGTAAGATATAAAAATTAAGAAAACTTTTAGCAGGCAGGGAGGCAACTCAGAACTTATATACCTGAGACCCTAGGTTCTCTCACACCATGTATGCTGCTACACTTCAGTGTCTAATTAAATCATTTTGAAATTATATCTCTTTGTCTAATTAAATCTTTTGGAAAAAGACTACAAAATAGAAAATTGCTCAGCAGTTCCTAGTCCTTCTCCTCTCAACATTTCTAACTCTGCTTCCACTATCTTGTTCTTTTCTCTTTAATACCTATCTGATCACATTCTAAAGTCCTTCATTCTGCTTCTGGGGTTTCTCCTTCCCATATTAACCCTTATGTACTGACAACTCCCCATTTCATGTCTCCAGCCTAGATTTCCACTTTGAATATCTTGTGGTTTTACTTGCCAAATACTCAGTCTACCTTTTTATGTAATATGCCTAAAATCAAAGCCTGCTATCTCCATTGCTACTGTTACCTACCTAGCATCACACCTACGAAAGTATTATTATGCTGAGTCTGTAGTTGATATCCTCTCAGATCACTTCTCACCCCAGTTTTTTTTTTTCCTCTTGACTTGATAAGACAAAAGATAGGATAGAGAGAAATTGACAGGAGAGAAGGAGATAGATTGGGAGAGGAAGAGACACCAGCAGCCCTGCTTCACCCCCTCATGAAGCTTTTCCCCTGCAGGCAAGGGCTGGGGGATTGAACCTGGGTTCTTGTACATGCTAATGTGTGCCCTGTACCAGGTGCACTACCACCTGGCCCCTTGTCCCATGTCCATGTAATTGAATGCCATGACTTCATTTATTCTTAGATCATACATACTTTGGAATTGTCTGTTGGGGTTGCTGTCTACCCAGGTATACATGTGTGAGTGTTAGTTGTGAAATCACTTTTATGTAATAGCTACCATTTTTTTTTTTTTGCAGAGTAGAAAAAGATGGCAGGAAGGCTCTGGTTGAGAGGTAGAAATAAAATCTTTCAGTTCCTGCAACAGCAGTCATCAGTTTCATTTTTTAAGTGGAACTTGTGCCAGTACTTTTGAATGCATGCATTTTCTTCCCTTCCCCTTTTAGGTAAAGCCTAGCTATTCTTAGTGGTGTGTAGGAGGGGGTGTGAGATTTAATAACAAATTATTTTTTTTAACAAGAGGGTATTTACTCAGTTTTCATGTTTGGACAAAGCATTATGTTGTGAGGGGAAAAAAACTGTTGAATTTCTAAGAGTTTCTCCTCACATAGGACAGGGATCATCAAGTTTACTTGTGCTGATTAATTATCTTGAGGTATAGTGCTATTTTTCTCAAGTGTCATTTAGACAGTTTCCACAGTAATCAGGCAGAGCTGCATTTTGTAGCAATAGCATATTGAAAGTGTTGAGTCACATGTGTCTAACATCACTGGAAGATGGTCAGATGAAATGCAGTTTCATTTTTAGAGATGAAGGTGGGAGGAAAGGAAGGAAGAATTTCAAATTCTTACTTTTTGAAAGCCGCTTACTTTCTGAGAGAAGAGTGATTTTTTTTATATTCCAAGAATTCATCCTTTTAAAATATCCATATTATTTGACAGTCATTAGAGAAATGTGGTAGTTTCTATTTTTAATAATACAATGGATGAGTTTCTACTAATAGAAAATATAAATCATCTGTTAATTAAAAAAAAAAAGAAGAAAAATAAGAAGGATCCATTACCTGAGACAGCCATAAACTCCTTCTTTGATCCTTGCATTTTGAATTTAAAAACAAGCTATTTTCTCATAGGCAGTAGAGTTAGAAAGGAGGCAATGGGAGGGGATGAAGGGGTTCTAGGTCCTAGTGTAGGATGGTGGCAATAGTCCTAGGTTGTGGGAGACAATTTCTTGCAGACAACTGTCATGATGAGATGAGGAGTTATACCTATGTGTCAACAACTGCTTTGTAAACCACTAACACCCCAATAAAGTGGGAAAATAAATTGTTTTCTCACTGTTTCTTAAATTTTTTACTTAATATTCTCACGTTGTTAGGATTCCTCTTTCCCATTTTGGGGACAGACAGTCTCGTTTCTTATATGAAATGCCAGCACACTCTCATGAAGAAAGATAAGCTCCTTGGAATCAGCTCTGTCCTTACCCCATATTTATCTGACAGATTCAAACCAGATGTTTTCCACATTTATTTTCTACTTGTAGCCATTTATGAAACCATGACTCAGGACCTTATTCCTTAATTATATTTTAAAGTTGTGAGCAGGTGGCTAGATTTCTTAAGAAACAATTGAAGGGCAGAGATTACTTAGTGGTTTGGAGAGGGTCCAACTATCTGGAGTGAGCCCACCTTCTTCAACTTAACCTCATTCCTGGTTTCCAAGTGGAAACCTCCAAGTCAGCTGGTGCCACACAGGACAGTGCAGGGCAGGGCAGGGCAGGGCAGGGCAGGGCAGGGCAGGGCTCAAACTAGCTCTAAAAGGGTTGGGCCCCTTGCTCAGGAAATACCCCCAGGAAGTGAATGCCCGGGAACACAGTCACTCAGTGAGCAGCTGTTGTTCTGAAGAATAAAACTGGAAGCTTATTCTCAAAAAAGGTAGTGAGATTGCAGGATTAGGGCTAAATGGAAGACTGAATGAGGGAGAGAAAAACTAGATGGGCTAGAAAGCTCTGTCTACACCCTCTACAGAATCTCATGTTCCTCATCATAGACTGTTACATGGTAGTAGTGGTAGATAGGTCAAAATTCTAATCTTGTCTATTAGAATGTCAGGAAATCCTTCCTCTATGGTAGTGGGGGCAAAAATACCCCTCCTCTATCAGAAATCCCAGCATGAGTTGTTTCTTTATTGTTCATATATATTAACAAGCCCAGGGTGTGGCATATCAGTGATAACACAGAACTGCTTCCCTGGCCTACAACCTCCCCCCACCCCCACTAGGATTATTGCTGGGGCTTGGCACTTGTACAACAAATTTACCTTTTCTAGCAGCCAGCTTTCCCTCCCTCCTTCCCTTCTTCTTCCTTCTTTCTATTTTATTTGATAGGACCGAGATAAATTGACAGGGGAAGAGGAGATAGAAAAGGGAGAGAGAAAGGTAGACACCTACAGACCTGCTTCACCAGCCCCGACCCCCTGCATGGGGGAGCTGAGCTTGAACCTGGGTCCTTGCACATGGTGTCCTGCATGCTCAACTAATTGTGCCAGTGTCTGGCCCCCACTCAGTCTTGTTTTAAACTAGGAGTGAGGGAGGGGAGACTGAGGCAACACAGCACTGCTCCATCGGCATTGGTGCTATTTTCATCCTTGGTGCTGTCCATGATGCTCCTCTGTGGGAGGATCAAACTCGGGTATATACTCAACCCATTAGACACCTGCCCTCCAAAGATGAGTATTTTTGGTCATTGCAAGGGTCTTCTCTCTCTTCAGGTTGACCTTTTTAGGTAGAGAGAGGAAGAGAGAGACACCACAGCCCTAAAGCCTCTCCTAGTACCAGAGTGCCCCCATATTGTGTCCCACTGTCTCAGACTTGGGTCTGGTACATGGCAAAGCAAGCGTCCTCCCAGGTGAACTATCTCTTTGGTCCCAGTATGTTTTTTTAATAGCAGGTTTTTCTTTATTTAATCTTTCAGTCAGAAAGCTATGTTGGCCTTAATCAAAGTTGGCATGGTCAAGATGGGGTTTGGGATTTGAGGAGGAAAGATGGTTTGGGGTTATGAGACTGGTGCAGAGCAGGAGGAATGGGGCCTGCCAGTGCTGCAGATGCATGCTGGCACTCCGAGAGAAAAGAGGACCGAGAAATGGGAGAGAAACATTAGAACGACATTCTGTTTCTAACTTCATGGAGTTTTTTTTAATGATTTAAAAAATATATTATTTATTTATTCCCTTTTTTTACCCTTGTTGTTTTATTGTTGTTGTTATTGATGTAGTTGTGTTGGATAGGACAGAGAGAAATGGAGAGAGGAGGGAAAAGACGGGGGAGAGAAAGACAGACACTTGCAGACCTGCTTCACCGCTTGTGAAGTGATTCCCCTGCAGGTGGAGAGCTGGGTGTTTGAACCAGGATCCATACGCTGGCCCTTGTGCTTTATACCACCTGCGCTTAACCTGCTGTGCTACTGCCTGCCTCCCTTAATTTCATGAAGTTTTACTCTTACTTAGGGGACAATGTTCTCCACTGCTTTGTCCTTGGTCTGCTGTGTGACTTTAGGTAACTTATGTCCGAACATTTGTATTCTTTCCTGGTTGACTAAAGAGGTAAAGCCCCCTAGTTCTCTGCTGTCCATCAGAAGAAAATCTAGGAAGTTACTGTGGTGGGTTCCTGCTTTTAGGTCCACTGTTAGCTTTTTGTATAAGTGGAAGATACTTAATAATACTTTTTGGTGCAGCTGTAGAACACTCTGGATGTTAGCCTTTAATGTTTTGTTCTCAAGGTGTGTGTGTGTAAGTGTATGAGCGAGAAAGATTTTTAGTCATTCAGTTGTCCCCCTTTTTCCCCTCCCAGATGTGGAGCTTTTGAAAAATTTAAAAGTGTTGGCTAATCTAGGACCTGGTAGAAGAAGAAAGGCAAGAGACTGGTTTGGTGCCAGCATGGATGTTTACACAATGACAATAATGTCACACCAGTTTCCTTTGGCCTCTGTTAGATTTTATTCTAGAAGTAATTTCCTCTCCTTGCCTGGCACACATTACAATCTGCAAGGACCCAGGTCCAGGCCCCCTGTTCAGAAATGGTTATGCAGTGCTGCAGATGTCTCTCTTTCTCTCTCCCTACCCCCCTCAATTTCTCTTAGTCTCTATTAAAGAGTTAAATGAAAAAAAATGACTACCTGGAGTGGTAAATTTGTAGCACAGGTAGAGAGTCCTAGCAATAACCCTGGTTGAAACTTCCTCTCCTTAATGCCTTCCACATGACAGGAGGACAACAAAATATAAAAGAGTATCATGACCTATGCGTCACAAAAATGTCTCTTCTTGGAGAAGGGGTGTACAGACTTTATGTGTGGAGAAACATGGTTGTCCTCTGCTGCTTCTGTCCTCTAAGTACTGTAAGGTTGAGAGGAAAAGTCTCTATTATCTTTCTGCCCGACTTAAGTAATTGTCAGACTTCTGAAACTGAACGCTCACTGAAACTGGTTCTGATCTTCCCATTTTACAGGTGTGACTAAGAGCTCAGAAAGCAGTAAAGTAGCCAAGTTCTCACAGTGAGTAAAAGTGAAGCCAGAATTCACACCTAGAAGTTCTGACCTCAGTGGCTGCTCTCTTAGCCAAGGTGCCTTGAAGGGGATGACCTGGCAAAGGATCTCACACAGAGAGCCAGAGTATTTCCATGTATTTTTTTTTCCTGCTTCTTTTCTTAGAGATGATGCTTGATTGGTGATTTACACTAGTATTTAAAAATGTCTTTGGATCAGACTTGGAGCTTCTTGGTTCAAAGTATTGCCACTGACTATCAGGATCAGGTGATGACAAATGGATATAATCACTCTTGGTTCATTTGAGAATCTGTGGCTCTTTCTCACCTTTCATAGAAAGTTCAGAGGACTGTGATGAATATTGTTTGGAACCTTTGTTAAGTAGCAAAGAAATTGCAAAAGCTATTCCATTAATAACATGGAAGACTATCTTACACTTTTATATTTATTGGAGGATTAATGGTTTACAGTCAACAGTAAAATACAATAGTTAGTACATGTGTAACATTTATCAGTTTTCCACATAACAGTACAACATCCTCTAGGTCCTCCTCTGCCATCATGTTCCAGGACCTGAGCCCTCTCCACCACACCAGAGTCTTTTATTTCGGTGCAATACACCATCTCTTTTTTTAATTTATAAAAAGGAAACATTAACAAAACCATAGGATAAGAGGGGTACAACTTCACACAATTCCCACCACCAGACCTCTGTATCCCATCCCCTTCCCTGATAGATTTCCTGTTCTTTAGCCCTCTGGGACCCAAGATCATTGTGGGATGCAGAAGGTGGAAGGTCTGGCTTCTGTAATTGCTTCCCCACTGAACATGGGCATTGACAGGTTGGTCCATACTCCCAGTCTGTCTCTCTCTTTCCCTACTGGGGAAGGGCTCTGGGGAAGTGGAGCTCCGAGGCACATTGGTGGGGTTGTCTGTCCAGGGAAGTCTGGTTGGCATCCTGCTAACATCTGGAATCTGGTGGCTGAAAAGAGAGTTAACATACAGAGCCAAAACTGTTGACCAATTATGGACCTAAAGGCTGGAATAGTGCAGATGAAATGTTGAGAGGGTCCTCCATTTTTTAGATGTATTTTAAATGAACTAGTGTAATTTATTCTTTGACAGAGTATGTTTAACTTAAGTTTTTGTCATGTTAACTTTTTTTCTTGCTAACTTATATTTCTATAAGACAAATATTCAATCAATATCTGCATATGTTGGCCTGCCTTGTACTATGCTAGGCAATTTTAATAAAATAAAGTTTCTGTCCATGTCATGTGGTAGGCTCCACTTTAAGGTAATTAGAGTATGAGAGAAAACAGTTTGTCTTGAATTTTGGAGGAGAAACAATAAATACATGCATGTAATAGATAATAGTAATACATATAAAATGAAATAAATAAGATGTTGGAGAGATATGGAATATATATATATATATATATTTTAAATATTTATTTTATTTATTCCCTTTTGTTGCCCTTGTTGTTTTATTGTTGTAGTTATTATTGTTGTTGTCGTTGTTGGATAGGACAGAGAGAAATGGAGAGAGGAGGGGAAGACAGAGAGGAGGAGAGAAAGATAGACACCTGAAGACCTGCTTCACCGCCCGTGAAGTGACTCCCCTGCAGGTGGGGAGCCGGGGTTCGAACCGGGATCCTTATGCCGGTCCTTGTGCTTTGCGCCACCTGCGCTTAACCCGCTGCACTACAGCCCGACTCCCAATATATATATTTTTAAGTTTTATTTATAAAATGGAAACACTGACAAGACTATAGGATAAGAGGGGTACAATTCCCACCACCAGAACTCCATATCCCATTCCTTCCCCTGATAACTTTCCTATTCTTTAACCTTCTGGGAACATGGACCCAGTGACATTATGAAGTGCAGAAGGTAGAAGGTCTGACTTCTGTAATTGCTTCCCCACTGAACATGGGCGTTGAAAGGTTGATCTATACTTCCAGCCTATCTCTCTTTCCTTAGTGGGGCAGGCTCCAGGACACATTGGCAGGGTCTTCTACCCTTGGAAGTCCAGTTGGCGTAATGGTAGCATCTGGATCCTGGTGGTTGAAAAAGAGTTAAGATAGAAAGTAGAGCAAATTGTTGAATAATCATGAACCTAAAGGCAAGAATATTATGGATGGACATTTGGGGGTCTCCATTTTGGAAAAAGCTCTTTTAGGTATATTCCAAGGAGCCCATGACCCTACTAATTTGATGTCCAATATGCAGGTGACCTAAGCTATTGTTTGGGGGGATGGTGTCACAGTTGGAAAAAGGACCAGAAAGCTGGATCAGGGAAGAGAGTAGGTTCCAAATATGGGAAAAGTATATAAATATTGTTAACTGTGAACCCCATCTATCTGATCTGGGGTCCATGTTCAGCACAGGATCCTATGTAACCTCTGCATCCCTGTGGGTCTGAGCTCACATTCTGTGGTCAACATTCCAGGCTGTGCCAATTTCAGGACCTATCATACTCTGGTGATAGGCGGAGTGTGCTATCCAACCTCCCTTTGGAGAATGGAACGTTCCCTACTATTGTTGATTCACATTGAGGGTCAGGTATAATAAGGGCCCACAGAGGGGTCCATTATGTTGTTCCTGATGGAGATGATCAGTGACAGGTGGTGAGAGGGATCTGTTAGAGGTCTAGGCCCATCATGTCTATGTGGGAATCCCAGGACTCCCTGACTAGGGCTCCAGGTGATAGGGTGGCCTGGTAGTTACTGAAGAGTCATCATTAAAGTATGTCAGTTACTTTGCCTTATTCAGCTTTTGTAGTCCTTACTTTGTCTGAAAGGGCTAGTCTTAGAGAGATTGAGGGATGTGCAATAGAAGGTAGGTGAGGAGGGTATTTAGGTCTAAGTAGAAACTATTTCATTAGGTATTTTATGGTGTCTTTTTAAGTCTTTCTGCTTGCTTGCTACATTTCTTGATTCATTGCAAACTACTGTGCACTTTTGCTTTAAGGTATATATTTTTTTCCCAACTCCTGGATGTATGTTCTTATGCTTCATCTCATGGGCCCTGGTCTATATCTAGGTTTTGAGGTTTTGTTAAGAAGTGAACCACCTGAAATGAATTTAAGGAGTCCTATGAGCTAGGAAAGGTCTCACCAGAGTGATGAAGCTGGTGGGTTCACATTCCAAGCCTGACATGTCTGGATGCAGTCTGAAGTGAAACATGCTGAGGTGGTACTGGTTGCATTGATTAGGTTGGCATCAGCAGGTACAGTATCAGAGACAGGGAATATTATACAGATTGATTTCAACTTAATATATGGGGGTTCCACATGACTTAATTAGGTTCCTGCAAGTAACTTGGTGAATAAGATGGGATCTGTGCTCATATAGCTTACAATCTAGAAATAACTTTTTAAAAATACTAACGTGCCCCAACACCTTATATCAAGGAGAATTTTGTTTCTTTAAATATTTTTGGGTTATTTTTATTTATTTATTGGATAGTGACAGCCAGGAATTGAGAGGGAAGGGGCTCATAGAGTAGGAGAGAGACACCTGCAACACTGCTTCACCTCTCATGAAGCTTCCCCTCTGCAGGTGGAGACTGGGGACTCAAACCAGGGTCCTTATGCAGTATAATGTGTGCTCAACCAGGTGTACCACCACCCAGTCCCTGAAAATTTTGTTTCTCAAGTTTCTCTTTAGTCAAAAATTTACCGACCATAGACATATATGCTTATTTTGGATCTTTCAGTCTGTTTCATTGATCTCTATTTCCATGCATATACCATACCTTTCTGATTCCTATAGTTTTGCAGTATTGTTTGAAATCAGGAAGAGTGATGCTTCCAACTTTGTTTTTAAAATTGCCTTGTTTATTTTTTTAAATGAATCTTAGAATTTTTTAAAATTTCTGAAAAATGACATCAGAATTCTGATAGGAATTGCATTGAATATGTAGATTACTTTGAGTCATGGAAAATTTAACAATATTAATTTTTCAACCCATGAGCACTGAGCATGCAATATATATTTTATTTCTATGCCTTATTTAACTTATTTCATTGCTTTTAGTGTATGGATCTTTCATCTCCTTGAATAAATTTATTCCTAGGTATATTATTCTTTTTGATGCAGTTGTAAGCAGGATTATTTCTCTTTATGATGTTTTATTGTTACTATATGAGAATCAGGTTTTGTGTATTGCTTTTGTACTCTGAAACTTGACTAAATTATTCAGCTAATTGCTTCTTGAGGAGCACTTACTAATGGTGCTAGGAACTCTTAGTACCTTTGTATAATGTTTCCTAATTTACTGTGTTAGGTAGCACATTCCCAGTTACTTCAGGAAAAAACTGAAACTTTGCAGGTTAAACTACCCAGATGGACATAGTCAGAGTAAATGCACTTTTGGTTCTGATGATTCACAGAGATTGTGAGCTTCTCTTCTCTCAAACTTTTTCTTTTGAAAAATACTTTTTTTTTTTTTGACATAGGCCACCCGGTTACTTCCATGCAGTGAAGTGTTTGTTACATGTCAGTGAACTCTATTGACTCCAACAAATCATTGACAACTTGAATTTTTGGCATTATATTTCAGTGATAGGACACTGGTTTGGCTGGCCTATCATTGTGTTCAAGAGCCTGTTATGAAGACTCATATTTAGAAGGGAATGTGAAGTGAGTGAAGCCTTATAATGTCAAGGTCATTGCTTATTGTGAGTGTTTATTACAGAATAGGCTCCTCTTTGTCTTTGCAATGACTGCTTTCTGATAATGAAAAGTAGACAGGGAATGAGTATATTGCATTAGAAATAATTATACAGAATTAGATAGAAAAAAGGTACAAGATAACTTGGTTCTTTCTGCCTCTAGTGTGACTACTATGAAAGTGGAAATCTTTGTGTTGAGTGTAAATATTGTCAAAAACTTCACCCTATGTACCTCTGTTATCTTGCAATCTTATTAATCACTATTAAATCACACACACAAACAAAATTAAAACAAAACAAAACAAAACAGCAGAGAAACATTTACAGAAGCCAGGCCTTTCACCTTCTGCACTCTATAAGGAATTTTGGTCCATATTCCCTGAGGGATAAAAAATAGAAAACCTTCCTAGGGAGGGGAAGGAATATGGAAGGAACTCTGGTGGTAGGAACTGTAAGGAAATGTGCCCCTGTTATCTTATAATCTTGTTAATCATTATTAAATCACTAATAAAAAATTTAAAAAATCAGCCTAGAACATACTTACATTACATTATGCAGTTTTTAATGCTTTGACTAACTTGCTGAGATGTGCATGTTAGTAATTATTCTTAAAAGAGACTGTATTTTGGGAGTCGGGCTGTAGCGCAGCGGGTTAAGCGCAGGTGGCGCAAAGCACAAGGACCGGCATAAGGATCCCGGTTCGAACCCCGGCTCCCCACCTGCAGGGGAGTCACTTCACGGGCGGTGAAGCAGGTCTTCAGGTGTCTATCTTTCTCTCCTCCTCTCTGTCTTCCCCTCGTCTCTCCATTTCTCTCTGTCCTATCCAACAACGACAACAACAATAACTACAACAATAAAACAATAAGGGCAACAAAAGGGAATAAATAAATAAAATAAATATTAAAAAAAAAGAAAATAGAAATAAAACTTAAAAAAAAGAGAGACTATATTTTACTATTTTTTATTATCCGTTTCTAATGATTTTATTTCTCGTAATACTTTCAAAATTAAAATTTACTGATTTTTACAAGTTGATTTTGTTTCTACTTAAGTTATAAGCTATTATTTGACTTCTTGGGCTGTAAAAATTAATTTTATTCATCATTTTTTAACAATATACATACAGAAAAGGAGACACAAGTGTATGGTTAAAGACTTTAGAAGTGGTACATAGCAGAATGGTTATGCAAAGAGACTCTTATGCCTGAGGCTCCAGAGTCCCAGGATCAGTCCCCCAAACCACCATAAACCAAGATGAGCAGTACTCTGAGGGGAAAAAGACTTTACAGATTATTCTTAGGTAAACAACTTCCACATCAAAATACAAGAAATCATCAACACTCTAAATTCTTCGTTCTTTTCCCAATCACTCCCCCTACAAAGCAGTTACAACCTAACCTCTAACATGTTTTTGCTTTGCCCACTTTTTTTACTTGACATAAATAAGAAAATATATATTCGGTACCTGGCTTCTTTAGCTTCCCATTGTTTATGAAACTGAATGCTTACAGGCAGTTACAGGTTTGCTCTTACAGCCAAGTAGTATTTCATTGTGTGTCTATTCCATAACTTATCTATTCTACACACACACACACACACACACACACACACACACACACACACACACACACACCAGATTTCATTTTTTTCTATTGTGAAAATGGGACTTCTGTCTTATTATTATTTTAAGCCAAAGCACTGCCCAACTCTGGTTATGGTGGTATGGGGGACTGAACCTGGGACTTTGGAGCCTCAGGTATGAAAGTCTCTTTGCATAACCATTATGCTGTCTACCCCCTTAATGGAACTTCTGTAAACACTGTCCTCTGTGACTTTTGCTAAGCATATGTAAGCATGTATATTGAGTACATACCCAGAAACAGCATATCTGGGTCATAAAGCATGAGTATATTTAGCCTGAAATAGTTACTTCCAAATGGGTTAACAATCTAAAAAATTTGCATTTTCACAGTAGTATAAAAGCTAAGAATTTTATTTTTGATAATCTATTTTGGGGATAGGTAGGAGGTACTTATTGTTCTTAGGTTCATTTCAGTTCTTGCTTGTTTTAAGGAAAGAGGGGATTATATCTGTCTTATTGATTCTCTGAAAGCTAAATTACATATCTGATGGTTCATTGCTTGCCCTTTGTCTCTGTATATGACATTTATGTGATATATATATGTATATTTTGTCTCACAAACATACTACTTATGGCTCTTATACTAGAAAGTTACCCAAGAGGTTAGGGATCATCACCTCTTCCTCCATTACTGAGTTGGCAGTGATTGTACTGAACTGTCTCCAGTCATGGGAATAGCTCACTAGTTTAGGAATAACATATTCCTATGTTAGCTCATGTTTTTGCTTCAATATTGTGATGACATCTGTATTTTCTTAACTTTTCGTATCAATATCATTATATAGAGAAGTGAAGGATTAAAGCACAAGCTTCTTGTAATAAAGTGCAATCTCTTTAGGAAGATTTCATGCCTGCTTTTTTAAATTGTCCTTTTCAGCATCTGCAGGCTCATGGTGTTTGAGCACTTTGCCTTGGGGAAGCTGAGTGGAAAAGAAGAGAAAAAAAAAAAAAGAAAAGAAAAAACCCTACAGCAGAAAAGAAAACTGAGTGCAAAACTGTTTTTTCTTTATCTAGTCATCCCCTCCACCCTCTTTTGAGGGTTTTCTGCCTTGATCATATAGTTCTCCCCTGCCCCCTTTGGTTGAGTCTAAACTGTTTAAAATGAAAATGCAAGTGATACATTTTAAATTATTATAATGTAAAGTAATGAGAAATAGATACTTGTTTTTATAGAAAATTAACCATCTTATGAACTCAATGGATATGGAAAAATTCTTGTCTTAGCATGCAGTCCAAAGTTCCTGAACTTGTAGGTGGCATTAATATTCATAGAATGTTAGAATAAAAATGAGGTTTTTTTTCTTATCTAACAATTAAAAATTTAAAGTTCATAGATATTAATGTTTCCTTTTATTCTCCACAGGCCTGAAGAGACCGATAGGAGAGTGAAAAATGTAAGTTATATTTAATGGAAACTATGATGGTTTTTTTCTTACATGTTCTGTAATAAGGCAGTAGGGTCTAAAAATACCTGATATAATCTATGCTTTTTTTTCTAATGGAATTGTTGCTAAAAATCAACCAGTCACAGACTTTAAATATATTTAAATATGGCTAAAACATACAACTAAGGAGATTAAAGTATTTTGAGATTTTTTTTTAGGGGAATAAATTAGAATACACCAAATCAGATTTAAGGTAAAACACTCAATGTCTGAGGACTCTGACTAGTTGCTCAATGTAGAGTTGTATCTATGATATTCTTCATATATTTGGAGAATTTCTAGAAGAAAATGACTTTATTAATGAAAAATAGCTGTTGAATTTTTTTTTTCTTCTTTATTTCTTGGGAAGTTAATGGACTATAATACAGTTGCTAGTGCCTGGGTACAGTTTCTCATCTCCCTGTGATAAGTGTCTGGACATTCTCACCCCAACAGAGGTCCTACCCACCATCTTAAA
This sequence comes from Erinaceus europaeus, assembly GCF_950295315.1. Lineage (NCBI taxonomy): Eukaryota > Metazoa > Chordata > Mammalia > Eulipotyphla > Erinaceidae > Erinaceus > Erinaceus europaeus. Next base: position 92,185,148 of record NC_080166.1, read on the forward strand.
TCAGAAACACCCAGCAGCCCGCACTCCCTTCTTTCCTAGAGTTCTTCTCTTTGGTGCAGTTCACCAAGTCCAGTCCAAGTTTTACTTTGTGTTTCCCTTTTCTTGCCTTGCTTCTTAAGTTCTGCCTTTAATTGAGGTCACCTTCTTTCTTTGGCTTATCTCCTTTAACATGTTTTTTTTTTTTTTCCCAAGCACTATCCAAGATAAAACAAAGGAAATGACTCCATAACGTTTAACAGCTGAGTAGTGTTTGGTAGATAGACCACATTTTCTTAGCCACTCATCCATTGCTGGACATCTGGTGTTGCTTCCAAATTTGGGCTGTTATTAGTCCTGTGCACTACTGCTCACTGTGCACTGGCTGGCCTTGCATAATTTTAAAGAATTATCTTTTTTTTAAAAATTATATGCTTACCTTTTTTTGAGCTTGTAATTAGTTACTAAATAGACTGATCTTACTTTTAGGTTTTGATAACATTGTACTGGCTGGGAAGAAAAGCACAAAGTAACCCTTACTATAATGGCCCTTACCTTAATTTGAAAGCATTTGAGAATCTTCTAGGACAAGCTCTGATTAAGGTAAGGCATCTATATCTGTATGAGATGACTACTATCAATACTACTGCTGGGTAGTTGTCCTCTTTCTCTTCCTCCTTTCCTGCTTCTTTCACTTCCTACTTACTTTTCCCCTTCTACTTCTTTATAATACGTTATGACAGCTCTGATGACCTTTGCTCTATTTGAGCTTAGACCAAGTAGAGAGAATTGCTCCTTATTTGCTGTTGGGCTGTCAGAAAAGTCATGGCACATTTTTGCATAGAAGAACAGAAAAAAATGTCATAACTTTTCCAAGAACCAAATAACATACTATAGTATCACCAATATGTATTTCTATTTCGGTGTAATTTTCATGGCATAAGATGTAGGTATAAATAGGCATTTTTTTAATTTTAGTCATTTCAATAATTTTCTTCTTAGACATTTATACACCTTAATTCTGTAATAATCATGGACTCAGCCTGTGGATGCTTGAGGACTGTTGACATGCATGACAACTCCTTTATTATATACTTATATAATGTCTTAGTTATTGCCTGTGCTATGTCCACTGTGCGATATCTGCACAAATCTATCACATTGTTTATATGTATAAATGCTATGAATAGTAAAGGCTGTGCCATGAAGTTTGTATCCTTATTTTTTAAAATATTTATTTATCTTCCCTTTTGTTGCCCTTGTTTTTTATTGTTGTTATTGATATCGTCGTTGTTAGATAAGACAGAGAGAAAAGGAGAGAGGAGGGGAAGGCAGAGGGGGGAGAGAAAGACAGACATCTGCAGACCTGCTTCACTGCTTACAAAGCGACCCCCCTGCAGGTGGGGATCCAGGGGCTCAAACCAGGATCCTTAAGACGGTCCTTGCGCTTTGAATCATGTGCACTTAACATGCTGTGCTACCACCTGACTCCCTGTATCCTTATTTTATTTTTATTTTATTAGTAATTTAACATTTTAAAAAATATATATTTATTTATTTTCCCTTTTGTTGCCCTTTTTTTTCATTGTTGTTGTAGTTGTTATTGTTGTTGTCGTCATTGTTGGATAGGACAGAGAGAAATGGAGAGAGGAGGGGAAGACAAAGAGGGGGAGAGAAAGATAGACACCTGCAGACCTGCTTCACTGTCTGTGAAGTGACGCCCCTACAGGTGGGGAGCCGGGGGCTCGAACCAGGTTTCTTACACTGGTCCTTGCGCTTTGCGCCATGCACGCTTAACCTGTTGCGCTACCGCCTGACTCCCTGTATCCTTATTTTAAACATATTTATAGTTTTTCATTTACTGGGATCAGTATTTTAGCTTTTAAATGCATAAGGGCCATTTGAGGAGTGTCATGTTCTTGACTATGGTTCTATAAAAACTTCATTTATGAGATGCAGTAATAGGAAATTATATTTAGTGGCCTAAGTAAGGGAGTGAAAGACAATTACTGGATGGTTTCACTCATGTGGAATATAAAGAGTTGAAACACAAGAACGTACCCAAAAGTAATATAAATAAATAAATTAATTAAAAAGTAGCCAACTTGCTAACTGTTTATAAGACTATGAGAATTATGGTGACTATCAGTGGGGGATAAGGACACACAACTCGTTTGTGCTGGGAGTGCTACATTAGAGACTGTCTGCTGCCACCAGTTCAAAATCTGAGTCCTGAAAAAAGATTTTCTGTTTGATTCAACAGTTGTGGTTCTATTCCATTATTATCAAGTGGGCATAGCCACAGGAGACATGTGAATATATTACTCTTGTTTTGCATTTCTGTTAAAACAAAAAAGACTCCCTCAGAATTTTAAAAAATATTTATTTATTCCCTTTTGTTGCCCTTGTTTCATTGTTGCAGTTATTATTGTTGTTGTTGATGTTAATCATTATTATATAGGACAGAGAGAAATTGAGAGAGGAGGGGAAGACAGAGAGGGGAGAGAAAGATAGACACCTGCAGTTCTGCTTCACCTCCTGTGAAGCAACTCCCCTGCAGGTGGGGAGTTGGGGGCTCAAACCAGGATCCTTGCTCTGGTCCTTGCGCTTTGCGCTGCCTGTGCTTAACCCGCTGCACTACCGCCTGGCTCCCATTTCCCTCAGACTTTTAAATGAAATTCTTCATTAGCCAAAATGCCAATGGAATAATATGGGGCTATGCAGTTGCATCTCAGTCATCTATAAATTGGAGGTGAGCCATTCAGCTTGCTCATCAGAGTGAAGTCCTCTTTTGAAAAATGGGCAACAGGATCAGACATGGGAAATTTTATAACCGAGGTGGTCTGTTATGAAGTCAAAACTCACCTTGCTGTTCAGCAGTCAATACATGTCTAAGAAACTTGATGGATCTGTGGACTGACTGAGAGTCTCTTCTACATTTTAAGAAGTGTTTTGGTGGTACAAGCCTTAGGCTCAGCTTTGCCATCTGTTTCAAAATAGGTACAAGGAGGTACTGGCATTTTCATAACATGATAGCAACTCTAGTGTCACGATACTTGGCATTATGTAGTATATGAAATATCATCTAAATCTTCTAGAATTTTTGGGTGCTTTAAACACTTGTCAAAAAGCAATTCACTCATAAATTCTCAGATCTGGTTTTACAAAAAGGATGCCTGGGGTAACTGCTAATTATTCATTATAAATATTCTTTTCTCCCCAAGTTTCTGTTCTGTTGAGAATTTTCATAATTAAAAGTTGGAAAAATAGTATAAATACCCAGCTAGACCATCTGATTCAATTACTAAAGCCAATATGGGAATTTCCTGATTTTTATTATAATGACATTGACTCATTTAGAATTATTGAACAATTAGTTATCTTACAGTTATTACAGATTAAGACTCTGTGAAGGACTTAAGTCTTAATTTTACAAAGTCTGGTTGTATTTTGCTATAGACTTTCTTAGAAGGATGTCATTTAAGATGCTTATTTTGAGGACCAGCAAAATAGCTGACTTGTATAGTGTGATGCTTTACTATGCATGCTACCCAAGTTCAAGCCAGGCCCCCACTACACTGAAGGAAGCTTTGATCTGTGCTGTGATCTTTTTTCACTCTTTGTCGCTGTCTATCTAAACTTATTCATTATGATTTACAAACCTACGGGAATAAATTTGTCATATCTCTTTCTCTATATGAACCACACATTTTACTGAGATTTAGAGAAAATGTTTCATAGGTCAGCAAAGAAGTCTGCTTTCCCTGGTTCATATTTAGGCTTCTTAATTAGTGAAAATAAATTCTGTTATGTACACATGCTAACCTTGCCCTTTAGTGCTATGTACACATGCTGTCCCTGCCCTTTAGTGCTATGTACATATACTGTCCTTAATCTTTTTTTAAAAAATGACTTTTTTGTTGTTAACTGTGAGAATGTAAGAATGTATGTTTTGGGCTGGGTAAACAGCTCACTTGGGCAGGGTGTTGCTTTGCCACATGCACCACCCAGGTTCTAGCCTGGCTCTTATTGCAATGAAGGAAGGTTTGATGTTGTCACCTCCTGTGTCATTCTCTCTCTGTCTCTCTGTTTCTTTCTTAAAAAAAAAGTAGAAATTGTTTATGTTTTATATAGGAATATAATCTTGTGCTTATATCTAAAAGGTTGGCTTTTCATTTTGATTTCCTAATAGTGGATTTTAAAATTGAATGTTATCTTGTTCTTGAGCTCTCAATTAAACTGTTCTTTCTGCCTTATTTTTAATAGACTATATCACTTTATTAAATAGTATTAAATAACTCCTTACTGTTATATTGAGTAGCACATATTAGTTATGAGAAGATAGTTTTTTATGATCAGGATTTTTTCCTTACATTTAAAAGTGGAGTCAGCTTGCCTTACCTACCAAATAAAAAACAATGTAAGCCATGCAAACAATCATTAATTATATTTTTGAAATTTATACTAACTTGCTATTCTTTAAAAAAAACAACAACAAAACTTCTAGGCACTTGAAGACTCCAACTGTCTGAAAAGAAGTGGCAGGGACAGTGGTTACGGTGATATCTGGTGTTCTGAACGTGGAGAATTTCCTGCTCTTCCAGGCAACCATAATAGAGAAGATTCATTTGAAAGCTTGGACTCTTTGGGTTCTCGGTCATTCACAAGCTTTTCCTCTGATATCACATTGACAGGGGCACGTGAAGGCAAGTTTTCTTTAAAATTTTTTAAAAGTATTTCTTTATTGGGTGAAATCAGAGAAAAATTGAGAGGTTAGGGGAGATACAGAGGGAAAGGGAAAGAGAGATGCCTGCAGACTTGCTTCACCAATTCTAAAGCTGCCCCCTTTGTAGGTGGGGGCCAGGGGATTGACCCTCAGTCCTTGTGCACTGTAATGTGTCTGCTTAACCAGGTATTCTACCGCCTGGCTCCAAGACAAGTTCATTTTTGACTGTCAGTCTTTGGTGGTTTACAGCAAACACTGGGAATGTGGAAGGTGCAGTGAAAGCTATTGAGGTAAAAATTTCATAAAGACTAGGTTTTTCATAAAGACATATGTAACTGGAGGATGTTCCCCCCCTTTAAATTTTTTTCTTGTTCACTATATTATCAACATTAAGGTGTTAGTTTCGTGTATTTTTTCATATTTAAGAATAAGTTTGGAAGGAAACAGATTAGTGTTATGTGCACCTAACTGGGTGCGCCGCTGCCTGCCCTCCCACCAGATATATTTTTCGTAAACAAATGATATTTTAATAATTATCTCTAGCCAATAAAATAACTGATTTGTATCTCTCATGATATATGGTGCTAAACCTTGGTAGATTAAATTATAAATTAGTATGGTGCTAGGAAATATCTTTTGGTACTATTAAGGCCAGAGTAAACCCAGAATGTGAAAGGAACATATTAATGCAATTCATTCAGTTGTGGGGAGAAACCTTTCAAAATGATATTATGGTCAAGTAAATTATTAAATGCAAGTCTTAGAAATTTTACTAGACTAAAAGCATAAGTTAAAGTTCTATGGCATACTGCTGTGCTTCTAACACATTTAGCACGACCAACAAAAGAGTTTTTTTAATTTTTATTTATAAAATGGTGAATATTGACAAGACCATAGGATGAGAGTGGTGCAGTTCCACACAATTCCCACCATCAGAGCTCCATATCCCATCCCCTCCCTGATAGCTTTCCTATTCTTTATTCCTCTGGGAGTATGGACCCAGAATCATTATGGGGTACAGAAGGTGGAAGGTCTGGGCTTCTATAATTACTTCCCTATTGAACATGGGCATTGACAGGTCGACCCATACTCCCAGCCTGTCTCTCTCTTTCCATAGTGGGGCAGGAATCTGAGGGGATGGGGCTCCAGGACACATTGGTGGGGTTGCTTACCCAGGTAAGTCAGGTTGGCATCATGGTAGCATCTGGAACTTTGTGGCTGATGAAAAAGAGTTTATATATAAAGCAGAACAAATATTTGACTAATCATGAACTTAAAGTCAAGAGTATTGCAGATGAATATTTGAGGTCTCCATTTTGGAAAAAGCTAGTAAGTCTATTTTAAGTATATTCCAAGAGGCCCATATCCCTACCAGTTTTTGATGATCTTGACATCTAATATGCAGGTGACCTAGGTTACAAACAAAATAACTCTTCTGGTGAATTTTTGCTAGCTTCTAACAAATTATGTTTTGGTTTTGGTTATTCATCTTGAATATTGCTTAAATGTTTGTTCTAATGTTTTCTTTATAAAAGACTTGGGGACTGGGGGACAGGCAGTAGCACAGCGGGTTAGGCTCACATTGCAAGGACGTGCACAAGGATCCCAGTTCTAGCCCCCACTCTCCACCTGCAGAGGGGTCGCTTCACGGGTGGTGAAGCAGTTCTGTAGGTGTCTATCCTTCTGTCTTACCTTCTCTTGATTTCTCTGTCCTATCCAACAACAATAACAGCAATAGCAACAATAACAACAAGGGCAACACAATAGGAAAGATGGCCACCAGGAGCAGTAGATTCATAATGCAGTACTGAGCCCCAGCAATAACCTTAGAGGCAAAAAAAAAAAAAAAAAACTTCTGGACTTCTGGTATCAATGTTGGAAGAATTTGTAGTCAACAACCATGGATCTATCACCTAATTTAAATTTTTTACTTTATTTAGACAATAAATATACCCTCTCTTCAGATTAATTCATCTATCATAATTCTGCAGATACTTTAGAGCACATTACAGTAGTCCTAAACTTTTCATTATGTACATCATTAACTAAATTCACTCTTTTTACGTCATCCTTTTGATGTAAATATAAGTAAATGTATATATTTTTTCAAAAATAAAACAAATCCACAAATGAAAGCATTGTAACAACAAACAAACAAACAACCCTCCAAGCTTTCATAATAGTAGTGAACTTAAAAAGCAAAAACCGGGGTGACTTGGAAAGTGACACCAGTGGAGTACAGGACTTGTATATCTGGAACCCTGAAATTGATCTCTACTACTTCATGAGTATGCTCATTTCTGTCTTTTAATCCATACTCCCTCTCATTAAATAAATAAACAAATGAATAAATACACATACCATAACAGGTTTTAAAATATTTAAAATGTGAAAGACTATTCAATAGCTGACTGTTTAAACAATGTCGCTTCTGTTGACTGTTTGGTATCTAGGTGTGACTTTTTCATAGCCCTGGTGACTGTTAGACTTTTAAGGAAATGACCTCTGTTTTTGAAGGATTAAAGCTGTCAAAAGCAGAGCCTGAAATCCACAACTCATTGTATTGCTTTGTGTTGAAGAGCCTGAGTATGCAATGTTTAAATTTATATTGATTAACAAAGACTGAGATCTGTGGATCTGTGGTCCTCTCCTCAGATAATCTGTGTGGCCTGCACCAGCTCATAAAGGCAAAGCAGAGGGGCTGCAGTCATACTGCTTCTTGATCTAAATAAAGAGTTTCAGGCCTTATTTAATGAGTACAGAAGTGAAGACTCTAGTATTTACAACTACAGGGAACAAGACTTGGAGTTTTTCCTGAGAGAAATATAAACTTAAAATCCATTAGAATATTGAAATTTTGCTACCTTCTTGGTTATACTACTCAGCTGTAAAAAATGGTGACTTCACCATTTTCAGCCTATCTTGGATGGACCTTGAAAAAATCATGTTGAGTGAAATAAGTCAGAAACAGAAGGATGAATATGGAATGATCTCACTCTCAGGCAGAAATTGAAAAACAAGATCAGAAAAAGAAAACAGAAGTAGAACCTGAAATGAAATTGGTGTATCGCAACAAAGTAAAAGACTCTGGGGTGGGTGGGTGGGGAGAATACAGGTCCAAGAAGGATTCAGAGGACCTAGTGGGGGTTTTATTGTTATATGGGAAAATGGGGAATGTTATGCATGTACAAACTATTGTACTTACTGTTGAATGTAAAACATTAAACCCCCCCCCCCAAAAAAAAAAAAAGAAAAAAAAGTCCAAAGCAGTGGCCTGGGAGTTGGTGGATAAAGTCATACTTGCATACACCTTCTTCCTTTATATCATGACTCTGTCACCCTGTCCCTAGGTTTAATAGCTTTCGGGTAAGCCATTCTCAGTAGGCTATTGCACTATTGTTTTGCTATTTACTATAGGCTTTTGCCAAGAGGGGGAGGGGGAGGGGGAGAGGGAGGGGGAGGGGGAGAGGGAGAGGACTAGGCTGTTTTTAGGTCATATTCACCCTGCATGTAGATACTGCACACAGACAACTTCTGAGGGAACCATGGTGGGCAGAAAACTACATTTGCAAACTCTGCTAAAACTCAAGAGGCAGAGACAATTTGGCTCTATCTGTAATAGTGTCCTGTACCTGCTTTCTTTCCTGTGTCTTTAAGAGCAGATTTAGTTTTAAGAGTATGTATTTGTATTTATAGGTATCAGATCTTGAAGTGTGTCAGAGATAATTCTGTTTTGAATTTTTGTTTAAGTGATTTTTAGATGAAAATTTAAGGTTGGCAATATAATTCCCATGAAAATCTTAAAAAACAAAACAAAACAAAACACCTGCGTTTTCTGCTCTTATTTAAAGACTGAGGCTAATTATTCCTTTAGGACCTCAGAAGTCATCTGACCCTTCTGTCTAATGAGTAATTCTTGCTTAGAGGGGAACTTCTAGCTGACAGAACTTACTGGATTCCTTTATGATGTCGTGCTTTTTTTTTGTTTCTCTCACCTCAGGAGTTTTAGATAACTACATGGTCTACTTTCAATTACTGAATTTCCCTAGAATTTATCTTATGTTTCACTTTAAGTGTCTTTGACTCAATGGTGTTATTTATCTGTATAACATCAAGTATTATGAAAAAAAAAATCACAGGACAAGGAATAGTGAGAAAAGGGGCTTAGCCACAAACCGAGACTGTCTGCATAGAATGTGCAACAGGGAAAGAATGCGCCGCATGCGCCTCCAGTATGCAAAGCGAGTTCCTCCTCATGCAGCTTATCACAACTTCATGACAAATTTCTAAAAATATTCCCTGCAGTTAGCAGTAGAGCACTGAGTTTCCAGGGGAAAGAAAGCAGGCATGCCGTGTGGGTTACATTTAGACAGATAATCTGGAGAGGAAAGCAATTTCTTGAGTTTTTTTTTTTTTCTTAATAGGTTGTGAAAGTGACACAGATTCAGAATTCATATTCAAAATGCAGGATTATAATAAAGATGATATGTCCTATCGAAGGATTTCAGCTATTGAGCCAAAATCTGCTTTACCATTCAATCGCTTTCTACCCAACAAGAGTAGACAGCCTTCCTATGTGCCAGCACCCTTGAGGAAGAAGAAGCCAGACAGAAATGAGGATAACAGAAGAAGTTGGGCAAGTCCAGCCTCTTCAGAAGCAGATGGAACATTTTCAAGGTACTGGTTTGCAGTATGATTCTTGAGTTTTGAAATGCACTATGATTTGTGACTCTGCTGTTATTTAAATGTGCTAAAATGAATGGCTCTGACTGTACTTCATAGATAATATGTTAAATTTTACTGATGAAATGCTTTTCTCTTACCTCTATTTTTAGTTGTGTCTATCTTGAAGACAACTCTTCTGTTTTAGAATGCCAGCATACGAATTGTTCTTTGTTTAGATGCATGCCTTTAGCTTACTTGGTATCGTTCAGCTTTTGGAAAATTTTAATTGTTCATTGTAAGCACTGCTGTTTTATTTTCTCCCATTTTTGTTCTTTCTTAACTGATCTCAATGGACACACAAAAGAAACCTTTAACTTCCTATCAGATTAGCATCGTGTGATTTTTTTTTTTGTCAGTTCTTCTTTCTGTTAAAGGTGTGTAGCTCTGAAAGTGAATTGGACTGGGAGAATGAACAAATGCTACCTAGTTTTGGATAACTTAATCACAGATTTCAAGTGAAACAGAGGTTTGAGGTGTTTCATCTCAAATTGTCTCTCCTAATTCTTGTTCACAAACATTTTTCCTGACATCTCTTTAGTTATTGAACTGTACTAGTTCCAAAAAAATGTGCTATCTTAGAATCTTTATGATGCTGTTGATTTTAATGCTAACGTAACATCCTAAGTTCTTTTGCAGTATGTCACTTAATGCATTTTAGGTCCATGTACATCAAATTATTCTCTCATTTAAAAAATGCTGCTTTATGTTGGAACTGTCTTATAGGACTTGTAATGACAAAAAAAAAGGCAACTAAATTGTTTCATGCATAGTGGTAGAAATACTGTGAGCCAGAAAGCATGTCCTTTTGTTCTGTATCACAGATTATTCATATAGTATCTTAACTTTAAGATTGGATGTTTTGAGCAGTAATGAGAGGAGAACTTGGGACACAAACATGGAGAACTGGTCAGCAGTACAAGCAACTTCTCACTCCTCTCGTTACTTGGAAGAGAAAGAAAAGACAAACATGCCCAACATTGTAAAGGATGATCTTTATGTGCGAAAGCTAAGTCCAGTCATGCCAAACCCAGGGAATGCTTTCAATCAATTTCTTCCCAAGTGCTGGATCCCAGAAGATGTGAATTGTAAAAGAATAAAAAGGGAAACTTATAAACCATGGTATAAGGAATTTCAGGGATTCAGGTTTGTCTTCATGCATGTTTCTGTTATTCCAGTATTTATTCCATGCCCTGACTGGGTGTCACCCTATGTTTTCTGTGAGACACAAGTTAATCACACCTCTCCCACAGAAACCTTTATAAAACTCCTTTAACTGGGGGTGGGGGTGGGGGAGATTACTACTTAAGCTTAAGATGTGGATGCCTTCTTTTATACATAATAATAGTTAGACATTTGCACTTGTGACATTTTTCTCCAATTCAATTTCCCTTCTTCCTTCCATCCTCTCTCTTCATCACACTATGGTAGAAGGAATTTATACTCTGAGGATGAGGACTCAGGCTCTGACAAAAGTTCCACCCATTTTAGTAAAACACAAAAAACCGAGCATAGGATAGACAACAACCTCCAGAGACGTTCACTTGTACTGGAACTGGCTGCCAAGCATGCCAGAAACTCACGGGACTACGTATCCAGGAGAACCAGTGATGCTTCAGATGAGTCCAGGTCTGCATGAGCCTGCCTGCTTGGAGCCTGGCCTGAGACACATGTATCAGCTTCTGCTGCTACATTAACTTTTGACCATGACATGTTGAGTCATGAAAGCTTATTCACATAGTACTTAGCATAAAAGCACAAAGTATAACATACTGCATTTTATGTTAGCATATATACTTGTAATTCTGTAGGATTGAATGTTCTTCAGCAGAGTAAGTATAGGTGCATGTAACATAAATATAAAGAAAAATTCCCAAAGTTGCTTTAGAAGTTTAACGCAGGCCTGGTGAAATAACTTACTTGGATAGTGTGTTCCTTTGCCATTTGTACCACCCAGGCTCGAGCATGGTCCCCACTGCATTCAGGGAAGCTTTAATGCTTTGGTTGCTTTCACTCTCTCCCTCTGCTTCTCTCTTTCTCTGTCTTAAAACAAACAAACAAACAAACAAACAAAAAAACTAATCCAGCTTTACAGTTGTGCTGTATGGGTAAGATGAAGGCAAGGAAATAATTGCTAGATACAGGAATAGTCAAGACTGGTGGGAAATTACAAACAAAAGAACCTAATGGAGTCTTGTGGCTGCGTAGCTGGCTCAGCAGATAGAGTACAGGATTTGCATGATTGTGACTCCAGTTTTGATTTCTGGTACAAGTGCTCTGATTCTCTGTTGTTAGAGTAAAGAAAGAGCAGACCTTAAACAAAAACAATTTTAAAAATCCATTGGGGTCTTTAACACTTCAGAGCATTTTATTAGAGCAGACCTTAAACAAAAACAATTTTAAAAATCCATTGGGGTCTTTAACACTTCAGAGCATTTTATTATCTTGAATTTCACTGACTACTTGTACCATTACATGAAGTGCCCTATGCCTAATTCTTGAAGCTGTTCAAGAAAGATTCAAAGCTGCTTCTTTGGGAGGAGTTAGATCATGATAATTAATGGAATGAGGAAGGGGTAAAATGGAGTTGTGTGAATATGCCAGGAAGGTATATTCTACCTATTTGAACTCCTTTACTTGACCTCAGTGATGCCCAGTGATGCCCATGTTTCCTGCAGTGTACAGTGTTCTATTGACTTAAATGTTCTGGGTGATGACATTAAGTGTTAGTGTTCCTGAAAATTACTCACTCTTGAATAACTAACAAGTTGGTCTGTTTCCTAATTATTTTTGGTTCTCACACTTAAGACTCTCCATTCCTTTTTCTTTTCTGTGCTGTAGTCAGTTTTTACTGCTTCATGCCCTTCAAACATACTCTGATGACATCCTGTCTTCTGAAACAAATACCAGAATTGATCCCACTTCTGGCCCAAGGCTCATAACACGCAGAAAGAATCGCTTTTATACACCAGGGTATAGAAGAGATGACCATGAGATATCCTCTGTGAACCCTGATTTAGAGAATGATGATTTTTTTGTCAGAAAAACGGGGGCTTTCCATGCAAATCCATGTGTTCTCCAGGCTTTTGAAGACTTTCGAAGATTTTCTGAGCAGGATGACCCAGTAGAACGAGACATAATTTTGCAATGTAGAGAAGGTGAGATAGTACTTCCAGATCTAGAAAAGGATGATATGATTATTCGCCGAATTCCAGCGCAGAAGAAAGAGGTACCTCTGTCAGGGGCTCCAGATAGATATCAACCAGTTCCTTTCCCTGAACCCTGGACTCTTCCTCCAGAAATTCAAGCAAAGTTTCTCTGTGTACTTGAAAGGACATGCCCAACCAGAGAAAAAAGCAGTAATAGCTGTAGAGTTTTAGTTCCTTCACATCGACAGAAGAAAGATGACATGTTGACTCGGAAGATCCAGTCTTGGAAGCTGGGAACTGCTGTGTCTCCCATCAGTTTTACACCTGGTCCCTGCAGTGAGGCCGACTTAAAGAAGTGGGAGGCCATCCGTGAGGCCAGCAGGCTTAGGCACAAGAAACGTCTGATGGTTGAGAGGTCAGAGTGTGTTCCTGCAAAGATGTTGCTTGTAATGGTCTTGTGTAACTTGTGTGAGACAGTGGCATCATGTTGTTGCCCAACTCTGCATGTCACGAGCCATTTTGAAGCATCCTATAAACATTTATTTTGCCTTGAGAAACCTAGTGATTTTGTGGGGAAAAAGTGCAATTCCATATTTTGCACATTTCTAAATCAACTATCTTAGACTTGTTTAAGAAAGTGGATATACAGACTTTGCCTTTGTCCTTAAGGAAGACTGTGATACTGCCCTGCATCATTTAGCATAACAGTGCTTTCCAAATATAGTCAGAGACTTTTATACGCATGTCCAGGCATTTCTGAAATAGTCTGGTTGCAGCTCGGTTTTTGTGTTTCTCATATTTTGGAGTATATGATCTTTGTATAAAAAAGATTCCCCTTAAAATATGGCATTGCAAATTTCATTTAACTTGATTCTGATATTTTCTTTAGATTTATTGGATTATCAGTATGATTTAAAAAGTTTATATTTTTAATTTCCGTGCAAAAAATGCATGAATCTCATTTGCTGTCATTTATATGTAATTCTGGCTAGTTTGGTAAAGAATCTGCATTTATGTGTTATGCAACCTACTATTTTGACAAATGTTTTGTTGAACATAGGGATGGACAAATATGATTTGGTTGAATAAAATTTAGTAGATCCAAATCCAATTTTCTAAATTGGTTTCTGGCAACAAGGAACCCTTATGGATTTCTTGGTTCCCCAGATAAGTCAGGAAACTCCTGCACAATCAAATTTCTTGAAATAAGATATAGATGAGAATTTGACACACAATCAAGAATGTGACAGAACAAGCCACCTTTTGAGATTTGTCCACCTCTAGTTATGCTTTTAAGTTAAAGATATTGAATATTTTAAAGCAACATAACTAGAAAAATGACTTTCTTTAATTTTTGGTTTCTCAGACTCTTTCAAAAGATTTATGGTGAGAATGGGTAAGTTTTGTGGTTACCAGCATAGAAAGCTCTGCACACTGTCTGTCATCTATGTAATTGCACTCCAGCTCCATTGCACTTCTACTCTGGCATGTCACTAAGCTGGGATATTGTTTGCTATGCATGAGATTTCAAAAATGGGATTCCCCCCTTAATTTTACAAACTAATGGCAATGTTTCTGTGTCTGTGCTCATGAAGTGGTATAACAATAACAGCAGTAATTTATCACAAGTTTAAAATTTGGTCATTTTTTTTATAACATTCAAGTAGGGGAAAAACACTCTCCTAAAGCTAGGTCTTCATTTTGGTCTTTAGTTGTTACACTGCTTAAAATGCTGATTTCTATTTGTTGAAATCCAAACAACTGCATTTTTAGGAAATGTGTGATCAAAAAATTATATTAGCATTATTTTGGGCTGGAATGCGTGCACTTGGCATTATGTCAGTACATGTTCATGTGGAGCTTTGTTAGCTGTGATGGTGATGGGCACTGATCCTGCCCTTTGTAGTCTGTGGGAAAGAATTTAAAGACTCCTAATTAGGGTGAAAATTATAATATAGTGATGTTACAGAGCCCATTTGTTCTATTAGAACTGCAAAAAGTGAGATATTAATAGTTCACAACATTGATGCAAGGGCTGTAATTCTAACCAACTTTCCATTTTTATCTGTTGTTTAACTCCAGTTACATAGTAGTTAGAATGAACTTCTTGGAAGTATTTTTGATTCTCATTATAATTGAGCTAAATATAAATGCTGCTTTACTTTTATTTTTCACTACACATAAATTATGTAAATCACTTGTTGTTAGTCCATAATCACTAGGTGACTATATCTTAATATTTTTGCAATAACTTTAAGACTCTTTAAATTTTGATACCTTTTTCTAACTTTGATAGGTTAGATGTCTTGTAAGTTATTAGAGTTACTATTTAAAGAATTATAACCATTATATGTGTTAAAGTTGTAACTGGGTCATTGACAACTAATTACAAATATTTCTCAGGTACCAGTTTTAAAAATCAGGCTCCCAAAATGCTTTTAATATGCCATGCAAAAGGCACATTCTCTCCTGCCCCGCTCTTCATGGGTTTATATCAGTGATGGTGAACAAACCAGTTTTCTGCATGATGCTTAAGCACTTAGTTCATCAAGGGAAAGCTATTTTAACTTGACAAAAAATAGTAAGCTTCAAGCATTTTGAATGATACATTTCAGGAAAAAATCATTTAAAAATTAAGTGACTTTCATGATATAAGCAAATGGATTTTCTTAGAGTGGACATAAGTACCCTGACTACAAATAGTTCCTGAGAATGTAAATATGTATATTGATTTCAGTGACTGTACCAAGTTCTTTCTTAGTGAATCACTCATTGTATGAAAGGGCTAAGATGGGAAGAGAGACACTGAACACCAAAGTTAGAAAGCTAAGGGTTTTTCTGACCTACACCTAGAAGCAGTACATTCCTTTCTTATATTATTTTTTCAAGATTGTTGCTTATATATGTGAATTATTTTAAAGCTTGTTCATTTTAAGCAATTCAGTGTCAAGGTCACAACACAAAGCAAGACAGTCTAGTCTTATGCTTAGATTAAGGCATAATGAACGTGTTACTTAAAAATAATAGAAAGTAATACAAATATGTACTCAGAGAACCCAGTGCATTTTAGACCACTTAAATCAAGTATATGGGATTCTTTTTTATATATTATTGTGGTTACCAATACCCTTTAATACATCTGCTATAATAAAAACAAAAATGATTAAATTGGATTAAATAATAATAAATAGGCTTTTCATCTAGACCTTATTTTAGGTTTATGAAACTAGTGATATTTCTAGGTGCTATTTCTTTGGACATAATATATGTTCTCAAGCTTGGAGTACTTGCTTGGAAAATCACTCCTGCTAAGCATTCTGTAGTTGAAAATGAACTGCTTATAACATGAATGTTTTTTTTTTTTTTTTGTCATCAAAGACCACATTATAAAGAAATGTGAATTTGAAGTCTTTGACTCATTTCTGGCTTGCTTTCTACTTGGTGTTTAACATCTGGCAGTTTGCTTATTTATTTTTTAGTAAGATGCTTTGTATGTTGCCATTATTTCTCACATATGTGCTTTTGTGTTGCATGAATTTGCTTGTATGAGCCCATTATATTTGCAAGTTTAATTATAATGGCTACTGACAGTATTTGTTGACTACAGAAGAAGATTTGAATGAGTATATAAAGTTTGTTTTGTAATATGATTATTCTTTGGACCTGCTGCTAGTTTCCAGAGAAAATGAACACTGATTCAAGATGAAGTTGTAATCTAAAACAACTTAGACAACTGCATATCACTTATGGGTTTGGGCCAAAACTGTAGCAATATGAGGACATATAAGTTGATAAAAAAGGGAGAAGTAAAATTGAAGTGAATTAACTTGAGGGCTTTACCTCCAAAAGATATTTGATAATGTCTGATGGTGGCTTTCCTCCCCCCGCCCCCCATTCTGTATGTTGGGGAGGGATTTGCCTACTGACTTCTAATGCCTAGGTAGCCAAGGATGTTGCTAGATGAGCTCTTAGAATAAATGAGAATGTCACCCTAGAGCAAATACATTTCTGCTCCAAGAATGTCAATAGAGCTGCAACAGAGAAACTTCCTGACTTAGACTTTAGTTACAGGCCTTTAAGTGAGAAGTCATTCTTACAATCTCATTCTAGTTTATAGTAATTCTCAAGCTTTTCATTCAAATTCTACTGTTCGTCACTAGTCACAGAATTCCCAAAACCCCCAATAGAATTGTGTTTAGAGGTGCAGTCTTTGTGTCTTCTTCTGATAGTTGGAGGCCCCAAACTTAAGTCATATATAACTAAGTTATATGATACTATTGCTGATTTTATATTTAAACTGTTTGTAGGTGTGGGTCTTTTTGATACTTATTTATAAGATTCGTGAAACTTATTTTTAAAATAATATGATCATTGTATTTGTCAAACACAAGAAGATAGAGTGTGTGGGAGAAATCAGAGTTTAGAGATCTTGCTTTAGTGGCAAGGCTGTGGCACACCTGGTTACGTGTACACATTACAGTGTGCAAGGACCTGAGTTCAAGCCCCTGGTTCTCACCTGCAGAAGGAAAAGTGGTGAAGCAGAGCTGCACATGTATCTCTGTCTTTTTCCTTCTCTGTACTCAATAATAAATAAAAAGGGGGAGAGAGAGAGGGAGGGAGAAGGAGAGGGAGAGAGGGAGAGAAGAAGAGAGCGAGAGGGGGGGAGGGAAGTGGGAGAGGAGGAGTGGGAGAGGGAGAGAAAGAGAGAGGTCTTGCTTTATAACCTATACTTCCTTGGACTTGCACCTTCTTATATCTTTATCCTAAATGCCATTTTAAAAAAGTCTCTTTGGCTTTAAGTGTAATGCATGTCATGTTAGGTCTGTATTCTGAGGAAGTAATTCAGATGTAGTTCTAAACTGGGGCTTTTTCAAAATAAATAAATAAAGTAGCTGATAAAGGAATGGTGAGAGAATTGTGGTTAGTTTTTAATGGTCACTCACTCTACAAAGCAAACTAGAGTTGTGTGATCCTTTTGGTTTTCTCCAAACAATTTTCCTAGGACTCTGATGCTTATATCAACTCTGTGAATCGTATAGGCAGTTATTCTTTTTTTTTTTTTTTAATATTTATTTATTCATTTTTCCCTTTTGTTTCCCTTGCTTTTATTGTTGTAGTTATTATTGTTGTTGTTGGGTAGGACAGAGAGAAATGGAGAGAGGAGGGGAAGACAGAGAGGGGGAGAGAAAGACACCTGCAGACCTGCTTCACCACCTGTGAAGCGACTCCCCTGTAGGTGGGGAGCCGGGAACTCAAACCAGGATCCTTATGCAGGTCCTTGCACTTCTCGCCAAGTCCTCTTAACCCGCTGCGCTACCGCCCAACTCCCAAATAGGTAGTTATTATGCGACTCCCAAATAGGTTATAATATATGTATTTAAAAAATGTGGAAAGTACCAGATGTTGCAGCTTTTGAAATATACAACTGCTGAGTAGATTGGCTTCAGTTTTCCTCATTTAGGTTAGCCACATAGACTGCTTGGCAGTGTTGCTGGTATATATTAAGCCTCAAAAATTTAATATTATGCTTTTAAAATCTGATAAGAAAGGAGAGAATTCCTCATGATCAGGCTGACAAATTCTTACATTCCAAAAGTGTTAGATTTGATCATTGTGATCTGTGGTGACCTCTCTGGTTTGAATCTGTTTTGGGAGTTAACTCTTAGATGCCCACAAGGTCTGTTTGCCTCCATAAGAATAGTTGGTGTTGAGTACCAGATGGTTATTGAGATGCAAAAAAGCCAGACATTAACCCTTTTTCATTTAGCAAATGAGGAACTGATTGAGAGAAATTAACTGCTATTAGGCTGGGGTAAAAATTAGTGCTACTGCCTGGCCTGGAATCCTTATCTCCAGTTTCATTCTGAGACTGGACTCAGCCTGTGTGGAATATGGTCAGTGTTTACAGTGTATTTGCAGGTAACTTTATATACCCTTGGGGATGAGAGGAGTTCACGTTGCTTCTGTAGGCAGGTGCTAGTCTACTCTAAGCTGTGTTGGTCTCACTTTATTATTTTGGAAGCACCTCATATGCTGTGGATTTCTAGATGCAACTTCAACCCATGGTGGTCTTTTCTAAAAAGATCCATGTTAGATTCATGGTGCAGGAAACTGAAGGCCAAAGACACTCCTGGGTGAGCCTGGGCCAGTCTGGACCATTTCAGTAATTCTCCTTCCAAAGGGTATTAAAGTATTAGCATTTTCACTCTTTTGTTTTGAATTTATGTAACCTCCTATGCTGCTGCATATCCAGATTCCCCCATGACTCTCTTAAGAATAGTTTATATAAACTAAGCTTTAAGTTAATTTACATTATCAAGCTTGCATAAGCTAGTTTAATATGTAGTCATAACTAGTTAAGTATATATTACATTGATATATTCAGTATTCTATATATGTACTGTTATTCTGTTGAGCTGTCAGAAAAGTCATGATGTCTTTCTGCACAGAAAAAAAAACATGGAAAAAATATGTCATAATTTTCCCGAATTTCTTAATAGTCAATGAATCTTATAAAACTTTGGGATTACTGATACTTTTATTTTTTTAATATTTATTTATTTATTTGTTCCCTTTTGTTGACCTTGTTGTTTTATTGTTGTAGTTATTATTGTTGTTGTTATTGATGTCGTTGTTGTTGGATAGGACAGAGAGAAATAGAGAGAGAGGAGGGGAAGACAGAGGGGGAGAGGAAGATAGACACCTGCCTGGTCTGTGGTGGCATGTGAAGCGACTCCCCTGCAGGTGGGGAGCTGGGGGTTTGAACCAGGATCCTTATGCCGGCCCTTGCGCTTTGCGCCACGTGCGCTTAACCCGCTGCACTACCGCCCGACTCCCTACTCATACTTTATTTTACACACACACTGGCATACTTAGTTTGAAGATAAAACATATAATCCTAACACCGATTTTAAATAGTTGTATTCTGCATTCTTTATGACAAGTTCATGTGTTTTCCTTCCTAGCATCTTGTAGTTGGTGAGGAGCCAAGTCCAATCATATGGGCATAGAATTAAAAATTGAGTGTTGGGAGTTGGGCGGTAGTGCAGTGGGTTAAGCGCAGGTGGTGCCAAGTGCAAGGACTGGCGTAAGGATCCCGGTTCGAGCCCCCGGACCCCCACCTGCAGGCGAGTCACTTCACAAGTGGTGAAGCAGGTCTGCAGGTGTCTGTCTTTCTTTACCCCCTCTGTTTTCCCCTCCTCTCTCCATTTCAACAACAATAATAACTACAACAACAATAAAACAACAAGGGCAATAAAAGGGAAAATAAATAAATAATAAAAAAACAAACAAAAAACAACTGAGTGTTTAGGGGTGTGTATAGTAGCTTGCTTGGATCCTGTACTATCCTGTACTGCTTTGGCATGTGCATGAACCATGCTTGAGTCTGGACTTCACCTTATTGCAGGAAGCTTGGTGCTGTTCCCCCCCCCCCCCGCCTATTTATGTAACTCCATCTAAAAAAAAAAGATAGAGTGTAATTATCCAATGAAAAGAAGTGATGGCTTTGTCAGAATGGTATGGTGGAGGTGGTGAGAAGTGGTTTTCTATTCATCTGTATTTAGGAGGTAGAATAACAGGATTTGTTGATGGAATCTTCTTCTTCTAGCGTTTGCCCTTCTTCCGTAGCCAGTCAACAGTGTCAGGTTGAAAGCTGTCAGGAGCTGCTTGTTGCTGGCTTTGAAAGTGACTGGGATCCATGTGGATTCAGTCAGCTAGGAAGGATCGTCAGTTTCCCCAATGAGTGGGTACTCACGGGATGCACCACGAGAAGGTCGATCCAATGCATCTATTGATGGAATCAGGTTGCATGAGAGAGAAATCCTGAAGGACTCCAAGATGTTTGGCCCAAATTCTGGAAGGTTGGGGTTGGAGTTGACTTTCATTGAAATGAAGATAGACTGTTAGGCTGTGGGGTAATCAAACATGTTTTTGGACTGTGACAAGTTTAGATTGGGATACCTGTTAGAATTCAAGTGGAAAATGTATCGCAAGTTGTTATCTCTACCCAGCATTAAGGGATCATCCTGAGGGATGAGTGGCATTTAAAAATCACATGGGGATGGAGCAGTAATACGGGCATAGCCCACCAGACCTTTTCCTTGCCTGAGGTCCTAGAGGTCAATGGTGCAATTCTAGCACCACAGTATGCTAGAACTAAGGAATGCTCTAGCATCTCTCCTCCCTACCCCCCTTCGCTCTCTCTATTTCCCACTCCATCCCCCTGAAATAAATATTTTTTTTAAGCCAAGTATTTTTGTGAGAGGCTTTTGAGGTGGAAGGAACAATGAGGAAAGGCCTGCATTAGACTTGGGCTGGGTAGAGATTTAGAAGCTATTTTTAAAAGTTTAGGTAGGAATTGACTGTGCTCTCACCTAGCATGTTGGCAATAGAAATGGAAAGAAAAAGACACTGAATAAGAGAACTTGATAGCTAAGTGAAGGTAGGGAGAGGCAAAGGTGAAAAATGGGTGTTAGGTTTCAAATGTGGATGGTTGGAGGGCAGGTAACACCATTATTTAATAGTCATAAGAAGAAAAGCAGGTTTAGGAACAAGAAACCGGCTACCTCCACAATAATCGTGTGCTTAGTGAGTTACAGTTTACAGAGTCCTTGATGTTATTTCATTTGGTCCTTTTACAGTGGAGTTCCCTAGGGGGATATACAGGTAGAAATTTTAATTCAACAAGTAGTTGAGAGAATGAGTCAAGGCAGGGACTAGTCCTAAGGTGTATATAGAATAGGTGTCATTTGCATAGAGATCACAGAATTTCTCAGCTCCTTAGGAGCAAGCCTCCTATATAGGAAGTGCCATGACAAATTTTGAAAGGCAGAGTTTAGGCGATTTAGAGTTGTTTCAATAATTAGATGTAGAGTCAGTTGAAATGAAATAAGATAGAAAGTATCTTATGAAATTGTATTACGAATAGCGTTTTGGGCTACCTTATAATCCAAAGCTCTCTCTCAGTCTTCATTATTCATATCTGATGCATCTTTTTTGGGGAGACCTTCTTCAGTGCCTTGTACCACCCCCTTCCGTGTGCATTTAGACAGCATGTATGGGTCTCAAGCACAATACTCTCCTCAGCTGGTTTTTGCTCTCTTCTGAGATCTTGGAGAGAGATGATGAGATTGAAGACAGAAAACCTATTTTAATAAAAATTAAAAAAAAGAAAGAAAAGAAATCGTTATAGCTGACTATTAGAACTTACCTGTGATGCTTCAAACACAAGCCCAGGGCAGTGATGTGTCTGATCTTATAGAACTCTTGATGAAGCAACACATTTATTCATGGTATTGAACTTGAGGAGAAAATATCAGGTAGTCAGTAAATTATTTACTAAGTACCCAAAAAGGCAGCCAAACCTGAAAAGATTATCTTTGGGGGAGATACGAAAATAAGTACAGATGATTCTAGTTGGCTAATAGTATTTTTTTTCCTTAAGTAGTACTTTTACACATGACTTACTTCAAATGTGAACACTGGATTATTTTTTCAGATGTGTGCAGGGTTTATTTAGCTGTTTTGTGAAAGAATTCACACTTGAATGGAAAGGCTCTTGTTTCTGCATTTTGGAAAAACACCATTTATCTCTGTAGTGCTATTTCTTTGATATTATCTCTGAAGCCTCAAGGCACTGCAGCAGAATTTTAGATGAGTTTTCCAAATATAAGTCCAATCTTCCAGTTTTAACCATCAACCTGGTTATGTGAACCTTGGTCACCAAGGGTATTTTTGTTGTAGGAGTAAGTCCATGAGTGATGTAACCGCAGAGGATGTTCAGAACATGCGTCAACTGCGTTATGAGGAGATGCAGAAAATAAAATCACAGTTGAAAGAACAAGATCAGAAGTGGCAGGATGTGAGTATTTTGTATATGGGGACGTGGAAAGGTAGAGACATGTTTTTGACTCTGCTTCTCTATACTCAAAAGATAATTCCCCTTGCTATTTTATAGAATTGAGTTTTGTAAAACCTCCTTTGAATACATTTTAAACTTTCTAGTCCTGTGATTGCATTTAAAAAATATATTTTATTTATTTATTTTCCTTTTTTGTTGCTTTTGTTTTTATCATTGTTGTGGTTATTATTGTTGTTGTTATTGATGTTGTTGTTGCCGGATAGGGCAGAGAGAAATGGAGAAAGGAGGGGAAGACAGAGATGGGGAGAGAAAGATAGACACCTGCAGACCTGCAACTCCCCTGCAGGTGGGGAGCCGGGGCCTCAAACCAGGATTCTTACGCCTGGTCCTCAAGTTTCACCCCATGTGCACTTAACCTGTTGCACTACAGTGGGTTTAAAAATATTGCATATTTTAACGGCTTCTGAAAAAATATAATAGAATATGAATTTTCTAGGATTTTCTGTGAGTTTTTAAAAAATGAAGCTGTTTCCTTGTGGCACTTACTTGTTTTGGTGGTTGAAATTGAGGTATGAGTTATTAATCTTTGTGAAAATAAATGACTGCTCAAGATTTAGAAATAATCAGATGAACAGCTTGTCCAGCACAATCTTGGTATCAGTAAGGAGAGCTGGACATAGTTTGTACAGTTAATAGAGATTTGTGGAGAAGTGAGAAATATTCAATATAAGTCAGAGTAAAACTCTTGTTGAAAAAATATATAGTATGAATAAAAAATATGTGTTTCCATAGAGATATCTTTTTCCTTTGGAAAAAAATTATAACTTTTTTTAAAGGGATAATTATTACAAAGTCAAAAAATTAAAAAGAACATAATAGATAAACTACTGGACAAATCCAGCATTTGAAGGCTTTAACTGTATGGCTAAAGAATTGAATGGTAGCTTCAATGAAAGAATCAAAGATATTAAATCTTAATTTCAGAGGAATTATAAGTCAATGAAATAAAAAAAACATACTTTGATTACATTTCTAAATCTCAGAGCATCTTTAAGTTTTGAATTTATGTGTCATAAAATAGTAAATCAGTGTCATTGGACCAAAATACATGACTGTTTTGATGTAAAACAAAATAGGTATTGAACTTACCAGTAGGTAAATTGAGATTAAAAATTCATGCTCATTATGTTATGGACTAAATGCCGGCTGCTTTTGTTCCTTCTGGAAGCATGTTATGTTGATTTCAGGTTGCTTTTAAAGCAGAAATTGGCCCTGTCTACTCCCAAAGGGTGTAAACTAAACTTAGTTTAGTGTAAAACCTTGGAAATACTTCTGTTTGAACTGGAATGCTATTAGCAGTTTTTAGCATGGGGTTTCCGAATTTGGAGACATGGGAAAGAGTGTACCATCCAAGATGTCTTGAAGTCCTGGTGTCAGAACCAGTTTACTTTATTACTATTAATTTAAAGTCCTATTTAGGTAGATTGTCCTGAGGGCTCCTGGCTAAGTCTCTTACTTGTGTGAAGGCTAATGGCAAACAGGTACTCACTTGTTTCTTTGTGACCTTTCTGGTTGACATGACTGGTGACTTTCACCTGCTTTGAAATCACTTATTTAAGTCTGGCCTATCCTGTAAAGCCTTTCAAATGTGCCGTCCCGTGCCCGTGGTGAAATTAACCACTCTCTCCTTCAGGCCTTAATTCCCAGGGCACTCACATCACACTCAGTCTTTCCCTTTCTAGACAGATTCCTTCGATGGGGGAGCCACACATTAGTTATCTTTGTGTTTATAAACGCCTCACCTCAAAGCAAGGAATGAGTTTATGGTTATTATGTAAAAGACCAAGTGTGCATCTAAGCTTAACTATTACAATCAAGTCTCTGTTGCAGTCTTACTAGTGCACCTTGTCATTTCACGTAACTGTCAAATTATTGGAGTGAGATAAAAATGAGCTTGAAACAATTCCTGATCTTTCTGACCTGGCACCTAATTACAGAAATTTAGCATTCTTTGGGGAATGGGCAACAAGGCAGGCACTTTTTGTAAAAACAAAAGAATGGGGCCTATCTTATTGGGTCAGGTTTTCTTTTGACAGACACATGAGATAAAGGCTCGGTACAGAAACACTGGCTATAAAAAGCAAAATTAGGGCACCTTGGCATCAAGTTGGAGCGAATAGTTTCAGTGATGTAATGGGATACACTAGTGTGCTCTCATTGCTAGAAAGGCTGTGGAGACATTCAGGTATGACCGTGCTGATGTGATTTTCTTCTGTCAGGACCTTGCAAAATGGAAAGATCGTCGAAAAAGCTACACTTCAGATCTGCAGAAAAAGAAAGAAGAGAGGGAAGAAATTGAAAAGCTGGCACTTGAGAAATCCGAGAAGAACTCTAAGACACTTAAGGAAATGCAGCAGGACAGGTAATAAGACTGAATGTGTAACATGTTTGGAGATACCAATGTTAGAAATCTTTTGTGTAGTATGAACTAAATATCCATTAATATTATACTTATCAAATATCCAGTGTATCTTCTTTTGTTCTGTATTGAAAAGCAAAGCAATACTATGATAAATAGTGATTTGAATTGACGTATGAAATGGTGCTTTCAAAAAGGTGTGTTCATCATTTTCCATTGTATGCATATATGTAGAATTTAGGGAAGTTGGTGATGTTTGAGGCAGAAAGTAAACCATTTTTTCTCTTTTTAAAATTTGTTTAGTAATAGACTGGTGAACTGAGACAACTTTCACCCTATTTTAATAGAGAATGTATATTTTAAAGGAGACTATATAAACGTGAAAGTTTTTTCTTCTATATTGCAACATAACAGAATAAAGGTCAAATTTAAATTTCCCTGCTTAGCAATTACTGTGGGATATTTACACATTAGGGAGAAGGCAAATATGCTTTCAGGATAATGTCAAAAAGGAAATGTGCTGTAAGGCAAAATTCAACAAAGCTTCTTTGTTCCCTAGAAGCCAACGGTAAACACAGTTTCATTCACTTAACTACAACACAGTACAAGAAGTGCCCCTTGCTAACCAATAGAGACGAGACTATTATGTTAATATTTCTATCAATGGTGGTTTTTGAATTTTATAAACTAACATTGCACTTTATAACATTATGGAAGTCTTAAGTATGTTTAACTATAGATCAACATCTATATTAACTACATTAAGTTTACCATTAAAATTCAGTTCTATTGTTCTTCAGAATAATTACTTTAACCTGAACTTGTCTGTTCAAATTCTATTAAACAGTATGAAATTATATTATAATTATAAGTCACTAAGTTATCTTAATGCAAATCTGAGTCTTTTTCTGACTTTGAGTCTTTTATTTTTATTAAATTATTATGAATTGCATGCAGGATAAAAGCTTGTAACACTGTCAAGGAATCTACCTATTTGGAGTCTTCAAACTGCTTGTCAGTTACTTAATGCATGTTTGGAAGAGTTATAAAGTGCTAAATAAAAGGGTGAATAATCCCTTATTAAAATTTTTATATTGGGTTGGCAAGATAACTTACTTGGATAGCATATTTGCTTTGACATGCACAGAACCCAAATTCAAGTCAGGACCCCACTGCACTGGAGGAAGATTGGTGCTATTCTCTCTCTGAAAAAAGCCAAAGCTAACTCAGAGCAGTGATGCTAAACTGACATCACAAACAATACATGAGGTTTTGTTATTAAAGCATCTTTACAATTAAGAAAATATTCTGAAGTATTTGGGAATTTCTTTGAAAATTCCCAGCTCTTAAAAAACAAGGGTAGCCAGACTGTGTCTTGGTCTTTGTGAGAACTATGGTGGTTAAGGGGAGGGGTGGGGGTGGGGCACAGAACTTTAGTGGAGAGTATGGTGCCTTACACTCACTGTACATGGATGTGAAATTAAACCCCTGGTATAATAGTTGGTAATGTGTGCTCTTAATCAGGTGTGCCACCACCTTGCCATCATATAATTTTGTAAAGCTCTATTAATTCATTGATAAAATGCGGAGGACCTAAAGACAATACAATAAAAAATATTCAAACTCTTAGAGGTATAGTATGGCATAAAATTGCTTGTATTTATCCCACATTGTTAACAATATGTTAATATTGACTCTTTGGGAAGCCAGTAGTTAAAACATTTCAAAGTATTTTCTATGCTAATTACTAAATAAAAGTTATCTCTCCATCTCTGTGTGTCACAGTAATAGTAATAACTTTTTGTACATGTGTGTTTCTTTCTGCTAAGGGAATCCCGAAATCAAATGACTGCAATTACATCAAGGAGGAGAATCTACTCACATGATGATGTACTGAATGAAGAAATTTTCTCTCCTCCAGTGACTATGTCAGAAACACATGACCAGAGTGAGAGAGCAGAAGAGATGGGAACAACTTACCCTACAGAAATTCCTAAACATGATTCTACCACTTTGGTGAAAAGAGAAGATAGTGTAGCCGCTGAAATCCCGCTTCCTTCTAATAGTACAGCAGAGGGACAACGCCCAGCCTCTTTGTCTTCTCAGCTTTTGCTGAGCACACAAATGGAGTCCACTCGAGTTTCAACTTCTCTCCCCAGAAGTTACCAGAAAACTGATACAGCCAGGTTAACATCTGTGGTCACACCGAGACCTTTTGGCTCTCATTCAAGGGGAATCTCATCACTCCCAAGATCCTACACGGTAAAATTATTCCCAGTTCATCTAGTCTGTTCTCAAGAGCCAAAGGCTGGTGAATTTGTGTAGAGGTTTAAATAACATGTAGTTGATGTGTAAGACATACACATATCTTACCTAGAAAGCAGCTTGTTTTAGCCCATTTAGACACAGTGTGAGTTTAACACTTTTGATATAGCAACAATGCAAAATCGACTAAGATGTAAGTTCAATGAAAGTAGAGCTGATGTGTTTTAAAGAATAAGATACAGCCTAAAGCAGAACATTTTTTAGATGTTATATTTTCCCAAATATGCCTTTTGTAAGAGATTAAGTTGAAAGATAGGAAGCTAGTTCAATTACTTTGGCTTACAAAGCAGGCATTTCATAGGTTTGACCTAAATGTTTTCTGGTGCTATTATACAACTCTCTTTTTTAATGTTTTCTAAATTTACTAGAAGTGGAAATCTTTGGATGTAGTTCCTAACATTATCTGTTAGTACAAAATAATGTTTCTACTTATATTGAGATTCTTAAGGACATAGAATATATAATAATTTGCCTTGAGAATGAAAAAGTACCACAAAATAATGTATTGATTTTAATTCTGTAAGTTTAATATTGCATAAATATCACTACTTTATTGATAATCACACAACCAATTCTTTTCCTAAATTTAAAGAGAGAAAACGTTTGATTAAAAGTTAAAGTTGAGGGAAAATTGAGGGAATTCTTTTTATTTAAATATTTAATTTATTCCCTTTTGTTGCCCTTGTTGTTTTAATGTTGTAGTTATTATTGTTGTCGTTGCTGTTGGATAGGACAGAGAGAAATGGCGAGAAGAGGGAAAGACAGAGAGGGGGAGAGAAAGATAGACATCTGCAGACCTGCTTCACCACCTGTGAAGTGACTCCTCTGCAGGTGAGGAGCCAGGGGCTTGAACTGGGATCCTTAAGCCGGTCCTTGCACTTTGTGCCATATGAGCTTAACCCGCTGCACTACCGCCTATCTCCCAGATTGAATTCTATCTAAATTAGCCAGGAAAAAATCTTGACTGTTATAGTAAGTGAAATACAGATACATCTGACAACAAAGAATTAAATAAACTTGATCGATACTATAACATATCATAGGTGATTTATAGACTCAGAAAATATTAGGAAAAGGTATTGTAAATATGTTACCATCCCTAAAATTTAAAATGCTACAGGTTGGTAAGGAAAATACTGACAGTAGAAAAATGGACATAGAAGGATATAAAATGGATATAAGGTGGGGTTGTGGTGCACCTGGCTGGGCACACACATTACAGAGTACAAGGACCTGAGTGCAAATCCCTGGTCCCCACATGCAATGGGAGGCTGCACAAGTGGTAAAGCAGTGCCACAGGTGTCTCTCTCTCTCCACCTCTTATCTCCTCCTCTCCTCTCAGTTTCTCTTGGTTTCTATTGAAAATAAATAAATAAAGATATTAAAAAAGAGAAGTATATATAGAAATGAATAGTTAGTTTAAGGGAGGAATGATTTAAATTATTTGTAACACAAAACACACACATGCATTTTCAATTTTATTAGAGCAAGAATGAAATATTCAATACTTTATCATCACATTCACAAAGATTTTAGATGTTCACATGTCTTGTGCTAGGAAAGAAAAGTTGTAGAGAAACTGCCATTCTTACACACACACACACACACACACACACACACACACACACACACACACACACACATGAAATATCTATACAAATGCTTAGAAATATGTGCACACACATCTCTATGCATGTATTCTTTGGTCTAATAGATCTAGTTTGGGATTGTGTACTATAAAATACTTTGGTTATAAATACTCTGAGTATTTGATGCATATTTTTGCAAGTTATAGAAAACATTGATTATAATATGAAATGAAAAAATTATAGAGAGCCATCATATGGAGTAAAGGAATATGTTTCAAACTTTCAGCAATAGTTACTTTACTTTGTTGTGGGAGTATAATAGTTTATAAACCATTACACTTTATATTTGCAAACAGAAATAGAGTTAACATAATGCCAAGTTTGGAATGTTTTCTATTTAGATGGATGCGGCTTGGAAGTATAACGGAGATGTGGAAGGTGTTAAGAGAACTCAGAATACTTGTGTCAACACTTCTGTGCAAAAGCCTGACCCCAGTCAGCTTACATCCAGTTTGCCCAGTGAGAGAGAAACAGTGGCAGAGGAGGTGACAAGAGTACCCTCTCCTATAGCTTCGCTCTCACCTTCTTCCCAAGACCAGTCTGTCACTTCTCAGGTTACATTGTCTTCAACATCTGGTCTGGACTTAATGTCTGAGTCTGGAGTAGGGAGAAGCTCACCACAGAGAGAGGTCTCAAAATCACAGGTGAGTTTGGGAAGACTGTTACCACTCTTCAGAAACATAAGTATTTCTTTCTAGAAGCCATATTTCTAATGTTTGAGTGTTACAGATTCTGTCAGTGTGTAAAATGATACTGTACATTTAATTGTTTTTATTGGGAGGATTAATGCTTTACAATACATTACATAGTAAGTACATATGTGAAATTTCTCAGTTTTCTGCAGAACACTCTAACCCCTAGCCTAGGTCCTCCTCCACCATCATGCATCAGGACCTGCAAGTCCACGTTCTGCTTTGTGTTTCTCCTTTTGTTGTTATTTCTCAATTTTGGTCTGAGTGAGATCATTCCATATTCATTCTTCTCTTTCTGGCTAATCTCACTTAACATGATCCCTTGAAGCTCCATCCAAGGTGAATTCACCATTTTTAACAGCTGAGATATATCTGTATATATCTATAGGAATATTTATCTACTTCCTCACAATTTTCTCAGCCACTCATCTGTTTTTGGGCACCTGGGTTGCTTCCAGGTTTTGGTTATTACAAATTGTACTGCTATGTACATAGGTACACACAGATCTTTTTTGGATGGGTGTGTTTGGTTTCTTAGGATCTATCTCCAGGAGAGGAAATTGCAGGGGTTTAGAACAGGCATTTCTAGCCTTCTGAGATTTCTCCAGACTGCTCTCCACAGGGGTTGGGCCAATTTACATTTCCACCAGTTTTTAAGTGAAGTAGGTAGGTATCATCCAGCTTTTGACCATATGAATCTAGATTTTTTTGTGTGTGATTTGTATGCAATGAAACTTAAAAAAAATCTTTTTATTTATTTATTATTCAATAGAGACAGAGGGAAATTGAGAGGGGGAAAAGGAGGTAGAGAAGGAAAGAGACAGAGAGACACCTGCAGCCCTGCTTCACCACTCATGAAGCTTTCCTCTTGCAGTTGGGGACCAGGGGCTTGAACCTAGGTCCTTGTGCACTGTGATGTGTGCGCTTAACCAGGTGCACTACCACCTGATCCTGAAATGAAACTTTTTAGACCAAGCTCTTTTCCATTTTTGTTTTTTATTTGCCACTTGGGGCTTTACCCCTCTGGGGTGACATTTTCAGACAGAAAAAGCTTCACAGCACCAAAGCTTCCTTCAGCGTCATAGGAACTCAATTTAGATTGTACATGTGACTAGCTGTTTTTTTCTGTCCTTCTAATTGCAGTGGTTATTTTCTTCTACTTTTGCTCAGCAGTCTTGACTTTTAGATGAAGGAATCATATGAGATGTTTCAGATATAGATATAATTGATAAATGAGCAATAAAAGCCCTTTTAAGGGAATTATTTGACTTACCAGAAGTTCTAGTCTTTAAGGACAGAGAAGATCATTCTCTATTAACAGTTTTGCTACTTTTAGTATTAATTTGTAAAAGTCTGGAATTTTTTGCCTCTTTCCTTGTTTCCTGGTAGGAATATTGAAGCTTTGTAAAAGCATGGCAATATTTTCTCTAACGTTTTGAATCAAAACTAAGTCACATTTTTGCATAGAGAAACAAAAAAATACATCATGACTTTCTGACAACTCTATATATAGTAGTATGAATCTCCTGTAATGGATGAGATTTTAGTTGTTTTTGTTTTGTTTTGTTTTGTTTGTTTTCTAGGTTTAATTTAACACTTACTGGTGCCTTACTAGATTATATTTGTTTTTTTCTGGTATAGCATAAGGGGTATAACTTGGTTTGTTGTACTGTTCACAAGTATGAAATAATTTGATATAGCATAATTATTTAGTGTCCTTAGATTTGAGTTACTACATAAACACTTTTTTACGTACTTGAACTTTTTTTCCTGATTATAAAGTATTATATTCTTAAGAAAAATTAGGGGTTCGCAGTGGGTTAAGTGCATGTGGCTCGAAGCATGCAAGGACCAGCATAAGGATCCTAGTTCGAGCCCCCAGCTCCCCACCTGCAGAGGCGTCGCTTCACGGGCAGTGAAGCAGGTCTGCAGGTGTCTATCTTTCTCTCCAACTCTCGGTCTTCACCTCCTCTCTCTGTTTCTCTTTGTCCTATCCAACAACAGCTATAACAACAAGGGCAACAAAATGGGGAAAATGGCCTCCAGGAACAGTGGATTCATATGTAGTGCAGGCACTAAGCCCCAGTGATAACCCTGAAGGCAAAAAAAAAGAAAAATTAGAAATACAGGAAAATATGCATGATAAATATTTTGGCTTGTTTCAGTTTACCCATATAGTCTTGCATAAACATATCTAAATTTCTTCAGCTTGCCAGAGTCATTAGTTATAAGCTATTGTGGTTCACTTTAAGAGAATTGGAAATACATAATTATCATCATATGTTTAGATGTATGAGTACAATAGCCTATGCTCTGTGTAGGAAACAAAAGATGTCAGTGAGTGAACAATAAATACAGAAGCAAGAAGTTGTGTTATAGTAATCACATAATTGCACATTTACCTTCATTTTGTCAAAATAGAAAATGCAACAAAGCAGTCTGATTAATGTATTGTATGCTGGGTGGTAACTCCCCTGGGGGTGGCAGCTGATTTAGCTGTATCTGTGGATTAAGAAAAAGAAGTTAAACTTGGCACAGGGCGTGTATCAGGTTATTGCATTTCAGAGGAAACTGAATTAGCATGACATGGCTTCAGGTTTCATCATTAATGGATTTATGTTCCTTTGTTACCAACCTTGAAATTATATTCTACTAAGCAAAATAAGGCTCTTTAACAGAAAATTTTGTAACAGAAAATTTTGGGTATTGTTCAACACACACACACATACACACACACACACACACACACACACACACACGCCCCATACATACTTGTCAATCCCAATTAGGTTAGAGGTCCGATTTTACACTATGAAGAAAGTGGTTTGTGTAGCTGAATCATTACTGAGAAGTGATGTTCTGACTCAGAAGAGGAGTATAAATAAATTAAACAATCAGTGAATCATAAGTCAAGGGTGTTTGCAACAGTCCTCTTAACTTTTGTACAAACTTTATAGTTCTAGGATTTCATAAAGCAGGAAAAAAATGCATGTCTAAACATCTAGCTGTACTTGTTTTATTTCTTTTTCTTTTCACTTTTGTTGCTAATCTCTTTCTCCAGATTTCCCCTTGATGATTTCTCCAAGATCTTTTTCATTCCTGCCTTTACTATGGTAATTCCTCATCTGTGCAAACATTTTATAGGTAACCACACATATTTGTACATTCTATACAAGGGTGACAACAGATGAATTTGCGTGATGCCAGATTAGACTTAATAATTTCTTTATCACAAAGCCTTCAGTGGGACTCTGTGCTCTACTCAGTGACAGTCAAAGCACTTACGATTGGACTGAAGTCCCTCCTGGCTGGTTATAAACTTTCTGGGGTGGCCCAACAGCACTGCTTTATAATAATAAGTGAAATGTGGACTGTGAGATGGTACAGTGGGCAAGGTCCTAGACAAACATAAGGTATTGAGTTCAATCTCCAGCATCACATGTGCCAGAGTGATGTTCTGTTTCCTTTTCCCTTTCTTGCTCATTCTTCCTAATTTTTACTCATAGATAAATACATCTTCAACAAACAAAAAAGGGTGAGGGTGGTGGTTTATCTGGTTGAGGCACATATTATAATGTACATCCTTGAACCTAGGTTCAAGTCCCTGCTCCCCATCTGCAGTGGGGGAAGCTTTGTAAGTGGTGAAGCAGTGCTATAGGTCTCTCTCTCTCTCTCTCTCTCTCTCTCTCTCCTTTTTCTACCTCTTCTGTCCCTCTTGATTTCTTTCTGTCTATATCCAATAAAAATATTTTTTAAAAATTGAGGCATAGAGTGGTTTATTACTTGTTCACTTCCATACAGGGCATCAAGTGTTGCAATCAAGATTTGAACCACACAAGGTTCAAATACGACCTTGTGTATGACCCAGGGTTGCTTTACATAGCACTGTGTTGTGGGAAAGAGGGAACATAGGTGCTTTAGCCATAGACAACCATGTGCTTTGTCTCAAGACATTATATACTTTCATGAATACATCATATATATTTGTTCTCACTGTTGTCCCACTTGAAAATGTTCATTTAACCCACCCCTGTATTTTGAAGTTCTCTTGTTCCTTCAAAGACCCAAAGGGTCACTTCTTTTGTGAACCACAATATCTTTTTCCTGTGGTGGAAATTGAACTTTTGCACTCAAAAGTTTCACTCAGTTCTTCCTTGTTTCCTGTGTTTATCCTTTCTACATAGCTGGCATTTAAGTATTTGCTGACTTGAATTGCATTCAAGGCCTTGATTACTAAGTTGAAGTATGAGCTTGATCTCAGAGGTAATTTGGGTCTTTATAGGTTCTTTAATGTGGGAATTTTAAGATTAAGAGGTGCTTTAGGAGTGTAAACACTATCATGTTACATAGAATTAAGAAAACAAAGTATGAGGGCAGGGACTGGTTAAGAATCTGTTGCAGAACTGGGGTTATAAGGTAGTTCATGCCATAAAGAGGAAAAGGTATTAAGAAGGAAAGAACTCAATATGACCTCATGTAAAATCTGCCCACAGGAATTTTTTTCTGCCATTTCCATTGTTGAGCTAGGGGCTTATTTCTTTCTGTTCTATCTTTTCCCCTTACTTTCCTGTTTTCTATTTCTATCTCCTTTTTTCTATTGCTTCTTTCCTTGTCTCTCTCACCATTCCTGGATGATAAGATAACCCTGGTCTGACTGAAATCAAGAGAAGAGTGACTTCCAGAGGCCTTCTTTCTCTGCCTCACAGATTTGACTTTTATGTTTCTATCCCCCCCAGCCCCCCCCCCAAATAGTTCCTGCCTGTAGGTTTTTTTCTTTTCTATGCTGTTAGAGTCCTCTGCTCAGACCCCCAAATCCATATTTCCAGAGTTACTATTTAGAATTTTTGGAAATACTATCACCAGGTAGAAGAGCACACATGGAAGGAAGGAAGCTGTTTATATGCTCACTTCCTAATACTCAAGCCTCTGGTAGTGCCCCTTGTAGATACATCCAGATCTTACGAATCACAACTTTATCCCATGCAATTTTCTTGCTTGTCACCTTTGTTAGACCTTATTTGTGAGGGTAGGAAGGGAGCCCGTCTTGCTTGCTGTCCCCACAGTGTTAGGTTCTGTGATTGTTGACAGTGGATTTCTAAGGGCCTTAAACCTAAGTATGAGAGAGTTAAGTAAGATTTTCTTAAGTCGGTCAGGACACTGCTTAACCAGCATCTATATCATGTATGAAACAGCTTCCATGGGAGAAAAAAGTAATTATTGGACATCAAGCTTGTGCCATGATGCCCTTTGGAATGCTTCATTTAATCCTTTGAATAACTTTGCAAAGTAAGTGTTTTATTCTGACTTTTAACAATAAAATATTTGATTTGAAAGTTATGAAACATACCCTAGGTTGGTTAAATTCTTAGACCACAATAGTAATTTCTTTGCCACTGATACATTTTTTTTTCCAAATATGACATGTTTACACTTGGGAACTGCCTTATATATAAAACACCAGATGTTGACTTGTTTAACTTTGCCATATCATTTTAAAGTAGAGTCAACAGGGGCTAAAATGTCTTCTTGTTCATAAAAATAAGTTCAATTTTAAAATTATTGAGAGGATATATATATCAGAACTAGGTCTATTTTTCTTTTTCCTCCAGGGTTAGCTCTGGAGTTTGGTGCTGGCACTAGGAATCTGCTGCTCCTGGTGGCCGTTTTTTCCATTTTATTGGATAGGACAGAGAGAAATTGAGAGAGGAAGGGAAGATAGGGAAAAAGAAAGACACCTTCAGACCTGCTTCACTGCTTGTGAAGCGACCCTCCCCCCCCCCCCCCCCCCGCAAGTGGGGAGCTGGGGGCTCCAACCCTTATCCTTAGGAGGGTCCTTGCTCATTGTGCATTTTACCTGGTGCACCACCACTCAGCCCTACATGGTCTGTTTCTAGTTTGAAATTTACCCCATAGGCTGAAAGAAGCTACTCACAATTTCAAACCAGGTATGGCATAATAGCTGGCATGCTCTGTAACTGAAGTTCTGAAAGTTTTTTGGAAGATGGCAATGAGAAAATTATTTGGAGAATTTGGAGGTGCCCAGAGTAATTAGAAGTGGAGACCACGGCGTAAACCAACACAATAATGAGGCAAGATAGAAGCTGGGT
The DNA here is from genome assembly GCF_950295315.1 of Erinaceus europaeus. NCBI lineage: Eukaryota > Metazoa > Chordata > Mammalia > Eulipotyphla > Erinaceidae > Erinaceus > Erinaceus europaeus. The sequence goes on from NC_080166.1 coordinate 92,220,775, forward strand.
TTATTCCAGGTGGCTTTATGGATTGTATACTAGGTATCATTTATTAAATTTATGTGTGTGATGGAGTGTAGGGGTGGGGAGCAGTTAGGGTAAGGGATAGAGAAGAGATCCAGGTCTAGTGTTTCTAACGTGGGCCCTGATTAGATAGAGATTAATTAACCTGTGCAGGTAAAACAAGAAATAGAGGAGCAGGTTTGAGGCAGAAGTTTAATTGGTGGTATATTGGATTTTGTGGTGGAAGACATAACCATTGATAAGTGTACTTGGGAAAATCTGTATTCAAATTAGTAAGATTGACTGGGGTGAACAGCATCAAAATGCAAATAGAAGAGAAAGAAGAGGAACACAATAGTGAGTGCAGGGTTGGGAAAGGCAAGAGCAAGGAGGGTAATGAGACACCGAAGATAGGATATTGATTAGTAGGTAAGAGATAAGCTTGGAATGGATTGAGTAGACTTGTAAGATTAGCAAACTCACCACTTTCTCTGCAGTTGAAAAGTGAGGAAAATAGGTAGAGTTTGTTGTTGGCAAAGAGCAGTGCTATGAATTGAGAGCTAGTTACTTCAAGTTCTCATCTCAGATCCCAAGAAAAAAAGATGGTTTGGAAACATGAGTTTAGAAATAAAATGTTACACATTTCGTCTAGTATTTATGACTTTATAGTCTGAGGTTATGTTTAACATTTACTTCACTGTATCCATTTAAATAGATAACTTGAATTTTAAAAATATATTTATTTATTTTCCTCTTGGTTGCCCTTGTTGTTTTATTGTTGTTGTTCTTGATGTCGTGATTGTTAGGAAGAGAGAAGTGGAGAGAGGAGGAGAAGACAGAGATGGGGAGAGAAAGATAGACACCTGCACAACTGCTTCACCAGCTGTGAAGCGACTCCTGTGCAGGGGGGTAGCCGAGGGCCTGAACGGGGATCCTTATGCGGGTTCTTGCGCTTTGCGCCACCTGCGCTTAACCCGCTGCTCTCCTGCCAGACTTTTAAAATGAACACATATATCCACTGAGAAAGGTTTGAGAATGTCTTTTAAATTTGTTAGTATTTAAGGCTGTTTTTCTTTATTTCCTGTTTGTGATCATATAAATCTTATCATTGCTGTTCCAGAGCATCATGTTTTTGCTTGAAAAATCATAACTATTAGTGAATTACCTATATTTAATTGTACCTAATTTGAGGCACATTATTTTTGTAAATGCTAATATGTTTATCAACTACTACTATGTAGCATTAGCAAATGAAACCATTTATGATATTTTTAAAATACTTTTAAATATTTTATTTATTGGATCAAAACAGAGAGAAATTGAGAGGGGTGGGGAGACAGGGAGAGAGACAGAGAGACACCTGTAGCTTCACTACTTGTGAAGCTTCTCCCCTGCAGGTGGAGACCAGGGGCTTAAACCTGAGTCTTTGCACATTGTAATGTGAGTACTTAACCAGGTGCACCACTGCCTGGTCCCCTTTATGATATATATATATAATCAGTCATCAAGAATCTAGTTTCCACACTAATTATTTATTTCCTGGTCCTATCCAGTTCAAAAGGTAATTCTTGGGGTTGGGTGGTGCACCTAGTAGAGTGTATGCTACCATGCCCAATGACAAAGGTTCAAAACTCATGTCCCCACCTCTAGGGCAGGGGCTTCATGAGCAGTAGAGCAGTGCTGCAGGTGTCTCCTTCTGTTATACCCCTATCCTCTATCAAAGCTGAAGTTAAAAAAAAAAAAAGAAAAAAAATTGTTGGTGTTTGCTCAGACACCAAACTCCAAACCCTAGTGGTAATCCTGGAGGCAAAAACAAAAAACAGCAACAAAAAGCAATTCTCTCATCATTTCAAATCAAAATACCCTCCCTTCTTTTTGGTTCATTCTGGGGCCTCCTGTAGTGTGATTTAATGAAGCCCAGGTGGCCTTTTTCATTGTCTTTATTTTAGAGATATAGAGGGAGAGTTATCACAGTCCCACTCTGCCATCTCTGGAGCCTCCCTTGGTATCATGGTGCTCCCATGTAGTGTCTGGGCTAGAACACAGGGCCTTGAACATGGTAAGATGCACACTGTACTGGTGAACTGTCTACCTCCTGGTCCCCTACACATAACTTTTGGGAATACTCACATGAAATATATCTTGCAAAGATAAACAAGGAAGTGAAAATCCTGAAATCATTGTTGAATAGTTTATGTTTGACTATTTTACAAATATGTTTCCCTTCAAGGAGTGCCAGGGATAACATAATTAAAACAAAACAAACAAAACCCCAGAATTCTATATGGATGCCTAATGGACTGTAATATAGGGGAAAAGCCTCATCTGGAGTCTCTGGGGCCCTTATCTTAAAATTCTAGATACCTACTTCATATTTTCTCCATAGCTGCTCAGGAGGGAGATGATCTGTTTGAGATTTCCCTTTGAAAATAGTATTTTTTTGAGCCTTTAAATGGATGTTGTTGTGACAGAGGTCTCTTCTAGCTCCGTGACATGATTTGAGGCCAACTGGTTATTGACAAAAATGGATCTGTAATTGTCCTTGTGGTTCTTTTCTTGTCTGAGTATAATCTCAAAGACCACAGTCTGCCATGCTGCAGCCACAGTGAGGTTGTCACCATCTGTGAACTATTTCAGAGGACATTATGTGCTCTCTGTATTAGCTCATCTCTGTAATATGTTCCAGCAGAAGTTTCTTTACTCCCATGGCAAAATCTGCCCTTCTGCTAAAAAAGGAGCCTCCTTCTATTGCTTCAGCTCATTCTCTTAATCATATCTTTGTTACTAAGGGTAATGTTCACCTGCTGTCTTGCCCAAAGTACTCTTTCTTTTTGTAGTTGAGATTACTAAAACCCCATCCTCTATTAAACAAACAGACAAACAAAACCTCTTATAACTCAGTAGATTCTGCACTTATGTTAGTTTTTTTTATGGGGGGAGTGGTATAGATGTGCACTTATTTTCATTGAGTCATCTCTAATTTAAGTGTTTGTTGGTTCTGGTTAAGGGAGAGAGCTAACCAATAATTATATCTATTAATAGCTGAGTGTTGTTATGTTCTGGGGGTAGGTGTCCTTCTGGCTAATTATTAATGAGTGTTCTCACTAACTATATATGGGTTTCTGTATTTAAACTGCTTTACAAGTTTCTTGATGAAATCTTTGCTATATTTTTAGCCATATTTTTTTCCTTAAAAAATCCCATTTCCTGGGGAGTCGGGCTGTAGCGCAGCGGGTTAAGCGCAGGTGGCGCAAAGTGCAAGGACCAGCATAAGGATCCTGGTTCGAACCCCGGCTCCCCACCTGCAGGGGAGTCGCTTCACAGGCGGTGAAGCAGGTCTGCGGGTGTCTATCTTTCTCTCCTCCTCTCTCCATTTCTCTCTGTCCTATCCAACAACGACGACAACAATAATAACTACAACAATAAAAACAACAAGGGCAACAAAAGGGAATAAATAAAATAAAATAAATATTAAAAAAAAAAACCATTTCCGGTAGTCGGGCCGGCAGTAGCGCAGCGGGTTAAGTGCGCATGGCACAAAGCACTAGGACCGGCTTAAGGATCCCTGTTTGATTCCTCAGCTCCCCACCTGCAGGGGAGTTGCTTCACAGGTGGTGAAGCAGGTCTGCAGAGGTCTCTCTTTCTCTCCCCTCTCTGTCTTCCCCTCTCTTTCCATTTCTCTCTGTCCTATCCAACAAGGATGACATCAACAACAACAATAATAACTACAACAATAAAACAACAAGGGCAACAAAAGGGAATAAATAACTAAATATTAAAAATTTTTTTTAAAAATCCCATTTCCTCCATAGAAGAGTCAACAATTACTTCTAGAGAGCAGGTGAATTTTTAATTTCTCTTTATCCCCCAAAGTGCTAAGCACTGTGTCCTTTATGAGTTAGTTGAATACTAAATATCTGCTGAACAAATAACCAAGTAAATATTGTTATAACACTTGACTTTCTGTCCATTAAAGCAAGTAAGTTTTTGAAATCTTATTTTCAAGTGCCTCCATTTTAATTCTCATGTTACTACTACAACTCATTACATAAAACTGGTTCTTGATTTTAAACTTGTTTTATATATAGTATAACTTAAGCCATGTAGGTCTTAGGCTTTGGTTTGGCTGCCTAATAAAAATGCACGTCTTTTTTCCCCCTGGAAAATAAAGTAGCTTTGGGAAGATTTTTTGTTTGTTTGTTTTGCCAGTTAAGTCCAAGTTCTTTACGATTATGAATCAAAGAAGCAAAGTACTAATGTGCAGGTCTCATGTTAAAATCCATGGCTATTGCTTCCTCACAACAAAAAAAATTATGAAAGACAAAATGTTCACATAATATACTCATAATACATAAAATATACTTTATAAATAGCTTTGAGAAGCTTGCAAAACACAGAATTTTGTCACTGTGTGACAAAATGAAAATGAAATAGAGACATGAAAATAGACTAATACCTGTTGTCCAAGAGGAAATTGTTTTGGAGCTTATGGGTTTTCTATGAGGCAGAAATTATGGCCTATGGATCAAAGTGTCCTAGTCAGACTTCTCCTGGTATCTTAGTTATTCCCCAGGGATGATTATTGTTCTAACTGTGAAGCTTGAGTAGCACCTCTGCTTTTTACACTTGAGTTTCCCATAATAATAAGATAAGCAACATTGCCAACATTTCAGATGCCCAGTATTTCAGGTGCCCATGAAAGGGCAGATCCAGTCTTAGGTGGGTCTTATTTGTAGCAATTAGTTGTCTACCACCCCTTTGAAATTATTCATGTAAGTATGTTACGTGTTGGAAGTTGGTTTTTTCATATAAATTTCCTGTAAATTAACCCTAGAGTTGTGATGCAAAAACCCAACTTGTACCAATGACCAGCCAACTTATAGAACTAATATGGATAAAAATATTTATAGGAATATTTAAGTTATTATAGCAGAAACATATTCAATTAAACTAGAATAAAATGAAGACTTTAACAAACCCAAAGAATAAAAGAATGAAGTGTCTGGCTTATCATGACATAATTCAAGTACTCCTTGCCTGCAGTCTTCCTTCTTTCATGGATAGACTTTCCTCCATGTGGGTGCCAGAGATACCTGATCCCACAGTTTCATGTTTGTTTTCAGGATCAGTTCAGCGACATGAGAATTAGCATAAACCAGAAGCCTGGCAACAGTATTGTCTTGGGGTTTACAGTAAAATGGGATTTTTCTGGGATCTCCATAGCGTCAGTTGAAGCAGGTAAGTCACGGATTTATCTTTTCTTAACTTTCCTCTTTTTTGTTAGTGTATCCTGTTTATAAAAACTTTGTAAAAATTAGTTCATCTGATGGAAGAGAAGAAAGCTTGTGAAAAATTCAGGAGTAAAGAGAAGGGTTATAAAGTGATACTGTTTGTTCTTTCTCTGATCACTTTTAGAATTGAAGAGTCTCACTCTTGTGATTTTCATGGACTTCCTTTGTCAAAAGTTTAGACTTGATATTTGAAAATCTTAACTATTTAATTGAAGGTGCAGAAATAACTTCCCACAAGCAGCTCTGTTTGTGGTAGATATGCATATCACCTAGTAAGTCGATGTTTTCTAAGTATCCTAAACTATCTGTTGCCCATGGAGCCCTCAGGATGCTTTGGAATACTTACAAAAGAGTTATCCCTTCCAAACCAGGTTTATACCAAGAAAAGCTTAGGAACTCTTAGAAAAATATTGCAAAGCTGAAAAATTAGAATAAAAACTGTTCTATTTAAGAGAAATTCTTCCTCTATGTATTGTAGTCATTAACAACTTGAATGCTAACTGGCTACTTCATTGAAATCTTGAGACTGTTATTTTAGTTAGATAACTAAGTAGTTTTGAGTATTACTGTTTTCTTCACTATTGTAGAGTATACTTGTTTTGGAGACTCAAATAAAGTGTGATATATTTCACATCTATTTAAAATTAATTTTTCCTTAGAAAGTTAGTAAGAAGTTTTATTGAACAAATGAAACTTTTTCTCCTTTGCATATTAAGGACATTTCATACTTTAAAATAAAAAGCGATATTTCTGTGTTATTGCTATTCAAATATTTGATGATTTAAAAGCAATCATAATACATATCCACCTGAAAAATAAGAGAAATGGTTAGATTAGCATATTAACAATTCGCTTTTTTCCTTAACTAAACAGTGACTAGCAGGACACTGGATTTAAAAAAAATGTCTAATTTTATTGCCTTATTTAGGTAGTCCAGCAGAATTTTCTCAGCTACAGGTAGATGATGAAATTATTGCTATTAACAACATCAAGTTTTCACGTAAGGACACAAAAGAGTGGGAGGAAGCCATGGCTAATGCTCAGGAGACTGGAAACCTAGTCATGGATATCAGACGCTATGGAAAGTCTGGTGAGTTGGTTTTATCAGAGTGTGTGTCTCTTTAAATTGGGAACTGGTCTTTGGCAGGTGGTTATAACAGCTACAGTAACTTCATTTTATTTTAGTTTTTGCCTTAACAGTGTTCTGTGGTGACAAATAATGAATATGCTTCCTTGCACTATTCTGTCTGAAAACTCGCACTAGCAAGTTTATTGAACTCTGAATTTTATTGTCTGATTTATATGCCAGAATGATTTTGAATGCAATATCAATTGAAAGCTCTTGTAGTTTGATCTGAATTTGGGAGACAAATAATAATGGTAGGAATTATACTGCGATTTAAATTTCTCTATACAACCATAGTTGTAATTGGTAAGAGAGTTGTAGTCATACGGTATTTATTTTCATAGAATTTCCAGTATACCTTCCACTGTCATCTCCTAGTTAACTGAGATAGGGAATAGCATTAAGCTTCCCTAGATTAACAATTTAAGATATAAAAATTGACTGTTTAGTCCTGGTGTGCAGAAAAGTTCAAAAAATTTGCTAGTCTTTTCATTATTAAGCTAATCTAACCCTGTTTGCTTTGGAAGGTGGTCTATTGGTCAAACCTCTCAACTCTTCATTTCTTCTGCACATGACCTGATTTGTCTGTCTTTCATGAGTGTGTGTATTTTTATAAATGTGCATTCAGTAACTTTGTTCTTTCCACTTCATCATTTATATGTGCTCATTTCTTGATCTTCATGTGCCAATCAGACTGGGCCAAAGACCAACCTTCCCTGCCATTTATACGGCATAAAACCCTCAATCTTACCAGTATGGCTACCAAAATTATAGGTTCACCCGAAACAAAGTGGATTGATGCAACTTCTGGAATTTACAACTCGGACAAATCTTCAAATCTATCAATAACAACTGACTTCTCAGAAAGCCTTCAGGATTCTGTAAGTAGTTTGATAAGTGGGAGTATTTGGTGAGCTCAAAGTAATTAATCATACAAAAACTATTTTGTTTTAAAAACATAAATAATTGAATAAGGCAATATGTAGTAATGAGAATACAATGATTTTTGTAAGCCATTAGATATTACTTGTTAGTAATTAGAGTTAGTGAGTTATATGTTAAATTCTAAAGACTACATAATGCTGTTTTATAGGCATTTCTTATCAATCTTTCATTATTATATATTCTTATGTCTCAGATCTTTGTAAATGTAAAGTAATAATTATATAAAGTTATACATTATAAGCTTTCCCTACTTTCTTTGGTCTTTACTAAAGGTAGAATAAGTATAGTAATTGTATACAATTAAAAACTATATAAATGGGTTTGGGCAGTGTGTACTTGGTCAAGCACACATAATACTAAGTGAAGAAACCCTGGTTTGAGCCCTGGATCCCCAACTAGAGGTCTGCAGGTGTCTATCTTTCTCTCTCCTTCTTTATCTCCCACGCCCCTCTCAATTTCTTTCTGTCCTATTGAATTTTTTAAAAAAATGAAAAAAATTGCCACCAGCACCAGTGGCTTCGTAGCACTGGCACCAAGTCCCTGTGATAATCCTGGAGGCAAATAAATAAATAAATAAATAAATAAACCCTATGAAACATCCTTAGTTCTTTTTTTAGGTGCAGTTGATGAATAGACATGAATATGTGGCTAAGCAATAGTGACAGTAATTGATTAAAAATGATGACAAAGCAGTAATTCAATTTAAATTTTCAAATAAATGTTTATATTGACTCCCTGGATAAAATTATTGTTATTGCAAGATGACTGCTTTTTTATCGAATAAGGATATCCTACTGCATTTTGTAAGAAGTGTTTAAGTATTAGGGACTCCAGCATGACTGTGTTGCCTACTCATCAGTATGGGCCAGGTGGACTAATAATTATTTGGGTTATCATGTTTTTTGAAAATCATGTTAGGACATTTTCTAATAACATAATATCTTGTTAGAATATTTTCATAATGGGATATTATATAAACCCATATCCAAAGTGGAGAGCATGTTTCTAACTGGCATCTCTTAATCTTTTTCAGAATGTTGAATCCAAAGAAATCAATGGAATTCGTGATGAAAGAAATACTTTTGAATCAAAAGGTAAACATCATGATTAGCTTACATCATTTGCATTTTTTAACACATGAAGATTCACAGGACTCAGATTCTGTTACTATAAAAATTAATTTCTGTGTGTGAAAGAAAAACTGACTCGCTCATGGCCAGTTGAAACTAAAAGGCAAGTACACAGATCTGATTGCAGCCAGGTGGAAGGGCGGTTGGTTCCAGTGTTGAGTAGTTCAGGAACTCCAAATATTGTTGGCAAGCTGTCCAGGGCTTTGAGTGTTTGTGTGTCTAAGATAAATACAAAAGACAGGTTTACCTGAGGCCTTCTTAGGCAAAGGAAATCTTAATTAAACAGGAAATTATGAACTTTCCTTTATCCTTCTATTTTTGTGAAACATATAAGCTTGGAGACAACTAGTATTAGTAGGAAAATGCCAGTGGCAATAAAAGATGTTACCAAAAGTACTCACTTGTCATGAAAACACAGAGTATCTAGGAAATTTTTGTATTGTAGATTATCATTTTCTTTCCTCTGTCCATTCATAAACAGTTTAGCTAACACATGCTGTGTGATTCCTTATGCTTACACAACAGGAAAGATCTGGTTCATAATAGACAAGAAAAGAGACCTCCAAAAGATAAAATGTCTTTCACCCTGTAGTCAGTCTGCCAGGAATGGGGTTTGATTTTTGATTTGGTGGCTTTGAGTGAGCATTAGCGCAATACATTATGTCATAAACAAACCAAGTTTACACATTTTCTTTCTTTTATTGTTGCTTTTTTAAAAAATAATTTCTAACTGTTAAATGACCTATGGTAATTGTTTTAAATTGTGTTCTTTGTCAAGAGAAATTTTATGCGAGTATGACATATTTTCTTCATGATGTTAAATCTAAGAAATTCAGGTCCTGTTCTTCCAGTAAGTGAGTCAGAGAAAACTGATAAGAGGACATTCGTCTCCTTAGTGACAAGGAGCTGCATGCAAGCCCTATTGTTAGAGGATTTTGTTTAGATAAGTAGTCACTAGCTAGTATCAAATAATTGCATTTACATTTACTCAAGTATAGTCATTTGGCACCATTTTGTAATAGATCTGTTAATAACCAGATCTGACTGCAGTCTACTTTCTCTAAAATTAATGACTAAGGTTTTGAAATCTTGGGCAAAATGTTCTAAGAGTACTTTAATTTTCACGGCTTTCACTTTATTGTTGTCTAGGTATGATTTATTTTCTTGTCCTTCCCATTATTTTTTTAAGGCAACTTCTCTTTTACTCATTAATATTACAGAAATTTAGTTATGAATAACTTTGTTTGTACTTAAAGAAATTTGGAATTGCAAAGCATTTTAATTTCTGTCTTCCTAAAGTTGTGTGATCTTGCAGTAAAGATGGTACTCTGGCTTCTGTGAGACTATGATGTTAAACTTTATTAACTAAAATTTATTAATCAAAATATCAGTTTCTTATACTAATTTGAATGATTATTATAGACTACTAAAATTATATGCCTCTATGTGCATTGAAATAATCCATAATACCGTCTAAGGCTACCAGTTTTATGATTAAAAGATATTGTTGCTGCAGACTGGAAAGTTTTGTCAAGTATTATTTAGTGTTCTAGTGGTGAGAGATTAAAGTGAACAACATGGTATTGATGCAAAAATATTTTTTTTGTATTTTTCAAATAGCATCTGAACCTATTTCTTTGAAAAACTTAAAAAGGCGATCACAATTTTTTGAACAAGGTAAAATACCCAGTTAACAGTTGATGCACTTTCATGGAATTGTTCCCACTCTTCACTCTTTCCTCATAGTCTGTGGTCCTGGGCACTGAGGCTCTTCAATTTGGCTGTCATAGGATCCAATGACATAACCCATTTCCATTCTTTCCCTAGGGTCACCAGGCTTTTCTTACAGTTCATGGGTCTACCTCTGTGGTAATGGGTCTTTGCGTGTCCTTTTGTATATACCTGAACATTTTTTTAATATTAAATTAAAAAACTGAGTTGCTGTTAAGCACACTCCTTTACACTGAGTGACAGTAAGAAATGAGGACTTTCATTAAAGCCTTACTGCTTCCTACAAATTGCACAATCACTGGTGACACCAACATACAATTGGCCAACTTTAATGAGTCCAAATTTTTGGGTGTGAAAAATGCTCTTCAATAAAGAGCAGAATTTATCACCATAGTGATCATGGTGACTGTGGAGTGTCAAAAGAATTGATCTGTTGACTTTGAAGTCAATTAAAAAGTCAGTAAATTTTGAATGAAATCCATATTAACTAGTGTATTTTGGGAGCTTCTGTGTTGGTGTGGTTGGTGATTCTGCATTATACTGTTCTGTGCATGTGACATTTCTTTCCCCATCACGTTTGTCTAATGCTTTGTCTCATGAATGCAGCCTGAGCTCTGTGTTTTACAATTCAGAACTTAAAAGTAATACCCAACATTTGAGATGCAATGGCACAGTCAGAGAGACATGTGCTCATGGCATCTGAAATGTTAATTGTTTGTTACTTTTAAGATTACCCAAGACAGTTACAAACTTGCCTCATAACACAATATTTACTGGACTTGTATATTTTGTGATGATTACCTACTAGTCTTCCTCTGGCTAATGAAGGTCTCTTTTCAACTACAAGTAGGCATAGCTCTTGAGCTATGCGTGTTCCAGGTCAATTTGTGTCAGTATCCTTAGTGGTTTTTTGTTGTTGTTGTTATTATTATTATATATATATATATATATATTTTTTTTTTTTTTTTGCTAAACTATTTCTTATGATAGTTTAATAGAAACAACATAAGGTCCTACCCGAAATTGGCTTAAAAAATAAAGCAGTTTCTTTTCTGCATTCAAATTTTCACTTATTTTTTTCTTCAACAAATTATTTTAGGGAAGAATATTTTCCTAAATCCAGGTTTGTTTTCTATGAAAATTACATAAGTGAATAACTTACTTGACAGTGGGGGTACAGGAAACCTTAAAAATATATTGAAGGTAGATTTACCCACTTATGTAGAGTCCCTAAAAAAGAATAAAATGATACCCATATTTTTGCACATGGAATTTAAATATTTGTTTTCAAATAATAGGAGAGGAAGGGAAATATTTTGTGAATGTTTGTTACAGGGAATTATTGAAGAAAACTAGGTAATTAGCAAAAAAAAATTAGGAAAAACTAACTTGCAGTTGTCATATGGTAACTGTATAATAGCAAGTCAAACAATAGACTTTTGGCAGATATTGAAACATTTGAAAAATAATTTATTAGGGCACATTCTGAGATAGAACCATCTTTAACAAAAGAACTATGAAACTTGTTCAGAAGTATACTGTTAACCTAGCTCTAGTATCTAGAGTTACTGTGTACCTTTGGCATCTGTAGTTTCTTTTCTTTCTCAGCCCTTCCTTTTTTTTTTCTGACTGAATTTGGAAAGTGAGTAGCAAATGGGGCTTAAAGAAAACAAGAGAATAGGATTTGCTTCTGTCAAATAAACTGATGTCACTTAGTATATTGGCATAGAAACAGCTAAATGGTACAATTTACTGAAAGGAATTACTTCATAGAAATGAAAATACTTACATGTTCTTTTCTTTTTTTCCTTGCTCACATGCTACAACCTAGGAAGCTCCGATTCTATGGTTCCTGATGTGAGTAGTGTTAATTGCTTTTGGAATAAAGAACATGACCTTGGTGGGAAGAATTAACACAACACAACACAACACAACACAACATAACATAACGTGACATTGTTTTTAGTGGTATAAGACTTTATCAAAGATTAGTTTCTTTCTAAATTGACAAGAACTATTTTAAATTATTAAGACGTCTACTTTGTTATAATGTAGGCAAAAGATGGTATGAATAATATATATTCAAATAATGACTTAGTGAAGTAATATATTCTGCTTGCATGTCTTCTTTGATAACTGGTTAGCTTCCAGTTCCAACTATCAGTGCCCCAAGTCGCTGGGCATGGGATCAAGAGGAAGAGCGAAAGCGACAAGAGAAGTGGCAGAAAGAGCAGGATCGTCTGCTACAGGTAGAACAGAATAATATGACTCTACAAGGAGCTATGCTTTCTTTAATTGCTTTGTTATCACCACTACTGTGAAAGCAAGTTGCAAAGCAATAACCTCATAATAAATACTTTCTTGTGCTTGTGAAATAGCTCACTGGGATAGTGGATAGTGCACTGCTTTGCTGTTAGTACAACCTAAATTTGGGCCCAGTCCTTGATGCATTGAAGGAATCTTAGGTGCTGTGTTTCTCTCTCTCTCTCTCATCTATCATCTCTCTCCCTCTCACTCTGTGTATGCTTCTCTCCCTCTCTCTCTTAAACAAATCCTTTGCTATGTCACACATTTTGAATAAAGCAGTTTTCATTCATTTTGAAGTGTCATGAAGTGTGCACTGTACTGGTTGAGCTATCTCTCTGACCACACCCTATATATGTTTCTCTAGTATCCCACACTTTAGATTTAAGGATTTCAATATGAGTGAGTGGTATATAGGCATTACAGTTAATTATTCCCCTCCCTTACTGTGTTCAGTCCATTGCAGAATAAGCAAGCCCCCCTTATAGTTAGTTAGGGGCTTGAATGAATTCCAAGCCTGGTAAAAAATAGATAAAGGTTCAGTTCTAAGTGTCTAACCTTTCTATTATTTAAATATTCATTTATTTATTTTCCATTTTTGTTGCCTTTGTTTTTTTTTATTGTAGTTATTGTTGTTTTTGATGTCATCGTTGTTGGATAGGACAGAGAGAAATGGAGAGAGGAAGGGAAAACAGAGAGGGGGAGAAAAAGATAGACACCTGCAGACCTGCTTCACCACCTGTGAAGCGACTCCACCGTAGGTGGGGAGCCGGGGTCTCATGCTGGTCCTTGCACTTTGTGCCACCTGCGCTTAACCTGCTGCTCTACCGCCCGACTCCGTGTCTAACCATATGCATCATTAAATTATTTTTTTCTAACTCCAATATCATTTTATTGAGGAAATGTTGATTTACAAGATTTTTGTTATCACAAGGTAACATTTTTCTCCTTCACCACAAGGGCTAAATGTTATCTGCATTTTAACTTCCTATAAGCTATTGTCTTCTTTAGAATGAAAGATGATTGGTTAAAATAGTATCAGTAGATATTGGGGTAGAGAGTAAAGCTAACAACAATCCAAAGGAGAGATGTTCTTTAACATCGCCAGTAATCTTTTTAAATTAATCAGTGTGCTATCATTTAAGCTATAACACTGATTGACTTAGCCTCCTCGCTATTATATATATTTCTGGAGCACACTTTCTCAACTTGGTAACATGTGAATGCCTTAGTCACCCACCACTAATGGCATATTTCTCATGCTGCTCCCACTCTTGAACTGATCCTTAAGGTGAAGAGGACATTGGTGTTGTGGGTTGTGGTACATGATTGTGGAAAAGGACCCAAGTCGGGGGAGCTCTGCAGAGTCTTATCACAGGAAAATGAGGAATTGTACCCATGTGTTAACAACTATACTATAAACCATCAACCCCCCAGTAAAATGTTAAAAATAAATCAATGAAGTTGGAATCATGCGATGAAAAGAAAAAAATTCACCTCTTAAGCTCATTTTCTTTACCCTTTTCCCCTTCTCTGTTAACCATTATGTTTTTCAGTCTAAATTTTTTTGTGTGTGTTTTGTTTGTTTGCTTTGGGTACTTAAATAGCACATAGTAGAGAACATCTAATACCTGTCTTTTTCTTCCTTATTTATTTCATCTTCTACTATTTTTCTCTTGCAGGAAAAATATCAGCGTGAGCAGGAAAAACTGAGAGAAGAATGGCAAATAGCAATGCAGGAGGCTGAACGAGAGAATTCTAAGTATTTGAATGAGGTAATTTTGGGACATATCTTTTTTTCCTTTCCCATCATGGTAAAATTAGTTGAAACATGGAAGATAGTACATGTCACTTGGATTCTGACTTATGTAGTGCTTAAGAAATATAATCTCTGATTTGTCAAATTGTGCTTAAATCTTTTATTTATAAAATCTTTTTATTTATAAAATGGAAGTATTGACAAGACTGTAGGATAAAAGGGGTACATTTCCATACAATGCCCACCCCCAGAGTTTCATATCCAGTCACCTCCCTTTATAGCTTCCCTGTTCTTTAACCCTTTGGGAGTATGGACCCAGGATCATTGTGGGGTGCAGAAGTTGGACGGTCTGGCTTCTGGAATTGCTTCTCTATTGAACATGAGCATTGGCAGGTCGGTCCATACTCCCAGCCTGTCTCTCTCTTTCCCTAGTGGGGCAGGAATCTGGGGAAGCAGGGCTCTAGGACATATTGGTGGGGTCCTCTGCCCAAGGGTGTTGGGTTGGTATTATGGTAGCATCTGGAACCTGGTGGCTGAAAAGAGTTAAGATATAATGCAGAACAAATTGTTAACTAATCATGAACCTAAATGCAAGAAAATTGCAGATAAAGATTTGGGGTCTCCATTTTGGAAGAAGCTAGTAGGTCTATTTTAGGTATATTCCAGAGGGCCCATGATTTTACTAGTTTTTGCCTTCACCTGACATCTAATATGAAGGTGGAACCAAGTTATTTTCTGGGGAGATGGTATCATAGTTGGAAAAAGGACTAGAAAGCTGGTTATTGTTAACTGTAATCCCCCTTGGTTTGATCTGGGGCCCATATTCAACACAGGAGCCTATGTAACCTCTGCATCCCTGTAGGTCAGGCTTGCATTCTGTGGCCATGGCTAGGAACATTCCAGGCTGCACTAATTTCGGGACCCATCTTCCTCAGGTAGTAGGTAGAATATGTTATCCAACCTCTCTTTGGAGAATGGAACATTCCCTACCATGATTGGCCCACAATGAGAGCAAGGTCCTGTAGGAGCCCACAAAGGGGTCTGTAATGTTGTTCCTGATAGAGATAATCAGTGACAGTGGAGAGAGGGATCTGTTAGAGGTCTAAGTCCATCATGTCTCTGTGCGAATCCCGGGGCTCTCTGACTAGGGCCCTAGGTGATGCGGTGGCCTGATAGTGACTAAAAAGTCATCATTAAAGTATGCCAGTCTTTTTCCTCTTATAGTGATTTTGCCATCGCCTTCATGTGACTTTCTTAGTGATGTAACTGTTAATATTCCTTCAAATATAATTCTGGGTCAACTTCAGTAAGTATTATCTAAAATGTATACATACACATCTTAATGAGCTTATAGAAATGCCCAACCTTAGATGGATTTCTTTTCTCCCTGGTCAATAGGAACTGATGGTCCTAACCTCAAACAACATTGCTCTGACTCCACGGGAGCCTGAAGCAACCTCCTGGGAAACTACATGGGGAGTAGAGTCCAAGTCTTCTGACAAGGAAGGAACCCGGGCAGGAGAAGAGGAGAGGAGACCCCAGCAAGAGGACAGCCTGACTGAGGACCAAAACAAGAAGCTACAGGAACACCTTTCTCTTGAGAAAGAGAGGAAACTAAAGGAGGAGCAGCAGTATCAAGAGGAGCAAGAGCAAAAACAGCGTCAGTACCAAGAGGAACGGGAACTGAGACGGCGTCAGGCAGAGGCTGAGGCTGAAGAACGAGCACGCCTCGGGGAGGAGCTGAAGCACCAGGCAGAGAGAGAGAGGGAGACGTCAGTCAAAATATACCAGTATAGAAGGTATGTCCTCATGGCATTAGGGCACATGTGCTGTTCTTCAGTTGATTGTGTTTACTTTTATCCATTTCCCTCTATAAAGGTCTTTTTTTTTTTTCTCACATGAGTGAACACAGGTAGACAGATGACCCCTTCTGTCCTCAAAACTCTCTAAATAGTGCCATGTGATGTTGGAATGCTATGGCCCACTGCTTATATGAGCTAGGTTTTGGTCATCTGCTTTTCTCAGACCTCTCCCCTTTCCCTCCCTCCCTTCCTCCCTCTCCCTATCCATCTCCTCTGCCCTCTCCTCCTTTCCCTCCCCAGCTCTTCCTCACATCTACACAACTGCTCTACTTCTTTTTTAAAAAAAATATTTATTTATTTAATTTATTCCCTTTTTGTTGCCGTTGTTGTTTTATTGTAGTTTTCGTTGATGTCATCGTTGTTGGATAGGACAGAGAGAAATGGAGAGAGAAGGGGAAGACAGGGAAGAGAAAGAGACACCTGCAGACCTGCTTCACCGCTTGTGAAGCGACTCCCCTGCAGGTCGGGAGCCGGGAGCTCGAACCGGGATCCTTAAGCTGGTCCTTGTGCTTTGCGCCACATGTGCTTAAGCCGCTGTGCTACCGCCTGACTCCCCCCAACTGCTCCACTTCTTGTGAAGCTTCTTGCCCCCTACAGCTGGGGATGAGAAGCTTGAACCCTGGTTCTCAGGCATACTAATGTGTAGGCTTTTCTAGGAGAGCTATCACCTGGCAGATCTCTTCAACTTCTGATGCTGTTGTCTTTGTAGTTCCATTCCACGCACACTCTCCTTTTCTTTTTCCCTCTTGAAATGCCCAGCATTTAAAATTTTTTACCCCAGGCTCTCATATTTTCTAATTTCCTGACAGTCCCAGGTAGACAGGGGAAGTCTTTCTTCTCACTAACTCATTGTCTATCCTTAAATGTCACTACTTGAAGACTTTATAGAAACCTCATCTAAAATAAATGTCTCTTTCCCACTCATCCTGTACATATATCCTTACCATGATTTATAGGATATTTTTTCTTATCTGTTGACCTGCCTGCCCCACTGAAATGTACAATTAATATTCAGGTGTGTTACGCTTATTTCTACTTTTTAATTTTTATTTATTTATTAGATAGAGGCAGAGAAATTGAGAAGGTCCCTGTTATGTTTATTTCTATAACCCATGCCTGGTACAGTATTGGACCACAGCATGTATTCACTTTTCAGTTATGGAATGGATGAATTTTACATCTCTGTTGATGTTTTTTTTGCAGTGATTTGTTGACATACTTCTGTATTTTCATTTTTCAACCCAGAGGCCGTTTTCTTTTATTTTTTAAAATTATTTATAGGCAAATTATTATTATTATTGCTTTTACTATTTTATTTTATTTATAAAAAGGAAACACTGACAAAACCATAGGATAAAAGAGTACAACTCCACACAAATCCCACTATCAGAACTCCATATCCCATCCCCCTCCCCTGATAGCTTTCCTATTCTTTAACCCTCTGGGAGTATGGACCCAAGATCACTGTGGGATACAGAAAGTGGAAGGTCTGGCTTCTGTAATTGCTTCCCCACTGAACATGGGTGTTGACAGGTCTATCCATACTCCCAGCCTGTAGAGGCCATTTTCTTAGAAGAGGTCACAGTAACATTATTTTGATACCTACTTCATAAACTCAGAGAAGGACATACAATGTAATATTTTAGTTATAAACATGTTCCAATTTTTTGTAGGCCTGTTGATTCCTATGATGTGTCAGGGAGAGAAGAAGAATCTTCGGGGTTGCTTCCTAGTGACAGGTGAGCAGAACATTTAATTGTAATTTGCTTGGTGTAATTGACTTCAGATTAATATTCAAGGGTTTCCCTGGATGTTTAATAAAATTATTATAGCTCTTGATCTTTTGTGGAATGTAAAGATGTCTGGTTGATCTTATCAATAGTTTCTTGCTTTTAAGCAACTGCCCCTAAACTTAATAACTTTGCTTATGATTTTTTTGGGAAAGCATTTTGGTTGAGGTCATGGAGGCAGTTATTTGGGTTGACTGGACAGCTGTCAATTTACTAGGAAACTCTGTTTTGGGGAGTTTGCTAATTTTTTTTTTGCATGGTAATGGTCACAAATAAGTAATGTTTTTCAATAGCAAATAAGTCAGTGCAGTCTTAATCACATAGTGACATGGCAGGAAAAGAAGAGATGAAACACGCCAGGCACATTAAAATCTAAGTCATGAATTGGCACACTATTGCTTCTGCCACATACTACTTGTCTTAAGTAAGGCACAAGGTTAACCTTAGTTCAGAGAGAAAAGAAAGATTATAGCTCCCCTTGCCTCTTTTCTTTTTGGGGGGAGGGATTAATTGTTTATAGTCTACAATAAAACACAGTAGTTTGTACATGCGTAACATTTCTCAGTTTTCCTCATAACAGTTCAGCCTCCACTAGGTCCTCCTCTGCCAACATGTTCCAGGACCTGAACCCTACCACCCTATCCCAACTTCAGTCCAAGCTCTGCTTTGTGTTTTCCCTGCTATTCTTATATTTCATCCTCTGTCTATGAGTGGGATAATCCCATTTTCATCCGTTTCTGACTTATCTCACTTAACATGATTCCTTCAACCACCATCCAAGATGAGGTGATGAAGTCACAGTGCAAGGAGACCAGACAAAGGTGGGAAGAAGTGTGTTAGTTTTTTTTAATCCACCTTATCTTAATGAGGTTTTGAGAAAAAAACCTAAAAATGGTTACAAGTGGACATCTGAAAGAATGGTGACCTGTTTATTAGTTTGATTCAACTGCTTGTCTGTTTTGAGAACTGAACAGGATTTCAGATCTCTGAAAAGTCAAGCATGTCTTAAAATTCCTAAAACATTTAATACTTTTAAATGTTTTTTGTTGAGTTTGCACTGGTGTACAGCATCTAAAGTACTTAAAAAAATGTCTAGTAGGCAGACCAGATAGCTCATCTGGAAAGGCTCCTTCTTTGCTAAGTATGCAGCCTAGGTTTGAACCTGGCCCCCACTGAACTGGAGAAAACGTCAGTGCTATGTTTTTCCCTTTCTCTCTCTGTTTCTCTGTCTCTGTTTTATCAGAAAAAAGTTGCCCTGGAGTGCCAAAACCCTTTTGATAACATCAACAAGAAAATACTTTATACTTCTGGGCTGGAGAGATAGTTTACTAGGTAGGATATATGTGTTACCATTCAGTTGGTCTAAGTTTGAGTCCCATCCTATGAGAAGTGCTGTAGTACCATTGGAGACTGCTGATGTGATGCCAAGGCATCTCTGTGCCCATGCACCTCTCTCGGAAAAAAAGTGAGCCCAAGTTATGAAATCATGTATGTGTGAGACTCTGGCTCCACACATAAAAATTAATGAAATACAATAAGATTAAAATGCTTTGTGCTTTCAAAAATCACTAAACATTTCTAAGTAGAGTCTGTTTTAAAATATTCAATGCACGATCTTGAATTTGTGTTTTTACAATTGAAGTTTCTTCAGGAAGTTTGCTATAGCAGTAAGGAAGTTCACCTTAGAGATAATGGAAAAGTCATCTTTAGGCAAACATATGACTGAATAGAGCTGAGATTAGACAAAGAACAGAAAAGCTATATTCAGAGCAATGGCCCAACAGGAAGCTGGAAAAAAATATGATGAATATCTTTACTTAGAATGAATATTTTTTGTTAACGATAGATTCTTTTTCTAGCGTTTGCCCTACTTCTGTAGCCAGTCAACAGCGTCAGGTTGAGCCTGATGTAAAGTTTCGAGACCTCCTTTGAATCTGGAGAGGTGGCAGTCATTGACTATGTGGGTCATAGTCTGTCTGTAGCTGCAGGGGCAGTTCGGGTCTTCTCTGGCTCCCCAGCGATGGAACGTAGCAGAGCGATAGCGATTGAGGAGGGCCCAATCATAGCGTGCTAGGTCAAAGCCGGGTTGACACTTGCAGGGGTCTGTAATGAGGTGTTTGTTCTTTACCTCAGCTGACTGCCAACTCTGTTTCCAAGAGTCTGGAACAGAGAAGTTCAGTGTAGGCGTAGGGGACCAGATTGGATGACGAGACGTTGTCAAGCGTTGAACAGGGTGGGCGAAGATATCCGCGTATATTGGCAGGTCCGGTAGAGCATAGACATGGGAAATGAACTTAGATGATGCCGCATCCCAACGAATATCTGGCGGGGTGATGTTGCTAAGAACTGGCAGCCATGGAACCGGGGTGGAACGGATGGTTCCAGAAATTATCCTCATGGAGGAGTATAATTTGGAGTCGACCAAGTGGACATGGGGGCTACGGAACCATACTGGGGCACAGTATTCTGCAGTGGAATAGCATAATGCCAGAGATGATGATCATAGTGTGGAAGCGCTTGCGCCCCATGAGGAGCTGACCAGTCTTGCAATGATGTTATTCCTCGCGCCCACCTTTGCTGCAGTTTTTATGAGATGTTTGTGAAATGACAGAGTGCGATCGAGAGTAACGCCAAGATAGACTGGCTGGGCTTCATGCCGGATTCTCGTATCGCCAAGCTGCACATTAAGCTCACGCGAGGCCGAGACATGGTGTAGATGGAAAACAAGTGATACCGGTTTTGCAGTGCTAGGGATTAGTCGCCATTTTTTTTTTTTACAGTAATCAGATATCAGAGACATGTCTTTCGTGAGTGTTTCCTCGAGGATATCAAACTTGGATGCCTGAGTTGCACAGCAGATGTCATCGGCGTAGATGAACTTCCTTGAAGAAGTTTCTGGGAGGTCATTGATGTAAATATTAAATAGTGTAGGAGCCAGAACAGAGCCCTGGAGGAGGCCACTTGAGACAAGTCTCCATCTGCTAGACTTGTCACCCAGATGCACCCAGAATCTTCTGTTTTGGAGAAGAAACGATATAGTGTTGGCCACCCATGGAGGCAGGCATCTTGAGATCTTGACTAGGAGACCACGGTGCCAGACCGTGTCATAGGCTGCTGTGAGATCAACAAAGACAGCACCCGTCTTTAAATTCTTCTGGAATCCATTTTCAATGTAAGTTGAGAGGGCCAGGACTTGTTCTCAGGTAGATCTTCCTGGGCGGAAACCAGCTTGGGCGGGTGATAGGAATTTCTCTGTAAGAGGAGAAATACGTGACAGAAGCAGCCTCTCAAGGAGTTTGTAACACACGGAGAGGAGAGAAATTGGTCTATAGCTGGCAGCCAGTGTTGGGTCTTTCTTTGGTTTCAAAACTGCTATTATCTTCGCACGACGCCAAATTTTGGGCATAGATTCGGATTCCAAGATGTGGAACAGGAATGTAATGAGCCACTTCTTTGCCGCGGGGCCCAAGTTAAGGATGAGTTCTGGGGTGATGTTATCATAGCCAGCAGCCGTTCCCAGTTTAACCCTCTTCAAAGCGTCTTCCAGTTCAGACAGTGTAAAGGGAGAGAGTTTTGGAGATGGACAAGATAAACTGAAGTGGGATGACCACTCATGGGAAATTTCTCTTTTCCAGACTGGGTCGATCTTAGCATGTCCAACTTGAGTTAGGAGACTGGCCACTGAGTTTGGAGATACGGGAGGATGGGAGATGGGAGGAGGTTGGCTACCGGCACCCAGACTATGAAGAAGCTTCCAGGCCTTCCTACTTGAGTGGGTGAAGTTCAGACTTTCCGTGAGTTGTTGCCAGCGGGCTTGGCGTGCTGCATCCAGGGAGGCAATGAGATGGTCAGCCACATCTGGGTCGCCCGACTCATCATACTGCTTTAGTAGTTGCTCGCATTCAGCATCAAGACAAGGCATATAGTTAGCACGTCTCCCACGAGGAATAGCTTGGGAAGCTGCTTTGAAGATGGCTTGGCGGAAGCGCCTGTAGAATCTTCAGGGGGATAGAGTTCATTGGAATTGCAGGAATAGATTTGTTGGTAAGATCACTGAACAGACGCCAGTTTGCTTTCCAGAAGTTCCATCTTAGTTTCTCCGAGCACAGAGTCAGTGGGAGCTGGAGACCAATGTGGATGATAGCTGGGTGGTGATGACTGTGCGGGAAGATCTTGAGAATTTGTCTCGTAGCGGGAAAGGCTTGGCCGTTGACTGTGCTAATCCAGCACAGGTCGGGTGACGAGTCTTTATTCCATCTAGCACTGTGAAAAGAGCCTGGCTGTTTGGGATCGTATAATAGGGAGAGGTCATTCGCTGAAGCCCAGTTGGCTAAGATAGAGCCATCAGCACGAGTGGAGGAATATCCCCACAATGTATATCTCTTTTTTAAAGCTATAAATTTACTTCTGTGTTTAAGTAAGATTTATTTATGTAGTATATTGCCTTGGGGAAAATAATTAGATTGCAAAGAAATCTTAAGGAGTCACAGAATATATAAAATACCACCTCTAGACAGTTGTTATAGAGTGCATTGAGTGTTAATATAACCCTGGAGACTTTTTAAACATGGTTAGGTATCTTGCAATAAAGATATTTTCGATGTTAATGCAATTAAACTATATATGAATGTCTCTACCTAGCAGTTGTGATATGTTATTATATATGTGTATTATTAGTGGCACATACTTATGTAATACATATACTTACATGTATTACATATCATTATATAATATATAGTAACAAGCTATTATTATTACTATTATAGTATTTGAAGTAGGGTGTGTTGTTAAATAAGACTAGTTTTGTATGTGTGTGTGTGTGTCTAATAAGGCAATAGTGGTTTTACATTGAGCAGAATGACCAGTCAGAGATGGGTGAAGTTGTGGAACTGAGACAAGTCTAGTGATGGTATTTGTGATATCAACTTCACATATAACCCAACACTTTACATTGAAGTTGTCATAGATACTTTGTTTTTAAGTGAAAGCACTATCAATAACTTTTAAAAATTTTATTTGTAAAAAGGAAACACTGACAAAACCATAGGATAAGAGGGGTACAACTCCACACAATTCCCACCACCAGAACTCCGTATCCTATCCCCCTGGGAGTATGGACCCAGGGTCATTATGGGGTTTAGAAAGTGGAAGGTCTGACTTCTATAATTGTTTCTTCACTGAACATGGGCATTCGCAGGTTGATCCATACTCCCAGCCTGTTTCTCTCTTTCCCTAGTGAGGCCAGGCTCTGGGGAAATGGGCTTCAGGACATATTGGTGGTGTCGTCTGCCCAGGGAAGTCCAGTTGGCATCTGTTGTTTTATCCGGGTTGGCTTCACAGGCCGGTAACAGACGACCAGGGACTCATGGTTGAGCTGTACACAGTATCTCTTTATTCATGCAGGATGCAGCGCAATCTATACCAAGCTAAGCTAAACTAAAAACTACAAACAATCTTGTCCTTATAAATATACTAGCCCAGTAGGGTGGGAACAGGATGCCACGCAGAGAGGGTGGAGAGAAAAGTGACTGGTGAAAATCAGGGTATGACAAGGAGAGGGGGCGGAGCAGGCAAGAATTCTATCACTGAACCACCCATGCCCTGGAGGGAGGGTGGTGCTTGTTAACAGCGGTTATGTAAATAGAATGAAGTGGTTATGTAAATAGAATAGTGTTAAGCAGGGAGGATTAAACCAAATGAAACAGAAGAGGTTTTTAAAAGCATACCAACAGGCATCATGTTAGCATCTGGAACCTGGTGGCTGAAAAAAGTGTTAACATCTAAAGCCAAACAAATTCTTGACTAATCATGAACCTAAAGGCTGTAATATTGCAGATCAATCTTTGGAGTCTCCATTTTGAAGATAGCAAGTAGGCCTAAATATTTTAGTTATATTCCAAAGGTCCCATGACTATACTAGTTTTTGCCTCAGCCTGCCATCTGATATGCAGGTGGACCCAAGTTATTGTCTGGGGAGATGATGTCATGGCTGGAAAAAGGACCAGAAAGCTGGATCAGGGAAAAGTGTAGCTCCCAAATATGGGAAAGGTTTATAAATATTGTTGACTGTAAACCCCATCGATTTGATGTGATCTGGGGCCCATATAAAATTGAGAGGAGAGGGGGGTCGGGCGGTGGCACAGTGGGTTAAGCTCATGTGGCGCAAAGCACAAGGACTGGCATAAGGATCCCGGTTCGAGCCCCCAGCTCCCCACCTACAGGGGAGTCGCTTCACGGGCAGTAAAGCAGGTCTGCAGGTGTCTATCTTTCTCTCCCCCTCTCTCTGTCTTCCCCTCCTCTCTCCATTTCTCTCTGTCCTATCCAACAACAAAACAACGTCAACAATGGCAATAATAACCGCAACGAGGCTGCAACAACTAGGGCAACGAAAAGGGGGAAAAATGGCCTCCAGGAGCGGTGGATTCATGGTGCAGGCACCGAGCCCAGCAGTAACCCTGGAGGAAAAAAAAAAATTGAGAGGAGAGGAGGAGATAAAGGAGAGAGAAAGACACCTGCAGACCTGTTTTATTGCCTTTGAAGCTTCTTCCCAGTATGTGGGGAGCGGGGGCTCAAACCCAGGTCCTTGTGCATGGTGATATGTGTGCTTAACCTGATGCACCACCGCCCACCCTC
Source organism: Erinaceus europaeus (assembly GCF_950295315.1). Taxonomy (NCBI): domain Eukaryota; kingdom Metazoa; phylum Chordata; class Mammalia; order Eulipotyphla; family Erinaceidae; genus Erinaceus; species Erinaceus europaeus. The sequence continues at coordinate 92,245,340 of NC_080166.1, forward strand.
CTGAAAATTTTCTAATACGATTATTTGATATACTTATGGTGTAATATTATTTTATTAAATTACCAATTTTGAGGAGTACTTTAATATCCAAGTGCAATGTGTGCAAGGCACCATATCTCCCCACCAAGGTCCTGTCCTAGCCCTTTACAGTAACTGTTTTAGTTCTCATACTGTACAACAGACAGTCTGGTTACTCCCTGCCACCACCACTCCAGCTGCATTTGTTTTAGTCAATTATATTTCACAGATGATTTAGACCATCTGGTAGTTACTCTTCACCTCTTTCACTTATTTCACTCTGCATAAACATCTCCGATTCCATCCATTTTTGTTTTTGTAGAGATTGACAGAGAAGGCAAAGTGGCAGAGAAAGGGAGAGTTAAAGAGACCACAGCACCACAGCTTCCTTCAATGTGGTGGGGCTTGGTTTCAAACCAGGGTTTCGTATACGGCAAAGTAGCATCCTATCCAAGCGAACTAATTTTCCAGCTCTCTATCCATTTTGTTCCAAATGATACAGCCTCATCCATTTTGATTGCAAAGTAATATTCCATTGTGATATTTCCCAGAGCTTCTTTATATTCATCTGTTCTTGGGTATTTAGATTGTTTCCATACTTTGGCTGTTGTAAATAATGCAGCTATAAACATGGGGGTGTATTTATCCATTTTACTTTTTGTTTCCATGTACTTGGAGTATATACCTATGAGTGGCATTGCTGGATCACATAGCATTGTCATGTTTATTTAAGTATTTTCCACAAGGGCTACATCAACAGAGTAACAAGGTCTCTCTTTCTCTCCATGTTCTTGCCATCAATTGTCATTTTCTGTTTTGTTGATGTAGGCCATTCTCATAGGAATGAGGTGGGGTCTCCTTGGGGCTGTAATTTGCATTTATCTGATGATAAGTAATTTAGATAAATTTTTTCATATATCTGTGTGCCATCTAATCAATTGTCTTCTTTAGGTAACTGTTCAGATAGTTTTTTTCCCATTTTATTTTTTTTGGATTGTTGTTTTGATATTGAACTGTTAGATTTTTTTTTTAATGTGTATATCAACCTCTTATCAGATCTGTGTTGTGCAAAGCTTCTTTCAGTTGTCTTTTATTTTGGGGGTAATTTTTTGATATATAAAAATTTTCAATCTGATATAGTCCCATTTGCTTACTCTTTTTGTTTGTTTGTTTCTCAGGTCCATGCAGTTGAGTCTCCAAATAAATTTTTGATGTTAAAGAACTAGAGTTTTCCCCTTATTTTTACTCCATTTTGAGTTCTTTCGACTGCATGGAATGAACGGATGGGCTCCTTTCATTCTTCTACATATTTCCCAGTCGTATTTGTTAAAGAGATTTTCTTTTCTCCCACTGGATGGTTTTATGTCTTTTGTTCTAGATTAGATTCTCATATATGTGTTCATTTATTTCTAGACTTTCTGTTCTGTTCCACTGGTCTTAGTGTCCATTTTTGTTGCATAACCACACTGTTTTTTTTACCGTTGCTTTGTAATATACCTGAAAGTCAGGTGGCATCATTCACCTCTTTACATTCTTTTCTCTCAGAATTACTTTGGCTATTTGTGGTCTTCTGTGATTCCACATGTTTTAAGATTCTTTGTTGTATTTCCTTTTACTATGATTTTTTCCATCATACAATCTTGAGGCTTTACTTATATAAACTTTTAGCAAAGTTTATTTTTCTTTAGTTGTGTCGCGCTTTTTTTCTGTTTATGCAACATGAAAGTGCCTGTGGCATAATGATAAATATAACTATAGTAGACATAAAGAATTAATGACTTTAAAAACAACCTTTTTGGGTGCTCTTCATACGTATTACAAGATTATCCCTAATGCAACACCATATGGAGTATATTGTGTTCTATGTTTTAGGAATAAATCTAGATCTACTACTGAGCTGGATGACTACTCCTCAAGTAAAAACGGTAAGCATGTTATTTTCATATTTTCCCCCGTTAGAAACCCTTAAGTAAAACAAAAAGAAACCCTTAATTATAGTCAGATCATTCTCTTTGTGTGTTCCTAAACTGTCCAGTACATTCTAGTTTGGTTCCTCTGGTCCTGTCTTTCCCTAGTCAAGTTTCTGGTTTATTCTCCTCGGGGTCTTCCCCCTAGCTACTACGAGAATTGTATAATCTAATATAAACATAATCTAACATAAACAGTGATGCATATTCTATCCTAAATTTAAACACATAGCCTGATAGTAGTAGTGACAGTGTGAATGTGTGGAATAGTGTAGGTATTATCTGTGGTTTATTTATTTATTATTTATTTATTATTTATTTATATATTCTCTTTTGTTGCCCTTGTTGTTTTTATAGTTGGATAGGACAGAGAGAAATGGAGAGAGTAGGGGAAGGCAGAGAGGAGGAGAGAAAGATAGACACCTGCAGACCTGCTTCACTGCTTGTGAAGTGACTCCCCTGCAGGTGGGGAGCCTGGGGCACGAACCGGGATCCTTGTAATGGTCATTGTCATTGTGCTTCATGTCCATGTCATGTATGCTTAACCCGCTGCACTACTGCCCAACTCTTTTTTTTTTTTTCTTTAAGATCAGAACTCCATACCTTTGCAGAGTTTCCCACAGCCAATATTTGAAGAGCAGTGTACTTGATCAGTTTACTTTAGGAAGAAAGGGGAAAAGAGGAAGAGAAATTCTGCCTAGAAAAACGTTTTGTAATTAGTATTGCTGAAGTCACTGTTAGTTGTTTTCTTTTCCTAGGCAGCCTCCTTAGGTTTCTCAAGTGTGCACCATGATTTGCCTTTCCCAAGAGCAGAATATTGTTACTTATGCTGTAGTGTAGCAGTCTGGTTGAGAATTGCTAACATTAGCATAGCATTTGTGCACTGTGCTACATTTTTTAAATTGCATTGCATTTAGAGAAGGATTCACTCGTGTGTGTGTGTGTGTGTGTGTGTGTGTGTGTGTGTGTGTGTGTGTGGTGTGTGTGTGTGTGTGTGTGTGTGTTTTAACTCCGGAAATTTTGATGTGTTTTTAATTTAGGAAACAATAGATATTTGGACAGAATTGGGAACACTAGCTCATTACAAAAGAGCTCCAAGAAGGAACAAGCTCCATCAGGAGCAGAATTGGAAAGGCAACAAATCCTTCAGGAAATGAGGAAGAGAACATCCCTTCACAATGACAATAGCTGGATTAGACAGCGCAGTTCCAGTGTGAATAAAGAGCCTATCTGTCTGCCTGGGATTATGAGAAGGTGCGAGGCATCTTGAAAACTGTCTTCTTTTCTGTGTTGTGGTGCATATACTTGGTTTCTAGACATACTGGTACTTTGGACAGAAGAAGTGTCATAATTTCTTTCTTTTCTTTCCTTTTTTTTTTTATTTACTGTGACATAGTGGGAGAAGGGGAGATAGAGTACATGTCCTTGGCATATATCATTTAGCAAATTTATAAATATATCATTTAACAAATTTTGAGGCAGGGATGATGATGCTATTTTTGTCCTTATGAACAGGCAAGGAAGAATTGTACCAAACTGCATGGTCAATAGATTACAAAGCTGGATGTGGAATTCCAAATTGTGATTTATACACTTAAATTATTTATCTGTTTTTAATGCTACTTTGACTGCTAAACTTAAAAATACATTAAACCTCTATTTGTTCATGTTTATATTGAGATGTTGATTATATCAGAGTCTTAGAAATGAGAATATGAACATTTAAAAAAGTATATTTTGGGGGAAATGAATGCCAAAGCTACTCTTAACCAGTATTTCCGTAATTGGCAAACTCAGGTATAATTGACAGCATGTTATAGACAAAGGGCTAATTATGTCAATATACAAGTAACTTGTAGATCAATAAATGAACTCCACCACATTTATATAAATATAGATGAATGATATGAACAACTAGTTCATAAATAGCTGAAGCAAAAATTCTATAAACACATAAAACAACATGACTCCAAAAATGGTATATGCTGCTCACTGGGTTTTCAGAAAGTCGAATGATTTTATTAAATTTAGTATTGACAGTTTTATATGACAGTTTTATACAGAGACATAAATTCTTGTGCCCTGTGGCATGGACAGTTTCTCAGTGTGTATTAAGAAGAAAAAGAAAAACTCTCCCAAACACTTTATAATCTGAAATCATTCTTTATACATCAAAACTAACATAAGGATACAACTTAATGAGATTTTCCAAAAATATATATATATTTAAGTCAGTTTATGAGTTAGATCCCAATTTAAAAGCACGGTCAATTTAAGGGAAGTGACTGCTGTATATACTTATACTGTGGAATTTGAATAATCATTCAGACTTTGGACCTGTATGGTAGGCATGGCCTTGAGTGGCTTTGGAATCAGGCAGACCTTGGTTTGCAAGCTATCACTGACTAGCTCTTCCATTATGGGCAAGTGAACTACTCTGAGATTTTGAAAAAATCACATGTATAGTGAAGATATGGTAAATTAATAATGATAAATTATTCTTAATTGTTAATACTTGAGAGAAAATTGTTAGATTAGTACCAGCTCATAAACTATCTCAATGAATGGTTTAAAGACTGTCATGATGTTAAATAGATGTCTAGCTGGGTGTATCACATTTTTATGGTCTTTTCTGGGTTTCAGAGGTGAATCTCTAGATAACCTGGATTCTCCAAGATCCAATTCGCGGAGACAGTCCCCTTGGCACAATCAGTCCACAGGAGTCTATGCTTCTTCCTCGGTTCAAGACTTCAGCCGTCCACCACCTCAGCTGCTGTCCACATCTAACCGTGCTTACATGCGAAATCCATCTTCTGGTGTGCCTCCTCCTTCAAGTGGATCTGGGAAAACCCCCAGTGCCCCTTCTCCCCCATCACGTAGCCAGTCTCCTTCAACAACCCAGTCAGGCTCCCAGCTACGCAACAGGTGAGGCCTTCCAGGCTTCTCCCTTCATTCTTCATTTTAGCAGTACTTTTTTTTTAAATTAAAAGTTTCCCCAAATTGGGTCTATGTTTTCAAATTGAAAACAGAAGTATTTTTGAATGTATCATTCAAGTGTCTTTAAAATTTTTTTTTTTTTAAATTGCTACTAGGGTTATCACTGGGGCTAGATGCAACACTACAAATGTACTGCTCCCGGCAACCATACTCCCCACCCCCTCTTTTTTTTATTTTATTAGATAGGACAGAGAAAATTGAGAAAGGATCGGTGAAAAGGAGAGAGAGACAGAGAGACAGAGAACGCCCCAAGACCTGCAGACCTGCTTCACTGCTCATGAAGCATCCCCCAACAGGCGGGAGCGGGTTGGTCCTTGCTCATGGTGATGTTTACGCTCAACCAGGTGCACCATGGCCTGTTTGTGTTGTTGTTGTTGTTGTTATTTAAAAGCAGATCAGCTAAGGATTTTCCACAATACCCCGAGGGCATATATGCATGTCTTGTGAAGTCACTTCAGGCTTTAAAATGTCAGCATCACTGCTGCTGTCTTGTTTGCTTGTTTTTGTGGCTAGTGCCTTAGATCAGATGTCCTTGAATATTTGTTGGTGTGGAATCATAAATATGCACAGTAGCTTATGCACACATGGTGATTTTTTTTAGTAAAAGCAGGACTGTAAAATGTTTTGACTATTTTAGTGAGACTATAAGACAAACCCCTTTTATTGGAACAAAGTGTTAGAGAAAACATTATAACCAAGCTCTCTAGTCTATAGAATTTTCAGCAAGCTGGATAGTAATTTAGTTTATCTTTATTTTATTTTATCTATTTATTTATTTATTTTTAATTTTTAAAATTATTTTTATTTATTTATTGGATTATTGGACAGCCAGAAATCAAGAGAGAAGGGGTGACAGGGAGAGAGATAGGCAGCTGCAGCATCGCTTCACCATTTGCAAAGTTTTTCCCTGCAGGTGAGGACCAGAATCTTGAGCCCAGGTCCTTATGCATTGTAACATGTGTGCTCCACCAGGTGTGCCACCACCTGACCCCTATTTATTTATTTATTTATTTATTTATTTATTTCTAAAACCACTGCTTGCTTCTCATCTAATTTGCCAACAGTTTATTTAGACTACATCAGTTGAGTTCTGTAGTTCGCATGCTGTGAGAACTGTGTAAGAATTATTATCCTGGGAGTCGGGCTGTAGCGCAGCGGGTTAAGTGCAGGTGGCGCAAAGCACAAGGACCGGCATAAGGATCCTGGTTCGAACCCCGGCTCCCCACCTGCAGGGGAGTCACTTCACAGGAGGTGAAGCAGGTCTGCAGGTGTCTATCTTTCTCTCCTCCTCTCTGTCTTCCCCTCCTCTCTCCATTTCTCTCTGTCCTATCCAACAACGACAACAACAATAATAACTACAACAATAAAAAACTACAAGGGCAACAAAAGGGAATAAATAAATAAAATAAATATTAAAAAATAAAATAAATAAGAATTATTATCCTAGCTCATTAGCTCAAACACTGCCTTTTGAGGGAAGCTTAGCTGTCACCATCTGTTGGATTTATGTAGGCACATGCAGCAGATATTTTATCGGGAGTCACTTGTACTTGTACATGCTGACAAGTAGAAACGCATTGGGATCTTTAAAGCTCTAAGTAAAGGATTTTAATAGGAAAACTTATATCCATCTAAAAATTTACTGGTGTCTGGATTTATAAAGTCCTATTCTAGAAAATTTTAAGAAAGAGAAGAGATGGGGAAGCAATTACAGAAGCCAGACCTCCCACCTTCTGCAACCTACAATGACCCTGGGTCCATGCTCCCAGAGGGATAGAGAATGGGAAAGCTATCAGGGGAGGGGATGGAATATGGAGATTGGGTGGCGGGAATTGTGTGGAGTTGTAGCCCCCATCCTATGATTTTGTTAATGTCTCCTTTCTTAAATAAATAAATAAATAAATAGAAGAGTTGAGGATTTTGGTAAATTTGGGTGACAGATGAAGGCTGTTGAGTGGGAGGGAGTCAGTCAGAATATCTAGTTATTTAAGAACTCTTCCTCAGGAGAGCAGATAAAAGAGACAGACCACAGGCTTTTCTGCCCTGTAAAATATCTAGATGTGTGACTTTCTAGTGGAAAGCATTTAATTGCTATGCACTTCTCAATGTCCCATAGTGTTCTAGTCAGTGGAACGCATAGGTTAAAAGGGTTAAAAGTGATCTTTACCTGCCTGGAGAAGAGATGAGACTTAAGGTCAAAGGAAAGTCGAAACCTCCCTTTACATACCTGAAAAGTATCTGCCAGGCAATTTTCATTCATTCTTCATAGAGGCAGCCCTGTGAGTCAGAGGCATAGCCAAGAAAACACTTGACAATTCTGCTGAACTAGGATTTTTGGTGAATGAGAAAATAAGGTAGAGATGGTATGTTGCAGAGAGAAGAAATTGGGATTGTTTTCTTAGTCATCTGATGGGTGAAGTGACAGGTCAGTGGTGCACTGTGGCAGTTTGGCTGGTGAAAAGACGCAGGGTGGATTGGAGGCGAGGGTGGGATGATTGCTGAGTACAGATGTAGTCTAAGGAGAACAGTGTTCTGATATGCAAAAGGGACTAATTACTCTGTTCATTTATGTGACTAGATGTCAAGGGTTTTGGAACCATTACAGAGATCCTTCCAGGTACAATATAATCAAAGCATACTTTGGCTGTGAAAGTTTTCCTCCTGCAGAGATAGAGATTTTCAGTTAATATTAATAGAATGTGACCTTAAGTAATAGCCTCGACCCATACAGATGAAAGCCTCCATTCCATTCTTGTTCTGCATCTAGGTCAGTCAGTGGGAAGCGCGTGTGCTCCTACTGTAATAACATTCTGGGCAAAGGAGCTGCCATGATCATCGAGTCCCTGGGTCTTTGTTATCATTTACATTGTTTTAAGGTGAGACTGAGACAAGCAGCCTGCAGACCTGCAAAGCTTTGCTTGGAAGAGCGCATGGCTTCCTGGAGCACTGGGCTTGGGCATGCCACTAATAAGCTAGGTGCTACCTTTGTCAGTCTGCCTTGCATTTTCAATTGCAAATTGCCTGCTACTTCCCCTGTTGTTTAATCTTGACCCTAGATTCAAAACTAAATCCAGAAACACTGTGTACCTCCTGTCTCCAGTCTGTTAAAATTCTTTAGGGAAAATTAACAGTACATAGATGCTTTCTCTAACATTCTGTGATAGTCAAATTTAAGATGCAACTTACCAGGACATGTAATCATAACACTGTCCAGAAGCCTAACTTGGAATATGGAGAGCATGCAAGGAAATATTTTATAAAAGAGACACAAACAGATAGCAACCAGAGAACTACTTGTATTATATTCAGTGTCAGAATTCAAATTTAGGACCTGTGTATGCAAAGCATGTATTCTCCTTTTAGAGCCATCTTCCTTGCCCCTGAAAAATAATTTTTATAAACATATCTACACACACATACATACACACACTCTCTCTCTCTGTCTCTTCCTTTTCACTGAGGCTTCACTGCTTCAGGTTGACTTCTTCAGCTACATACAGAGAGAAATGGAGAGAAAGAAACTACAATACTGAAACTTTGTTCAGTGAAGTGGGGTCCAGGCTCCAATCTGGGTCATGCACATGACAAAGCAGGTATACTATCCAAGCGAGCTATCTTGCCAGCCTATAAGTATTTTTATATTTGTATAACTGCTTTCATCTACTGAGTTCTTTTACATAAGAAAAAAAAACTGAGGCTGTAGTGATTTTATTTTGTGGTCTCTGCTTTTGGAAATATGTCTGTTTGATTTTTGAAGCTGATCTGGACCAAAATGAGATTGCAGTTTTTGATTCTGGAGATCACAATTTATTTAAACTGGTCTATTGCTGGCTTGCTGTTGTCCATAGGTAGTGCAGAATGAGTCAAAATACTAAGTGTTGGAGCACGTAGAATCAAAACACCAGTCTTGAGGAGAAAGCTCCATGTGCAGTGGGGACTCGGCGTGGCTCACCCCAGATGGAGTGCCAGAAACCCGGGCTTCAATTCATATAACCAGTTCTCACTTCTCTCATGTGCTGTCCCTTCATGTTCCCCTATGAGAAATGGAGAATAAATTTGCTAAAGCTATTCAGTGAATTGTTTCTACAATTTTGGTGGTGTCTATTATTTTGGTGTACTTGGACCATCATCTTGGCTCTTAAAACTGGCTTTATGAATTGTTTGAATGTCTCATCTGGCAGGCTTGATTTTAGACTAATTGTCTTTTGGCTTTCTTTTTACTTTGCTAAAACATATTCAAAAGCTTAGACCCTATAGTCTGCTTGCTTTTTATCTGACTTTTCTGGAAATTCCCCAGTTGTTCTTTAACTGATTGGTTATGGGTGTTCTCTTTTTGTCCCCCAGTGTGTGGCCTGTGAGCGTGACCTCGGTGGCTCTGCCTCAGGAGCCGAAGTCAGAATCCGAAACAACCAGCTGTACTGCAATGACTGCTATCTCAGATTCAAATGTAAGAGAGCAAATCAGAGAGAAAATTTCTTCTCTTTTAAGGAGACCAAGGGTTCCTATGCATTTCCCTGACCCTGCAGCCATCACCTCCTTAACATCCCTGCCTTAGAATGTCAGGATTTGGGAATCTTAGCCACATGTGTGTCTTTAAAATGAAGTATTGGGACTGGGTCAGTGCTCAGGAAGGAGTTCTGCCTCGGGAGGGGGAGGGTGACTGTCCTAAGGAAGCTTCTCAAAACTTAAGGATATAAACCAACGAAAACAATAAAAAACAAACCTTCTTTGCAGCTGCAGACTGTTTATTGGTTAAGAACTGGTTCATCATTATCAACTAACTTCTATTATTTAATAAAAGACCTTGGCTATGTAATTTAGACTATAGTTATTTGTAGAAAGTATTAAAAGGATTAAAAATATAAAGAATAAGAAGGTAATTTATGTCATATTACTATGTAATCATATCAATATATATTTTTAAAAGAATACCATTTTTGGAAATTTTTAGTTTTTTAGAAACTTCTCATGCTATTGTATGCCTAAGCATGCTTTTGTTTGTGTGTTATAAAACAGATGCTAGCATAATGAGATTGCATATTGTTTATAGCTATATAAAGACAACAATCACCACTGTTTATATATTTTGAACCTTGATGCTGGTAACATGTCTTTCTTCCTTATTGTGAAAGGGGTTACAAGTGGTATCAGAAAAACCATTTGCTTTTGAACTCTGAGGTATTTATATGGCCCTTTATGTGAAGAGTGCTTTGGAAATGGCTGAAGTCCAGTCAACTCTCTTTTATCTGTCATGGGTTGTCAGCCTTTTTACCCTAGCAGTCCAGTCCTTTCCTGGACTGAGGATGGGGAGTGTTAAGGCTGGGCATGTAAGGGGGGAAATGTGTGTATGTGTGTGTCCTTCTCTTTAATCGAATTCCAAAGCCAAACAGAACTGATTTTTGGAATCATCATGGAAAAATAGCCCATGCCTTCTCTCCTCCAACGCAAATAACAAGAGAGTTGACAGTGATGTATTTCTCTTTCAGCAGTTAATTTTTATTCCCATTTTGCACATACAGAATCCTAGAGCCCAGAGGCTATGTTTTGTTTAGCTGTATCCTGAATGAGTGACAAGGTTATTCTTTCTACCTCTTGGGGCCATTTTCTGAGTGATTACTACTGTGCATCCCAGGTGGTGATATTACAAGTGTCTCTAAATCTGAGTACTTTTCTTTCTTCTTTCTTGCCTGATCAGCTGGACGGCCAACTGCCATGTGACGTAAACCTCCACACGAAAGCACTGTTGCAGATAGAAGAAGAGGCGGTTGCTGCTGATGTACAGCTATAAATACGTGCTGTACGTCTTTTTGTTTTAAAGAGTAACCCTTTTCTTTCCTCTTTTAGACTATATTGAACTGTTGAAGTCTTGATAGCATCTGTATTTTTGCTGTTTATTTATAAGAAGGTACTTAAATGTGGGGAAAAGTGCAGTATTTACTTATGGATTCATCTTAAAAGCACAAGGAAAATATGAACTTTAAACCATCTTTGAGGCTCATCATTGAGTTTGACTTTGTAGTGGTTGGAAGAGGGCTATTGTATTTTTTAAGGTTCTTAAGCATTATTTGAAATAGCTAATATAATTCCATAATTGCATTTTCTCCGTTTATTGCAATGTATACTAAGTTACTGCAGAACCATTTGGAAAATTTCAGTAAAATACACCGTCCCCCCAAATTTGCTTTCTGTATCCTTCTATGTATTTGATATCATCATTAAAAAAAAAGCATATATAACATTTATTTGCTTGAGGAACACTGTATTCTTCACCAGAATTGTCTATAAGCAAATCCCACTAGAAAAATGCTTTTCATTAGTGAAAAAATCACCAGGGTTTCCCTACTAACTTTTCTCCAGAAATGAGTGAACCTTTCTGTTAAACGGTGTTTGTAAATAAACTTGCTGATGCATTTAGAGAATGGTTCTTCTTTGTGTGTATAAACTCATTTTCCCCCATCATATTCAACAGGTGACTTTTCTTATTTTGTTTTATTTATCAGATTTACTGAGGTATATGTTGGTATACAAGCCACACATATTTATATATTATGAGTGAGAGAGCAAGAGAGGGACCAGAGCACTGCTCAGTCATTCACAATCCCAGGGATTGAACATAAACTAAAACTTTCCCAGTCTGGTATGTTGTGAATTATCTTGGTACTTCTCGTTCAGAGTCTGCCTGTAGTTTCTGAGGGGGTTTCAGAATTTTGTGGTAAGAAAAGTACTAGCTCTCATGAGAATCAGAGCCAGTCTACTGGATGGAAATTCCTCTCTGCTATGTTGTGATACTGACTTTGAATCTCTTGGCCAAGATACAAGCCATGGTCACTCTGCCTCTTTTCAAGTTATAAAAGAACTTTGGTTGTTAAATTATCATTGATGGAGATAATTATCACTGATTGAGATTTAAATTATCACTGATGGAGATTTTCATTATCTTAATGTATGTTTTTGTGGGAAGCAGGGAGAAACTGAGACAGAAATCACTGTCTAGATGCCATGCTAACACACAAGCCTCTTGTGTGTATGCCTCTTCATATGTTTCTCTAAAATATAGTGCTGGAGCAGAGACCCAGTGTCACAATATGCACAGTACTATAGAGCTGTCTCTGTGCTAACCTTTTTTTATGTTTAAAATATCTTTTAAAAATATACTATTTATTTATTGCATGGAAACAGAGAAATCAAGGGGGGAGAAAGAGATGCAGCACTATTTCTCCACTTTTGAGGGACTCCCCATGCATGTGGGGACTGGTGATATGAACCAGGTCTTTGGGCATGGTATCATGGACTTTCAACTAGGTGCATCACCTCCTGACACCCCCTCTACCCCCTGCCCTGTCTTCTATTTTTAGAATGAAAGAAAGACTTTGAGAGATGGAGAAGGAGGGAGAGTGTTGCAAAGCATAGTTCCATCATCCCTGGGCTTTTCCTTTCTGCTCTCATATGGAGTCAGGGATTACACCCAGAGTCTCACACATGTGAGATAGGTACTCGGTCACTTCCCTGGGCCTTCAGACCCCAGATTTAAAGAGACAATAGGTATAAGTGTATTCTCTAGTCATTCATTTCTTTGGTTCACTATCTTTAGAATTAATTATGTGCATGGAATGGGGAAGGTTAATCATAGCTCCTTTTCCTCAAAGCACTACTTCAAATGGAAATCTTTTTAAGAGTCAGGGACCAAAATAATCAGGTTCACTTTTTTTTTTTTTCTGAGAAACTTGAATTGAGCTCAGTGATTAAATAAAGAGAAGTAAGTCTTTGTCCTCCATGTTTGTGGGCTAATTTTATGGAGATAAGACTTCCTGTGACCTGTGGGCAAGCAACTTCAGAAGCAAAGGTAAAGTGGCAAATTCTAACATCAGTTTGTCCCATAAAGAGTGGTAGACATCATTCTTCTCCTGTGGGAAAGAGTGAGTGAGCAAAGTAGAGAAGGGATGCTGTCTTCTGATATATCTGAAAATGCAAATGTATGTATTTTATGGGTAGATGTAAGCATAGAGGATAGGAAGTCATTATTCTTCCCACATACACTGAAATATGGAGCTTCTACAATGCAAAATTTAAGTACAAAAAAAGTAGCATAAAACTAAATGAGTTCCGTTAAAGAATTTAGTCTTGAAATTTTACTTGTACTTTCATTTTTAAATCACAGGGTAAGAACTAGCTTTAAAAAAAATCTGCATTCCAGTGAAAAATCATGAAATAATAATGACTGCCTGACTTTTAGAATTAAGAGACATGTCTAAGAAGGTATTTCAGGGTTGGCATTTTCCTTTTTTTTCCCTTAGTACTTTAACATTCTTCTTTGTGGTCTGAAAGAGGAATTAAAGGCATGCTAATATAAATATCAGCTAAATAAAATAAATGTTATTAAAAAACAATTTGTTTAAAATCCATGTGTACAGGACAGGAGAAAAATAGATTCCAGATTTCATCATAAAATAGGTAAGTCCTAGGGGTGTATTTGATGAATACAAAGCAAGCTTAATTCTCATATGCAAGAGAGAGACATAGGCCCATATCTTTGTGCATAGTAGAAGAAACCAGAACTACAAAAATATATAATCTATGAGACTCTTCAGTCATTTACATGATAGAGATAAAAGGAACTTCACAAAGGACTTGATATTTGATATATTGATACGTGGTATATTGTATCTTTAAGAACAGATACATTTTGAGAAGGAAGAAAGAAAGCAAAAACTTAAAAAAAATCAACCTTTTCTGAGTTGGTTCCAAACTTGGGTTCTACTATTGAAAGACCTATTTTGAAGAACAGTGAGTAAAGTCGCTAGATATTCTGTGTAACAGTGCTTCCTTGACTTGACTTGGTGAAGATCTGCCATGAACACATGAAGGAGTACTTAAGTTGATATAAATCAGCTCTGTTGAAGTACAAAAGATCAACTGCTCATGTTAGTGTTGCTATGAAAAATTGAGAATCTGGACAAATTTATGAATACTTTATAGAAAGTGTGAAAAATAGTCTCATGTTTTTCAGGCTTCTTATGTAAAAACTCTTGAGAAGAAATCCTAGGCTAAATGCTCCTGGTTTTGTGGTTAAATGATACATTTCTTAAGGTTATAGACTTTTTAAAACTACTCCAGTGTTACTGTGTGATACTTTGACTTGACCTAGTCACTTTTCTTTTGATTATTGTTCTACAACTCTATATGAAGCTCTTAGGTACTTCATATCTACCCTGAAAGTTCTTCATGGAGAGTAAGCATTTGTCAACACCATTCTACTTAATTTTTTTAAAACGATTTATTTTATGAGAGACACCAGAGCACCATTCTGGTATATTAGTGCTGAGGATTGAACTTGGTGTTCCACACATGTAAACCCAGTGTTCTGTTTGCTGAACCGCCTCTCTGGCTGCTCAATATACTTTGCAATACCAGTTATATGGAAGATTATCAAAACTCCTAAGTGTTGACATTATATTGAAGAGGAAATTACAATTTGTTCTAAATTTCATAGAAGTTTATTGAAATCACGATGAGGCATCATTTCCTGTAGCGGGCTTTTCATTTGTGTATATATATATATATATATATAATTTTTTTTTACATACAACTTGCTTTCTTACCTTCTTGTTGTGCTTTATTAAATCTATAATAAATTCAGTATCACAGATCTACATGTGAGACATTGATCTTCCAGTTGCTACTTCAGGTTAAATAGTGAGTTCCTTCTACATTTGTCAGAAAGAAGCCTACTTGCCATTTCAACTTGTTACATGGCTTCAGGAAAGCACAAATATGGCGCCTTAACTTATGAAATACTGAGTATTTGCCAGTCAATTCTAAAAACAGATGCATAATGAAGTCTAATTGACTATCACTGGGGCTAGGTGATGGTGCATCTGGCTAAGCACACACAGTGCAGAAGGACTCTGTTTCAAGCCCCTGGCCCCCACCTGTAGGAGAAAGGGTTAGTGAGTAGTGAAAGCAGGGCTGTGTGTCTCTCTTTCCCTCTCCTATCTCCTCCTCCCCTCTCAATTTCTCTTTGTCTCTATCCAATAACAACAACAACAAGAAGAAGTAAAACTATATAAGAACAAATAAAGATGGAAAACAACATAAATGACTTCATTCTCAACATGTTTATATTCAAAAGACAGCAATACAGATAATAATTGATGAAATCAGAGGGAAGTTTGAGGACAGAAACCTTTTGCCCTTACTGTGTTCAGCTTTTAATTTTTTTTTCCTTCTTTTGGTGGAGCCAAAGCCTCATTGCTGTGATTTCACTATTCCAGACTGCTTTTTCTCTGTCAAGAGTGCAGAGGGAGAGACACTGGAGCATACTTCCCTCAGAACCATGGAATTTCTCAAGTACTTTCTGGACTCAAATCTAGGCTTCATACATAGCAAGGCATACACACATTCTATGCAAAGAGCTCTGGGTTACCCTCTTGAAGTGTTCATTGACTATTTCCTATGTGCTAAGATTCTTAGGAAATATAATAGCAACTGTGGTGTTTTCAAAATATAAATTTCAACTAGAAAATCAATGTTTTTACAATTGAAACTATATGCTGTAGAAAAAAAATGTTTGGAAAATGATGTTTAAAAGGTTCCCAAAGGGTCCAGATGCAGTTGATATAAAGAACACATGTGAATAAATTGAGTAAAAGGGATCATTTGTATCAGGGATGGGGAAACTTATTTCTGCCAGGGGACATTTGCATATTTATAACATCATTCATGGTCCATACAAAATTATCAGCTTAAAAATTAGCACTTATGTTGCTATGAATAAAGCTCTTGAATTTATTGGGTTTTGAGTCCCCCCTACAGTTGCCTCAGCAGGGCCAGGCCAAATGATAGAGCCTGTGGCTAGATGTTCCCCACCCATGATTTATATGGCAGTAATGGAAATTAGATTTTGATAGAAGTCATAGTGTAGTGTATACTGATGCTGATTAATTTTATACTTGTTTTTGCAGCATTGGGACCTTGCACATGAACTATTTTAGTACTCCCAAGTCAACTTCTTCATTCTTTCTTCAGAGAGTATGGGGATGGGGGGAGAGGAAAGAAAGAGAGAAAGTCCTCCTAGCACTGGTATTCTCCTGATGCTGTAGAACTCCCTATGGTGCTGGAGTTTGAGTCTAGATTGTATACAAGGCAAAGCATATGTCCTACCAGGTGAACTAGCTTCTAAACCCCCGGATGTCTACTTAAAATGCTTTATACTGGGAGACTCCCTAATAGTACTTCAATCAAAATTGAAAAAAAAGTAAAAACAAAGATTTTTTCATCCTTATAAAATTTCATCACAGAACACTAAATATTTCAGAACAGTTACCATTTAGAACTAATCTAAAATACTTCAGTATGATATATTTAATCAGAGTCTGGACCAATTTGTTGAAATATGCGTAAAAGGAAGAGTCAGTGAGTGACTATAATGGGGTGGAAATTTATGAGCTTGCTGTAAACAAAACTTTTGTCTATGGGGGTATGGATTGACCTGCCAACACCAATGTCCAGTAGAGAAGCAATTACAGAAGCCAGACCTTCCACCTTCTGCACCCCATAAAGAATTTTGTTCTATATTTCCAGAAGGGTAAATAGGGGAAGATGACAAGTTGGCTCTGAACACCAAGTTCATCAGGATCCAGAGAGAGAAGAGGGGAACAAGGAGGAGGAGGAAGAGGAGGAGGAGGAGGAGGAGGGGGAGGGTGAGGAGGAGGAGGAGGAGGAAGAAGAAAATGACACTTAGAAGTAGTCAGTATGACATAGGAAGAAAAAGGACACCATGGGATGGAGATTATATATATATATATATATATATATATATATATATATATATATATATATGATAGTCAACTCATATCTGTGATCTTGGAAGAACTAGTGCAATTTCCAGTGACTGGAAAGGGGACACAAAACTCTGATGGTGGAAAGGGTATGGAATTATACCCCTGTTATAATTTTGTAAATCAATATAAATTCACTAAAAACGTCATCAATTAAAAAAAAAATTGCCTAACTGGCAAATAGTATTGAGCATGAGACCCCTGACTTAGTAAAGAAACAAAAGTTTGTTTGTGATGACCTTATAACTGAGGATGTCCTTATAATATTTAGTCTTCAATTTTTAAATTAAATTTTTAAAAATTATCTTCATCTATATATTGAACAGAGACAGCCAGAAATCAAGAGGGTAGGAGGAGATAGGACAAGAGACACAGAGAGACATGCAACACTGCTTCACCACTTGCAAAGTGGCAGGGACTGGGAGCTTGAACCTGGGTTCTTGCGCATTGTAACATGTTTGCTTAACCAAGTGTACAACCAACCAGTACTGTCTTCAATCTTTTTATTGCCAATCAAGATATTTTGTAATTTAGAGAGAAGTTAATCATAGTGTTTTCAGAAAAATATTTTTTAAATCTGGAGAAGTCTTTTTTAAATGTCAATGCTTAAAGCACTTTTTAACATTTATTTTAAGCTTATTTTAGTTGTGTATTTAACTTGTTAGATTTTTATATTCATAAAAATATTGGGGCTACATGGTTCTCCTTTTCCCTTCTAAACTGAAATGTTGCATTATTTTTTTAAAAGGGGTGATTTTAAAAAGTTGAAATTCCTGGCAACTAAAACTTAAAGTAGATGAAGTTAACTGATGAAAATGTCTTAGACTAGAATTGCAATTTAGAATTTTTCCTGTTTTGGGATTTCCCATTTGTTATCATTTTAGTGTGTGTTTTTTATTGTATTAAAAGGTAGAAGCTTTTGCAAAAAAAAAACATTTAGTTCTGTTGGAAAATTGTATCAGTAGGAGAACTTATTCTCTTGTTTCAATATGACTGGGTAGAGACTTGAAGTTTCAGAGACAAATCTCCATGTGAAAAACAGTTGATAATCAAATAATTCAGTTTAACCCTGAATTTTGCTTTTTCTGAAAAGAGCTGTATTTGTCTCCCAATCCCTTGTTAGACCTAAATTTTCTAGTAGTTTTGTATAATGTTGATGGCAATACACACCTAAGCATGAGGAGGCGGCTGTGTGGGGCCAGTTGGGAGTGTTGTGGTGAGGATAAACAGCCACACCTACAGTTCTGCTGTTTACTTAGTAGGTGTGTCACTGATCCACTCACTTTTCTCCCAGCCTTACTTTTCCAATGTGTAGTGAGAAAGCAAAGCAGCCCCTTTATCTGATTCCTCAGGATCTTCTTGTGACCAAGAAATGAGTCAATTGATGTAAGATGGGCCTATATCATAAAATATTTGAAGAACTGGATGGCAGATAGACAACAACAGTGCATGTTAATGCTTAACTAAAGGATGAATACTGCGTTTTGGAGTAAAATAAGCTACCTTCTATTAATTTTATTTCATCTTCTTGATGAAATAAGAATGATCTAGTTTTTTTTTTATTTAAGAAAGGATTAATTAACAAAACCATAAGGTAAGAGGGGTACAACTCCACACAATTCCCACCACCCAATCTCCATAACCCACCCCCTCCCCTGATAGCTTTCCCATTCTCTAGCCCTCTGGGAGCATGGACCCATGGGTTGCAGAAGGTAGAAGGTCTGGCTTCTGTAATTGCTTCCTCGCTGAACATGGGCGTTGACTGGTCAGTCCATACTCCCAGTCTGCCTCTCTCTTTCCCTAGTAGGGTGTGTCTCTGGGGAAGCTGAGCTCCAGGACACATTGGTGGGGTCTTCAATCCAGGGAAGCCTGGCCAGCATCCTGGTGGCATCTGGAACCTGGTGACTGAAAAGAGAGTTAACATGCGAAGCCAAACAAATTGTTGAGCAATCATGGATCCCAGGCTTGGAATAGTGGAGAGGAAGTGTTAGGGAGGTACTCACTGCAAACTCTAGTGTATTTCTGCTTTCAGGTATATATTTTGCAGTAGTTTATGGATACGTGTGAACATAAGCTCTCTCTCACAGAAACTGTTGTATATCTAGGTTATGGGACTTTGTTAGAAAGTGAACCACCTGAGATGAAATTAGAGTGTACTATAAAAGGAAAGGTCTCACCCGAGTAATGAAGCTGAAGGATCTAGTTTTATACAATTAATAATAAATAGCAAAGATTGCAAGTGAGTTACTAATTTCTATCACTAGGTGGCAATGCAAGCACAAGATGGGGGGAAAAAATAACTACCATTCCCTCCCAAACCTGCTTTTCTTGTTTTTAACTTTCTAGTGGGTTTTGAATCACTGATCAGTCCAGTATTAGTAGTCAGGGCACACTCTTATGCTGAGTGCTACAGGAGACTGGCTGAAGGATTCACAGCAAATTTAAATGATCGTTTCCTTGGACAGAGTAAATCTGGCTTGTTGCAATGTGGAGAAGCATAGGCCTTATTTCTCTATCTTATTTCTCTCTACACTGGACTTTAGGGATTTTTTTTTTCTCCACGGAAATGGATTTAGGAATGCTTTAGCTTACAGAAGCATAGACAGTCTGTGACTCTCCCAGAGTGCTTTGTCAACACTGGGAGACTGTCACAAGGAAAACTCTAAGTTTCTTAGTGACTGAAACTTTTGTGGCAGCCTCACCTTGTAGGAGAGACAAAAATATGCCAGAAGCCTTGGGTTTTGATATTTACAATGCCAGATTTGACCTATTTGGTGTTTCTGGGGCCTGGTGCACGAGCAATTTCACCATTCCTGTGGCAAGTTTTCCATTTTTACTCATTCAAATATGTGCAGAGACAAGGAGAGAAGACAAGACCGCGAAGCATCAGAGCTTCTTCTTACCTCCGTGCCATGCAAGCCAATGCGATTATGGGGGGAAACCTGGACTCCGAAGTATGAGAAGGAAAACATCCTACCAGGTGAGCTGTCATCTGACCCCAAATGCCAGTTTTTAAAATAAGAACTTCATTTCTGCAGATGTTTACCTAGGTTCCTCAAGCACAAGAAGGTTGTTGAAAATGCCATCTATTAAGATGAAAAAAAAAAAAAAAAGTCACCATAGATATATAAAGGCTGATTACTTTCAACTGGCTATCCCGGAGAGTTCCCATTAGGCAGGTTCATAGGAGCCCTCCAATGGATTTCATTAGGTATGTCTCTTCTCCAAATATAGAAGTCCATTCACTTAACCCACAAATACATCTAAATTCTCACTGCAAACCAGACACTGATTTCAACAATGAAGACAAAAGCAACAATCACAATACAAAGCTTTATTGTAGAGAAGACACATACATATGACAGCAAGAACTTTGATATAAAGTAGTAGAAAGGAGTAGATAATGACAGGAAGTAAAGGGAATTTTTTTTAAATTAATTAATTTATTTAAGAAAGGAGACATTAACAAAATCATAGGATGGGGGGTACAACTCCACACAATTCCCGCCACCCAATCTCCATATCCCATCCTCTCCCCAATAACTTTCCCATTCTCTATCCCTCTGGGAGCATGGACCTCGGGTCATTGTGGGTTGCAGAAGGTGGGAGGTCTGGCTTCTGTAATTGCTTCTCCGCTGAACATGGGCGTTGACTGGTCGAGGGAATTCTATCTTAGGTAGAAAGACCAGAAAGGGATCTTGCATATGGTGGTGTCTGAACAGATATCTGAATTTCTACAGATTGGCTTGATTATTCCCTACCCCCTCATTCATTTGCCAACTCTTTTAAATTCATTAAATTTGATAGCATAGAGAGACATTGAGAGGGAAGGGGAAATAGCGACAGACCTGCAGCACTGCATTACCACTTATGAAGCTGCCCTTTCTGTAGGTGGGGACCAGGGTGTACCACTAACTGACCCCACATTTCTCAACTCTTAACATCCAAAGTGATGGTATTAGAAGGTAGAGTTGTCATTCAACTCAGTGGGACAGCTTCTTGGTGGGTAGGGAGTGTTAAGTCAAAAAGATATAACCAAGGCAGGAATAGTTTAAAAGATAAAGTATTGCTCACAGAGTAAGGCCATTTTTCTTGTTAACTGCTGCGTCACTATAGAATAACTGTTTCCTCCAGTTCTGATTGAGCTCTCTTAGAGTTGCGTCTTCCCAGGACTTTAATGGTGTGATGCATTTTTACAGCAGACATAGATAATGGAGTCATTTCTTCAGCATGGTTGAGCGAACTATTATTGACACTTTATATTTCTTTTAGCTTCACATCTTTGGGGGGCATGCCATGTAAATTTCCAAGAGTCTTAAAAACTATAAAATCTCAAAAAATTCTTTCATGTGTGAGATACAAGCTTAGAAATAATTTTCCACTGAGTTGTTTCAGGTTCTGTTTATTTCAACTCTTGGTTTATCCTGCTTTGGAACACTGCTAAAGCTCAGTGCCAAGGGACCACATTCATACGTCATTTGACTTTTACCCTCACATCTTCACATTACAACAGTGTAGGTGGGGCAGCTTGGGGGTAGACAGGCATTTCCTGGAGCCTGTGCCAAATGGAAGTAACAGCAAACCATATTTTATACAAATAACATGTTCTCGATTCAACTTTTCCTTAGATCCTCCAAATGCACATACTCACTCTGCTACTTCCTGACATGAGGGGAAATATATCAGGGAGGAAAGCTGGAATAGAGACTGAGGACTAAATACTTTATAGCTAAAATATTTATTTTTAAGAATATTTATGAGGTCTGTGACTATGTCAGCAAACTATTATATTAGGTGCCTGAACTTTAAGTTCAAAAGTTTTATGATAAATCTACCTCTTCCAGAGTGGGAAGATACCTCTGCCCTATTTGTTAAGTAATCGAAGGAAAAGGAGGTTCAGGAATATAGAATTATTTGGGGGAGAATAATTTAATCTAACAAGTTCTGAAATACATCCATAGACAGAGCCCATAGACCTTCTACCTTGTGTATTTCACCAACTGGGTGCCATGAAACCATAAGTAAACATGGAGCTGGGGGATGAGGAGAAGGTGAGGTTAGGTAGTTTTACTGATGTTACCAGTTGTTTTAATGTTTTTTTTTTTTTTTGCCTCCAGGGTTATTGCTGGGGCTCAGTGCCTGCACTGCGAATCCACAGCTCCTGGAGGCCATTTTTTCCCCATTTGTTGCCCTTGTTTATCATTGCTGTTATTATTATTATTAATTATTATTATTATTATTGATGTCATTGTTTTGGGATAGGACAGAGAGAGATCAAGAGAGGAGGGGAAGACAGAGACGGGGAAAGAAAGATAGACACCTGCAGACCTGCTTCACCACCCGTGAGGCGAACCCTCCTGCAGCTAGGGAGTCAGGGGCTCAAACCAGGATCCTTGTGTAGGTCCTGGTGCTTTAACTACTGTGCTACCCAGCCCCTGGCCCACCCTGTTCAAGTGTTTTTTTTTAAATAGGTAGGTTCCATTGAGAATACGTGTTGATTGTATGTGACTTTTTCATCTATAATAAAATTCTACAAAATTTTCTTCATTACAGTGTCCTGATGTGGAGACAGTCAGGGCTACCTCAGTAGGACATTTAGAGACATGCGTTTTTACACATTCTGTGATAGCCCACCACTGGGACCTTCTGAAGATGACATTGAAGCGGACTGATTTTTCTTCCTAGTAATAGTTATCAGTAAGACTTGTTTGCATTACAGGATCAGTCTGCCAAGAGAATTAGACAGCCTTTTCTCAACAGGCCCAGCATATGCCACTTCTGATAAGTAAGACCTTGGAATGACCTCAGGCCTCTTAACATAGGAAACATATCTCTGGTTCTCCCTATCTTACCTTAGAATTTACAGCCCATAAGTATGTCATTAAAATACTGTACTTCTAATCTTTTTGAGGTTTTGTTAATCTGTACATCCTCTGGAGAATATAGTTGGGGCTGGAGATTCCCCTGACCTCAATGATATACATAAGCAATAGAGTACAGAGGCTAAGAATGCAGGTTTTGTTGCCCAACTGTGGCTTTTCCTGGATTCTATTGCTCACTTTCAGGGCTGGTTAATTACTCTGACATTATTTCCTCCATGATATAATAGGTATCCGGATTGTATATAAATCCTGTAGTCATTCTGGGCATTAACCAAATTAATTTTTGGCATAGGACTATACTTGGCACAAAGTATGTACCATGCGTCTGCGGCTTGAACCACTTCTCTGTGTGACTCCTGCCCGGCCTCTGCCCCTTGCCATCCTAGCTCCTCACTGATAAGACAAGTTGTTAGCATTCATATTGCCACTTTTGGGATGTGTCCACTAGGTTGACTAATTTTGAGGAAGCTTTCCACTAGGCCTCTCAGGGGCCATTGTCTAGCTGGGTTATAGTTTATAAGAAAAGCATCCTATGGCTAGAACTTTATCCTCTGAATTCAGTTTGAACCAGAGATGGGGCTTCTATCTTACTATCCCCCTCTTTATATGACTGCTGCTTATCTCTTCTAGGGTACTAGAAGAGCCCTCCCAAACCTTATAAAACACAGTTCAAGAACTCTCCAGTTCAGCAAATCTTCTCTAAATTTCAAAAGAAAAGTTAAATAAGTTTTCAAAATAGAGTCACATCAGCCTGCCATGTTAATGGGACCAGGTATACTAAGGATCCTTTGTCTACCAGTAAATCCACAGAGACATAAACTTATATGCCAAGCAGACTTCTAACCAGATTTTATTTTATTTTTTTATGTTTTACATGTGACTGTAGTGGGTTATAAAGTTGTAGGACTAACGGGGATAGTTCTACATCAGACCCAACACCACGAAGTTTTGAGTCCTTAGCCTCACACCAACCACAGATAACCACAAGTCTTGGAAACAGTTTGCTAAGCATATTTTCAAATGGACTGCCCTGTTTAGTGTAGATTTTTAGAGATGACAATGAAGAGAAGAAAATAGGAGGATGGCTGGTTTCATTTTAGATTAAATTAATATGTATGAAACATGTAGACATCATTCTATGAACTCACCAGTTTAATAGCCAGTAAAGTGAATGCTCTCATTTTCAAATGAAAAAAAGTGAGACTCAGTAAGGTTAAGATCCCTCCTTACCACAGAATCAAAATGACTTAGACAACTTTTTTAAGTCATAGATTTTATACCCACCTTCGAGTGCAATGTGAAAATGGTAATAACTTGCATTTATATAAAGGTCTTTTGTGTCTGATACACATTGGTGTGCATATGCATATATATTTCAAGCAATTATTGTTCTGTAATTAAACTTTGAATACCAATATATTTGGGTGACAGTATGGATATATACATCTAACTCAAACAAGGATTAGAGTAGTTAAAGACCACAGAACAAGTAAGAGAGAGATAGTCAGGATTCCTACCAGTTCATCTGGCTGCAAGTCCAGGGTACTGTCCCTATTTACTTCAACCAAGTGTGAGAGGGACTTTTAATCTCTCCTACTTTGCCTTGACCAGTTTCTTTCTAAAAACAAGTCTTCTCAAGTTAATAACACAATTATTAATGTCTAAGAGAATCAGGATTTATTTAATGTATGTTGACTGCCTTATCTGAAGGCTTCTTTTTGTTTCTCAACAATAATTTGTGCCTGGTCTCATGTCTCATGTAAGATTACCATGTGACAGTGAACAGAAGGAGGGTAATTTAAACCCATATATTAGTAAAACAAAATAGAAGGACAATAAAAGCCAATCAACAATTTATATTCACTAAATGTCCAATTTAGCCTTCCCTCAGTTCGTGCCAGCCTTGTGCTGATTAGATAAAAATCATGAGGAGATGTGATGAGACTTGGATTTTTTTTTTGCCACACAGTAACCTAGGGGAAGTCATTTTATCATTCTAGGCTACTGGTTTTTAATCAATAAAATGATATATTTTGCCTCTTTCTTAAAGTGGGTTTATTTCACCACTAGAGGGCAGGCAAATACAACCCCTGAAGTGCTTGTGGCCCTCAATAGCAAGAGAAAGAAAAAAAAAAAAATCAATACAAGTAAATTTCAAATAAAAACAGGGCGGGGAGCTATCTCCACTTTCTACAACATAGAATTTTCATGCCACCCCTCCCAGGTCCCAGATTCGATTCCTGGCACTATCACAAGCCACTGCTGATATCTCTCTCATAAAAAATAAAAGTTAAACTAACAGAACACAGTATTTTTGATAAGGTATTAAAAGTCTCTTAGCTCTGGTTACATTACTTACATTGTCTAATTTCCATTTTCTGTAGTATGAGTAACAACGCCATCACATTTGCTGAGTGCTTACTAATGTGCTAGGTACTGAGCGGTGTATGCTACATATAATCCTCAAAACAAACGTTGCAGGGTGGACATTATTCATGCTTTCTTGGATAAGTGAGGTTAAATAGCTTGCCCAAGGTAATGACGTCAGTGCAGATCTGGTTGCCCCTGAGTCAGACCCTGCTTTAATCCAGGCTGGTTCCCTTGGTTCCTCCTTTCATACAACCTATGAGTGTGTTCATAAGGGCTCCATCACTGCAGGAACCTAGGGACAAAATAGTGTCATCGAAACACTTCTTGCTTTGTTTGAGTAGTTCAGATTTGGTAAAATTACAGACGTTATTATTATATGGAAGACCAAGTCTTGGCACCATTTTTGGAACAATGAATTTGCCTATCCTGTCTCATTCATTGGCTGAGAGTTCTGAGGCCCTTCTCCATAAGCAGATGACTTTCCTTCTCCACCTCTCCTCTCCTCTCCTCTCCTCTCCTCTCCTCTCCTCTCCTCTCCTCTCCTCTCCTCTCCTCTCCTCTCCTCTCCTCTCCTCTCCTCTCCTCTCCTCTCCTCTCCTCTCCTCTCCTCTCCTCTCCTCTCCTCTCCTCTCCCCTCCCCTCCCCTCCCCTCCCCCTCCCCTCCCCCTCCCCTCCCCATCTCCTCCCCTCCTCCTCCCCTCCCCTCCTCTTCTCCTCCCCTCCCCCTCCCCTCCCCTCTTCCTCCCCTCCTCTTCCTCTTTTCTCTCTCTCTGACCCAAGAGGAAGTAACAAGCCCAGATGCCCATAGATCTCATTTCAGCCTCTCTCATTTGGTCTTTGCTGTTCTGCATCCATTGTTTTCCATCTCAGCTAGGAATTTGCACCAGTAGGCTAATTCTAACCATGCACATTGATGCATGTTTGCTATCTAGCACTTGAATGATAATTCATTCTTACCAAATATCAATTACTCCTCATTTCTTAACACCAAATTCAAAATGTTTGCTCTAAATGCCTCCCTTGCATATCACCACCCAACTCTGAATATATCTCAGCTTTTATTTTGTTAGTTTTGTCATTTTGTATATTACTTATCAGACTTCTCCCACTTCATATAGGCTATTTCTTTTCTTCTTTTTGCCTTAGGGTTATTGCTGGTGCTCAGTGTGTCCGCACAATGAATCCACTGCATCCACTGCTCCTGGTTTTTCCTTTTTTTTTTTTTGGATAGGACAGAAGGAAATTGAAGGCAGTGAGAGGTAAGAGGGAGAGAGACAGAGAGATGCCTGCAAACTGTTTTCCTGTTTGTGAAGCATTCATCCCCCCCCTCCCCACTTCAAGTGGGGATCCTGAGGCTTGAACCTGAATCCTTATACAGGTCCTTGCATTTAGTACTAAGTGCATTTAAACCAGGTGTGCCACCACCCAGCTTCCAATATATAGGCTACAGAAATAGCTGGACTACAAGTTCACTGAAATCACCATTATTTGATTTCTCCTAGTATTTAAGTCAGTATCAGGAATAACAGTAAATACTCATTTAATTGGTTTCTATTTCAGACTCCATTTATGAAGCAGGGGCTGGATCATTTCATTTCAAAATCTCAATGGGTCACCAAATGTTACACTGAGTGATATTAAAAAGCAGCTATAATGTTTCCAGTTGTGTGTTTTGTGCTTTAGTGAATGGTCTAGCATTGTTTTCCAAAACACCCTAGTGAGAAAATACCATGATCATTTTCAATTAACACATGAAACATCTAGTAGTCAGTAATCTTCTCTAGAGACATAATGCTGGCCAGTTTGAAATTTGAATCCAGAAGTCTGAGTCCAGAGCTCTGTCTGTCATATATGCATATTTTGGTATTGTTTGACATTGAATTTTCAGAGCTGGTATGTGGAAGAGAAGGGTAATTATAATACGAATGAGATGAAGAAAGTGTGATGTGGCAGGTTGAGTAAGTTTTCTGAGCCCACACTGTGACTCTCCCTTTAACCCTAAGCATGTTGAATAAGATGTACTGCAGTTCATGACATGTGTGAGAACAGAATTCTTTTCTCAAGTTTAATTTTATGTGAGAGAAGCAGAGAAATACTGGAGTACAGCTCCTCATAGGTGGCCTGAGGATCAGACCTGAAGGCCTCAGCACGCTAAGTGTGTACTGTACCTAAGGAGACACCTCCCTAGCTTTGTCCAAGGATCTTACAGAAACTCTCAGAAGAGGAAAGTAGTTTGAGGAGATTCAGAAACCACAATGAGAACGATATTTTTGTTCAAGCCCCCTAAAGGGAATTATACCCCATATCTCAGTAAATATCTAAACAAAACAACTGCTTTAGCTGCTAGTCGCTAAAAGAAAAAAAAAAAACACCTATTACTGTGAACTGAAATGACTGTATCTGAGGACATGTCCATGTTAGTAAAAGTGGTTTCTCCCTGAGTATCCCTACTTCCTCTCTCCTTCCTGTCACTGCTGTGTGGTCATAGTGGAGAAAATCCCAGCCTTGGGAATGTCGTGGTGGTGATGGAGGTGGTGATGGTGGTGGTGGTGGTGGTGGTGCTGGTGGTGCTGGTGGTGCTGGTGGTTGTGGTGTGTGTGTGGGGGAATCAAAGGAACCCTTTTTTTCTTCCCGTCAGTTGTTTCTTTAACTCGGCTGTGGTTGCTGCAGAATAGCAAGTCTACCACTTAAAACCACGACCCACACACAAAGTTCTTTACTGAGTGGTTCATACCAGTGTTCATACTGTAAATACTGAACTACAGAACAGGTTCTGGCAATGACCATCAGAACAGATGATAATTACTAACCAGTCATGGAGACAATGCCATTTAAGTATTGGAAAACGTTAGTCAAAGCATATGCTTTGCTGTTTCTCTGCAAACCAACTAGGATGAGATAGTGAAGTGAGCTCTTGGATAGGAAGGTAACCTCTGGAGAAAAGAAGGTAATGTAAGTGGACCCCAATCTGGCTGATTATCAGAGATACCCTGTAAGTTTAAAAATTACAAATCCTAGACTTTGTTTAAGACCTATTGAACTTTTAGTCACAGAGAATCTCAACTGCATTCAAAGAAAATAAATTATCTGGATAATTCTGACACAGTTTGAAGAATGAAAAATTATTTACTTGTGGGAGCATTCCATTACTATACTTCACTTATCTTGAAACTTACCTTTCATTTTCTGACTGGAGTCCAGGACTCCTTTACTGGTTACAAAAGTCAGTTATTTCAACAAAAGGATAAAATGGATTTGAAATTTGTTGGGTTTATGTTGGCTTGTCTGTGTATTTACTACAATTGAAATATGACCTTATGTCTATAAGTCCAGTAAAATGTGGTAGTTTAAGCCTTGGGTTCACTGTGTATATGAAGTAATAATTAACAGGAATAATTATGATACATGTAAGTCCTTGCAACAGTGTCAAATGTATATCACAGCCAAGTTCATGACTACTGTAGGTAGACTTTTGCCTACTTGTCCAATCAAACTCTCTCTTTTTTTTTTCCCTTCTAGATTTAGAGCTGTGATTATGCTTTTCTGAACTTCTGGTTTCTCACAACCTTTCAACACCTAGAGAAAGACCAGTGTAATTCCCTTAGTGACTATTGCCCAATTTTAATATTTTCTATTTTGGGGTAGTGGACTTTGAGTCAATATATTGGCCAATGGGAGATTTGTACTGAAATCAGTATCATGCCTGAAAATTTGCTTGGGGGATTACCTCACTAAACTCTGAGAATTAAAACTCTTTCTGCAGAATCATCAATCATACTTATCTGGCTTGGAGCCAGTTCTGAAACAAAAGACTACATTACTGGTTATAGCACTATTTCTAAACTAGAAGATGCTGAATGTTCTTAATTGTCAGAGAGTGATAAAAATAAGCATAATGATTAGATAACTACTGTGTTTTACTAGAGACTCCAAAGTAGAAAAACCATTGCTAGAGATTGTGCCATCATTATAAAAATAAGTTCAAGATAAATTTAAAAAAAATCAAAGCTGCAACTCCTTATCAGTTATTTCTAAATAATGAATGCAGAAAGGAGACTTTCAATTAAAATTATACATTCAAATAAAGGCATATATATCTGTTATAAAAAAACAAAAGAGAATTTATTTAATAGATACATCTTGGGAAACAAACTTTTTTTCTTTTGGCTCCAGGGTTACTACTGGGGCTCAGTGTCTGTCCTATAAATTCATTGCTCCTGGCAGCCATTTTCCCCATTTTTTGGTTGTTACTGTTGTTGTTGTTGTTGTTGCTATTGTTTGATAGGACAGAAAGGAATTGAGAGAGGAGGGGACGACAGAGAGGGGGAGAGCAAGATAGACACCTGCAAACTTGCTTCACCACTTGTGAAGCAATCCTTCTCCTGCAAATGGGGAGCCTGGGGCTTGAACCGGCATCCTTGAGCCGGTCATTGTGCTTTGCACTATGTGTGCTTAAACCAATGTGCCACCACCCGCTACCAGAAACCAACCTTTTAATGAATGAACACATTGAAGGTGTTAGTAGAAATAATAAATTACAGAAAGAACGAAAATGCTGACGTTTGCCTCAAGGTATTCATTACTCACAGAACAAAACCAAACTATATTTCTTCCATCTAATTCTTTTGGAACACAGAGTTAAGCTTATCATGTGGTTTCATGAATTCTAACATTTTAAATTTCTATAATTTCATTTTCCCCCCAGTATACTTCACATGATAATGTTTGTGCCTTTATCATATAACTATGGCAATGAATAATGACAAGATCACAATGTGTTTAATAGCACTTAAAATTATCAGTATTTTATAACAGAGTAACAAATTATATATGGTAGAAAATAATAGCAAAGATTTGTGCATGGAATGTTACTACCTATAGGAATTTTTTAAGGAATATATATTTAGAGAATATGGATTCTTCTGTCCCTCTTTGTAATAACTCTCCATTATCATCAGGTGAACCCTGACTCACACATTTGGGATCAGTATTAATCAAGTAAAATTAAAACAGTGAATTGCTTACTCTTTTCTGAGATGCATTGCACAAAGTCTCTGGTAGAAATTTGTTTTCTCCTACTTATGTCTATGCTGTCCACCATTTACATCTGGAGGAGCCTATTTTACTAATCAAGCTCCTTGGCAATTCGACTGTGTGTCTCAACAGTGTGATATGGGAATAGTAAAAGATAATCAGGGGAGAGCATTCAAATTCGAGCATTGGATTGGGACTTGGGGTTAATCATTTTGTATCCCTGTTTTATGTGTAACATAAAGACTCCAGTGCTCCTGTTATTAACCCATCTCACAGGAGACTGAGAGGAATAGAGTTAATAAGAAGGAACACGCTGCACATTTTGGCTGAAAGGTATTATTTAAGCCACTAGGGAAAACTGTCCAATTATGGCTATGGAAGTAGAGTGATGAAAACTTGCATTTTTTTTTGTTGTCCATTTTTCCATTTGTATAAGAGGTATGATTTTCTTACATATATTTTATTCTTTGACTAATAACTAGAAATAAAGGGACCCAGCCTACAAGAGAAGGGTTAGAATGATAGGACTGAAATAGCTATTCATGTTTTTCCTTTTCTGTAGCTAGCCTGACCTGTAATTAATTCATGTTTCAGGTTCTGAGTCTACCTCCACCCCACCTCTACCCTCATACAATACCCAGTGTAAAATAATACCCAGTGGAGTGTAAAGATTATTTGGAATTTGTTTTGATGAATACATAATAACTTTTCATACATTCAAAATCTTGTTTATTCCTTGAACTCACAAGGGAGAAAAGTCCAATCATGGTAATTTTAAGTACTGTAATGAACCACAGGGTAGCCGATGGGCCCTCGGGTAAACAGTTCTGTACTATTGATTTACTTATTTGATTTCCTTGTAAAATGTCCATGACCTGAGCCATTGCTGTAGAATACAAATACATGTTTTGAATCTAAGCCAGGCATCAAGATTCTTCCTTTAAAACACTCTGGAAAGCCAAAGAAAAGCTGGCTAGTGTTTCTGGCCCTGGAAATGAGGGTCTCACTGTTTGATCAGGTCTGTGATAGTGAATTCTGGAGAGAGAGAGAGAGAGAGAGAGAGAGAGAGAGAGAGTCAATTCCCATCAAGAACCATCAACATGATTCATTTCCAGGAACTTCTTTTTTTTAAAATATCTAATTCTTTGTGTTTTTATATTTATTTATGTGTTTATTCCCTTTTGTTGCCCTTGCTGTTTTATTGTTGTAGTTATTCTTGTTGTTGGATAAACAGAGAGAAATGGAAAGAGGAGAGGAAGACAGAGAAAGACAGACACCTGCAGACCTGCTTCACCGCCTGTGAAGTGTCTCCCCTGCAGGTGGGGAGCTGGGGGCTCGAACCGGGATCCTCACACTGGTTGTTGCGCTTTGTGCCACCTGTATTTAACCCACTGCGCTACCACCCAACTCCCACCAGGAACTTCTATTTACATCAAAATGTCTGTGTAGAATTCTATTGTGTGCCATCACAACAAGAGTATTAAGATATGATTTCTATTCTCAAGGAAATATATACTGCTTACAGTATACAGTGGTACTTTGATATTCGTTAACTGGTTCCAAGAGAAACGAGTCCTGAAAATGAGTACACAATGGATTTTTCCTATAAGGGGTAATGAAAACTGAAATGATACCTACAGTGCTAGTGACTCCTCTGGGTTCTTGTATTATGGACGCTGCAGGAAACACCTGATGGGAAAACCATGGCTGGCGCTTTCTCCAGAGACCCAGCTGGAACTTGTTTACAGTCCTCGCAGGATGTACCACGAGTTCCCGTGAAGCCTGCACTTAATGCAAGAACATCACAGCTGGTCAATCTTACCACTTGCTCTCAAACTGGGTAGAAGACACGGTTGAGTCAGGAAACACTTGAAAACTCCCAATGGGGTTGAGGGTGTACCTAGTAGCAGTAGTGTCGTTGTTGAAGGCCTGGTCACGGGTGTAGAAGCACATGGTCTGCCTCACCCCCTCCTGACCCTCGTGCTGGAGGGCCGGGTAATACACCTCCCAGTTAGTTCCCTGAGTCTTTTCATCTCAGCAGCCTCCAGGACACGGGAGAGCAGGGCCATGTCTCCGGGCTGGGTTTTCTTCTGGATCTAGTCCTGGGAGCAGTGAGTGGACGAGGGAGAAGTGAGAGAAGTTGCCCTGCCAGCTTGTAGTGTCTCTTAGCCCTTTGTCCAGTTCTGTCTGGCTCTCCAAGTGCTTTGCCCACCAGCACCATAGCAAGCTTCAGTCCCCAGGCCATCACCACCCATGCCGCCCTAGTAACACAGCTAGACATAGGAGTCAGAAGAGTTTCGAAGCTGACCAGTACAGAGGTATGGCTGTATTTAATGTTCATTTTATTCGCACCACTATGCAGATGGAAAAATAGAGACCATGGGAGGTTAAGGTCTTAGGAAGAGTAGCTTAGCTAGTAGCCAAGAGGGCAGAGATAAGAGAAATTGAATTTCTGTGGACTCATGCCCTCTTATTATTAAACAAAAACAAACCGTCCAAACTGAGGCTGGAAGGTGAGATGAGGCAGAAATTGCTCCACATTTTTTGTACTTAGTCGTCTAATATCACCCTCACGTTCTTCCCTTGATTTTGACCTTGCTCATCATCAGAGAACACAGAAAGTGTGTGTAACACCCTATAGTCAGTGTGTTTCTGGTATGTCAGAGCCTTCTGATTTGCTCTCAAAGACATGAGGTGGCTGAGAAAAACAGTTTGATGTAAGGAGGAGCTGCTGGGCTGGCTGGTCTATCCACAGTGTAGCCTCCATAGAGCTCTAGATGTTAACAAAAGCTTTCCTTGGGGATTATCAGGGTCATCCATGCACGCACACTCAACTCTAGGTGCAGTTTTTAGATTGCACTTAACTTGGAACTTAGTGCTGGACCCAAAATATCTGGTTGACCTTGAATAGGTGACCTTCAACAGCATGCATTGTCTTGTTGCAAATGGAGAAATGAATTATGGCATGTTGTTAAATAGAGAGTGTATTTAAGAGAGTAGCTACTAGTAGTGTACGTGTGCATTTAGTAAAGTCTGCTCTTCTCTCCCTCTCTCCTGCCTTCCTGCCCAGCCTTGTGGCTATGTTGGCCAAATGGAAAAGTTGGGAAAGGATGGGCTTTCAGAGCGAAAGATCACAATCTTTATCACCATAGCCTCTTAAGTGCTTGGCAGGGAGTATATCTGCCTTGGGGTACTCTCAGTTCTTTGTCAGTCACCAGGGACAATGAACAGGAATTAAGTTATGGGAAACAAAGTAGAATTTCTGGAAAGTGCCAACACAAAAGCTCTGAAGGGGTCACGTGCAAATTAGCATAATTTCTATTCCATGCTCTATTTTTGTCCTGTGAAATACTTATTTAGATTTTGTTGTGCCCATTATGCAGCTTTTGTTCTGAGGCTATGAGTTTAATGATTTAGCTATTTATGAGTACATCTGGCATAAATGCCACAATTTTATTTCAGTAAAAAATTTATGGTCAGTGAATTTTAGTAATTAACGAATAAATTATGTCTCCTCATAAATGCTTTGCTCTGCAATTTGTGATTTCCATTACAATTCATAACACTTAAGAAAGGTTCTTTATCAGTTGAAAAAGCCAGTGCTAATGGAATCAGGAAAGAGATTTTTAATTGCTTTAATTAACTCTGTTAATTAATATCCAACATGTGTAAGATTCTGAATTGGCTTTGGTTGGCTTGATTAGAAGTTAATTTCCTAAAATTTGTCTGACATATGAATGCACTTTGTTGAGAGAAATGACAATTTTTTCATGAAGTAAATAACATGAGTAAAATAATTTCCTCTTTTGTGATCTTTACTACCTAGTCTATCCTTGAACCCCTGAAATTTGTCCAGAAAAAAACAGTACATTCAAACAAATCCACATCTTGGCATTCTCAAAAGAAAGAAAAAAAAAACAAAAAACCTTAAAACCACATTATGATTTGAAGGAATTAGAAAAGCTTACCACAGCTTATATGTCTGAAATCTTTTTCAAGCAGAATCAACAGAAGCAAAATTTAAATAAAACCTTTTATCTACAAGTCACTGGGACCAAAAAAAAAGAGATGACTAAGAATAATTCCTGCTCCCCTGCTCCTATGTGAAGTTCATTGTTGAGTGAAAATGGGTGATATTATTAAAAATAAGTTCAAAAGAGCATTTGGAGAAGGAAATGCTGAGTTTCAGCTGTGTATAGAGGAAGAATAGACCAACAGACTTTCCTTGAGAATAGTAAATGACTTATTTTCCAATCTTCATGAGATTAGTCTGATTTCTTTATGAAAAATATCAAGAATCATACTTGATTTCATAGGGATTTCTGTGTGAAGAATATAAATTTTTTCTACTGGGAGTTGGAATTTTCTTCTCTTTCCTCTGTCCACCTCTACCCACCCCGTTGTTCTTT
Source organism: Erinaceus europaeus (assembly GCF_950295315.1). Taxonomy (NCBI): domain Eukaryota; kingdom Metazoa; phylum Chordata; class Mammalia; order Eulipotyphla; family Erinaceidae; genus Erinaceus; species Erinaceus europaeus. The sequence goes on from NC_080166.1 coordinate 92,279,854, forward strand.
GTCATCATCTTTCGGGTTTCACAGCTCCAGGTTAACTTTTTCAAAGAGAGAGAGACATCGAGACATCGAGACATTGAGACATCACAGCACTGAACTCCCTTTAATGCAGCAAGGACTGACATGAGCCTGGGTAGTACACTGACCAAGTGAGCTGTCTTGCTGACTCCATTCCTTTTTTTATTAGTGATTTAATAATGGATTACAAGATTATAAAATTATAGTATAGTTTCATACCTCATCCACCACTAAAATTCTGTGCATCTCCTTTCTCCTCTATATTGTCCAATTATAACTACCATAGTTCTCACAAAGTCCTAAAGTCAGTTAGGTTACTTTTTAAAAAAAAAATTGCTACCAGGGCTATCGCTGGTACTTATTTCCACACTATGAAGCTACCGCTCTGGTGGCCATTTTTTCATATATATATTTACTATTCTTATTTGATAGGACAAAGAGGAATTGAGAGAGGATGGGGCGATAGGGAAGGAGAGAACACCTGCAAATGTACTTCACCACTTGTAAAGCATGCCCCCTGCAGGTAGGGAGTGGGGGCTCCAACCCAGGTCCTTATGTATGGTAAGCTCAACATGTAAGCTCAACCACCAGTCTCCCCATTACTTTTTTAAAAGCATTTTCATGTGTTTCAGTTCTCTATATTGTCTTCTTTTTCCTCAGACCCAAAGTCATTGCACCAACATTTCCTACTGGGCTAACTTTCAAAATCTGTTTTGAATCTGTACTCTTCTTACCACTTCTAAGAGTCCTATATTCCTGCTCTGACTTCCTGTTTACATCTTTGCATTCAATCCTACACCCAGAAATTATTGTTTTCTTCTTCTTGATTTAGGGTTTTTGCACTTTTTCCTCTGCCAGAATATTTTCCTCTGATATCCTCAGGACTCATTTACTGCTTCATTGATGTATCTACCCAAAAGCTACCTTCTCATACAGACTTACCTTATACCTTGATTTAAATCATACTATCTATTTTTTTTTATTGCCTCCAGGGTTATCACTGGGGTTCTGTGCCTGCACTACGAATCCATTGCTCCTGGTGGTCATTTTTTCTTTTTCTCACTTTGTCCATTTTATTGGATAAGACAGAAGTTGAGGCGGGGGAAATTGAGAAAGAAAGAGAGACACCTGCAGATCTGTTTAGCAGCTTGGGAAGCATCCCCCCTGCAGGTGGGGAGTGAGGCATGTGAACCTGAATCTTTGTGAGGGCCCTTGTGCATAGTACTATGTGTGCTTAACCAGGTCTGCCACCGCCCAGCCCAGAATCATGCTGTCTATATGAGACATGGTTCAAACAGAGAAAAACATGCAATAGCTATATTTATTATTGGAGCTTGATGTTCCTAGGGTTTTTGTCAGGAAGGGAAGATGGCTGGGGAGTGGAGCTATCAAAAGATGGTTTTGGGTGCCAGGCAGTAGTGCACCTGGTTAAGCCCACACACTACAGTGCTCACAGCACCTGGTCCCCCACCTGCAAGGAGGAAGCGGGGGAAGCTTCGCAAGTGGTGAAGTAAAACTGCCTGCAGGTGACCTTGTCTCTCTCCGTCTCTCTCTCTCCCCTCTCAATTTCTTCCTGTCTCTATCCAATATTAAATTAAAAAAATAAAAAAACAGATGGTTTGGGAACCCACAAGAACAAGCTGAAGTCTTATTATATGAGGAAAGACTTACACTGTTGTTTCTTTTCTAAAATAAAATTTTAAGCTTTATTTATTTGCGAGTCTCTTTTAAGTATATCCTGCAGAAACTAACGCCATTTATTAAGGAGCTAAACATGCACCGGTTTGTCCCAAAAGTCAGTGACCAGGTATTAAAGAAGCAGGAGGAGTCAGGAAAGACAGTCCCAGCTACTGTTTTATGCTCACAGGGCTATTCAGTGTATTAGCACCAAATGTTTGTAGTTGCTAAAAGGCAGCTGTTTCACCTTGGCTCTCTACCCTTTTCTGAAGATCAAATTGCGGACTAGCTAGAAATAACACTGGTAATGGAACTCTGGGAAATGTAGTTTAGTCAAGCAAACTGACATATTTTCAATTTATTTAGTTTTTCTTTAATTTTTTTTTTTTAAATTGCCATTGGGTTTATTTCTAGGGCTTAGTAGCAGCTGTATGGATCCAATGCTCTTGGTGGCTCTCCCCCCTTTGTCTTTCTTCTTTCTATTTTTTTTGGATATGGCAGAGATAAATCGAGAGAAGAAGGGGAGATAGAGGAGAGAGAAAGAAAGACACCTGCAGACCTGCTTCAATCCTCGAGAAGCCCTCCTGCAGGTGGGAAGTGGGGGCTAAAACCCCAGTTCTTGCACTTGGTACTTTGTGCACCTAACCAGGGTCACCACCACCTGGGCTTCTATCATTTGAATCTATAGTACTAAACACTGATTTGTTCCACAAAAGCAGACTTTCCTCTTAGTTTCAGCAGAGCAGTACTTGAAAAAAATAGTTAATGTTTATTTATTTATTTTTTTATTTAAGAAAGGATTAATTAACAAAACCATAGGGTAGGAGGGGTACAATTCCACACAATTCCCACCACCCAATCTCCATATCCCACCCCCTCCCCTGAAACCTTTCCCATTCTCTATCCCTCTGGGAGCATGGACCCAGGGTCACTGAGGGTTGCAGAAGGTAGAAGGTCTGGCTTCTGTAATTGCTTCCCCGCTGAACATGGGTGTTGACTGGTTGGTCCATACTCCCAGTCTGCCTCTCTCTTTCCCTAGTAGGGTGTGTCTCTGGGGAAGCTGAGCTCCAGGACACATTGGTGGGGTCTTCAGTCCAGGGAAGCCTGGCCGGCATCCTCATGACATCTGGAACCTGGTGGCTGAAAAGAGAGTTAACATACAAAGCCAAACAAATTGTTGAGCAATCATGGACCCAAAGCTTGGAATAGTGGAGAGGAAGTATTAGGGGAATACTCACTGCAAACTCTAGTGTACTTCTGCTTTCAGGTATATATTTTGCAATAGTTTACCGATACGTGTGAACATATGCTCTCTCTCACAGAAACTGGTGTATGTCTAGGTTTTGGGACTTTGTTAGAAAGTGAACCACCTGAGATGGAATTAGAGTATACTATGAAAGGAAAGGTCTCACCTGAGTAATGAAACTGGAGGGTTGTCATTCCACATGTGAAGTCTCTGGACACAGTCTGAGCTGAAGCATGTTGAGGGGGCAATCGTTGCGTTGGTTAGGTTGTGATCGGCGGATACAATATTATTTGATATGGATTGGGAGAGGCATATGAGAAAGTGGGCCCTATCCAAGGGTTCCAGGACTGGGGGAAGTAGAGGCTCTATAGTGGAGATGTGAGGTTCCTGCTGTCTTAGGGTTCAAAAAGACAATCGATAGTTAATGTTATCATCACATTATTTGGTAGTTGGGTTAACTTTGAAAAGTCCTTTTGTTAGGGTTTGCTGTACAGTACCCAGTATCTTGTATATAGCTGTGCTATTGGTTGCTTCTGATCTATTTGGTCTAGGCTTTTGAGAGAGTCTGCATATCAATTACACAGCCTATATACTAAAAAGATTCAGTTTGTGTTTTGAAAAACTTCGAGACATACAATTAATTTTCCCCCTCTCATATAAATTAACTCGTGATTTATATGACTACATTTTACTAGGAGTGTACATAAACACCATTCCCACCACCAAAAGACTGTGACCCATCCCTCCCACCCACTCCCACCCCCCACTGGCCCAGGAAGCTGCATGTCTACCCCTCACCACAGGGTTTTTACTTTGGTGCCCTACTTATAATTTCGTCAGGTCCTGCTTTTAGTTTCCCTTTCAGATCTTCTTACTCAACTTCTGTTAATGAGTGGGATCATCCCATACTCATCTTTATCTTTCTAACTTAGCTCACTTAACATAATTCCTTCTAGCTCTGTCCAAGATGGGTCAGAGAAGGTGGGTTCATTTTTCTTGATAGCTGCATAGTATTCCATTGTGTATATATACCACAGCTTTCTCAGCCACTTATCTGTTGTTGGGCACCTGGGTTGTTTCCAGATTTTAGCTATTATGAATTATGCTGCTATGAACATAGGAGTACACACCTCTTTTTGGTTGGGTGTTATGGAGTCCTTGGGGTATAACCCCAGGAGAGGAGTTACTGGATCATATGGAAGGTCCATGTCTAGCCTTCTGAGAGTTTTCCAGACTGCTCTCCACAGAGGCTGTACCATTTTACATTCCCACCAGCAATGTAAAAGTGTTCCTCTGTCCCCACAACCTCTCCAGCATTTGTTGCTGCTGTCCTTTTTGATGTATGCCATTCTTACAGGAATGAGGTGGTATCTTAGTGTTGTCTTAATTTGCATTTCTCTGACAATCAGTGACCTAGAGCAGTTTTTCATATGTTTGTTAGCCTTTTGGATTTCCTCTGTGGTGAATGTTTTGTTCATATCCTCTGCCCATTTTTGGATGGGGTCATTTGCTTTTTTGGTGCTAAGTTTGCTGAGCTCTTTATATATTTTGGTGATTAGTTTCTTGTCTGATGTATGGCATGTGAAGATCTTCTCCCATTCTGTGAGGGGTCTTTTTGTTTGTTTAATAGTTTCTTTGGATGTGCAGAAGCTTTTCAATTTGATGTAGTCCCATTGGTTTGTTTCTGCTTTAGTCTTCCTTGCAATTGGGTTTGATTCATCAAAGATGTCCTTGAGGTTTAGGTGGGAAACTGTTTTACCAATGTTTTCCTCTAAATATTTGATTGTTTCTGGTCTGACATCTAGGTCTTTGATCCATTTGGAGTTGATTTTTGTTTCTGGTGAGATAAAGTGGTTCAATTTCATTCTTCTGCATGTTACAACCCATTTTTCCCAGCACCATTTATTGAAGAGAACCTCCTTTTTCCATTTAATCCTTTGGGTCCCCTTATCAAAGATTAGATGTCCATATGTGTGGGGATATGTTTAATGTTTATTAAATGAGTATAAATAATAAAAAAATGTTTACTGAATTTTCAGGTGAGTGTTCGCTGGGTTTGAAGACAGGGTTAAGGGGGAAATGAAGTGATAAGTCAAGAGGGCCAGGACATAGCTCACCTGACAGAGTGCACACTTTATGTGTAAGGATCTAGTCACAACATGGGGAAAAGCTCCATGAGTGATAGAGTCAATCGAGAAAGGTGGAATTGTGTACACACACACACACACACACACACACACACACATCAATAATGCAAGCTGTGTATACTAATTTATTGATCCATCATTATGGAGATAGAGAACAGGAAACTACCATCTTTTTATCACTGGCCCCTTCAAACACACTCTCTAGTCTCAGGATTTTCCATTCCTTGTCAAAATTTTTAGAAAGGGAATATAACTTTTTTTTTCAGTCATTAAAAACAATCTTATCCCAGTGGAGTTAACATTAACAATTTAATCTTTTAATGAGATTATAGAGTCTTCTCATCCTAGGTTCTGTTCCTTTCATTCTGGGCCACACTCAGAAGAGGAGATTGGAGAAAAAAGTCATGGTCTTTTGGACTTGATTGAAATAACAACACATAGGTGAATGTGTGATGTTTTTAGTTCTTTCTGTCATGGGAATTCTTGAGGGTGCTAGAGATATTTCCCCTGCCTGGAACTTTCAAGCGAAATTCTCCTGGTTGAGCTGTAAATTATTCAGCTAACAGTTTGGGTGTATGCATACTTGACTGCTATGCTTTCTTTTGCTCACCACCTATGCCCCTGGTACCCCATAGAAGGTTCCAGTGTCTTCACATGTATAGTGCTTCTGTGACTTGCATTTAGGGGAGCAATTTACTTTTCTATCTGGGCTGGAATTGTGGAAACATACGGACCTCAGAAATTTCTTTCTAGAATTACTCTCCTTTCTGAAACTTTCTCCATCATTTACTCCCTCTCCTCTTCCTCTTCCTATTGCTCACCCTCCCCCTCCTACTTCTTCATGTCATGGTGGTTGATTGCTGGAGTAATGCTGGTCTAAGTGACTGAAAAAAATCACTTTACATGTCTTGTGTGTATAATTTCACACCATCCTGTGGAATGTGGAGGCAATTGTCCTTTATTTTATTGTACTTGGATTCTCTGCCAAAAATTCAGTCAGAAAAGTCCCATTTAACAATCTGTAATAAAGGAATGATATTAATATTGTTTTCAGATATGTGTTATATAGTTTTTTTAAACCTAATTTTCAAGCGTTGTCACTACCATCCTGTTGCCTAAAGTAATATTAACTTTTTTCTTGATGTTATTAAGAATTTGTCATCAATTTGACAAGGCCAAAATGCCCTCCTCATTCAAATGATTAATGTGACAACTTTTCTGTTAAATTTCTAATATATATTCGGTCTTCACAATGGCTCTGAAATATATATTATTATTTATATATATCTATTTTACAGATAAGGAAATGGATTCTTTGGACAGTTAATACCCCAGTGAGTTCTCTGAATTAGTAGTCTTATAGGATTTGAAAGAAAGTCTCCTTGCAGTCGGGCTGTAGTGCAGCGGGTTAAGCGCAGGTGGCGCAAAAGCACAAGGACCGGCATAAGGATCCCGGTTCGAACCCCGGCTCCCCACCTGCAGGGGAGTCGCTTCACAGGCGGTGAAGCAGGTCTGCAGGTGTCTATCTTTCTCTCCTCCTCTCTGTCTTCCCCTCCTCTCTCCATTTCTCTCTGTCCTATCCAACAACGACAACAACAATAATAACTACAACAATGAAACAACAAGGGCAACAAAAGGGAATAAATAAATAAAATAAATATTAAAAAAAAAGAAAGTCTCCTTGATTGCAAACTTGCCTCATTCACTCTGTAATTGGAAGTTACAGTATAAATGTTGGAATAACTGAGACAATTGTTATCCTTTTGAGATGCAAGAATCATCTACCAGTCTCTGAGTAGAGCTTGCTAGTTATGGTCCTGAGTTATCATTAAGGTTATTAGAACCAAACAGGTAAAATCCAAAAGATGGAATAATATAATGCATGAATTCAAATGTATTGAAGAAAATTAGTTCAAGGATTTATCTCCCTGATGGGAATTAGTGATTTAAGCTGAGGATTTATTTAATGATAAATCTGAAAATGGACTTTAGGTGGTTAGAAAAGTCCATCGAGATTTGGACTTGGATAAGAAGTGCAGAGGTCAATACTATCTGTGTTTTCTCTACTTCCTAGGCACATAGCTGACCTATATTTCCTAGATCTTTTAGTTTGGGGCCCTTTGATCAGATCTGTCTACTGGAGTTTTGTGAAAGTGATCTCTGCCAGTTCCAGATCACACTAAAAACAAACAAACAAACAAAAAACCGAAAAACCTCATATGTAGGATTCTCATCTCTTTATTTCCTCACATTGAAAGAGGTAATACTTTAAGATTAAAGGGCCTGGATGCTTCGGTGCCCCTTTTATCCATGGGACCTCCCTTCCCACTCCTTACCACCTCACTGATCCATGTTGCACTGTGGCATGAAATAAAATATTTGTTGTGTTCAGTCACAGAAAGTGAGTTTTGTGCTGTATAAGCCAATGCTATTTCTCCTATAAGAAAAGCATGTATTGATTTGAACTAAATTCTTTCCAAAGTGTCCATACTGATACTGGCTCTTCCTTGGTCCTTTACTTTCATTTTTCAATATGAAATCTCAAAGATGTCCATTTGAATAATGATGATCAGAACTCAGACACCAACCCCATAGTTGAAGCACAAGGTCCCTCAGACTAGGGCAAAGTACAGCTGTGCTATTCATATCTTTGGTGGCTGTTTCAGTGCTTGTGCCTGTTTAGGTCCTTGAAAAGGAAGTCTCTCTCGGATGGGAGAGAGATATTTATACTGACTAGAGAAAATATCAGAGAACTGAGGAGGCAAGTCTCCTGAGATTACATATCTTGTGTAGAGCTACACAGGTAAGTGAAGTGTTGTTGAACAACCATCACAAACAAGATAAATTCTGAAAAGCTCCTTTGTATCTCTTTGCAAGTGGTTACTATATCCCAACTCCTTACACTTGGTAACCAATGATCTGCTTTCTGTCACTAGAAAGTCTCAGTTCCCCCTCCCTCCCTAATAATTTAATATAAACAGAGCTCAGATCATGGCTCTGACATATGTAGCCTGGGGGTAGATGACTTCTTTTACTTAGCTTAATGCTTTTTAAGATTTGGCCTTTCTGTTGCCTATGTCAGCTGTCAATTCCTTACTGTTTCAGTGCAACATTTCATTGTGCACATGTATTATAACTTGCTTATTCATTTACCATTGATGGACATTAGGAATTTTTTATTACTGTGCTCAAAAAAAAAAAAAAAAGGAAAGTGGACCTGATTAGAAGGCATTTTATCAAACTGCTCACTGGGCATTTCTGGAAGAGTCAAAGACACTGTAACTCAATCTACCTACAGCACAATTCATTACATTTCCATCAAAAAGTATCATTCTCTGAAAATATTTACTGGCACTGCCGATGCAAATAACATTCTCTTTTCAAAATCTCTTTTCAAAATACCCAGCTAGGTATTATCATGAATAGTACAGCTATTAATACTTTCATGCCCAATGAAGATATTAAGAGAAAAAAAAGAACTGGACATCAAATTTTAGTGGTTTTGGAAAAGGACTGCAACAGTATGGCATATAAAAATCAATAAATTGTGTGGGTGGGGAAAATACAGATCTAAGAAGGATGACAGAGGATCTAGTTGGGGCTGTACTGTTATATGGAACACTGGGAAATGTTATGCATGTACATACTATTGTATTTACTATCGAATGTAAAACATTAATTCCCCAATAGAGAAATAAGAAATAAAAAATGAATAAATTCTGAGAACCAAACTCATTTGACAAAAGTGTTAAATTGTGATTTGAAAGATCAAAAGGAAGCAGATGCAGAAAAAAGAATTGTTCAAGAGATGCTTTGAAGGAAGAAACATTTTCAGTTGGTGACAATAACCATTAAGGATGAAAGGGGTGTAAGGGTTTGAAGATTTTAAAAAGAGAATGTTATTTGCATTGACAGTGCCAGTAAATATTTTCAGAGAATGATGCTTTTTGATGGAAATGTAATGAATTGTGCTGTAGGTAGGTTGAGTTACAGCGACTTTGACTCTTCCAGAAATGCCCAGTGAGCAGTTTGATAAAATGCCTTCTAATCAGGTCCACTTTGCTTTTTTTTTTTTTTTGAGCACAGTAATAATCAGACTTCATGTTATTGTAGTTTTTTTTGTCATTTCAGAAATGAAATTAATACTTTCCAAATACTTGATATGTATATGTCTTATAATGATACTGCTTAATACTACCACCATTTTTATGTAATCTCTTGATCTACTTCTCTTTTACCACAATAATTAAGGAGTGTACACTTCACTCACATTTCTAATGCATTTATCAAGATTGGCCCTGCTGTTCTTTCATGACCTTGCTAGTTGCAATTTATTTTCTGACTTGGCTTTTCTGACTTGGTCTCTGAATGTGTCAGATTGTCTTATACATGTCCTTGATCTTTTGCCCCGTTAACATTTTGCATGTGATTGCATCTCAGAGCCTGGAATCTTCAATCATGCCGTAAACAGTGATGCTGCATTAATTCTGAATTCAAGGAACTGAAACAGAGGTCAGCTAGGACCTAGAGACTCACTGGATTTCTGTAGGAGGCAGAGTGCCTTAAAAGCTTGCATGTCAGCTAGATGATTTGTGAGTGACCCTTGTGATTGATAATCAGGCAGAGAAATGACTGATTGGGAGGTGACAGACAGCCAAATCAACATCACAACTGGTCAATTCCCCACCCCCCCCCCCCCTTGGAGAGATCTAAACCAGATGATATCAAGGGATATTTAGACTAGAAAAATCCAGAAGGTTAGGTCCCTGATGGATCCCCAGGCTGTGCCAGGAGAATGACTGCACAGAGAAGCTTGTAGTTCTTTCTTTCCCTGCACAAAGCAGAAAGAGTTGGAGGCAGCCTCTTTTTCATTCTATAACCATTCTCACAGGCCTCAGTTTCTTCAATGCCTTTCACATACACACTGCAGATCCAACTGAGCCTTCTGCCACTCAGCATGGTGATAGTCAGGGAAGTAGGAGAAATATCTCTTTGAGGACTGTACTCTATGTGCTCATTCATATATGCCCCCTTCCCACTGATGCTTAGGGAATGACCTCTCGCTATTTGAAAATCTGGTCTCTCTGCTTCTGCATAAGGGCCAGAACTGTATTCTCCACTTACCGCACCCCCATTTGAAACTATGTCAAAGAAGACACAGAGATGAAAGCTTTCTCCTTTTTCTAAAGCCAACTCTGAATGTTGATAATATTGATCTGAATTGTATGAATTTAAAGATAAAGAGATAGAGTAATGATTTGATTGAAAAAAGTACAAGTCTGCATTGTGAGCTGAGTTGCACACAATAAATGCCTAATAGGATTTCAGCTCATGCCACTGTACAGAGGGCTCATCGGAATAAGTAGGGGGCTACTTTTTTTCAGATACACTCACCTAAGGTACATTTCCTCTACCTCTCTGACAAGCAATGATGGATGAAGCAGCCAAATAAGAGTGGTGAATGTGACCACAGAGAGGAGAAAAAATGTTGGGCACCAAGTCCTGTGTGATTGATTAATATAAGAAAATCATCATTCTGGTTGGAGTCTTAGAGTAGTTCAAAACCTGAATATGAAACTAGACCAGCTATGTTCCTAGGAGTCAGGATTTCCAAATTCTATAGATTTAGTATTAAATTATCTTTATTTGTGCATGTGGTTTAATAAGATTTGAAAATTGTGCTAGACAATTTGAAATAGCCAAAACTTGGAAGCAACCTAGGTGTCCAACACAGATAACTGGCTGAGCAAGTTGTGGTATATATACACAATGGAATACTACTCAGCTATTAAAAACAGTGACTTTACTGTTTACAGCTGAACTTGGATGGACCTTGAAAAAATCATGTTAAGTGAAATAAGTCAGAAACAGAAGGATGAATATGGGATGATCTCACTCTCAGGCAGAAGTTGAAAAACAAGATCAGAAGAGAAAACACAAGTAGAACCTGAACTTGAATTGGCGTATTGCACCAAAGTAAAAGACTCTGGGGTGGGTGTGGGGGAGAATACAGGTCCCAAAAGGATGACAGAGGACCTCATGGAGGTTGTATTGTTAAATGGAAAACTGGGAAATGTTATGCATGTACAAACTATTGTACTTACTGTCGAATGTAAAATATTAATTCCCCAATAAAGAAATTAAAAAAGAAAAGAAAATTGTACTACAATTGTGCATCTTTATTTTTAAATTTTTATTTTTATATTTATTTATTTTCCCTTTTGTTGCCCTTGTTGTTTTTCATTTTTGTAGTAGTTATTATTGTTGTTGTTATTGATGTTGTCATTGTTAGATAGGACAGAGAGAAATGGAGAGAGGAGGGTAAGACAGGGAGAGAAAGACACCTGCTGACCTGCTTCACTGCCTGTGAAGCGACTCCCCTGCAGGTGGAGAGCTGGGGACTCGAACTGGGATCCTTACGCCAGTCCTTGCGCTTTGCACCACATGTGCTTATTAACCCGCTGTGCTACCGCCCGACTCCCCAGTTGTGCATCTTTAGATGAGAAGATATATTTATACTATAGGGCTTATTATCTTCATTTCATGGAGAACAGTACAGAAGTCTAGAGAGATGTTGACCATCTAGGGGCAGTGTCTTATAATCAGGAAAACTTGAGCTTTGTAGGCAAAAGATTCTAAGAGTTATTTCTGTTTTCATTTTTAGTAATTTTATTTTGTTTTCTAATTAATTTATTTTTGTATGATTAATAGTGTGTTACAAGATTGTAAGATTCCACACTGTACCTACTACCAAAGTTGAGTCATTTCTTGATTAACCTTGAACTAGTTTTTAAACTTTAGTTAGCCTTGGCTCTCTGGTTTACAGAATCAAATATTAATGTCTGTCATTTTGTTAATATAGGGACTAAATACACCAACATCTCTGAAACAATGCTAGTCATATCGTAGGCACTGAAAAAAATGGAAGTGCAAATATGCAAATATAGTCTAGTGAAGACAGATGTGGGAGTAGAATCTGTATTTGTATTTTAAAATACAGCTTTTCTCTTTTTTTTTTTTTGGATCATGTAATTCATAATTCAAGTGCCTGCAACCCAAAACTAGCATTTATGGAGTGCTCACTTACAAATACTTCTGCATCATAAAAAGAGGTCAGTGCTATAATCCAGTTATCATGGTAAGCAACATTGACTTTGAGAGGTTAAACGACTTGTTCAATAATGTTGATAAGAAATGGGATTGGTATTGAGATTCCTTGACACCAATCTATTCCAGCTTCATAACTTTATAGTCAAGTTTTTTAAAAAGATTTATTTACTAATGAGATGGCAAGAGAAAGAGAGAAAAGGAATGAAACATGTGATGCTGAGACTCAAACATGCCTTTAATCACAGTGATCTAGCTACTGAGCTACCTCCTGGTCTGTTGGAACCACGGTTTCATGGGTCACCATTTCCTCCATTCCAAATGAAAATGCTGTATCAGTACTCTCCAAACATACCCTCTTTCTCAGAACACACTGAGGTGGCAGAGAGAATGTTAAGGCAAAGAAAGAGTTGACTAGCCAAACTGTATGAAGGGGAGAAGTTCCAGATAATAGAAGACCTTGAGAAAGGTACCCCACCACCACCACCTTCGTCCCAGTCTTGTATCTTATGCTAGGCTAAACTTTCCCAGTCACCCGCTATGCAGGAAAAGATAACAGTAACTATAACAGTAACTAAGGCAACCAGACCCTGAGCAATGGGTACAAGTCCACCCCCTAAACCTTGCAGCCTTTGCTTCTGTAATGATATTTTCTGCTTTCAGCCTATACTCCCTATATGAGCTTGTATCATCCCCTTGTTCGGGACGCAGAATTCTTTAGAGCATGAGCTCTCTCTGTGGCCTGTTAACTTTAATAAAGTTTCTCCTTGTTGATTCTGTTGGTTGCCTCTGACCCTCAAACCCTCAACAACACATATACACAAATTTCTGAAATGGTGGCTAAACTGGCATATTGAGTGAGTTGACCTCTTCAGGATACTGGTATTAAAAAACAAAAACAAACAAAAAACTGAAGGCTGGGCAGTGGCACACCTAGTTAAATACAAATAGTATGAAGCACAAGAACCCCTCTGATGATCTGGTTTTGAGTCCTGGCTCCCCACCTGCAAGGGAAAAACTTCACCAGCGGTAATGCAGATCTGCAGGTGTCTCTCTCTCTCTGTCTCTCTCCCCTCACCTGTCAGTTTCTCTTTGTACTGACCAATAAAATGGATAAAGCTTCCAGGAGCAATGGTTTTATAGTGCCAGCACTGAGCTCCGGCAATAAACCTGGAGGCAAAAACTAAAACAACAATTATTTTTACTACTATCTTCAAACATTGTGGATATTTGAAATCTCCCCTAGTTTATGATGTATATCTAAGCACCCTTAGGTAATAAAATGTCAATTGACCTTTGAACCAGGGTGGTAACAGTTGTTATTTTTATATCTTTCTTTTATTCCTTTTTTACTTTCTCTTTTGTGGGGGGGGGGGACTGTTATTTGACTAGTTTTTCAGATAGAAACAACTATAAAGCTAGAATATCACATATGGAGAAAGTTTTCTAAAAAAAATTTTATTTATAAAAAGGAAACACTGTGGGAGTCGGGTGGGAGTGTAGCAGGTTAAGTGCAGGTGGCAGAAGGATCCCGGTTCAAGCCCCTGGCTCCCCACCCACAGGGGAGTCGCTTCACAGGTGGTGAAGCAGGTCTGCAGGTGTCTATCTTTCTCTCCTCTCTGTCTTCCCCTCCTCTCTCCATTTTCTCTCTGTCTTATCCAACAACGACGACATCAATAACAACAACAATAATAACTACAACAACAAAAAAAAAGACAGCAAGGGCAACAAAAGGGAAAATTTTAAAAAAGTTATTAAAAAAAAAAAGGAAACACTGACAAAACCATAGGGTAAGAGGGGTACAACTCCACACAGTTCCCACCACCAGAACTCCTTATCCCATTCTCTCCCCTGATAGCTTTCCTATTCTTTATCCTTCTGGGAGCATGGACTAAGGGGCATTCTGGGGTGCAGAAGGTGGAAGGTCTGACTTCTGTAATTGCTTCCCTGCTGAACATGGGCATGACAGGTTGATCCATACTCCCAGTCTGTCTTTCTTTTTCTCTGGTGGGGCAGGACTCTGGGGAATCAGGGCTCTAGGACACATTGGTGGGGGTCCTCTGCCCAAGGAAGTCTGGCTGGCATCACGGTAGCATCTGGAACCTGGTGGCTGAAAGAAAAATTAACATATAAAGCCAAACAAATTGTTGACTAATCATAAAGGCTGGAATAGTTCAGATGAAGATTTGGGGGTCTCTGTTTTGTAGATAGTTAGGCCTATTTTAGTTATATTCCAAAGGACCCATGACTATACTTTTTTTTCCCTGAGCCTGACATCTGATATGCAGGTGAATCCAAGTTATTGTCTGGGGAGATGATGTCATGGCTGGAAAAAGGGACAGAAAGCTGGATCAGGGAAGAGAGTAGCTCCCAAATATGGGAAAGGTGTATAAATATTATTGACTATAAACCCCATCTGATCTGGGGCCCATGTTCAGCTTAGGAGCCTATGTGACCTCTGCATTCCTGTAGATGTGAGCTCACATTCTGAGGTCATGAGTAGGAACTTTCTAAGATGCCCCAATTTCAGGATCCATCTTTCTCAGGTGGAAGATAGAGTATGTTGTCCAGCCTCCCTTCAGAGGTTGCAACAATCTCTACAGTTGTTGATCCATGTTGAGGGCAAGGTCCTATGGGGGCCCACAAAGGGGTCTGTTGTTTTGTTCCTGATAGAGATTACCAGTAACATTGGAGAAAGGGGTCTCTTCGAGGTCTAGGCCCATTTTGTCTGTTTGGGAATCTCAGGACACCCTGACTAGGGCTCCAGCTGATAGGGTGGCCTGATATTGACTAAAGAGTCATTGTTCAAGTATGCCAGTTTCCTGCCCTTATTCAGCTTTTGTACTCCTTACTTTGATAAGGTTAGCTTTGGAGTGAGTGAGGGAAGTGTAATAGGAAGTAGGCGAGGAGGGTATTTAGGTCTAAGTAGACATTATTTCATTAGGAAGGTTATGTTGTCTTTTTAGGTCTTTCTACTAGCTTGCTGCAGACTATTGTGCACTTTTGTTTTCAGGTATATATTTGCCCTAATTTATGGATACATGTGAACATATGCCTTACCTCATGGGACCTGGTCTATATCTAGGTTTTGGGACTTAGTTAGGAAGTGAACCACCTGGAATGGAATTAGAGAATCCTATGAAAGGAAAGGTCTCACACGAGTAATAAGGCTGAAAGGTTAACATTCCATGCCTGACTTCTCTGGACACAGTCTGAAGTGAAGCATGCTGAGGGGTACTCATTGCATTGATTAGGCTGGGATCAGCAGATGCAATATCATTTGGTATGAACTGAGAGAAGCATGCAGGAAGTGAGCCCCACCCTAGAGGTTTCAGGACTGGGGGGAATATAAGCTCTATAGAGGAAGCAGGTGGTTCCTGCTATTTTAGGGTTTAAGAAGCCAATATATCGTTATTTCTATAGTCAAATTATTTGGCAATTGGGTTAACTTTGAAAATCCCATTGTTAGGATTTGCTGTATCATACACAACTTCACCATAATTTATGTGCTTTGACATTATTTATATATAGTTGTGTCTTATAGAGTAATGCTACTGGTTGCTTCTGTTCTCCCTGTCTAAGCTTTTAGGAGAGTCAATATTTCAAAGACTTAACCTATGGTCTGTGCATTAAAAAGTTTGAGACATTCAATCAATTTTCCCCTCATATTAATTAAATAGTGATTTATATGACTACAAGTTAATAGAAGTGTACATAAACACCATTCCTACCACTGAAAGTCTGTGTCCCATCCCATCCTCCCCTCCCCAGGATGCTGAGCATCTACTCTCACCCTCCACCCAGAGTTTTACTTTAGTGCCCTACTCTAAACTCAGTCAGATCCTGCTTTGAGTTTTACTTTCTGTTCTTCTTTCTCAACTTCTGTTTATAAGTAGAGTTATCCCATACTTGTCTTTGTCTTTCTGACTTAACTCACATAATTCCTTCTAGGTCCATCCAATATGGCTCAGAGAAGGTGGGTTCATTGTTCTTAATAGCTGTGTGGTATGGAGAAAGTGTTTTCTATGATAGTTGGCAGGCAGTAACAGATTTTAATTCCTGAGAAAGGAAACCATATGAGTCTAATGATTACCCTGACTTTTCTATTTTTTTAATTTATTTTAAAAAGGAGACATTAACAAAACCATAGGATAAGAGGGGTACAACTCCACACAATTCCCACCACCACCAGATCTCCGTATCCCATTCCCTCCCTGATAGCTTTTCCTATTCTTTATCCCTCTGGGAGTATGGACCCAAGGTCATTGTGGGATGTAGAAGGTGGAAGGTCTGGCTTCTGTAATTGCTTCCCCACTGAACATGGGCATTGACTGGTCGATCCATACTCCCAGCCTGCCTCTCTCTTTCCCTAGTAGGGTGGGGGCTCTGGGGAAGTGGAGCTTCAGGACACATTGGTGGGGTTGTCTGTCCAGGGAAGTCTGGTCAGCATCATGATAGCATCTGGAACCTGGTGGCTGAAAAGAGAGTTAAGATACAAAGTCAAATTGTTGAACAATCATGGACCTAAAGGCTGGAATAGTGCAGATGAAGTGTTGGGGGGGGGTCCTCCATTTTGTAGATAGCTAGTAGCCTTATTTTAGTTATATTTAAAGTGCCTGTAGCTATATTAGTTTTTTTTTTTCCTCTGAGCCTGAAATCTAATATGCAGGTGGATCCAAGTTACTGTCTGGGGAGGTGATGTCATGGCTGGAAAATGGGACAGAAAGCTACATCAGGGAAGAGAGTAGCTCCCTAATATAGGGGAGGGGTATAAATATTGCTGAGTGTAAACCCCGTCGATTTGATTTGGTCTGGGGCCCATATTCAGCTTAGGAGCCTATGTGACCTCTGCATCCCTGTACATCAGAGTTCACATTCTCTAGTCATGAGTATGAACATTCCAAGCTGCTCCAATATTGACCCATCTTCCTCAGGTATAGTGTAGAGTATGTTGTCCATCCTCCCTTTGTAGGATAGAACATTCTCTACCATTGTTGATCCAATGGGCCAGGTCCTAAGACCCCCAAATTCTAACTAGGAACATGTTCAGATCAAGGTAGAAGTATTTCAAATCCAATCAAAGCTTGGCAGTCTCACTGAGATCATGAGGCAGAGTCTGGGCCTGTTAAGGTTGTGATGTCCAAGAAAGAATACCTGAAAGAATGCATCTGGCAAGAAAAGAGCTTCAGATACATACATAAAAGTCCCCTTGACTCTGTGGCTAAATGGTAAACTGTATGCACAGGAAGAGACTGTGAAACTTTTAAGCAAACAATTGGGAAAACTGTGAGCCAATCTTTGAGATTGTAAGGATCATACAGTTGAAGGTAGTATTCAAATTGTGATAAAAGTAGAGAGACATTACTGTAACTCCGAGTGTTCAGTGAGAACCCCAGAAAGAGTCCAATTCAGACATAAAACTACTTTAGCCTTAGAGAAAAGTAGGAAAATGTGGTCTCTAAACACTATCAAGAAGTAGTTGATAGCATCAAGTCCAGATATGATAGCAATTCAGAAATTATCAGAAAAAGAACTTAGACTGGTATTATAAGCCTCTTTAGTAATGTAATGTAAATGACAGTCATACTTAGTGAATAAATGAGTAGAGGGCTTCATTATAAAACAAACCATTGAGGATTCAATCTGTATTCTCTTTTGCTTTGTTTCTTAGAGTCCATTTGTGTGTGAGATCATTCTGTATTCATTATTCTCCTTTTGTCTGCTATGCTCAACATGATTCTCTCTAGCTCTTTCATTATGGGAGCAAAGAGGGATATCTCATCATTTCTTACAGCTGTGTAGTGTTCCATTGTGTATATACCCCATAATTTCTTTATCCATTCATCTGTTGTTAGATATTTAGGTTGTTTCTATATGTTGGCTATTGCAAATAACACTTCTATTAACATAGGTGTGCATAGATTTTTTTCTTTCTTTTAAAATTTTTTATTATTATTTTATTTATTGGATAGAGACAGAGAAATTCAGAGGGAAAGGGAGATAGAGAGAGAGGAAAAGTGAAACACCTGCAGTTCTGCTTCACCACTCATGAACCTTTTCTTGCAGGTGGGGTCGGGGGTTTGAACCTGAATCCTTGCACTCTGTAACATGTGCACTCAGTCAGGTGCATTACTGCCTGTCCCTTAGTGTTTTTTTTTTTCAAATCGTGATTTGTGTGTGTGTGTGTGTGTGTGTGTGTGTGTATTCTTTGGATACATGCCTAGGAAAGGAATTGCTGGGCCATACAGATGGTAGGTTGATTTTTCAATGTTTTCAGGAATCTCCAAGTTGTTCTTCACAGGGGTTTTGCTAATTTGCTTTCCCATTGGTAGTGTAGGAGGGTTCCCTTCATTTCACATCCTTGCCAGGACTTGTTCTTGTCCTTTTGGATGTAGACCATTCTCACAGGGGTGAGATGGTTATCTTTTGCTTTGTACTCTGCCTTTGAGCATTGCATCCCCAGTGCCCTCTTTTTTTTGTGTGTGTGCCTCCAGGGTTATTGGTGGGGCTGGGTATCTGCACTATGAATCCATTGCTCCTGGAGGCCATTTCCCTCATTTTTGTTGCCATTGTTGTTAGTGTTATTATTGTCATTCCTATTGTTGTTGATTAGTACAGAGAGTAATTGTGAGAGGAGGGAAAGACAGAGGGGGGAGAGAAAGACAGACACCTGCAGCCCTGATTCACCGCCTGTGAAGCAACTCCCCTACATGTGGGGAACCGGGGGCTCGAAATGGGATCCTTATGCCGGTCGGTCCTTGTGCTTTGTGCCGTGTGTGTGTGTGTGTGTGTGCTTATCCTGCTGTGCTACAGCCTGAAACCCTTCCCCAGTGCCCTCTTAACCCACTCCTGTCTCCTCTCCACTAGAGTTAATTTAAGTTTCATCTTCTCATTTCTATTTTAAGTCCTACCTACCTACAAGTGAGATCACTCAGTGTTTGTCCTACTCCTGAGTTTTTCAGAAATTCATTCTGTGTTTTTAAAAGCAGAATGGACAAAACAGTCTATATAGAAATACCAGGAACTTAGGATAGTCAGAACATTGTTTATTTACTACTTATTTACTTATGTATATAGTTTATGTTTACATGTCCTAGAAAAAGTTAGGAAAAACAAACACCTCCCCCACCCTACATTACTCCATAATACATCCTTCCAAATAACTGATGTGCTACATTCTTAACACATTGTATCTTATAAAATTATTGTAATCAAAATATTGTTATTGATCTGAAGATAGATACAACTGCTATCAAGATGTGGGGTCTATTAAATTTAGATAGATCAGTGATTATTTTTAATTACATTTATTTATTGGTTAGAGACAACCAGAAATCAAGAGGGAGTAGGGTGATAGAAAGAAGGAGAGAGAGACACTTGCAACACTGCTTCGTAACTTATAAAGCTTTCTGCCTGCAGATGGGGACCAGGGTCTTGAACCTGGGTCCTAGTGCATTGCAGTGTGTGCGTTCAACCAGGTGCACCACCACCTCAACCAGGTGTACCACCTTGTTTATGATAATTTTTCACCAAAACAATATGATGGAAGTGATACTATATAATTTCTGCGACTAGGTAATAAGAGATTACATAGGTTCTATAAACTTCTCTTAAAAACTCCCTCTGGAGAAAGCCAGTCATTATGTGAGAAGATCAATGTGGTTACTATGCTGGGAAGTTCACCTGTAGATATATTTTTTTCTATTTTTTTATTAGTGATTTTCAAAATTACAAAATAACAGGGTACAATTCCACACCATTCCCACCGCCAGAGTTCTGTGTCCCCATTCCTTCCATTGGAAATGGCAGTGGTTCTCCCAAGGTCACAGATATGGGTAGACTATCATTTCTTTCTTTTTTTAAATTTTAATAGTGGTTTAATGATGATTAACAAGATTTCAAGATAACAGGGGTACAATCCTACACAGTTTCCAACACCAGAGTTCTGTGTTCCATTTTCTCCATTGAAAGCTTCCCTAGTCTTTATCCCTCTGGGTGTATGGACCAAAATTCCTTTTGGGGTGCAGAAGGTGGAAGGTCTGGCTTCAGTAATTGCTTCTCTGATGGACATGTATATCAGCAGGTCAGTCCATACCCCCCAGCCTGTTTCTGTTTTTCCTTAGTGGGGTGGGTGGGGTTTTGTGATCCACAAAATGGCAAGGAGGTGCTTTAAGCCACTAATTTTTGTGTATATCAGTACAGAAAAAATGAACACAGTCTATATTTTATTACATAGTCAACACATTCATTCAACTTGGAGAATATATTTAAATGTGTAAAGTATCTAGACAAACACACTGAACTGTTTGTGTGCAGTGGAATATGCTCAGCTAAGTGGGAAAAACAACCTACTACACACATCAGGGATGTATCTCAAAAACACTGTTCAAAGTGAAATGTTAGACACAGAAGAGTACATACTCTATGAATCCATTCATATAAGCCAATAGAGCAAGTGAGTGAGTCTATGCTGGGGGCCTAGGCAGTGGCACACCTGGTTAAGCACACATAGTATTAAGCACAAGGTCCTGCACAAGGATCCAGATTCAAGCCCCCGGAGGTGGTGGGGATCCTTCACAAGTGGTGAAGGAAGTCTGCAGGTATCTGACTCTCTCCCCCTTCTATCTTCTCCCTTCTCTCTCACTCTCTGTCCTATCCAATAATTAAAAAAATAATAAGGGAAAAATGGCCACCAGGAGTAGTAGATTTGTAGTGCAGGCACTGAGAACCCTGGAGGGGAATAAAAATAAGAATGTATGGTGATTTAAAGTATAACTGTCCGTGCACCAGAATGAAATGTTGACTTTGATGTTCTGTGTGTAAGGCAGGTCTCTGGTGCTGATTGTTTTCCTTTGCACTGTCTGTGGCTTCCAACATAATTCTCCTGCTCTAGCACTCTAAGTTGATTTTTCATGATTTCTCAGCCTGAGGTGTTCCAGAGGCCTATCCAAGGTGAAGTCTCTCTTGAGATTCTGCCATATCCTCAGGATTATCTTTTGAGCAAAGTTCACTTTAAGGGAGCTCCAAGTCAGCTTTCTGCCCCCTTGGCCCATATCACTCCCAAGAAGTTACTCAGCAACTTTTGTTCCATGATGTATTGTGCTTCCTTCAAGTATAAAGTTTTACTCTGCACTTGTGGGCTTTCACATCTTGTTTCACACACTTTTTATAGACAACAGTCTTGGATTCCATATATACCAGACAACCAAGGTTCCTTAGTAATTTTTAAAATCTTCTTTTACTTCTCAACCTTAGTGATGGGAAACTAAAATTTTGTAACCATCTAGAACTTATTTTTGCAACTTTGCTCTCCAATCCCTTAACTATAGTTAGTCCTTTTGGGTTTTCAAATGATTTGATGAACAAATCATGGCAAAACTGACTTCTGTTCATTTGCTTTGCAAGTTCTGCAGAGAGTCCTCACTTTATAATGTAGCAGTGCTTACTCAATCCCTGTTGAATGATGAGCTAAGAGACTTTGAGGTTACAATTGGCCAATTTTAACATGTTGTTACAGAAGGGGAACATTTCGGTGTCCTGGGAGCTGACCTTTTGCTGACATTCTTGACTCTCCAAAGCAGAACACTTTTACTAAATTATTGGCTGCAGAAAATCTGTCAGAGATTCAGTTTGTCCACAATTAACATTTATGTCAAGTGTAGCAGCTAATTTTGTGATGCTTTCAGCAGTGACAATTTTCTAATCTCACCAGTCTTTCTGCTACCCACAAATTAAAAAAGACTTACTACTAACATGTTTAAACTAATTACTTCCCCCTCTTAGATAATTCCATATTCTCACTTTATAATTTTGTTTTGAACTAAAAATGTATATTTTCTTTACTGTGCTAAGACACAGCCTCATTGCTATTAACAGAAAGCTTTTATATTTTACACTTAGTTTTAGGGTTATTGAGGTGTAATTGATGCACAAAGATCTACATATTTTATGAATACAACTTGATAGATTTTTACGTATGCATACACCCATGGTACCATGATTACAATTAAGTTATCAAACATATCTTTCATCTCTAAAAATGCCTTTGTGTGTTTTTATGTGAATGTATGCTTTATGATAAGAAAATTTAGCATCTATTCTCAACATCTGTTTGTGTAATACCATACAGTTGACTGTAGGTAGAGAAGATCTGTAGAACATACTCAACTTGTAAAACTGAAACATTATGCCCATTGATCAGTAGTTCTCTATGTCTCCCTAGCCCCCAACCCTGGCATCAACTATGCAATTTCTGCTTCTATGAGTTAAAACTTAGAGAAATGGCTGCAGGATTGGTGGCATTAAAATGCTATTTCTGGGGCTGAAGTCAAATGACTTCTTTCTTCCTTCCTTCCATTCTTCCTTCCTTTCTGTCTTTCTTTAATTTAATCAGAGCACTGCTCAGCTCTAGTTTATGGTGGTGCAGGGATTGAACCTGGAACTATGGTGCCTCAAGCATAAGAGTCTGTTTGCATAACCATTATGCTATCTACCTCTGCCCCGAATGATTTCCTTATTAACCAACTATGCTGTACAGGACAATTTAGTCGTGGATTTAATGATAGAAATAATAACTAGTATGAAAAGCAGACCAGAATCTTAGAATATGTAGTGACCATTCTGGATTTCTCTATGAAGACCAATATGAATTTTCTACTGGGAGGTTGAATTTTCTTCTCCTCCCCCTTTTTCATTCCCATCTAAATATGATGTTCAGTTGCAAAACTGATTCAAGGGGCCAGACAGTGACACAGCTGGTTGATTACACACATTATCATGTGCAAGGATCCAGGTTCAAACCTCTGGTCTCCATCTGGAGTGAGGAAACTTCACAAGTGGTGAAGAAATGTTGTAGGTATCTCTTTCCCTCTCTATTTCCCCTCCACTCTCAATTTCTATCTATCCAATAAAATAAAATGTTAAAATAACTGGTTCATAAGAATATTCAAAGGGGGACAGGGCAGGCAGTGGCACACCTAGTTAAGTGCACACACTACAGTGCACAAAGATCCAGGTTCAAGCCCCTGGTCCCCACCTGTAGGGGAAAAGCTTCAGGAGTGGTGAAGTGGGGCTGCAGGTGTGTCTGTCTAACTCCCTCTCCACCCCCTCTCAATTCCTCTCTGTCTCTATTCAATAATAAATAAATAAATAAATAATATTTTTAAGAAAGGATATTTGAAGACTTCCATTTTGAAGATGGTGATATAAAGTTGGAATTTTTTGCTTTTTGTTTTGGCTTAAGCAAAAGCAAGAAGAACAAGAAATAGAAATAAATAGACGTCTGCAATGAGGGTACAAGGTAGTGCAATTTTAAGCAAAGTAAATGATAGAGATACTGATGGTGGCAATCAAACAGAGGTGTGGAAGGAATGAGGGGGAAGTTTTCCATGCAGAAAAAGACAGAAATTGTTATGCTTTTTCTAAGGTAAGGACCTTAGAGGTGTGACCCTAAAGCCCTTGTTAGGAAACTGGGAACAAGGCTTACTGACTGGTGTGATATTTTTCTCTCTGCTTGATTTTGGTCTGGGACTAGCACATATGTATATTAGAAAAACTAAAAACTGTTCATATGAGGGGCCAGACCTGGTTAAGCACACACATTAGTGTACAAGGGCCAGGTAGGTTCAAGTTACCAGTTTCTACCTGCAGTGGTGGGGAGCTTCACAACTGGTGAGACAATGCTGTAGGTATCTCTTTCTGTCTCCCTCAGCAACTCCCTACTCCCTCCCTCTCAATTCCTGTCTCTATCCAAAGTAAATTTTAAAAAAAGTTCATAGGAAACAATAGTCTTGGACAGTTTTTCCTAATTAAAAAAAATAATCCTTCTATTGACCCTGAGCTGGAGAAAAATAAATTCTTAAGGGTTCATGGACACTACTGTGAAACAGGAAAACTCCTTCCATTCAGGAACCATGTTCTGTCTTCTTCCCCACATGATCCTCATGCTTACATAATCAATGATCTATACAGATTTTAACTTTAGGGGCCAGATGGCATGCACCCTGTTAAGTGCACACATTATGATGCTGAAGGGCCCTTTGCTCTACTCCTGCAGGGTGTATGTGACATAAGTGATGAAGCAGGTCTACAGGGATCTGTATTTCTCTTTTCCTCTCTATCTTCCCTTCACTTCTCAATTTCTGTCTTTCCTATCTAATAAAAATAGGAAGAAAAAAATACTTTTAAAAAGTGCTGGGAGTGGTGGATATGTAGTGTTGTCACCAAGCCTCAGTGATAACCCTGGTGACAATTTTTTTTTTTTTTTACTTTTTTCAGAAACAAAACACTCACACACATACATTGAGCAAAAGAGAGAGAAACCAATGTTTTTAAAGAGCATCTACTCAATACACATTGCAGATGAAAATTATAGCCAGACCTCCCAGTATTTATTAAAAGTATTGAGACAATTGCTATTATACAGAAAAATAGTTAAAGTAGAAATAGGAAGGGCCATAGTGTGGTGGTTAGAATAAGCAGATACATTATGAACTGACAGAGTTCAAGAAAAACAAAGCAAAAATGAATAAAAAGCTATTAGAATTATTAAAAGCAATAGCTAGGAACAGGATAGAAAGGAGCACATTGATAAGGAAACAAAGTAGAAAGGAAAGGAAAAGAATCTTTGCAAAGGTGATATAAGTGTGTGTTTTAGAGAAGAAAAAAAGTGATAATTATTGAGAAAAAGTATTTTTTTTTTAATAAGAGAAGAAACTACAGTTCAAAACAGGCTATTTCATAGGGAAAAAACTGACCTAGCATGAAGCAAGTGAACTTAGAGTAACTAAGAGAAATTACATCAAGAAGAAATAAGGCTTAAGAATTTTATAAGCAGCCAAAATAGTATTTCTGTAGTGAGACAGAAGATATATAGTAGAAATATATTTTTTGTATTTGGATCCTCTCTCATGGACTTTAGCAGTGCCCTGGGCTGCTCTTGAATAGGGGTGAGTAGGTAGAGAAATACTCAGCTACAGTGCCTTCCAATTAGTTCCAGGACTATGCTGACAACATATTTTTGTTGTTGTTGTTGTTGTTTATTTAATAGTCCTTTACAAAGTTATAAGAATGCAGTTGTGGTCCTGGAAGTGGCACAGTGGATAAAGCATTAGACTTTCAAGCATGAGGTCCAGAGTTCAGTCTCCAGCAGCAGCAGCAGCAGCAGCAGCAGCAGCAGCAGCAGCAGCAGCAGCAGCAGCAGCAGCAGCAGCAGCAGCAGCACATATACCAGAGTATGTCAGGATCTTCCTCTCCTCCTGTCTTTCTCATTACTAAATAGATAAAATCTAGAAAAAAATGACAATGTTTCAGAGCTAATAATCTCACACTGATAACTGACACATGGTGTGTGTAGCTACTACACTTTGCACATAAGTTCTGCCCTGCCCTGATAACCACCACAGTTCTCCCAAAGTCAAAGACTTTTTTTTTGCAAGTTAATTTCATTTATCTATTTAATTGTTGAAAAGCCATGATGTGCTTTTCTATGCAAAAATATATCATGACTTTTCTGACAACCTACTATATTTTGTATATGAGTGAAACTGCCTTCACCTTTTTTTCTGCCTCCAGGGTTATCACTGGGGCTTGGTGTCTGCACTATGAATCCACTGCTCCTGAAGGCTATTTTTCCCATTTTTGTTGCCATTGTTGTTATTGTCATTGTTACTATAGCTATTATTGTTGTTGTTGGATAGGACAGACAGAAATAGAGAGAGGAGGAAAGAAAGAGAGGGGAAGAGAAAGATAGATACCTGCAAACCTGCTTCATACGTGTGAAGCGGCTCCGAGATCCTTGCAGGGGTCCTTGGACTTCATACTATGTGCGCTCCACCACCCGATCCCCTCATGAGGCTTTTTTTTTTTTTGTTTTGTTTTGTTTTTTTGCAGAATAGTCTTCTATTTTATCCCATAACATTAGTCACCATCTATTTGGCAGCAGGTGTATCTGTTGCTTTTTTTTTTTTTTTTTTTTTAACCATCAGGGTTATCACTGGGGCTCAGGGGTGCCTGCCTTGTGAATCCACCAAGCTATGATTTTTTTCTTTTAATCTTTCTTTCTTCCTTCCTTTCTTTCTTTCTTTCTTTCTTTCTTTCTTTCTTTCTTTCTTCCTTTCTTTTTATTCTTGATAGAGATGCAGATAAATTGAGGGAGAAAAGGAAAATATAAAAGGGGAGGGAAGAGAAAGAGACAATTACAGTGCTGCTTCATAGCTAGTGAAGTTTTCCAGCTGGGGACTAGGTCCTTGAACGCTGGTCCTTGCACACTGTAACGTGTGTGCTCTACTGCATGTGCCACCAACTGGTTATGACAACTGATATCTTAAAACATGTCAGAATACAAAGAATGTTGATACCATATTCATCTCTCAATAGTCACTGAAGGATGAGCTCTAGCCAACCAGGATATTGACTGATAGAGTATACATAGATGGTGATATACGTTGAATCTGTGTAACCTCACAAAAACAAATATGAGGCCTATGACTATTAACTACAGCACACACACACACACACACACACACACACACATTACTGTTACTATTTTTAATTACTTTGTTGGAAGAAATCAATGATGTATACAGCTTCTTATTTCACCATGATAGTTGTCTGCATACCGTATTTACCACCAACTGAATTTCTCACATATATTATAAAGCTGACAAATGTCAGGAAAAGATAGAGAGAAAAAAAACCGGATTTCTTTCATCTTTTACAGTGAAATGTCAAAAAGAGTATGTAAGGCTGATAAATAACAGATAGAGGCATATGAAGGGATAGTTGGCAGTGAGAATTAACTTTCCTTTTTTTTTTTTTTTGCCTCCAGGGTTAGCTGGGGCTTGGTGCCTACACTACAGATCCACTACTCCTGGAGGTCATTTTTACCATTTTTGTTGCCCCTGTTGTTCTTATTATTGCTGCGGCTGCTGAACAGAGAGAAATTGAGAGGGAAGGGGAAGACAGGGAGAGAGAAAGATAGACACCTGCAGACCTGCTTCATCACTTATGAAGTAACCTTCCTGCAGGTGGGGAGCTGGGGGCTCAAACCAGGATTCTTACGCCATCCTTGCAATTCACACCAGTGCACTTAACCCACTGTGGTACTACTGCCCAGCCCCCCAACTTTCCTTTAAAAGAATATTTTCCAATGATCTGTATTTTGGAAGCATGGTAGTAGTAATAGCAGATTTAGTTACACTTGTTTTTACTTTTTGTTAAATGTTCCCAAGAATAATGCCCACTAACTTCAACTTTGATCAAAGACAAAAGCAGCAGCATAGATTGCTCTCACAGTCCTGCCTGTGGGAATTCACTGATAAATTTACCATCATACAGGCAAACTCTAAAAAGATAATACCATCAGTTAACTGGAGCAAGAGAGTAGAAGGAGATGAATGGAAAGGAAAAATGTGTGCTAATTTCATCTTTGGTCAAAGTGTAGAGTTAATCATATTGTAAAAATAATATGCCACTGTGACTCTGATTAGGTAAGGATTTATTAAATAAGGACCCCGGCAGCACAGAGTACAAAGCAATGATTTATAACCTATGATAATCGAAGGCATTTTCTATTCCTTAAAAGAAACAGGATTAAATGTATTATGTAAACTCATAGGAAGCCCCTAGGAAATAATCTTGCAGATTTTCAGGAAAAATTACATATAAAACGAAATGGCAAAATATGACCACACAGGGAAAGATGAAAAAAAAGTATGAGACATTACTCCTTTTTAGGAAAGGTCCTTCTCTGCAAGTTGTCATGGTCTCTCAGCTATCTGAAACCCTTTTATTATTTTTTCTTTTCTTTCATGTCTGTGTTTAAGAATAATGACAAAAAAACCCCACATATTCTTATTTTGAATGGCTTCTTGTAGGGAAATAAGCTATCATCATAGTAGAGAAGCATAGGCTTTTTAACCATGACTGTTATCCACAATTGTGACTCTTGTTTTATGTATCATTAGTTATGCCCAGGAGTTGATGAAAGTTCAGAACAAATGTCTAGGAGTGTCACTAAACTGAGAGTGAGTGTATGGTGTGACAAGTACACAGGATATAACAAATATTTTTACATTTAAAATGTAGCCTTGTCATTTACTCTTTGTAAGGTCTCATCCCTTCTCCCATATCTACTTCCTCATTCAGAATATTGAAATAACATGCACTTTGCAAATCTGTCTTATGCATAGTAAAAACTTTATTTATTGAGTTCTTAGAATGTACTTGACTCTTCCTAAACATCTAATATTGTATTAATTGTCACTAAAACTTCAAGTATGTACTGTCATAATTTCCACTTTACAGATTAAAAACAAACTAAAAAAAGTCACAGGAAAATAGTTATTAACTCAGATTCACACAATCAGTACTGGAGAAATTTGGATTTTTAAAAAAAATTATTGATTTAATAATGATCTACAAGACTGTAGGATAAAAGGGGTACAATTCCACACAGTTTCCACCACCAGAGTTCCGTATCCCGTCCCCTCCATTTGAAGCTTTCCTATTCTTGATTCCTCTGGGAGCATGAACTCAGGATCAACACAGGGCACAGAAGGTGCCCTGTCTGGCTTCTGTAATCATTTCTCCGCTGAACATGGGCATAGGCAGGTTGATCCATACTTGAAACTGGGATTTTTTTTAATTCAGGCAAATTGATTCTCAGGGTTTTTTTTTCCTCTTTGCTCAATTTTCTATTCAGTTCAGAGTGTTAGAGATAAGATATGCCATTCTAGAGAGCAGTGTTTAGTCTAGAAAAAGACTTGTAGGAAAAGAGTTGAAATATCATCAAGAATGACTTGAAGCTGTCTTTTGAGGTCAGGGAAAGACTGAGGGGCTTCTAGCACTTTCTATTTTGAAACTTAAAACATGCATAGATCATTTTATAGTAATGGAGTTAACAGTCATCGATCTGGACAGAAAAGATTCAGAATTTCACCTGAGTATGTGTCCTTTTTGCTTCAATAAAAAGAGTGGCATATATACATACAGGCACACACGCATGCATACCTACCAACACATAACACACACACACACCTTTGTCAAATTGTAAGTCCTAAACTCCACCAATTTATGTAATTGTCTTCTATCAGGTGAAAACTCCATTGATCTTCACCAGTTTGAAGCTGCTGCTTCTCTCTCTCTCCCCCCCCCCCCATGTGAGTTCTGCCAAAGACAGATTGTAAGGCTAGGCAGTGGCACATATGGCTAAGTACACACATTACTATGTGCAAGGCCCAGGGTTCAAGCCCCTGGTCCCCACCTGCAGAGGGAAAGCTTCATGAATGGTGAAGTAGGGCTGTAGGTCTCTCTCTCTCTATATATATATATATCTATCTCTATCTCTTTCTCTCCCTCCCTCCCTCTCTCTATCTCCCTCTCCCCTCTCAATTTCTTTTTGTCTGTATCCAATAATTAATAAACATAAGCCTTGTTACAAAACAAAACAAACAAAAAAGAACTTGAGGTAAAAAAAGATTGCAGAGTTCTGCAGGGATCATGTTAGAGGAACTGAAGTAGAAAGCACATATTCAGGAGAAATGAAGTTGCTAATGCATTGCTTGTGGCATGCAAAAGCCTGTTTTTGGATTTGTAGTTGGAGGTTTTGATCCCCTGCCTTGGCCTTAGCCCATCGCCCAGGTGCCTGCTGGCAGCATAGCCCTCCTGACTCTAGGTAGAGAGCAATGATCCTGGCCATATTGTAGTTCCTCTTCTTCAAAAAAGATGAGCTGCACAGCCCACCTCATTTGTTGTCACCATCCACAAAGGACTCTTGATTTTTAGAGTCCAACTAACTTGTTTGTGCCGCTCACACAATCCCGTGTCTTCATATTGTAACAGTGACTGTTACACTCTTTGCCAGGTATGCTTATCTACAGCGACGTTGCCCTGCTGCCCTGGTGAAACAGATGTATTTATAATGCTCGCTTATGCCAGGTGAGCTCTCTGCTGTTTGGCTCTCACAGAGATGAACCCTATGGTGCTCAAGGGAGAACCCCAGGGTCCTTTCCCCAACTGACCTCCCAAATAGTTCAGACAGATGGCACACAAAGCCACTCCTGAGCAGCAGTAACGTGCAGGCTCAGGATCCCACAGTTTTTCCTGGAACAGGTTGAGGTGAGGATTGTTGTTAGAAACTCTCCTGAACTTCCAAGGCCCTTAAGGGAGCCCCTTTGCCTTTCACTGTAATGTCCTTCACGCTAGGGTGCTGGTTAGCAGGACTGATTGGCTGGATAAAATTAGATTCTGAATTTCAAGCCACTTGGGCATGATATTATGTTCTAACTAGGCTATGGGGCTGCAGAGTCCCCACCACCTCTGGACTGCAGGCCCCCTGCAGAAAATGCTGTTGATGGTCTAATATCTTTTCTGGAGTCTGAGTTAGAGTAAGCCCTCAGGGATAATGTCATGTGCATGACACTGAAAAATCTTGATAAGATGGGGTCAGTGGGTACCTGCTAGGCTTGGGTGCTTCCAGATATTTCTTTGCAGTTGGCAATATTTCTTTCTCAAATGGCATTGAGTGCTTTATAAGCTTGAGTGAAACTGTTGTCTTCTGCCTTCTTAATAGGAATAAAAAAAAACAGAAGGAAATGCTTAAAACTAAACAACAATCACTCAAATGAGATTGAATGTCTTTGGTGGGGTAACAACTGCATGGTTTTTACTTACATTAGGTGTCTAAAATAGTCAAATTATTAGACTAGAAGAGTGGATGGTAATTGTTAGAGACCCAGGGGAGAGAGAACTAGAGCTGCTAAGCAAAATTCATGGTTTCAGGCAGGATAAATTCTAGAGACCTGCTGTACAACATTGTGTCTGTAATCAGCAAAAAACATATGTGTAACTTATAAATGTGTTAAGAGGCCACAGTTTATGTATTCTTATCACAGTAAAGGAAAATAAAGTGAAAACTAATTTAGGAAAAATACCAGCAGAATATTTGAAGAGAAAATACCATATTGAGGATAAAATTTTCTTTTAAGTTTTTTTATTTTTATCATTTAAAAAATTATCGTTATTTATTTATTGGATAGAGATAGGCAGAAATTGAGAGGAAGAGAGAGGAGGAAAGAGAGGCCTTCAGCACTGCTTCAGTTGTGAAATTTACCCTTACAGGGACTGGGGCTTGAACCTGGACCCTTGTGCATTGTAACATGTATGCTCAATCAGGTGTGGGGACCTGGGCCCTTGTGTAACATGTGTGCTCAATCAGGTGTGCTACCACCTGGCCCCAAGGATACATTTTTGTAACAAAAACTCTTTTTATTGGTTTGTAATTCTGTAAAATGTCAGGTGCATAGTTTAAAACTATACGTGCATTAATACTCACTGTACTCTCACTAAAGCTCTAGTGCCAATCATGCCACCTGCTTCCCCTTTCATTTCTGTAATAACCATAGTTTCTACCAAGTCTAAGAATTATTTGTGTTGTATTTTTTGCATTATTTTGCTTTAGTTATTTATATTGCACATATAAATGAAGCCATCTGTTAGTTGTCTTTCACTTCCTTACATTTTTCACTTGCCATAGACATGGTAGGTTCCATCCACTGTATCTCAAAATGCACAATTTCATATTTTTAAATGACAAAGTGTAGTGTTACTTACATATTTCAAAGATTCTTTATCTAGTCACAAGTCTAGGACCTTTTTCCCCCAGAAATATTGCTTTATGTAGATACGTAGACTGGGTTCTACATATCAAAGTTCTTGGGAATTCTTTTTTTAAAAATTGATTTAATAATTTTCTATAAGACCTTAGGATAAGGGGTACAATTCCACACAACTCCATCACCAGAGTTTCATATCCCATCCCCTCCATTGCAAGCTTCCCTATTCTTTAACCCTCTGGGAGCATAGACCCATGTCATCATAGGGTGCAGAAGGTGGAAAGTCTGGCTTCTGTAATTGCTTCTCTGCTAAACATGGGCATTGGCAGGTTGATCCATACTCCCAGCCTGCCCCTATCTCTTTCCCTAGTAGGGGAGGGCTCTGGAGAGGTAGGGCTCCAGGGTACATTTGTGAGGTCATCTGTTGGGCATTCTTTGTCATCAGAGTCAGTTCCAGGAAGATAGGGATGATGCTTTCCTTTTTTGTCATTGTATCCCCATTATCTGAAGCATCAGATGAATACTGAAGAAAAATATTGGTGGACTTGCCCTGTACTGCAGGTACACTGCAGTGGATTGTCTTCCTTCATAAGTGCACTTGACTTCGGGGTTGCTGAGTCAGCAGGGTACCTGTATGTTTTGTGTCAAGAAGCAATTGTAGTAGTCCCCTGATTTTCTGGTTCCCAATCTGAGTGCAGAAGTTAGACAGACCTCTTACATTTTGACTGATCAGAGTTCTTAGTCTACTCAAAGGGGGTGTTGGGGAGGGGAGGAGGAAAGAACCAGAAGAAAACACTAGCTTGCTTGAAAAGAGGAAGTTTGAGTCAGCATTGGTGTGAGCTGTTTAATAGTCAAGATGAGCCTATATGTATAAGTCCAGTCTCTTTAGCGGTCCACTGTATTCACTTGTTGAAATCAATTCATAAACCCAGCACTTTGGGTCAAAGCTTAGTCAAAGAGGTTAATTTAGTAATAAGAGTTAGGGATTGAGAAACAGAGTTCCCAGCACTGGTAGCATGGGACAAAAACTACATGAGACCTATGAGAATTCAGTCCAAATCAGATTAGCATTAATTTTTTTTCTTCTTCAACTTTTCAGGCTCTCATCCTTCTCTGTATGCCAGAGGTTGTTCAATCTAGGCACAAGTGTGTGTGTGCATGTGTATGTGTGTGTGTCCTCATGTGCATGAGACACTCAGACCAATTGAGGACTCATTATGGAGGCTGCTTGGAGAGAAGTATAAATGGAACTCATTGGTAATTTCCCATCTAGTTTGATAACTGTCGAAGTGCCAAGTGCTGCCCACTAGAAGGTTAGAATAACAATTTGATTATAATATCCTGCACTTGCTTTACAAAGTAGCACTTTACCACTTTACCAAAATGATTCCCAGAAACCAATATTATAGTTTATATGGGTCAAACATGCCCTTCAATAAAGCTTGTTTGAATTCAAGGACTAGAAGTTGAAGTGGCTTGCTTTAATTTCCAGTCCTAGGCTCTACTGAAGTTCTATTCCATAATGATTATTTTTCTGAAATTTCACTGATTGGGAAGTGGAAAGAGAGAGAGGGTAAGGAGGTCTGTGCAAAGTAGAAAAAAGACTTGTTTTAGAAATAATACTGTGGTGGTTCAATGCCTTTCCAGCCTTGTTAAAATCAATCAATATATACCCAGGATAGTCTAGGTTAAAATATACACAATGAAGAAAGACTTATTTTCAAGAATTTCTCTTAGGGGGGGCGCACTTAATTTGGAGTAAAATCTTTAACAAGTTGTTTGGGATGAAGAGTGAAACCTACAAGGAATGCCCAGAAAAGGCAGAATGCCCCTTAAACACATGGTTTAAGATGAAGAAGGACCATCTGAGGATAAAAAGGGAGGCTCAAAGGACTGGGGTGGGAGGGTGACTCAAAATAATAGTACAGTTTGGGGGGTATTTTAGTGGAAGAAGAAAACACTTCATGAATTTTTAAGCTGGTTTTCCTCCATTAAATTTCTCTTCTCAGCTTCTACCCTTAGGTTCTTCACAAAATAATTTTCAGTGAAATGGACATGTCTCATTATTTTTGGGGGATGACATGAGTTGAATTTCTCCCTCCTCCTCCTCCTCCTCCTCTTCCTCCTTACCCTCCTTTTCCTCCTCTTTCTCCTCTTCCTTCTCCTTTTTTCTTCTCCTGTTTCTAGGGCTATCTCCATGGCTCCCTGCCTGCATGATTCTGCCACTCCTGGTGGATTCTTTCTGTTTTGCTTTTTAGATAGTGGGTGAGAAACAGAAGAAGGGGAAGATACTTCAACACTGCCACACACACAGAAAAAAAATTTTATTAGTGATTTAATTTTGATTTACAAAATTACAAGATAACATGGGTACAACTCTGCACAGTTCTCAACCACTCAAACTCTGTATCCCTATTCTCTTCATTGTAAGCTATGGCAGTTCTCCTGAAGTTTGAGAGATGGGTTAACTATTATTTCTACTACTATCAACCTATATTGTATATATTTGTCCAGTTTTCCATGGTCCCATCTTCTTTTCCTTTCCAAGTTACACCTACACCTCCTACTACATGCAAATGTCTTTCTCTTATTCCTCTTCTCTCTCTGGGTCCTGATGGAGTTGGAGTTCAGAGTCCTCTGGTCATCTTCTCCTGATCATTTCTCCCCCACTGGGAGTATGGACCAAAATTCTTTATGGGGTGCAGAAGGTGGAGAGTTCTGGCTTCTGTGACTGTTAAACTTTTTTTTTTCATGTTACAAGATTTTAAGATGACAATGTGTAGTTCCACATCACTCCCACCACCAAAGTTCTGTGTCCCTACCCTCTGACCTCTCAAAAATAACCACCATAGTTCTCACAAGTCTTACAGTTTCCTTGCTTCTGTTTTTGTTTTATTTCTTTTCTTTTTTATTGGGGGGATTAATAGTTTACAGTAAATGCAGTTGTTGGTCTGTGTATAAAATTTCTCATTTTTCTGCAAAACACTCTCACTCCCAGCCTAGGTCCTCCTCCACGATCATCACCAGGAGCTAGCCCTACCCCATCTCTGCCCCCAAAGTCCTTTACTTTGGTGCAATACATGAAACCCACTGTCACATATCTTGTAAAGCTTTCCTTGCATAAATACTCCCATGTGATGGTCAGGGATTCAGACCTGGGTTCTCATAATGGTAGTGTGTACTTTACTAGGTAAGCTCTCTCTTGTTCCTTAAGTGAATCCTTTTGTGGAAATTTGAAGAGATGTTTTCTGTGTTTGGGCCAAGGTTGGACAAACATTAGTAGCAGGTGGAAACACAAGGGGACAGCTAATATCTGCCTTACTGAGTGATGGTAGTTTATATTAATAAACATCTTTTATGATTTTGTCATTTAAACATAGGCTTTCATATTCAGAATATTTAATTTTACTATATTTATGAGTCTACATTTTCCTTTTTATCTGATATCTTATATGGTTCCTTCCAGGAAAACTAAGGTAGCTGATTACTTGTTGGCAGATAATACATACCATTTATGGGCAATCTCTTGTCTTTTTTCTAATCAACTATATATTGTGTGAGTTTATGAAGCACAACCCATGGCTTGGCAAGCTATCAAGTGGTCCCCTGTAGTATTTAGATGTTATATATTCTCCTGGAGAATTCTTTCTGGATGAAATTAGTTCTGAACTACAAACATAAGAAAAATAAGATTACAGAGGAGAATGAATTGTTGATTGTGAGCACAAATAACACAAAGGCAGATGGGAATGAAGAGCTGTTTGCCCTCCCTGTTAGAAAGCACTAGAGACTTTTGAAGATAATATCCTTCACATTGATATAGCTCTTCATATTTTTAAGTGGTTCCTGCTAATTAAGAGTCATTAATCAGACATTAGCTGCAGGTCATTCAAGGAAATAAGTGCTGATTAGACAGAACTGTGCATAATTCTAGAGTCAAGGAATAAGTGGGATTCTTTTCATATTTCTTAAAGCATTTGCTTTTCTTGTGTTTACTGGAAGTTACTTAGGTATGTGAGTTTTCATTAAGATATAAATTTGTACTTAGTATCATATGAAATTGTATAATTTAATTTCATTTTTATTAGTGATTTGTTATTGGTTTACAAAGTTACAAGATAATAGGGGTAAAATTCCACACCTTTCCCACCACCAGAGTTCTGTGTCCCTAGTCCCTCCACTGGAAACGGCAATGGTTCTCCCAAGGTCAGATATGGGTTGACTTATTTCTGTGATCACCTATCAATCAATCAATCAATCAATCAGTCAATCTATCTGTCTATCCACCCATCATCCATCTTCTATCAATGTATCCATCCATCCATCCATCCATCCATCCATCCATCCATCCATCCATCCATGAATCCATCCATCTTCTATCTATCAATATCTTTGCTCATTTTTTCCCCTATGGTCCTGCTTTCTCTTATTCTCTAAGTCACTTCTACACCTGTTACTACTTCCAAATGTCTTTTCTCTTTTTCCTCTTCTTTCTGGGTCCTGACGGAATTGGGTTCCAGAGCTCTTTAGTCATCTCCTTCTAAAGTTTTTCTCCTTCTGGGAATATGGACCAAAATTCTTTATGGGGTGCAGAAGGTGGAAGGTATGGTTTCTGTAATTGTATTTTTGCTGAACATGGACATTGGCAGGTCAATCTATACCCCTAGCCTGTTTCTATCTCTCCCTACTGGAGTAGGGCTTTGGGGAGGTGAGGTTCTGGGACCATTAGTGAGGTTGTCTACTCAGGGTGATGAACTCATATTTAAATAGATACTAACTGATAATGTATCAGTCTGATATTTGCAACACTTATACATACAAGACGATGTAAAGAAACCCCAAGATGTTAGAATTGTCACAGTGAAACTGATCTCTGAGTGTCCTCTCACAGCATAGTGGGACTTGCTGGCATCAACTAGTTAGAAAAAGCACACCATGGAGTCTTTCCTTCTGCAGATTCAATAGTCCCACCCTGTATACAACAGGTTTTTTAGATGAATTATTACTGGGTTTCTCTGCAATCTAACTTGAAAAGAAATTATATACCTAATACTAAAACTTATTTAGCACATTTATGTCTAAGTATCAAGAAATGCTTATTTTGCACTAGTATCTCTGCATTATTCTGTTCTTCAAACCAAAGTCACAATTAATTGAGGTCAAAAGGAAGCCATATCTTTAGAGTTAGGTAGTTCAGGAAATAATCAGTTGACACTGTGATTGTTACTTATGCAGATCCTTCACTTTTCCCTCTTTATGGAATAGTGCATAGTCTCTTTGGTCAGATAGTTTTGGTTTGAGTTCTTACACTCTGACTTAACAGCTTTGTGACTTGGAGCAAATTACTTTGCTTCTCTGACATTCAGTCTACTCATTTGTAAAGTAAGGTATACTTTTTTTGCTGCCTTCAGTTAGGATGAAAGGTTTCTAAAGTGGTTAGTACAGTTTCTGCACATTTGTAAACTACACAAATATCTACTAAACCTATTAAAAATTTCCTTTAAAATTCATTGACTGTTGGGCTAAATATAGGAGATATCCTGGTAGTGTTTAAGAAGTCTTTTTAAAATTTGCATTTTAAAATTCTTTGCAAAAAAATTAGTTTTTGTGCTTAGCAAAGAAAAAAATGTTTTTCTGTTAGTAAATGCTAAGAACTTAAATGACTTACATTCAAACTACCCCAAACTACTTTCTTTGAAAATACTAGGTGTGTTATTGTTGGGCAAAGGATATTTGATGGTAGTTAAGAAATCTTTAGATGAGATGGTAAGATAGTTGTATTTACTTTAGCTTCTCATGAGCCACAATTCACTGAGGTTGATGATGGGTGAGTTTGAGGCAGTGAACTTGGGAGGTCTTGGCCAACCTTTATCTGAAGAGTTTTCAGCTCTACACTATTGTAGTGTGATATTGGCTATGGAAAGGTCACAATGCAATCTAGCAGTCAGGAAAACATCATTTTTTTTTTTTTTTGTAGTAGAGTGATTTGCTTCTGGAATGATTCTAAATTCTTCCAAATTCTGAAATGGAACAATTTTACTTAAGTAAAATATTTCGACATTATGCAGCAAACTTGAAAGGGTGAATTTTGTCTACAACAAAACAAATGGGAAAGACTGGGGGGGGTGTTACTACAATTCCTATATGTCATTTGAACTTCTTTCCTTAGAAGACAAATGAGGGCATATAAATGTGGTCAAGGGAAGAGAAATGTGTGCAGGCTGTCCAGTTTGAATCCATTGTAGCCAGGCTTGCCCTTACCTTTATTTTATTTCCTAATGCAAAATTGATAGTTATTCCCAGGATTCACTTCACATTACCATTTTTTAAATAACACTGATTAAACATAGGAAGGTGAATAAGTTATGTTAGGCTAAATTATACTTTAGTATCAAAGTGTAGCAACCCCCCCCCACCTTGTAACCCTGGGGGATTCAGGTAAGAGATTTTATGCCATCATCTCCCAGTGGTAATAAATCACTGTTTTGTGTTAGTGCCTTTCTGGGAACAAGTTGCCTCCTCTCTCCTTAGGGCAAAGACTTTTGCTTCATTTACCTTCCCGTCAATCTTGGTGGTGGTGGTCTAATAGCAAATCCCCCCACCCCACTACCACTATATATGTCACTCAGTGTAGGGTTCTTAGCAGGACAGGATGACCTTTTACTCTTCCTGTCTGGCCGATGCCTTGATTGTTTCCTGTCTCTCCCAAATTTGCTTAAAGTCTTAATTTGCTCTGACAGAAAAGTGTGCTGAAGCAGATGTAGTTTTATACCTATAGACAATGTGGAACTGCTCAGGATTTATACACCTGATGCTACTGGTTTGAGCCTCAGGGTCACATCTGCCAGTGTGGCGTTAATGTCTTTTTCTCTCATATGAAATACTTTCTCCAGAAATACTATCTTGTATTAATTAATCTTATTTTAATATTCTTTATTCCTTATAAACAATTTATTTGTACCAAAACATTGCTCAGCTTTGACTTATGGCATTACAGAAGGATTGAATCTGGACCTTGGAGCCTCAACCATAAAAATTGTTTGCATAACCATTGTGATATTTCCTCTGCCCTCGTATAATTTAAATAATGAAGGATAAATAAATATTTGGGCATGGAGATAACTTAGTCTGTGGGAAAGAGCTTATGACTGAGTGCATACACCCTGTGCCTGGGGTTCCCAGGCATTTTGCTCTTTTTTTTTAAATTTCTTTAAAATTAAGGAAATCTATTTATTTATTTGATAGAGACATTGAAAGGGAAGAGGAGATAGAAAAACAGATATCTGCAGCACTGCTTCACTACTTGTGAAATTTCCCCCTCTGCAGGTGGGGACTGGGGGTTTGAGCTTGTGTTTTTGAGCATGGTAACATGTGCTTTTCCAGTTGCTTGACCATCTGGCCTGTCCCAGGGATTTTAGACAGGAGGTTCCTAATAATCTTTGAAGACCCCCCTGGCCCGCCATGAGAATTCATCAGAATCTTAGGTTTGTTTTCTTTATTTGATTTTACAGTAGCTCCTCTGCATGCAAAAGTTTTTCCTAGAG
Source organism: Erinaceus europaeus (assembly GCF_950295315.1). Lineage (NCBI taxonomy): Eukaryota > Metazoa > Chordata > Mammalia > Eulipotyphla > Erinaceidae > Erinaceus > Erinaceus europaeus. The sequence goes on from NC_080166.1 coordinate 92,319,203, forward strand.
GAACTTATTGCCCTTTGCATTTCACTTGGTGTCTGTAACCTCTGCTCTTATTGGCTCAAAAAAAAAAAAGTTGTGCCTTTGTAAACTTTGTAAATTGATTGAAAGGAGTGATGTTTTCTTGTAGCTTTATGCATTGGAATCAGAAATCAAATAAATATTTAAACCCTCGTCACACTAATCTTTACTTCTATAGCTGAGGCAGGAGATGAGGCAAGGCAAGAGTTTGAGAAACTCAGAAAAAAAAAACAACTGTATTCGACCTACTCACAGAATCATACTTGTTCATCTCACTGAGGATACAGAAAACTGGTAATTCAGGGCCTGCGTAATGATACTTGGTTGCTCAAGGATCAGGGTTGAAGTTTCTGGTCTCCACATCCCAGGAGAAAATTTCATACATTGTTAAACAATGCTGCAAGTGTCTCTCTCCCTCTAATTCCCTGTCTCTCTGTTTCTATGTGAAGGAAACACACACACACACATATCCCACAATGTCTAATATTATTTAGAATTGTGGAATCAACTTAGAGAAAAATTGCTTTTGGCCTGTATACGTGTGTGATTAGGGAAGTATGAGACAAAAATTACTGCCTTTTAAATTTTAAGTTCAGTACTACCTAATTTTTTTCCATTGTGTGCATGAATTTTGTTGATACAATTGAAAATATTAGGTCTTGATTTTTATGTAGGAGAATTTTCCTAGCTTATAAAGTTAGCTGTAATCGGCCACATAAATATGCTTTAACATATCTGTGTATGTGTGAAAATAGTTTTATGGTCTGATAAAATACCAAAAGATTAATATTATGTTCTCAACATGAATTATATTGTGGGAAGGAAGTGGAATGTATAAGAGAAGAAAAAAGAGGAGGAAATAATATATGTTTAGCAAACTCCATCCATTTCAGTTGGAAGTGCTTAAAAAGTAAGCCCCTGTTAATTATTTAGAAAAACTTTGAAAGAAAGAGAAATAGTTATCTTTGTGTGTCTTTTGCTGGAATATATTTAGTGTTCTCTAATTGGCCCTATTGCACAAATCTCTCTTGCACCATTTCAGAAGTTAGCAGACTCCCATGATTCCATATAGAGAATAAAGATGAACTATTATTCTATTTCTGGGTTCATTCAAACGGGTAACAGTTTTTTTGTGCAATCAAATTCATGTTATTGTTTTTCAAGGGTTTGAGGAAAAAAGTAAAGCCTATATTTTTATGCTCTTTACGTGAGTTCTTAAAAAGAAATTGTACTTGTTGGGAAGTGCTAAGAGTCAGAGTTTTTTTTTTTTTTTTTGCCACCAGGGTTGTCACTGATGCTTTTTTTTTTTTTTTTCTTTCCCTATTTTATTTGATAGGACAGAGAAATTGTGAGGGGTGGGGCAAGTAGAGAGAAAGAAAGATAGACCTGCTTCATTCCTTGTTAAGTATGGGAAGTAGGGACTTGAAAAGGGTAATGTGTACTCAACTGGGTGCACCACAGCACCCTTACCATTTTATTCTTCTTTTACATAAGGCAGAATTAGAAAAATGAACTTTGTCTCTAAGGAATGCTCTGAATACCAGTTTCTGTATCATTTGAATTTCTTTTCATGATCAGGTCAGTTGTGATGTTTACTATGAGTTATATTATGTTCTTATTTTTTTGAGTAAATGTAGCTGTGAATAAGTAATATTATCAAATTAAGAATCAAATTCATATATACATTATTTGGAATTGTTTTTATGGAAAAATTTATCTAAAATCAAAGTATTACCCAACAGTTTCATCTTGATAAGCTATAATGAATTTCTTTTTTTTAAATTAATTAATTAATTAATTAATTTTTATTTAAGAAAGGATAAATTAACAAATTCATAGGGTAGGAGGGGTACAAATCCACACAATTCCCACTATCCAATCTCCATATCCCACCCCCTTCCCTGATAGCTTTCCCATTCTCCATCCCTCTGGGAGCATGGACCCAGGGTTCTTGTGGGTTGCAGAAGGTGGAAGGTCTGGCTTCTGTAATTGCTTCCCCGCTGAACATGGGTGTTGACTGGTCAGTCCATACTCCCAGTCTGCCTCTCTCTTTCCCTAGTAGGGTGGGTCTCTGGGGAAGCGGAGCTCCAGGACACATTGGTGGGGTCCTCAGTCCAGGGAAGCCTGGCCGGCATCCTGATGGCATCTGGAACCTGGTGGATGAAAAGAGGGTTAACATACAAAGCCAAACAAATTGTTGAGCAATCATGGACCCAAAGCTTGGAATAGTGGAGAGGAAGTATGGGGGGGGGATACTCACTGCAAACTCTAGTGTACTTCTGCTTTCAGGTATATATTTTGCAGTAGTTTATGGATACGTGTGAACATATGCTCTCTCTCTCACAGAAACTGGTGTATATCCAGGTTTTGATACTTTGTTAGAAAGTGAACCACCTGGGATGGAATTAGAGTATACTATGAAAGGAAAGGTCTCACCTGAGTAATGAAGCTGAAGGGTTGTCATTCCACACGTGAAGTCTCTAGACACAGTCTGAGCTGAAGCATGTTGAGGTGGCAATCATTGTGTTGATTAGGTTGCAATCGGCAGATGCTATATTATTTTATATGGATTGGGAGAGGCATACGGGAAAGTGGGCCCTATCCAAAGGTTCCAGGACTGGGGGAAGTAGAGGCTCTATATTGGAGATGTGAGGTTCCTGCTGTCTTAGGGTTCAGAAAGACAATGGATAGTTAATGTTATCATCACATTATTTGGTAGTTGGTTAACTTTGAAAAGTCCTTTTGTTAGGGTTTGCTGTACAGTACCCAGTATCTTGTATATAGCTGTGCTATTGGTTGCTTCTGATCTATTTGGTCTAGGCTTTTGAGAGAGTCCGCATATCAAATACACATCCTATATATTAAAAAGACTCAGTCTGTGTTTTAAAAACTTCGAGACATACAATTAATTTTCCCCCTCTCATATTAATGAACTAGTGATTTAGATGACTACATTTTACTAGGAGTGTACATAAACACCATTCCCACTACCAAAAGACTGTGACCCATCCCTCCCACCCACTCCCACCCCCCACTGGCCCAGGAAGCTGCATGTCTACCCCTCACCACAGGGTTTTTACTTTGGTGCCCTACTTACAATTTGGTCAGGTCCTGCTTTTAGTTTCCCTTTCAGATCTTCTTACTCAACTTCTGTTAATGAGTGGGATCATCCCATACTCATCTTTATCTTTCTGACTTAGCTCACTTAACATAACTCCTTCTAGCTCTGTCCAAGATGGGTCAGAGAAGGTGGGTTCATTGTTCTTGATATCTACATAGTATTCCATTGTGTATATATACCACAGCTTTCTCAGCCACTCATCTGTTGTTGGGCACCTGGGTTGCTTCCAGGTTTTAGCTATTATGAATTGTGCTGCTATGAACATAGGAGTACACACCTCTTTTTGGTTGGGTGTTATGGAGTCCTTGGGTTATAACCCCAGGAGAGGAATCTTTAAAGGTGAGATCAAGGTGAGCTCATACTAACAAGCTTCTAGTCCAGAATGACTGATATTATCTTATTAAAAGAATAGACAAGAGATAGACACTCAGGAGAACACCATGCGATACTAACACTGAGACAGAGCAGAGAGATGCTTACAAACCAGTGAGTGGCCAGGATTGCTGGCAGTGTTGGGAGCCAAGAAGAAGGCATGGGACCAGAAGCTTCTGATGAAGTATTCAGGAAGAGCAGAAACTACTAACACCTCCATTTTAACTCTCTAATTACTCTCTAGAACTGTGAGTAAATATATTTCTGTTAATCTTAATCCACACAGTTTGATACTGTTATAAGAGCTTCAGGAAATAATATAAGAGACAAAGTTTCCTTGATTTATCACCATCCTACCCTTAGTTATAATAGCATTGATGTACTGGGAACCCAGTGGTGCAATGGATTGAATTAAATACTAAATGTAGACATAATGTCATATATTATTTAATCATCGTTTACACTATTATTTTAGCACTACTTTCCCTAAAGTATACAGATTAATACACTGAGCATTGGTGAGGATGAATCTATCCCAAAAAGTGGTGGTCCTTGATAGGAATCCAAATGGTTCTAACTCCAAAACCAGTACTTGAACCATTATGCTTTTGCTGTTGTTGTTATTTTCCCTTCTGTTGAAGTAGTTTGTTTATTTGTTTCCTTTCTTTAGTTGTACCATTTTGAGGATTATATTCTGTTTAATGTTTTGGCTTCATTTTGTAACAAGGTAAAATGTTGTTATTTTTTCCCAATAGTCCATTACCTTTACTATGTCCCAGATAGATTGTCTCTAGAATAGGTATAGAATCATGGCAGGAAAAACTTTATGATTTGTTCATATCTCTGAGGAGGAGTAGAGGTCAGAATGGCTTCTCTGAAGCCTGTGATTTAAGAAGGTGTGTGTGTGTGTGTGTGTGTGTGTGTGTGTGTGTGTGTGTGTGTGTGTGTGTAGAGCTGTTAGGACATAAATCTGCTGTGTCTGCCTTTCCTTCAAATTGTAATTTGGTTAAAAATTATTCTTGGCTGAAAGAAGGATCAAATAATCAAAGCTTTTTTGGCTTCATATTCACAAGTGATGTTTAATAAAGCTTCTCTAAAAGTCTGGAAAGGAAAGACCTTGTAATTGTTCTCACTTAAAAAAAATTTTTTTAAAATATTTATTTTATTTATTTATTCCCTTTTGTTGCCCTTGTTGTTTTATTGTTGTAGTTATTATTGTTGTTGTCGTTGTTGGATAGGACAGAGAGAAATGGAGAGAGGAGGGGAAGACAGAGAGGAGGAGAGAAAGATAGACACCTGCAGACCTGCTTCACTGCCTGTGAAGCGACTCCCCTGCAGGTGGGGAGCCAGGGTTCGAACCGGGATCCTTATGCCGGTCCTTGTGCTTTGCGCCACCTGCGCTTAGCCCGCTGCACTACAGCCCGGCTCCCAATTGTTCTCACTTTTATCTACTGCTTTGTTTTGAATTTTAAACATTTGTTCCTAGTCTAGAGATTAGCAAAAAAAAAAAAAAATCTTAATGTTTACATATCTATTAAGTATGTTTATACAGGCAGGACAGATACTGTTATTCTCATACTAAGATGTGAAAAGACAGTTGGATAGATGAAATGTTTTGCCTCATGTCACATATAGTAAATGGAAGTAGGATTAGAATGTATTATAGTTTCTAACTCATCTAGTTAAGTTTTCACAAATCAATGCCACTTAATAATAAAAATTAACATTTTCATTGTGTATTTAATCTCATAATCCTCACGGTCACATTATAAAGATTTCTAAAATTTCTTTTTCATGAACTCAAGAGCAGAAACTTAAAAAGGAAGCTTAAAATGGTTCACTGAATTACCCAAGTTCCCATAGGTCCTAATGATTCAGAGAATTTAAATATGAACCTACTACAGTACACATACTTTTTTTTTGTCTTTACTTACTTTTTTTAAAAAAATGATTTAATTATGATCAGCAAGTCTGTTAGCAAGAGGGGTACAAGTCCATACAATTCCCAGCTTTCTGCATCCTATCCCCTTCAAGAATAGGAGGCTTTCCTATTCTTTAGCCCCCTGGGAGTTTGGACCAAGGGTCACTATGGGGTGCACACTTTCTAGCTGTTTTACTGCACATCTTTCCCAAAGCAAAGGCAGACAGTTACATGGATGACTGGGTCAAGTGGGGGACATTTTGAATAAAAAAAATCATTTGTTTTACATTGAAATTTTGTATTGGATCTAAATTCTTTTGATTCTTAGTTCATATAACTTAAATAACCTGTTTTGATCAAGCATTTAAAGAATTGATTCAAATTTTAAAAAGTAAAATCAAAAAGTCCTTTAGAGGACTTTTGCTCTCCCTTCTTAACTTTTGTTTAGATTGCTGAGGATATTTAACATGATATCTTTGAATGATGACATCTTTCTGCTTTTGCTGTTGGATGACAGCTTTCAGAATCCAACAGACATTTCAACTGGTGTATCAGTGATAAGAATCTTGAGAAGTTAAAGCCATATTAAAGTCATATTTAGATATAAGGGGGGAGTTTGAAAAATAATAGCTTATAATCTCCCTCTACTTTTTGTTATTCCATGGACTGAAAATAGTAAAAATTTTTATTAGTGATTTAATAGAAATTTATAAAATTGCAAGATAGTAGGTATGTAATTCTACACCATTCCTATCACCAGAGCTCTGGATTCCCATCTCCCTCTAGCAGAAACTGCATGAGTTCTCTCAAGGTCACAGTTATAGTTTGATTATCTACTTATCAATCTATCAAAAAAAATTTTGCCCATTTTTATTTCTTTCAATGTCCCTGCCTTCAGTTCCTTTCCAAGTCACAGTACACCTCTTACTATTTCCAAGTGTCCTTTCTTTTGCTCTTCCCTCTCAGATAAACAAAATAGTGCCTGGCTACCTCTGGTGTTTTCACTATTCTCTTCCCTTTCAGTGATGGTATATAAACAAAGATTCCTGGTTACAAATGTTTTAAGTCCTGTTGGAATTGGGTTTCAGAAGCCACTGGTCATTTTCACCTAATATCTGGGAGTAAAAAAAAATTATTTTGGGGTACATAAAGAAGGAGTTCTGACTTCTGTAGTTACTTCTCTGCTCGGCTTGGATATTGGCAGGTAGATCCACACCTGGACCAACCTGTCTCTGTCTTTCTCTAGTAGGATAAGGCTCTGGAGAGTTGAGGCTCTGGAACACATTGGCAGGCTTTTTAGGAACTATGAGGAGCTTACTCTAAACTGAGTTGTTGACATACAAACTATTGGCAAAGGCTTCATCTTGATGTCGGTCTGTTGAGGTAGTTACTTGACCCTGGAAATGGTGATTGCTTAACCTTTTAGTTCTCAGTCTCATAATCTCTAGGGTGGAGAAAATAGTAATAATTTATAATGATTGTCTTAAAATGATTTTGTAACAATAAAATAATCTGTCAGCATGCTTAGATACAGTAGATATTCTGGAAAGAGTATTCTTGTCATTAAAACATTAACTAAAGGGACAGAAGAGATAGTAGGAAAGATTAAATATACTACTTAAAATCTTATTTAAAAATTCCCATACTGCTTATCTGCTATTCTAGAGACTCAGTTAAACCATTCAGCTGGTTCCCGGAAGATGGCGGACTGAGAAGCTGCTAGTGGCTGAGCTCTGACCACATCTCCTGGAAACAGTAGGATTTTCTGCCTTTAGTAGGCCAGCCAATAAGGGGTCCTAGCGGTAACACCAAGGAGGTGACTATAACTTAATTTGGGTTAAGAATTAGAGTAGGAAAAAAGGGTAAAAAAATTTTTTTTCTTCCTTTTAATTTCTAAGCATACCTCCTTCCCCGCCCCCCCCCCCCCATAACCAGTCCCTGGGGACCAGCTCCTAGTAGGATCCCCTGCTAGGAGCTCCTTTTCTTTACCAAATTCCTGTCCCACCAGGGAGTATCATTAATTCTAAGTCTATACCCTTCTGAAACCTATGGCCTTTTTTCTTTCTAAGTAGCCAACCCCCCCCACCTCACCCCGCATAGCTAATTAAATAATTAAAAATAAATACATAAAAAACCCTTTCCTTTCACTGCCCTTTTATGACTCTTCTTTTTCTTATCTTTTTCTTTTCTCTCTCTCTCTGTTTATTTTTTTTTCTTTTTCTCATTCTTGCCATCCTTTCTTCCTTAATCCTACAGCTTCCAAAGTCACAGCACCCAGCCCCCACACCACCAAACAGTGTGCTTTTTTGAATTCACTGATACACATTTGGGAATTTCCTTTCACTGCTCTTTAATTACAGCTCCTTTTCTTATCTTTTCCCTTTTCACTCTCTTGCCTCTTTTTTTTTTTTATCTTGTCATACACTTCTACCTTCTTTGCCTTTCTGAATTTGTGAATTATTTTGGGGAAGAAATCTGACTCAGTGGACTCTCTATGTGTGTATCTCTGTTCTAGTTCCCTTTCCCCTCTTGTTACCCCTAGAATATACAGTGGATAGTAGATTTGCATAACTGTCTATTCTTGCTATCCTTTCTTTCTTTTATCTTTCTTCTACACTGGGATTTGGTTAATATTTATTCACGGACTGGAGAAATTGTTTCACTAACTGGTAACGATTAAACTACTTCAATACTTGCTTCAGTTGCTACTGTAATTCCGGAGGTTGGTGAGTGCAATTGTCATAAAGGTATTTAGTACAGTGTTACTTGTTGTACTCAAGACACAACAACTGAGGAACAACAGAGCATTAAAAAAAATAAACACATAAATCAAAAAAATGGGTAGATCAAAAACAAATAAAACTGCTACTCCAATGAATGAAGACAAGAGCCCAGAAGAAACTACAAATCAGCCAGAAGTAACCATAGATAATAAAAGTATGCAAGCAATAATAAACTTATTAATCACAGAAATGAAAACAACATTGCAGGAAAGGAATGGCAGTATTAGGGAAACAACAGTTTAGACCCCCAAGGAAAATACTGATTATCTTGAGGCAATTAGAGAACTGAAAGCTGAAATAGCTGTAATGAAGAAAGAAGCTGAGGCAAGGGAAAGCAGACTAACAGAAGCAGAAAACAGAATTAGTCAGAGGATGAGTTAGAGAAAATGAAGAAAGAGGTAAAAGAGCTCCAAAAGAGGTTGAGAGACACTGAAAACAACAACAGAGATATGGGATGATCTCAAAAGAAGTAACATTCGTATAATTGGCCTGCCAGAGGAAGAAAGAGAGGAAGGGGAAGCAAACATTCTAGAGGAAATAATAGAAGAAAACTTCCCAGACCTGAATAACAGAAAGGACATCAAGATTCAAGAGGCCCAGAGAGTACCAAACAGAATCAACCCAGACCTGAAGACACCAAGACACATCATAGTCACAATGAGAAGAAGTAAGGATAAAGAAAGGATCCTAAAGGCTGCAAGAGAGAAACAAAAAGTCACATAAAGGAGAAAACCCATAAGATTATCTGCAGACTTCTCCACTCAGACTCTAAAAGACAGAAGTGAATGGCAAGATATCTATCAAGCCCTGAATAAAAAAGGTTTTCAACCAAGGATAATATATCCTGCTAGACTTCATTCAAACTAGATGGAAGGATCAAAACCTTCTTAGACAAACAACAGTTAAAGGAGGCAACCATCACCAAGCTGGCCCTGAAAGAGGTTCTAAAAGACCTCTTATAAACAAGAACATCACTATAATACTTTCAATATATCAGAGCAAACAAAAAATTTTTTTTGAACAGTGGCACTACAATACATTAAATCCATAATATCAATAAATGTCAATGGCTTAAACTCACCCATCAAAAGGCACAGGGTGGGGGCATGGATCAGAAAACATAACCCAACCATATGCTGCTTGCAAGAATCCCATCTGTCACAACAAGACAAACACAGACGTAAAGTGAAAGGATGGAAAACTATCCTACAGGCTAACGGACCACAAAAAAGGGCACGAACAGCTATTCTCATCTCAGACACAATAGATTTTACATTAAATAAAGTAATAAAAGATAGGCAAGGACATTACATAATGATTAGAGGATCAAGAAGACATAACAATTATTAACATCTATGCACCCAACAAGGGACCATCTAAATACATCAAGCACCTACTGAAAGAATTTCAAAAATATATCAATAGTAATGCAATAATAGTGGGAGACTTCAATACCCCACTCTCACACTTAGACAGATCAACAAAGCAGAGAACCAATAAAGATACAAGAGAATTGAATGAAGAGATTGACAGACTAGACCTCTTGGACATGTTCAGAGTCCTTCACCCCCAAAAACTGGAATACACCTTCTTTTCAAATCCACATAACACATACTCAAGGATAGACCACATGTTAGGCCACAAAGACAGCACCAATAAATTCAAGAGCATTGAAATCATCCCAAGTATCTTCTCAGACCACAGTGGAGTAAAACTAACATTTAACAACAAACAGAAAATTATTAAAAGTCACAGAATTTGGAAACTAAACAACATACTCCTTAACCACTGGGTCAGAGACTCACTTAAGGAGGAAATTCAAATATTCCTGGAAACTAATGAAAATGAAGACACAACCTATCAAAATATTTGGGACACAGCTAAAGCAGTACTGAGAGGGAAACTTATAGCCATACAATCACATATTAAAAACCAAGAAGAAGCTCAAATAAACGACCTTACTGCACACCTCAAGGACTTAGAGGAAGAGGAACAAAGGAACCCTAAAGCAACCAGAAGGTCAGAAATCACTAAAGTTAGAGCAGAAATAAGCAAGATCGAAAATAAAAGAACCATACAAAAGATCAATGAAGCCAAATGTGGGTTCTTTGAAAGATTAAACAAAATTGACAAACTCCTAGCCAGTCTCACCAAACAAAAAAGAGACAAGACTCAAATTAATAGAATTGTAAACGATGGAGGAGATATCACAACTGACACTACAGAAATCAAGAGAATCCTGCGAAACTTCTATGAAGAACTATACGCCACCAAGCTAGAGAATCTGGAAGAAATGGAACAATTCCTAGAAACATATGCCCTTCCAAAACTGAACCAAGAATAACTACAAAATCTAAATGTTGCAATCACAGACAAAGAAATTGAAACCGTTATTAAGAATCTCCCCAACAAGAAAAGTCCTGGACCAGATGGCTTCACAAATGAATTCTACAAAACTTTCAGGAAACAGTTAGCACCCATACTTCTGAAGCTTTTCCATAAGATTGAAGAAACAGGAATACTCCCTTCCATCTTCTATGAAGCCAACATCACCCTGACACCAAAAGCTGATAGGGACAGAATAAAAAAGGAAAACTACAGACTAATATCTCTGATGAACATAGATGCCAAAATATTAAACAAGATCTTGGCCAACCGGATACAGCAACATATGAAAAAGATTGTTCATCACGACCAAGTGGGATTCATCCCAGGAATGCAAGGCTGGTTCAACATCCGTAAATCAATCAATGTCATTCACCGCATCAATAAAAGCAAAGCCAAAAACCGCATGATTATCTCAATAGATGCAGAGAATGCCTTTGACAAGACCCAACACCCATTCATGCTCAAAACTCTACAAAAAATGGGAATAGATTGGAAATTCCTCAAGATAGTGGAGTCTATATATAGAAAACCTACAGCCAACATCATACTCAATGGACAGAAGCTGAAAGCATTCCCCCTCAGATCGGGGACTAGACAGGGCTGTCCACTGTCACCGTTACTCTTCAACATAGTATTGGAAGTTCTTGCCATAGCAATCAGGCAAGAGAAAGGAATTAAAGGAATACAGATTGGAAGGGAAGAAGTCAAGCTCTCACTATTTGCAGATGATATGACAGTATACATAGAAAGACCTCAAGAATCCAGCAGAGAATTACTGGAAGTTATTAGGCAATATAGCAAGGTATCAGGCTACAAAATCAATGTAAAAAAAAAAAATCAGTGGCATTTCTTTATGCAAACACTAAATCTGAAGAAGAAGACATCCAGAAATCATTCCCATTTACTCTTTCAGCAAAATCAATCAAATACCTAGGAATAAAGTTGACCAAAGAAGTGAAAGACTTGTATGCTGAAAACTATGAGTCGCTACTCAAGGAAATAGAAACTGATACCAAGAAATGGAAAGATATTCCATGCTCATGGATTGGAAGAATAAGTATCATCAAAATAAATATTCTCCCCAGAACCATATACAAATTAAATGCAATATCCATCAAAGTTCCACCAAGCTTCTTTAAGAGAATAGAACAAACACTACAATCATTTATCTGGAACATGAAAATACCTAGAATTGCCAAATTCATCTTAAGGAAAAGAAACAGAAATGGAGGCATCACACTCTCAGACCTTAAACTATATTATAAAGTCATCATCATCAAAACAGCATGGTACTGGAACAAAAATAGGCACACAGACCAGTGGAACAGAATTGAAAGCCCAGAAATAATTCCGCACACGTATGGACATCTAATCTTTGATAAGGTGGCCCAAAGCATTAAATGGAAAAAGGAGGCTCTCTTCAATAAATGGTGCTGGGAAAACTGCGTTGTAACATGTGGAAGAGTGAAATTGAACCACTTTATCTCACCAGAAACAAAAATCAACTCCATATGGATCAAAGACCTAGATGTCAGACCAGAAACAATCAAATACTTAGAGGAAAACATTGGTAAAACACTTTCCCACCTACACCTCAAGGACATCTTTGATAAATCAAACCCAATTGCAAGGAAGACTAAAGCAGAAACAAACCAATGGGACTACATCAAATTGAAAAGCTTCTGCACATCCAAAGAAACTATTAAACAAACAGAGAGACCCCTCACAGAATGGGAGAAGATCTTCACATGCCTTACATCAGACAAAAAACTAATCACCAAAATATATAAAGAGCTCAGCAAACTTAGCCGCAAAAAAGCAAATGACCCCATCCAAAAATGGGCAGAGGATCTGAACAAAACATTCACCTCAGAGGAGATCCAAAAGGCTAACAAACATATGAAAAACTGCTCTAGGTCACTGATTGTCAGAGAAATGCAAATTAAGACAACACTAAGATACCACCTCATTCCTGTAAGAATGGCATACATCAAAAAGGACAGCAGCAACAAATACTGGATAGGCTGTGGGGACAGAGGAACCCTTTTACATTGCTGGTGGGAATGTAAATTGGTACAGCCTCTGAGGAGAGCAGTCTGGAAAACTCTCAGAAGGCTAGACATGGACCTTCCATATGATCCAGTAATTCCTCTCCTGGGACTATACCCCAAGGACTCCATAACACCCAACCAAAAAGAGGTGTGTACTCCTATGTTCATAGCAGCACAATTCATAATAGCTAAAATCTGGAAGCAACCCAGGTGCCCAACAACAGATGAGTGGCTGAGAAAGCTGTGGTATATATACACAATGGAATACTATGCAGCTATCAAGAAAAATGAACCAACCTTCTCTGACCCATCTTGGACAGAGCTAGAAGGAATTATGTTAAGTGAGCTAAGTCAGAAAGCTAAAGTTGAGTATGGGATGATCCTACTCATCAACAGAAGTTGAGTAAGAAGATCTGAAAGGGAAACTAAAAGCAGGACCTGACCAAATTCTAAGCAGGGCACCAAAGTAAAAACCCTGTGGTGAGGGGTAGACATGCAGCTTCCTGGGCCAGTAGGGGGTGGGAGTGGGTGGGAGGGATGGGTCACAGTCTTTTGGTGGTGGGAATGGTGTTTATGTACACTCCTAGCAAAATGTAGACATATAAATCACTAGTAATTTATATGAGGGGGAAAATCAATTGTATGTCTCGAAGTTTTTCAAAACACAAACTGAATCTTTTTAATATATGGGCTGTGTATTTGATATGCGGACTCTCTCAAAAGCCTAGACCAAGTAGATTAGAATCATCCAATAGCACAGTTATATACAAGATACTGGGTACTGTACAGCAAACCCTAACAAAAGGACTTTTCAAAGTTAACCCAATTACCAAATAATGTGATGATTACATTAACTATCTATTGTCTTTCTGAACCCTAAGACAGCAGGAACCTCACATCTCCACTATAGAGCCCCTACTTCCCCCAGTCCTGGAACCCTTGGATAGGGCCCATTTTCCTGTATGCCTCTCCCAATCCATATCAAATATCAAAGTCACTGCGGAATGTCTTGCTTTTCATTGCATTGCAGGGAATAATGAGAACTGGTCACATCACCCATTTACTGACACTCACTTTCCTCTCTCTATAACCTATTTTAGTCATTTCACATCGGTGGCAAATAACTTGTTGCTGTTACTGTATCTGTGTGTTCTCCTGCATGGTTACATCCCTATGGATGGGAGCTGTTTTATTCATTGCTGAATCTCCATTATTTAGTACAGAATCCAACTCATAAAAGATGCTCAAATAATATTTTCTGGCTAAATGGATGAATAAATGAATAAATTGCTGTTTTACCTTGTTTGCAAATATTGAGATGGAATATTTCCTATTAAATAATGACTCAACAAAAAAAATTTAAAACATTATAATTCATGTAATGTAAAGTTAATATACAAAAGCCAGTAGTGCACATGTGCGCTACTAGTAATTGCTAGTTAGATGTTGTAACAGAAAGGAAATCTCATTTGCAATAGTGAAAAATAACTATGTAAAATAAGCTTTAAAAATGTCCACAATATTTATGAAGTAATTCTGAAAATTTTAAAAGTAGACTTGATGAAATGTCTTTTTTTTTTCCCCTTAGGATATCTCAACATTATTAAGATGTTAGTTCTCTGTAGCAACTTATAAATTTAATGTTATGCCAATAAAATACCAACAAAAACTATTTTCCTGAAGCTACATCTGTTGATACTATAGTTCATTTGAACATTAACCTGCTTGTATAGGTAGAATAACAGAAGAGTCAATATATGGGGGCCTAGTGGTGGTGCACAATATGCAAGGACCTGAGTTCAGGTCCCTGGTCCCCACATGCAGGGGAAAAGCTTCGTGAGTGGTGAAGCAGGGCTGCAGGTATCTTTCTGTCTCTCTCCCTCTCAAATTGCCCCATACACTCTTGATTTCTGTCTGTGTCTATCTAATAAATATGTTAAATGTTAAGTATGCTAAATATTAAAAATGTTAAGAAAATCAATATATGTAATTAAATGTGTACTATATTGACACATAAGTAGACTATTGGGATACAGATTTCAAAAAATAGTTAACTTAATGTGAAAATTAACTATCTAAAAGAGGTGGTATATTCAGTCACTAGTGCCAAGAATATGTTTTAATGCCAATGTATAATTTTGGATCAGCACTTGAACTGGAAAGAAAAAAGTGTTATAATGTACAACTACTGGGTCATTGGATAAAACTGCAGTTAGGAATTGTATTTATTAGATGAAGTTGTGGATCAGAGCTACATTTATTAAAATTGACAACTTTTTTTTGATAATAAGTGATTATTTTTGTTTTCAAAATTTATATATAAAGTATATAAAGAGGCAAGATATTTGTACCATTTACTTTTTAGTTTTTGTTATCTTTATTTATTTGTTGAATAGACAACCAGAAATCAAGAGGGAAGGGTTGGTAGAGATGGGAGAGAGACAGACACCTGCAACCCTGCTTCACCACTTGCAAAGCTTCCCTCCCCACAGGTGAGGACTGGGCGCTCAAACTTAGGTCCTTATGCATTGTGACATGTGTGCTCAACCAGGTGTGCCACCACCTGGCCCACCTTTTTATTTTTGTCAATAATAATAATGACAGTTATTATTATTACTTTGTCTCCAGGTTGATCCCAGGAGCTTGGTGCCTACACAACTCCACTGCTCCTGGTTCCCCCCACCCCCCTTTTTCTTTGATAGGGAGTGGCAGTGGAAGAGAGAGGAAGGGAGAGATATAGGTAGAGGTAGAAGAGACACCTGCAACATTGTTTCACTGCTCATGAAGCATCCCTTTGCAGGTGGGAATTTAGCAGTAGAACCTGGGTCCTAAAACATGGTAATGTGTGCACTCTGTTCAGTACAACCCCGCCTCCACCCAGAACCACACTCCCATTTTCTATTTATCCTATTTATCCATTTATCCATCTTTCTAGGACCACAGGAAAATTGTGAACAAATGTAATGAGAATCTGATCATAATGTTAAAAAAATTATATTATGTTATTCTTATAATTTATATGTAAACTAGAAATTATTTCAAAAATACTTATTTTGAAATATATATGTGAGTTCATACTTGCATAGTTTAGAAATGTTGCAACAACACTGGCATACTTGATGTAAATAGGCCAAAAGGAGGAGAAGGGAAGAAACTTGGATCTATATTGAGAATATGTGAGTATTCTGGCAGTTCTTTGGAATATAAACCTCAAAACACCAAAATTAACCTAAAATAATAAAATAAAGTTAAAAAGGAAATAGTATATAAAGGTAGGGGAAAGAAATTATAGCATTGGGGTCTAAGAATTTAGAAAGCACACTGCAGAGTTGTAAGGTATTTAGGAAGCTAGAGAAAACTGTCAGTGATGAGTGTTAAAATGCAAGTGGTTTCACACAACACGAACCTAGGAAGTCCTCAGAGTTGGTGGAGTGAGATGCCACTGAAAGTGGGGACGTAGGTTTCACAGAGAGACTAATAGGTTGCTAGTTTGTAAAGAAGGACTTCACAGAATGTACCGGCTGGCTCTATAATTGGAAATTAAAGATGCCATTTGACAAACCTTGATTTTGCACACACTTGTCAGGAGTTCACAGAGAATCTCTAGCACAAAAATAGGGTAAGTCAGGAAACAAAGAATTCAGAGATAAAAGAGAGAATGCACAAAATTAAAGAAAACAACACCCCAGGAAAATATTGATAGTCCCAGATTGAAAAAAAGAAGATATTGTTTCCACAGTTTAAGAACTGATTGCAATAGGAAGGTAATAGTTAGAAAAGAGAATTTTTGGAAACTAAAAAAATAGTAATTAAGAATTCAAAGAAACAGAAGGGCTGGACATCGGCACATCCAGTTAAACACATTGTAGGAAGCACAAGGACCCCATTCTGGTTAGAGCCCCTGGCTTCCCACCTGCAAGGGAGTCGCTTCACAAGTGGTGAAGCAGGTCTGCAGATATATATCTTTCTCTCTTCATCTCTATTTTCCTTTCCTCCTCTCAACTTCTCTCTGTCCAGTTCATTAAAATGGAAAAAATGGCCACTATGAGCAGCAGATTCTTAGTGCAGGCACTGAGCCCCAACAGTAACCCCAGAGGCAAAAAAAATTCAAGAAACATTTATGAGATAAAGTTGTTAAAATTCCCTCCCCTCAGTAGAGTAGGAAGAAAAAGAGGTATAAATAATGTAGAAAAAGTAAGAGTAGGAAGTCGGGTTAAGTGCAGGTGGCGCAAAGCTCAAGGACCAGCGAAAGGATCCTGGTTCGAGCCCTCAGCTCCCCATCTGCAGGGGAGTCGCTTCACAAGTGGTGAAGCAGGTCTGCAGGTGTCTATCTTTCTCTCCCTCTCTCTGTTTTTCCCTCCTCTCTCCATTTCTCTCTGTCCTATCCAGCAAGACGACAACAACAATAACTACAACAATAAAACAAGGACAACAAAAGAGAATAAATAAATATAAAAAAATCTTTTAAAATGTGAGTAGAAAAAGGTCAAATATTCAAATGAATTTCAAACTTTGAGAAAAAAATAAGAAAGATTATTGTTCCAGAACTAACTAACTAACAATAAAAAATTCTCAGTCCCAAAGGATATGACGTTTCCTGCTGGGAAACTTTCCTTGGATCTTCAGGAAATGAATGTCCCCTATCAAGAAAATATATACAAAAATATAATATATACACACAACAAAAGTGTGTTTATATATTACTTTGAAATTCCAAAATAAATGAAATTTACAGACTATCATAAATGCTTCTAAAATGAAGAGGACTATATCCTAAGGATATATGAAAACTACTGGATATCTGAGTATTATCGTTGGCAGGTAGAATGCGAAGAATGGGCATAAAATTGTGCTGCTTTAGGAATCAAATGAAGAATGTGGGTAGATAGGATAATGGTTATGGAAAGAGACCCTCATGCTTGAGGTTCTGAACTTCCAGGTTCATATCTCCACACTGCCATACACCAGAGGTGTACAAAGAAGACTAAGGCAAGTATAAACCTATGGGACTACATCAATTTAAATAGCTTCTGCACAGCAAAAGAAACCAATACCCAAACAAAGAGATCCCTCACAGAATGGGAGAAGATATTTTTATTACAAATTACACAAACAACCACTAGAAACGAATGCATCTTAGTAAATATAAGATTGATAAATGAAAACCAATGACATTCCCATGTAGCAGAGCTAATCTATTAAAATATAATTAGAATTTCTCCTCCACAATATAAAATGCTTGGGGATAATAAATAGTAAAATTCAGCAGGCATTCAAGTTGAAAAGACGGGTGTCCACTTTCTGTTTTAGATCATGAGATTAGATTATACCCATAAGCAATGAGGAACTAGTTAACAGTTTTAAAGAGTGATGCAGTTCTAGAATGTATTGTAGAATGTTGTATTCTAGACTGTTAGAATGATGTCATTGTTAGCTGGATTAAGGATGATTTAGAGAGAGAAGGAACTAGGGTCCCTCCTCCCCCCAAGGGTGTTAATATGGATGTTCACACAGGTCAGAGATAACCTAGAACAATCACTGTGATTATACCATATAGAGTAGTGATAAGAGAGACCCTGCAGAGACAGTTTAGGTAGAAGTTGTCCTCCTCAGAGAACCTTTGAGCTGTTTCAAGATATCTCACAACATCCTTCCTTGTCATAACCTTAGTCTGTTGTCCTTCTACCCAGGTTCTCTCTGATGATTTGCCTGCCAGACAGAGAAGCTAAAGCAACTTTTTTGAAATATTACTAAATTCAACATCAATTAGGGATGTTCCCCTCCTAACCTATCTAGGTCATTTTAACTAGAGAAATCTGAATATCTAAATGTAAAATTTAAGTATAACTATAGTCCTCTGTCATTGTAAAGGATGTCAAACAATGTCCCCTACTGGTTCAGGGCAGTGTTAAGTAGGTATGATAGATACTCATTGTTGTACAACTTAAACATTTGATCAGTAATCTATATTTTTTAGAGAAGGAAAAATAAGAGAACAAAGTAATAGCACAGAAGGGCTGTGACTGGCCCGCTCCATCTCAATAGCATGACTCCAGAAATCACATGGAAATACATTTCTCTTCGGAATCCTATGTCTTGCCTTGCAAATGTGTCTTGCCTTGCAAATTTATTTTGCTAAGGAATGTAATCAAGAGGGCTGTATCTGAAAATGAATCACAAGGAAAGAGAAACTGAAGATTTCCTGTATGGCCAGTCATTCTCTCTGGGGACCAGCAGGTTTGTAACTATTTAATAGGAAATCACCTGTCATTCATGCTCTTCTCAGCTCAGTCTTCTCTACTACTTACAGCAACATTTTATATTTCATATTAGATGTGTAAATTTTAACACAAGTTGCCTAAATTTAGGGACTATATTTATCACTTACTTGCAGTGGCATGCTGTACATGATGATGTAGCACTTCTTGTCATAATTTTTTATGCTATTTTATTTAGGTGAAGAACTTCTGCTAGCTAGGTCTCTGTCTTCTATGATGTTTACCACACTTGGAGATTCATTTGTTTATTTTTCTTTATGCTAACATATATTTATGAAACAGAGTGTTTTCCAACTAATTTTAGCAACTACCTTATTTCCAGATTAAGACCAAGAGACAGGCATTCAGTTAGCTACTTAGACCAAATCTCATATTCTAATTGTTTCCCTTTTAAATTTTTTTAAAAAAATTATATTTATTGGATAGAAATCGAGAGGGGGAGGGGAGATAAAGAGGGAGAGAAACAGAGAGAGACACCTGCAGCCCTGCTTCCACACTTGTGAAGCTTTCCCCCTGCAAGTGGGGACTAGAGGCTCATACCCAGGTCCTTGCACATTGTAACATGTGCACTCAACCAGGTGTGCCACCACCTGGCCCTCTAATTGTTTCCCTTTTTAGGATCCTTTAAAAATTAACAAAAATTGATTTGATATATTTATATCAAATGTTCATAACTTACATAAAAACTGTGATGATCTTAATAATCTTATACTTAGCAGAAGACTTTTTAAAAATTTTATGATCAACTCTTATTCAGGTCCACAGTTTAACTGATATGTACACTACAATTATAATCCAGTGACTACAACAAATTTTACTATTGCTCCAGTCCTATTATTTTTTTCTTTTTAGTTTTTTCCTGGTCATTTGCTACCTACTACCACTCTCAGATCTCTACATCGAACTTGCTAAACTCACAAGCATTGATTTGGGTAACTTTTCTCCTTGACTGTCACTCTATTACATTTTGTATTCTTCTATTATTTAATTTCTCTCCATGAAATATGATACCCTCAACCAAAAGTGATAGTTTACTCTGTTTTTCTTTAGGAAAAAGATTTTAAAAAACGAAATTTTTAGAGAGAAGGAGAGGAGAGGGAGGGGAGAGAGAGAGAGAGAGACAGAGAGAGAGAGAGAGAAAGAGAAAGACTAGAATGCCACTCTGCCACATGCAATGCCAGGGGCTGAAATATTACCAGAACTGAATAGGAGCATGCTGTGCTTCCACTGTTCTTTGTTGTATTGAATACCATCCCCACCCCATGTCCAAAGGTCATAATGAATTTTGGGTGGAATTCAAAAAACTGGAACCAAAAGTTTTAAATAAGCAGAAGCAAATATCATGAATAATGAAAATGGAATAACTCAGAGAAAGAAATGGAAATGGGAGTTGACCTAAAGTTTAATCTTGTTAAATTAATGGTGAAGAGAGTCGGAAGCAAGGAAAGTGAAAGGAAATTATATATGGATCTTGAGAAATTACTTTTATTTCCATCCAAAAGCCATGTTTTTTTTTTTTTTTTTTTTTGTTATGGAATGGCAGGGCCAGTGAAAGGTAGATGAAGAAATGCTGGACAGGGGAAGTAGAAGGAGAAATGTAATAGAATTGGTTAATTCTCTACCAGCAAATAACCTTAAAAATATCCCACCTCAACTTTATTTAACAGGATGGGTGCTATGACATTAGCTGAAAGAGGCAGATGCTGCCAATAATTTGCATGATCTCCCAGATGGTGCCCTTGATTCTACATCTTTGGTTCTGGATGACATTCTTTCTGTCTTGGATACCCAGCAATCTTTTTCAGACAAGATAGAAGTGTGGTCACCAGTGAGATAGACGAGTAAACCCTAATTGTTATGATGTGTGGAATTAATGTCCTGAAAGTGGAATTTGAGCCAAACCAACTACTAGTACTTTTGCAAAATGCAAGTTTTGTATGTTTTTGTAAGTTATGTCTTTTATTAAGCTGTGTGTTTGTGTGTTGGGCCTTAAGCCAGCCCCCCCCCCCACCTCTGCTCCATCCTCCATTGCTGACACTATGGCCTATTTACATAATAATTGTTTTGCCTGAAAGATCCCCACCTTTGATCTATCTTCTGTCTACCTCGAGACCTGCCCTGCCTGCAAGGTATTAATTAATTCCACTGGTTAAAACCTTCGCAACAGTTGCTAAGGGAGTTTCTACCTTAGCCCACTCTTTACTTTTCTCCACCCTCTTTCCTAGCCATTTCCTCTTCTGACTTGCCACTTCTGGTTCCAATATAGAAAAGCTTTGTCTCTGATCAATAAAGACACATTGCCATGAGTTCCTGGTCTCTCTCCCGCATCGCTGAGTAAGCAGCAGCCCAGGTTGGCTCTGGTAGAGTTCTTTCCAACCCAGATAGCACATGCCCGGGAAGAAATATCCTCATGCTAGCCCACATTTGTGGGGGGGTGGTTTCTTGGGCTAACTGTGGAAAGCAACTGCAGACAAAAACTGTGCTGGTTTATAAGAGCAGACAGCTTACCTTCTGCGAGTTTATTTTATATACCATACTGAAGCTCTTGTGTGTGTGTGTGTGTGTTTCAACAAAAAGCTCAAAGCAATTTGAATTCTCTCTTTAGACTCTTTCTCATCTCACTGAGAAGCTATAATGGCTACCTAATTAATATGCTTCTACATCTAGCCTAACAACATGGTTTATCTGCACTGCTGGGAAATCTTTGTAAAACACAAAGTTAGTGGTTCCTTGTTGCCTAAAGTAATTTGGCCACATGTGTAAAGGTGACATTCATCTACTCACCTTTGTAAAGCAGCCCTTCATTGTGAAGGTTTGTGTAAGAGAGAGATTATAGAATATGTGCTAGCACAGCAGGTAAGGCAAACATTTCTTAGAGAAATCAGAGTTTTCCATACCCTAGCTCAAGAGTGGTTGACCTTTTGTCTACCAAGGACCAATTTGATATTTATAACATCATTTACAAGCCATGCAAAATTATCAACTTAAAAAATTTGTCTTACTATGAGGGAAAGAGGAATGTCTCTCATCTCTAAAATACAAGGGAATCAGAAGTAGAGTAAAAGGAAGAATTGTATAAAGGGAGCTATTTTGGATGAAAAATAATACTTTAAAACTTACTAGATAACACATATGAAATTGTATGCTTTTGTGGGAACTTGAGTGAGCAGCAGAATTTGAATTTTTATTTCCTACAGATAATTAGTGTTCTGTGAGGAATAGTATAGTGATCAGGACAAAAAAGTGAAATATTACTACCAATAAGCAATTAGGGTTGCACAGAATTACTCTACTCTTCCAAAGTAGAAATGGTGAATATAATACATGACCCCTGGCAAAAATAGATGGTCTGAAATTATTAAGAAACATATGGTTTCTCAAAAGAAAGTAGAAAGTAGCATTCTTGAAGTTATCATATTTTGTTGAAACAACTATATTTATAAATGTAGTCATTTATCATTTTGAATCAGAACAAAATTTTTCTCTGAGTAGGCTAGGGCATGGATTCTCAATACAGTAGAAGCACATGCAGTATAAGTTGTTTAACATTCAGTGGTGAATTGCCATGACATTCTATTTGTCTGATAAAACCATAAATGTAACCAGACTAGAGATGCTATTTCCATGCTTGGAAGCACAGGCTCACTTCATATTAATTTAGTAATTTATATGTTATCTGTTTTCTAAATCATAAGTATGTCAAAAAACAGTACAATTCTGATCTGAATGCATATGAAGGGTATAAGAGCATCCATCTGTAACAGTGTTTATTACTTTCATCATGCAACATGGGATAAAATATCTAATAACAGGAGACAACATAAAGCTATGTGGTCATTTTACTGCAAAAGACCATCTGTTTCCCTCTGTACAACATGGTTGAAAAAGCATAAAGTGAAGACCCAAATCCCTTTATACTCTTGAAGACCAGATGCCTCATGACATGAGTAATGGTGGGGTGGAATCCGCCCCAGTGCCTATTCAGAGGGTAGACATTAGGTACCAGGCAAAAGAACCAGCTGTCAGAAATTTAACATACCATAGCATTTTTTAATTTCATCATTATATTTTTGCATGAAGTTGAAAATGCTAGATTAGTAACTTTATGAGAAATCTTAGAAAAATAATGACAATGAATCAAGCAAAATGTAGCTGGATTCCACAAGCTACGATCAGATGTTAAAGAATGCAATATTGAATTTTCAAAAAATCGGAATGGATTTCTTTATATGGGAAATCAAGATTTTGGTATGAAATATAATGGGGTGGACCAGAAATTCAGTGTGAGACATTTTAATTTTGTGTTTGGATGGGGAATTCTCTTTAAGTCTCATGAGTACATCCAAGCTGCACTGGGAAAAGAGAAAATATTCTAAAACAACACCCCTGCCTCACCATACCACTCCAGACAGAATAATTTCATAATACCTATCTGGTACTGGATGCAATGAAAATTTTAACAATGATTCTTTTGCAGAGACCAGTCTCTCATTCTTGCCCAAGTATTTAAATGCATTGTTTGATCAGAGAGAATGTGAGAAGTTAGTCTTTCTGTCTTGGTTTTGGCTAAAAGACTTGGCTGGATAGTGGGACAATCTGTTATAGCTGGCTATTGCTCTGGGGGTGAGCTAATGCCAGCCACTTTGATGCTCACTAAAATTGAGATTTGGAATAGAATGGTATTTCTGGCAATGAGCTTGTCATCATCTGCAATACAGACAAAAATGACATTGCTAGAGTTTGGTGTCCACAGCTCAATTTCTCCATCTTCCTCAAGTTCATGGTCAATTTACAGCCATCTGTCTTTGTATCCTTAACCTACTTGATTGGACATTGTAATGATGTTTGCTTGCCATGTCTATTTTGGTCAGTTGTGTCCATTGTGAGGTGTTCTGATGACATGCTATGCTAGTGAGAGTTCCCTTAAAGGTTCTGGGAGAATACCTCCTGAGAATCTTTTTATTTTTTTTTTAATTTTTAAAGCTTTATTTATTTATTTATAAAAAGGAAACATTGACAAATCCATAGGATAAGAGGAGTACAACTCCACACAATTCCCACCACCAGAACTCCATATCCCATTTCCTCGTTGAGAGGTCAATCCATACTCCCAGCCTGCCTCTCTTGTTCCCTAGTGGGGCGGGGCTCTGGGGAATTGGAGCTTCAAGACACATTGTTGGGGTTGTCTGTCCAGGGAAGTCTGGTTGGCATCATGCTAACATCTGGTGGATGAAAAGAGAGTTAACATATAAAGCCAAGCAAATTGTTGACTAATCATGAACCTAAAGGCTGGAATAGTGCAGATAAAGAGTTTGGGTGGGGGGAGGTTGGTCTCCATTTTGTAGGTAGCTAGTAGGCCTATTTTAGTTATATTCCAAAGGGCCTGTGGCTATACTAGTTTTTGTTGTTTTTTTTTTTTCCTGAGCCTGAAATCTGAAATGCAGGTGGATCCAAGTTATTGTCTGGGGAGATGATGTCATGGATGGAAAAAGAACTAGAAAGCTGCATTAGGGAAGAGAACAGCTCCCAAGTATGGGGAAGGTGTATAGATATTGTTGACTGTAAACTCCATCAATTTGATGTGATCTTGGGCCTATATTCAGTTCAGGAGCCTATGTGACCTCTGCATCCCTGTAGATCTGAACTCACATTCTGTGGTCATAAGTAGGAATGTTCCAAGCTTCCCCAATTTCAGGACCCATCATCCTATGGTGGAACATACAGTATGTTGTCCATCCTCCCTTTGGAGGATGGAACATTCTCTACTGTTGTTGATCCGAGTTGAGGGCAAGGTCCTATGGGGCCCACAAAGGGGTCTATTTTGTTGTTTCTGATAGCGATGATGACTGGTTGCTGTGCAGATATCTCCCCAAGGCCCTGCCACCCTACACAGAGCATTATGGCACTGTCAGGGCTTTCCCCCAACCAATCCTGTCCCTACACGTCACTCCGGGGTGTTGATCTAAAAGGTCCACCTACTTCCCCTCCCCTCGCTCGCTCTTTCTTGCCCAGTGGTGAGGTAGGAGGACACAGCCATTTTTTTGGTTGGCTCCACATGGTCTGAACCACCTGTCTGACCCAACAATAAAGATTTGTGTTCCCTCTGTGCTTGGATTTTCTCTCTCCATCGCACCCCACTGCCGCCTCAAGCAACAACTGGTAACACTGGGTAGAGGGATTTATTCAAGGTCTAGGCCCATCATATCTGTTTGGGAATCTCAGGACTTCCGAACTAGGGCCTCAGCTGATGAGGTGGCCTGATAGTGACTAAAGAGTCACCATTAAAGTATGCCAGTCTCTTGCTCTTATTCAGCTTTTGCAGTCCTTACTTTGATAAGGTTAGTTTTGGAGTGAGTGAGGGAAGTGCAATAGGAAGTAGGTGAGGAGGGTATTTAAGTCTAAGCAGACACTATTTTATTATGAACTTTATACTGACTCACTGCAGACTATTGTATACTTTTGCTTGCAGGTGTATATTTTGCCTTAATTTATGGATACATGTGAACATATGCTCTATCTTATGGGACTATATCTAGTTTTGGGGGCTTTGTTAGGAAGTGAACCTCCTGGAATGGAATTAGAGAATCCTATGAAAGGAAAGGTCTCACCCGAGTAATGAGGGTGAAGGGTTGACATTTCAAACCTGATGTCTCTGGACACAGTCTGAAGTAAAGTATGTTGAGGTGGTACTTATTGCATTGATTAGGCTGGGATCAGCAGATGCAATATCATTTGGTATGAATTGAGAGAATCATGCAGGAAAGTGAGCCCCACCCTAGAGGTTCCAGGACTGGGGGAAATATAGACTCTACAGAGGAAGCAGGAGGTTCCTGCTGTCTTAGGGTTTAAGAAGGCAATACATAGTTATTGCTGTAATCACATTATTTGGCTATTGGGTTAACTTTGAAAAATCCCTTTGTTAGTATTTGCTGTATCACACACAACATCACCATAATTTATATCCTTTGACATTATTTGTATATAGCTATGACAATGGTTGCTTCTGTTCTCCCTGGTCTAAGCTTTTCTGAGAATCTTATGCTGAGACAGTTTTCTACCCTTGGTCAAGAGGAAGTGTTGCAATGAGGGAAGAACAGTGAGACAATGTAAAAATGTCATTCTTTACTAGCCAATGGATAAGATTAGATTCAGGAAAGCAAAAAAAAAAAAAATGTGAGGACTGGTCAATTTTCCAGTTGTGGTAGAAAAATGGTTACAGAGTTGGAAGTGATAGTGTAGACAATAAAGAGCTGTTTTGTTCATGCTACATCATAGCTGGTCTCCTTAAGTTTTGCTTATATTGCTTGGAGATAGTAGACACCTACAAGTAAAGTCAGTCAGGGGCTTCTCTGGAAGATCTACTATTACTGGTGAATCAGAGCTGGTCCCATTGTAAGGAGAGATAAGGCAGGATAGTGAGAATTGAATAAAGACGAACTTTTCTGATGGCTCTATGGGATTCTAGGACAGAATTTTAAGAAAGACTGAAAATTTAGAGTACCTCAACATATTGCATGGTCTTTCAAGAAAGTTAATGACTACCTGAAGCAAGAGAGACACATTATTTCTCCTATTACTTTATTTTAAATATGGGTTTATGGATATATTAATCTTATTCCATGTGTCTTAATAAAATTTAACTATTATTATTTATTCTGTTTTTCAAATTCTAATTTGACCATTAGATGACCCTTAAGATTGCTTCTTGACTTTAGACCTATATTTGTCTGAAAGCAGCCTGGGACCCATATGTACTTCTGCAAGACGACCTTGTTTAATTAATTGGAGAATACCATTTAGAAACCAACCTGTTTGGGAACTCTAAGTATGCTAATTAGTATTACGGTTTCATTGTTTCTAATGAAATGGCTAAAACTATGAAATATATGGCTGTGTATTCAATCACACACACACACACACACACACACACACACACACACACACACACACACACACATTTTTGTTTCTCTCAGAATAACTATTAAAATGTCTAAGTTTATACTAGTAACTCTTACTCCAAATTTCCAACCCAACACAATTTTTTTTGTCTTTGTTGGACTTTACCTCTCTAGGATGTATTTTTTTGGATTAAAGGAAACAGACCAATACAGAGACAAAGGGACATAGGGAAAGATATGGCCATAGCACTGACATTTCCTTCTGGGGGACTTGAACCTGGGTTTTACGTATGACAGAGCAGGCACACAATCCAGTCCAAGTGAGCTATCATGCTGACTCACATTCTCCTCCCCCACCGAGAGAGAAAGAGAGAGTGAGAGAGAGAGAGTAGAGTGAGGGGAAAAAAGATCAAAGCATCAAGCTTCTTTCAGTGTGGTGGAGGCTGAGCTTGAGCTTGGGTCACATTGACCCACCTTTTTTTTGTTTTCTTATTTGTAACTTTCTCCACTGACTGTAACATACTTGGATTCCATTGTTGACAATATGTTTACTTATTTGTTCAATTCTAGCACATATCTAAGGTAGCTTCAGAATCTTATTTACGTATCTGTGAGAAACACGTTTACTAGCTACAGAACTGTAGTTGTGTATAGATCTTTTTGTCTCTGCAATTTAGATTATTTTGATAATGCATTTTATTTCATCTCAAATTCAGTTGTCAAGGTCACCTGCTATACTATCAATAATAGTGAGATAATTATCAAATAGGCTTTTGGTAATACAGATTATCACTGGAGCACAGCAATATGAGAACTGTCTGCAGATAACAAAGACATCTGTTCTCTAAGTGCAAAAAAAAAAAACCACTTAGGTTTGACTGTTTCATAATTAGAAGAAGTGTGTGTTTGTGTGTGTGTGTGTGTGCAGTCTCATCAGATTTCCTAGTATTAGTTCAAAAATCAGTGTTTTCAATGATGTCTCTGAGAAACATACTAAGTTAGAAGGAGAAGGATGTACTATCACAGACATTTTAGATTTCAGTTATAACATTAAATCACAGTGACCCAAAAGTTCATTACAACCACCCTTTTGAATATAGCTTGGTTCCTTTGGAGAAGTTCGAAATAGTAGACATTAATGTATGTCACATCTCTAGTGTATCTCAGATGAGGTTGGGTGGTATGTTTCAGGGTGGTATGGTCAAAGACTCTGAGTAGTGTATCTCTGTATCAGTGCTATGTGACTTTTTATATACTATTTTTAACATCTACAACTGATATTTCCAAGCTCATATTAAGTGGAAACTCTTCCAAATCCATAGGCAATACAGGTAATTCCTATAAATCTATCAGACAGATTAGGGGTTGTAACTCAGTGGTAGAAGTTCCAAGGTTCTACATTTGATCCCTAGCAACACACACACACACACACAAACACACACACACTATATATGAAAATTAAAATTAAAAACAAAGTAGAACCTATATTTATTAAATAATGTTACTGAATAAAGATGATTCATTGCATACATACTAAGTGAGTCCCCACTATAAGGTAGATACAGAGAAAATGTTTGCAATTAAAACAAAGTCTCTATTTTTGTAGAATTTATATTCCAGTGGAGGAAATATGGACAATAAAATAAGTTATGTGTACAGTGTTGAAAAATGACAAATGGTGTGGAGAAAAGAGAGCAAGAATGCTGGGTATGGATCTGGGTTGGGTTACAAATATAATTATGGTTGGTCAGGAGAGATACAGCATGAGTGATAAGTAGGCAAAGACTTTTTTTCTTTATTGGGGGGATTTGTGGTTTACAATCAACACAAAAATACAGTAGTTTGTACATGCGTATCATTTCTGTTTTCCACATAACAATTCAACCCTCTCTAGGCCCTCTTCTGACATCATGTTCCAGGAACTAAACACTCCCTCCCCAACCAAGACCTTTTTACTTTGGTGCAATACACCAACCCCTGTCCAAGTTCTGCTTTGTGTTT
Organism: Erinaceus europaeus; assembly: GCF_950295315.1. NCBI lineage: Eukaryota > Metazoa > Chordata > Mammalia > Eulipotyphla > Erinaceidae > Erinaceus > Erinaceus europaeus. Next base: position 92,348,031 of record NC_080166.1, read on the forward strand.
TCCCTTCTGTTCTTATTTTTCAACTTCTGTCTATGAGTGAGATCATCCCATACCCATCCTTCTGCTCCTGAGTTATCTCACTGTAGCCAAAGACTTTGAAGGAGAAGAAAAAATCTGGGGTAAAAGCAGCATAAGGAACTCAAAGCAAGAATCTGTCTCAGGGGACACAGGTTAGGATGACAGAGTGGAATGAATTAGAAGGGATCAATATAGCAACGGGAAGATAGGGTGGTGGGGCAGAGAGACGCAGACTGAATGTAGTGTTCCCTAAAGGTTATAACTTTTATTTTATTTTCAAAGTCAAGGAGGCACTTTCATAGTTGTAAGATATGATCAAGCTCTTGTTGTAACTAAATCCACAAATTAAATCCTTGCCTCCCACTTTCTGACTGCCATTTGGTATCTTCCTCACTCATTGTCCTGGAGAAGGCTGACTTCAATGATTCTTTGATCCTACCAGGATCATTATCTCAGTTTCCTTAACCTTTGATGTCCCCTCTCTACTCAGAATGATGAAATCCTATGGGCAGTCATTATGAGCACTCCATTGCCTATACCCTAAAGTCCGTGGCTCTTTTTTCTTTTTTTTTTTTTTTATGGGGGGGTGTTAATGGCTTACAGTCAATAGTAAAATATAGTAATTTGTATATGTGTAACATTTTTCAGTTTTCCACAGTACAGTCTAGCCCCCTCTAGGTCCTCCTCTGCCATCATTTTACTTAGTAAATTTAAAACCCTGGTTAATTTCAACTCCTCACATTCTGTACCTGAGCTGGTGCAACCCACTGTAACAGAACGGAAGTATGTGCTCTCATGGACACACACACACCCTTGCAGACTTGTCTTATTCTGAATTTGTGATCATAAATCTCAAATGCACTCATAGTAAGCTTCACACACCTATGAACATTCATGGTCTCACCCTACCTTTAGATGCTTTACTTCTTTCTTGCTCTGCTCCACATCTACAACTGAATCACTCTCTCAAGTTTCTCTCCTTGCTTCATCCTAACTGAAATAGTTAGAAAATCATAAGAGATCTACAAACTTCCATGCCCAACAGCCCACCCCCATTATCTGTCGCCACTTTTCAAAATTCTTAGCTGTAACTTGATAGACATTTTAGTGCTCCTGTCTGAAGCCTATCCTTCCACCTGTGCACTGGAACCTATTTTTCACCATCTATTCTAGCTTACCATTCCTTCTCTCTAATAATGTCAATTCACTGACTCCCCAGTGGAACATATTTTAAGTATGTGGTTATCTCCATTTAGAAAATACCAAGGGGGCAGGTGGTGACATACCTGGTTGAATGCACACATTACAGTCCACAAGGACCCAGGTTCAAGCCTCTGATCCCCATTTGCAGGGGGAAAACCTCATTAGTGATGAAGCAGGGCTGCAGGTGTCTGTCTCTCACCCTCTCTATCCCCCCCCTCTCAATTTCTCTGTCTGTATCCAATAATAAATAAGCAATTAAAATAAATTAAAAAATAATACCAAGAAAGAGAAAGAAATTATCTCCTTCCAATACTTCTTCCCTCACTAATCCATTCTTTTGCTTTGACTTACAACAAAATTCTAAGAAAACATTTTTTATTTCTGCCCACTAGAATACATTTTTAACCCTATATTAAGAAGTTATCAAGTATATTTAGAATTACTTCTTACTACTTCACTACTTTGACCCTAGACTAAGCTTTTCTTACACTGAGTTGTTACTGTAACCTCCTTGCTGGTGTATCTAATTCAGTTCTTTTGCAAATTCAGCACGGGAGAAATGAGAAAATATACTCCAAGGGATATAAAAGTAGAAGCAAAGAAACTTGTAAATAAGCTAGATGAGGAGTAGAGGAAGTAACAAAAAGGCAGTTTCTGAATATATTTTGAGGTAAGAACAGTAGAACTTTCTAATGAGAGAAATAAAGTAGTTAAAATTAAAAAAAAGACGTCAGTGTTGTTGACCTGAGCAGTTAATGGCATGAAGTTGTGAAAGAGCCGGATCCTACAGTCTCAATGACTTACTTAGGTTTTATAGTCCTTTGGATGATCAGTATGACAACCAATATCGCAAACCTGTACATTTTATACATACTGAATCACTATTCCTAGTTTTAATTTTTTTCAATATAAAGAAAAGCACTGTTTGGGGCTAGGCGGTGGCACACCTGGTTGAACAGGTACATTACAGTGTGTAAGGACTGAGGTCCAAGCCCCTATTCGCCACCTGCAGGGTGGAAGCTTTACACTTGGTGAAGCATTGCTGTAGGTGTCTCTTTGTCTCTCTCCCTCTTTATCTTACCCTCTCCATTCAATTTCTCTCTGTTATACAATAAAATAAAAATAAATTACATCAAAGCACTTTATAAGCATCATCATTATGAAGATTTTATTTTTTAAATGCATGGAGAATAGTTATATTATAAAACTAAGATAAAACATGAACTGTGGGTTTGGATGCATCTGGTTGAGTACAAATTTTACCATTCACAAAGACCCAGGTTCAAGCCTCTAGTCTACACCTGCAGGGGGAAAGCTTCACAGCTGATAAAGTAGTGCTATAGATTTCACTCTTTCTCTCCCTTCCCTTCTCTCTATCTCCCCTTTCCCTTTTTAATTTCCCTTTGTCCTATCAAATTAGAAAGTAATAAGTATATATAAAATTATGAGGTGATACATTCGTTATGATTTGAAAACTATTTGTGAAAGTGAGTTGAAATCAGAATTTGCAAAACAAAGCCAATTAATAATAATAGACCAATGAGGCAAAAAAGCTATTTATTTTCCCCATTGTAAATATAAAAATGTTTTTAAATAATAAGAAATATTTTAACTTAAAATACTTGTGTAAATGAAATGTGATAGGTATGTATTTGGATATCACTTTTTAAGGCAATTCAATTAATAAAGGTTAAAAAATTCCCTATAAGTCATTGGCATTTGAAAAATGGTGAAGAGGTGGAGTCAAGATGGCAACTGGAATGTAGCAGCACCCATGGGCTCTGACATCAACTGCTAGAAAGCCTTGAAATCCTGGCCTTCAGCAGGACAAGCAAGGAGGCATCCTAAAGGTAGACCAGGGAGGTGATTATAATTCATTTTGGGTTAAAAATTAGAGCAAAAAGAAAGGAAATTTCCTGATTAGTTCTCTCAGCCCCCTTCTCCCCATAACCAGACACTGGGGGTAGGGAGCTGCTGCTAGCAGGCTCCCCATGGAGCTCCTTTCTTTACCAAGATTCCTGGCCCACTGGGGTGCCATTAAACCCTGCTTCCAAATCTCTAGGCTATTTCTGTTGTTCCTCTGAGTAAGGGACTTAGACCCATTCAAGTGACAATTAGCAATCAAGCAAGCCTCACCCAGCCTGCTTTAAAATTTTTTTTTCCTTTTTTTCATGTTTGATTTGTATTATGTTTTCTTTCTCAATTAGTTGTCTAGACTAAATGTGCATAGGCTAACAGGGAGCTGTCCAAGTTGTAGACCCACTGCTTGGGCTTTTTACTTTGTTCTATTTTACAAATACTATTATATATACACACATATCCCTTCCCCCCCCCCCAGGTGACCAAAATTAACTCTTAGTATACTTTCCATTGCTAGACAACAAGAATTATCACCCACTGTGAGAGAAACTTGTCTCACTTTTCATACCTCCTCTATACACTATCGCCCTTCTCCCACCTCCAAGCCAATTAAAAGAAAAAAAAAATATATATATCTCCTTTCACTGCTTTTTTTTCTGTTTCCTTCTTTTTTCTTTTCTCTGTTTTCTTCCCCTGTCATCCTTTCTCCCTTCTTCCTCCCTCTGCCTTCTTAATTCACTGATACTTATTTGTGAACTATTTCAGGGAAGAAGTCTGACTCAGAGTGGACTCTTTTTGTGTGTGTCTCTGCTCTACTTCCCCTTCCCCTCTTGCTACCCCTAGAATCTACAGTGGACAGTAGATTTTCATAATTGTCTATTCCTGCTATCCCTTTTTTCCTTTCTCTTTCTTTTTATTTAGATTTGGTTGCTATTTCTTCTTGAACTGGAGACATTGTGGGACTAACTGGTATTGGTTAAACTGCTTCAGTCATTGCTTTAGTTACTATTGTAGTTTCTGAGGGTGGTGATTGCATTTGTCATAAAGGTATTTAGTATAGTGTGGCTTGTACATAAAACAAAGCAACTGAGGAACAACAGAACATACAAATAAAAAACACATTAAAAATGGGTAGATCAAGAGCAAGTAAAACTTCTAATACAATTAATGAAGACAAGAGCCTAGAAGAAACTACAAATCAGCCAGAAGTAACCATAGATAAGAAAAGCATGCAAGCAATAGTAAACTTATTAATCACAGAAATGAAAACAACTTTGGAGGAAAGGAATAGCAGTATTAGGGAAACAAAAGATGATACCCTCAAGGAAAATACTAACTACCTTGAGGCAATTAGAGAACTGAAAGCTGAAATAGCTGTAATGAAGAAAGCAGCTGAGGGAAGGGAAAGCAGACTAGCAGAAGCAGAAAACAGAATTAGCCAGACAGAGGATGAGCTAGAGAAAACTAAGAAAGAGGTGAAAGAGCTCAAAAAGAGATTGAGAGACACTGAAAACAACAACAGAGACATATGGGATGATCTCAAAAGAAGTAACATTCGTATAATTGGCCTGCCAGAGGAAGAAAGAGAGGAAGGGGAAGCAAGCATTCTAGAGGAAATTATAGAAGAAAACTTCCCAGACCTGAACAACAGAAAGGACATTAAGATCCAAGAAGCCCAGAGAGTCCCAAACAGAATCAACCCAGACCTGAAGACACCAAGACACATCATAGTCACAATGAAAAGAAGTAAGGATAAAGAAAGGATCCTAAAGGCTGCAAGAGAAAAACAAAAAATCACATACAGGGGAAAAACTATAAGACTATCAGCAGACTTCTCTACCCAAACTCTAAAGGCCAGAAGAGAATGGCAAGATATCTATTGAGCCCTGAATGAAAAAGGGTTTTAACCAAGGAAAATATATCCTGCTAGACTTTCATTCAAACTAGATGGAGTCATCAAAACCTTCTCAGACAAACAACAGTTAAAGGAAGCAACTATCACCAAACCGGCCCTAAAAGAGATTCTAAAAGACCTCTTATAAACAAGAACATCACTATAATATTTGCAACATATCAAATAAAAACTTGTTGAACAATGGCACTACAACACATTAAATCCATAATATCAGTAAATGTCAATGGCTTAAACTCACCCATCAAAAGGCACAGAGTGGGAGGATGGATCAGAAAACATAACCCAACCATATGCTGCTTGCAAGAATACCACTTTGCCGGGATAGCCTGAGGGTACTTCTTCCCAAGCTAGTGCTCTCTGGGTTGGAGAGAACTCAACTGGAGCTGATCTAGGCTGCTGTGTGGGAGAGGGATCAGGAACTCGTGCTGCACCAACTTCCGCAGGAGATACACTCTGGAACTCTCGGAGCCGGAAAGCAATTTCCAAGTGTATTTAATCAGAAGAGCAGCTGTTTTTATACTCTCCAAGTAGGGTGGAAACAGGATGTGATATAGAGAGGGTGGAGAGAAAAGTGACTGGTGAAAATCAGGGTGTGACAAAGAAGGGATCAGGGTGTGACAAGGAGGGGGTGGAGCAGGCGAGAATCCTATCACTGAACCACCAATGCCCTGGAGTGCTTTATGTAAAAGTGATTTATGTAAATAGACCAAAGCTTTGGATCAGTAAATCCCTATATAGGCATATGGTTAAGCAGAAGCCAGGGGGAGCTGGCATACTACCCAACATCTCCCCCTTTCTTTTTAACTTTTTGCCATAGTATCAGGAGTGCGGGGCACTTTGTGAGGCAGGGAGACTGATAAGAGGCACACCTTTTTGGGGGTTCTACTGTCCCTCCTTGCTCAACCTCTCCGTGGAGAGAGAGACTAACAGGATTGACACACCCCTCAGGCTCAAGCCCTTCCAAGCTCAACCATATCCTCACAATTCCCCAACATCTTCCTCTTACTTAATGGCCATATATAACTGGGTCAATGTCTGTAAAAGGCTTCATCTCTGTCAGGGGAATAGCAGTGTAGGGGTGAACGGAAACCTGTTGGGAAGAAAGCAGAATGATAGTGTGTAAGTGTCTTTAAAAAGAACTAGCACAAGACGGAGGGATAAGTAAGAGTAGCAAGAGACAGAGTGAGCCTGATGGGTGGGGGAGTGGGGGCCTGATAAGCCGAGGGGCTAGAGGGGTGATCTGGTATTGCAAAATCCCGAGTCAGCTGGTGGTAAGTTCTATGAACTGCTACAGTCATTCTTCAGGAAGTCCAGCAGTATAAAAGGAGTGTCCAGCAAGTTCTATAGAAGCATCAGTCCAATGTCAACGGCCAGGAAATAAATGCCACACGTCTATCTTGATGGAGGAGGACGGCCACCGGAACTTTTCTTCTCTGTAGAGAGTGACCTGGAACCGCCAAAACATGGTGGGCAAAACAGAAGCAGGAAGAGCAGACACCAATGGTTGAGAGAAAGGCAGTAGGAAAGTCTTGTCCTTCGGAGTCTGTGAATCAGGTTCTCTAGATTGTGTCAGGTCACATCATGGGTTTCGGGGGATGGCTGTAATTGTGGGTGATGTCAGAGGTCAGGGGTCCAAGATGGATTTCTGGGGATTCTATATGAGCAGATGCTTCTTTATGCGAAGGCTTGTCATAGCTGTAGTCAATTACTTATGAAAAAACTTTGTAACAAATTAGAAGTTTACTACAATTGATAACTCAATGATTATAACTGGTTTAGGTATCTTTATAATTTCGTGTAAAGGTCATCTTACGTGACCTCATGTAGCAGTCTTTATATAGCAAAGTTTTCATACCGAATTTAAGTTACATATATTGATTCTTAACTATTTTTACATTGGGTTTTTAAGCAAACTCAGGTTACTAGAGTTAACACATTTTAGTGACAATTTTTTTTTTTTGGTACATTTACAATATCAGATTGATGCCAAATTTGTTGTGGATTAATTTCCACAAGATAGCTTACAGGACATTTTTGGGGGCCCTCCAAAAATGTCCTGTATAGAGAATTTGTATTTTAACTTAGGAGATGATGAATTGTCACATTGAATATTTAGAGTTTTACCTTAAACACTCAGTTACTTAAATGAATTGATTTTACCTCTTCTTGTAAAAATGTAACTTCAAAGTTACAATTTAACTGTTAAGTTAATGTTTACCAAACTTGAAACAAGTATATTAAACATATAGTTTATAACACACAGGAGGAGAAAAACTTGTAAATAAGATATATCATTTCAAATGTGAATTTAGATCTACTGTCATATTTGAACCATCTTTACTCACACAGTTTAAGACTAAACATTTCATATTGATATCAAGACTTAAAAAAGTAATCAAAAGGGGAAATGAACAATTTTTGGACTGTTTCTGGACGTCTCCAGAAACCATGGCTGCATCCAGCCGTTTGATATAAAGTCAGTTAACTTTCAGAGTACTCTGAGCACAATGGGTCATACAAAAATTATGGTCACTCAACTCACTCAGTTTTTTTTTTTTCACTCACTCACTCACTCACAAAACACAACTGGCCAGTCATAGCATAAGACATTCATTCGGGGGGGGGGGGAAGTTCTGTGAATCAGATTTTTTTTTTTTGATTCTGCCATGCTGTATTATGGATCCTGGGGTGCATCCTGTAGCCAGTCCTCTTGCAGCCAGTCTTCTTGCAGTGTTTCTTGTTCTTCAGGGATATCAGCGTTTTCGACGGGTTAGGTTGTTTTCGCCGGGCTGGCTTCACAGGCAGGTAACAGACGACCAGGGACTCATAGTTGAGCTGTAGGCATTATCTCTTTATTCATGCAGGACGCAGCACAATCTAAGACGAGCTAAGCTAAACTCAAGGTAAAGTACTCTAAAACTCACAATGCTGTCTTTATATATACTTCCCAAGTAGGGTGGAAACAGGATGTGACATAGAGAGGGTGGAGAAAAAAGTGACTGGTGAAAATCAGGGTGTGACAAAGAAGGGATCAGGGTGTGACAAGGAGGGGGTGGAGCAGGCGAGAATCCTATCACTGAACCACCAATGCCCTGGAGTGCTTTATGTAAAAGTGATTTATGTAAATAGACCAAAGCTTTGGATCAGTAAATCCCTATATAGGCATATGGTTAAGCAGAAGCCAGGGGGAGGTGGCATACTACCCAACATCACTTGACCCAACAAGATAAACATAGACCTAAAGTGAAAGGATGGAAAACTATCCTACAGGCTAATGGACCACAAAAAAGGACAGGAACAGCCATTCTCATCTCTGACACAATAGATTTTAAATTAAATAAAGTCATAAAAGATAGGCAAGGACATTACATAATGATTAGAGGATCAATCCACCAAGAAGATATAACAATTAACATCTATGCACCCAACGAGGGACCATCTAAATGCATCAAACACCTTCTCAAAGAACTTCAAAAATACATCAATAGTAATACAATAATAGTGGGAGACTTTAACACCCCACTCTCACACTTAGACAGATCAACAAAACACAGAATCAACAAAGAAACAAAAGAATTAAATGAAGAGATAGACAGACTAGACCTCTTGCACATTTTCAGAGCTCTTCACCCCAAAAAATTGGAATACACATTCTTTTCAAATCCACACAACACATACTCAAGGATAGATCACATGTTAGGCCAGAAAGACAGCATCAATAAATTCAAGAGCATTGAAATCATCCCAAGTATCTTCTCAGACCATAGTGGAGTAAAACTAACATTTAACAACAAACAGGAAATTATTAAAAGTCACAGAATCTGGAAACTAGACAACATACTGCTTAAGAACCATTGGGTCAGACAGACACTCAAGCAAGAAATACAAATGTTCCTGGAAACAAATGAAAATGAAGACACAAATAAAAATAAATAAAAAAGAAAAAAAAGAAAAATGGTGAAACGTTAATCATTTGTTGTTGCCTAGATTCACAAATATTTTAAGTGTTTTTTTTTTATAAAGTTCTAAGACTTCTGTTTTACCCTAACAGCCTTATGCTGAGATGAAAAATCAAGATATTTATTTCCAGACCAAGGTCTGCCTCTTGTTTGTTGTGTAATTTTGGTTGAGATAAGTACTTTGAGTTGCCTTTCTTATCTGCTAATAAAATATCAAGCTATTTTCTATCTACTTGAAAAGGTATCTGTGGAGATCAAATGTGATAACATATCTGAAAATGCCTTAAAAGCTATAAATTAATGTGAAAACACAATAGATTGTGGTAAGTTGTGTTAAGATTACTTATTACATTCTGAGCATTTTATCCGTGAAATAATTTATAATTTTTGTTCCCAAAAGTGATGTTTGAATACATGCCATTTACCATTAAAGAGCTAAGCAGCAATGGAAACACATCTTTGCAAAATAAGAGCAGAATTATAAGATGTTAATAAATCACATTATGAAGATGAATGAAATAGAAATAATGGAGGTGATTTATTAAGTGATCTTTTTATAAGATGGATTCATCTCTCTGGGGTGACTTTTCAGAGAGAGAGAGAGAGACAATATGCACTAAAGCTTCTTGCAATATAGCAAGGGCTGGGTTTGAACCTGGGTTGCACAAATAGCAAAGCAGGGCATTGTCAAAGTGAGCTATTTTGCCCACCCAACTGTGTGATGCCATATGTCAAAAGAATTCAGCTTGGAGCATTGGAAAGGGGTAACAAAAGTAGCACAAGTTACACAAGAGTTTGATATTTTGAAAAATAAAAATAACAGAGGAGCCATCGGTCTTTTTAAAAAAAATTAGATAATTTAAATTTTTTAAATTACCAAGCAGATAAAATATGAAATTATTAATAGTTTGTGAACAGAGTGTATATAACCCACCTGACCAGTAGTATATAGGAAAATGCCCCCCTATACAAGATATCAAAGTACAGAACAGGATCTGATTAAGCCTCCATACATTCTTGAAGATGTGTGAATATAGTAGCCCAGGTAGAACTGAAGAATTAGGGGAAGATGAATTTTAAAGTTAAAAAAAAAAGCTTAAATTATGGCTATCCTTCGAGAGGCAGATTGCGGATTTATTCTGCATGTGTTACCAATCTCAAACAAAAGGCAAATGAAAGCATTTGTCTGTAGCCTATTTTTTCCTCCTCCCCAAAGTTGCATATATGTTATGGGTGATAAAAGTGATCAGGATAAAAATGCATTCTAAATTGAGGGAAGCCAATTATTATTTTTGAAAGGACAACAAAAATTTGTCCAAAGTTTATAACTACCACTGCAAAAGCTCTACAGTAAGAGCACTGCAATTATATAGCAGTTCAGATAAAAACAAATCATCTGATGCTAGAATAAATGGAGAGAAATAAACTTCAAAGTCTATCTTTGCTCCAGAAAATGGCAATCAGTTCTGACTTTGAGCTACACTGAATTTATATGAAAAAAGGATTGTGAAGTGGCAAGCTTTGAGTTTCTCTCCAATACTCACCCATCTTTCTTTACATTTGTGACTGAGTAGAACTGAGCTTAACAACTGAGTATGTCTGCCAAGAAATTAGGTGTCTTAACCTTTTTACATCTCAGTTCTGTCATCCATAAAGTGAGAAAGTAGAAGACAAAAGTTTTATTCAAGTTGAAAGGAAGAAGAAAGAAAGAAAGAAAGAAAGAAAGAAAGACAAGAAAGAAAGAAAGAAAGAAAGAAAGAAAGAAAGAAAAAGAAAGAGAAGGCAAGCTTTCTGATTCCCAGGTTTGTTGTCATTCAGCCTTAGCACCAAATTTACAGTTAGGGGCACCAGTTGCCAGTCTAGCTTCACGGGTGGGAGACAGATGACCAGGGACTCATGGTTGAGTGGGACGCAGTTCAGTCTTTATTGATGAGGAATTCAGTGCAAGCTAGTTATCTCTAATCACAATCCTGTCCTTATATATCTCCTGAGGCGGAAGTGTCAGGAAAAGGAAGTATGTAGGATAGGGGGTGGGGAGAAGGAAAAAGCGCAAACCAATGGGGATTAAACCAGTGTGAACAAAACAATGATTATGTAAATAGACCACAAGCAATGCAACAGAAGGGGTCTTAGAAGCAGAATTTAGAAGCAGACCAACATTTCCCCCTTTTTAACTAAAGGCCATGGTATCAGAAGTGCGGGCACTTTGTGAGGCAGGGAGACAGATAGGAGGAGGCACACCTTTGGGTTCTACTGTCCCTCCTTGCTCAATCTCTCAGTAGAGAGAGAGACTAACAGGATTGACACACCCCTCATGATCAAACCCTTCCATGCTCAACCAAATCCTCATAATTTCCCAACATCTCCCTCTTACTTAATGGCCATATATAAATGGGTCAATGTCTGTAATAGGCTCCATCTCTGTCAGGGGAATGGCAGTGTAGGGGTGAACAGAAACCTGTTGGGAAGAAACCTGAATGATAATATGTAAGCGTCTTCAAAAAGAACTAGCACAAGACAGGGAGGGATAAGTAAGAATAGCAAGGGACAACGTGAGACTGAAGAGAGGCCTGGTAGGCAGAGGGGGGGCTGTCGGATGGGTGGAGGAGTGGGGGCCTGATAAGCTGAGGGGCGAGACGGATGATCTGGTGTTGCAAAGTCCTGAGACAGGAAATGTTGGTCTGCTTCTAAGACCCCTTCTGTTGCATTGCTTGTGGTCTATTTACATAATCATTGTTTCATTCACACTGGTTTAATCCCTACTGGTTTGCACTTTTTACTTCTCCCCACCCCCTATCCTATGTACTTCCTTTTCCTGACACTTCCGCCTCAGGAGATATATAAGGACAGGATTGTGATTAGAGATAGCTAGCTTGCACTGAATTCCTCATCAATAAAGACTGAACTGAGTCCCACTCAGCCATGAGTCCCTGGTCATCTCTCTCTCACCAGGGACTGGCAAGATATGAAGTTAATTGTTCTCTAGGATATATCTCTCTCTATATGACATTTTAGCTTTTTATTTATTTTGATTCTTGGTGCTCTTTAGCACATGTATTCCTTTTTAATATTTGTATTAGTGATTTATAAGCTTGTTGATAATAGGGGTATACTTCTACATCACTTCTACAAACAAAATTCTGTTCTCCCATGCCTCTCTGTTAGTAACCATCATCAGTCTTTCAAGGTCATAGATATGGGATATATATCTCCAGGTGGTGGTGAACCTGGTTAAGTGCACACACTACAGTGCAAAAGTATTTAAACCCCTGGTCCCCACCTGCAGCAGGAAAGCTTCACAAGTGGTGAAGTAGAACAGCAAGTGTCTCTCTTCCTCTCTATCTCCCCTTTTCCTCTCAATTTCTCTGTCTCTATCCAATAATAAATAAACAAATAACACTACTATATATACACATACACATATATATGTATATATATTTTCTTTTTTCAATTTCATGTTTCAATTCTCTGTATTCTATATGTGAGTGAAATCATCTCAGTTGTCTTTCACATCCTTACTTAATTCATTAAGCTGATTATAACCAGTACCAGTTCTACCCATTTTGTCCCCCCTGATACAATATAGTCTATTTTTCTTTTTATTGAGGGGGTCAGTGGTTTACAGTAAATACAGTTGTTGGTACATGTGTAACATTTCTCAGTTTTCTGTAAAACACTCTCAACCCTAATCTAGGTCTTCCTCCACTGTCATGCAACAGGACATGAAAATCCCCCAGCACGCTCCCTCCAGTCCTTCACCAAACCTAGTCCAAGTTCTACTTTGTGTTTCCTTTTTATGTTCTTACTTCTCAACTTTGTTCATGAGTAATAGGATCCTATATTTATCCTTCTCTTTCTGGCTTATATCACTTAACATTATTCCTTCCAGCTCCATCCAAGATGAAGTGAAGAAGGTGAATCCATCATTTTTTTTTTACATTTATTTATTTATTTATTTATTTTCCCTTTTGTTGCCCTTGTTGTTTATCATTGTTGTTGTTATTGCTGTCATCATTGTTGGATAGGACAGAGAGAGAAAATGGAGAGAGGAGGGGAAGACAGAGAGGGGGAGACAAAGATAGACACCTGCAGACCTGCTTCACCGCCTGTGAAGCGACTCCCCTGCAGGTGGGGAGCCGGGGGCTCGAACCGGGATCCTTATGCCGATCGATCATTGTGCTTTGTGCCACCTGCGCTTAACCTGCTGAGCTACGCCCGACTCCCTCCATCATTTTTAATAGCTGAGTAATATATGTATCTTGGCCACTCACCTGTTTTTGAACACCCAGGTTCCAGGTTATAACAAATCGTGCTGTTATGAACATGAACATAGATAAACACACATCTTTTTTGTATGAATGTGTTTGGTCCTTTAGAATATATCCCCAGTTGAGGAATTTCCAGGTCATAGGGTAGATCCATTTTTGGCTTTATAAGAGTCCTCCAGACTGCTCTCCATGGGGGTTGGATAAATTTACATTGCCACGAGCAGTGCAGGAGGGTTCCCCTATCCCAGCAATCTCTCCAACATTTGTTGTTACTATCCTTTCTGATGTATGGCATTCTCACAGGAGTGAAGTGGTATCTCATTGTTGTCTTTATTTTCATTTCTCTGGTAATTAATGACCTGGAACATTTTTTTCATGCGTTTTGACCTTTTGAATATCTGCTTTGGTGAATATTCTGATCATATCTTCTCCTCACTTTTGGATGGGGTCATTTTTTGTTGTTGTTGTTGCTGAGTTTGGCAAGGTCTCTCTCTCTCTCTCTCTCTCTCTCTCTCTCTCTATATATATATATATATACATATATATTGGTTAATAGCTTCTTGTCTGATATATAGTATGTAAAGATCTTCACCCATTCTTGTAAGGGGTCTCTTATTTTTAGTTTCATTTGCTGTATAAAATCTTTTCAAATTTGTGCAGTCTCACTGGTTTATTTTTGGTTTTGTCTTCCTTGCAATTTGACTTGTATCATGAAAAATGTCTATAAAACTTAGATAGAAAAGAGTTCTTCCAATATTTTTCTCTAAGTACTTGACAATTTTTGGCCTAATAGCTAAGTCCTTGAACCATTTGGAATGTCTTGTTTAACTACTGAGTTAAATGAATATATGACCCATGACTTATATTTTTAATTTATAACACTCAAATGAGTATGATCTGTCTTTTCCTTGTCCTAATCTGTCCCTTTGTTGAGATATTACCCAAATTCTCCAAGGGGGAAAATACGTAGACTTGAAAATTGAGTTTCTGTATACATGTAGAGAACTTTACTCTATCATAACTCTTAACTAATTGAGTGGTTCAGAATCCTAGGTTGAAACACATTTATCCCTCTGAATTTTGATAGTGTTTTCTCATGATCCCTTAGAATTGAGGTGTCTATTGATATACCTACTGTCATTCTGATTCTTGTATTTTTGCAAGTGAGCATTTCTTTCTAACGTATTTTTAAGATCTTCCCTTTTATGCCCAAAGTACTGGAAAAAAATGTACTGTGGATATGTTTTCAAATAGTTTTTTTTTTATTGTCCTGTTTTATTGGATGGTCAGTCTCTTGTGTTATCTAAACTTTACCAGTCTTTTATTATGCATTTTACAACTTTCTTTGTATTGTTTTCTTTGATCTCTTGTTTTGTAAAACTTCTCCAGTTAGGTATTATATTTCCAGGATTGATTCTCAAATTTTATCTTTTTTAATATTTATTTATTCCCTTTTATTGCCCTCATTTTATTGTTGTAGTTATTATTGTTGTTGTTAGATATGACAGGGAAAATGGAGAGAGGAGGGTACGACAGAGAGGGGGAGAGATAGACAGACACCTGCAGATCTGCTTCACCACCTGTGAAGGGACTTTCCTGCAGGGGGTGGGGGAGCAGGGGCCTTGAACCTGGATCCTTATGCTGGTCCTTGTGCTTTGTGCCACATGTGCTTAACCTGCTGTGCCACCGCACAACTCCTAATTCTCTAATTTTCTATATTGTATTTCTTTTTCCCCTTCTGTTTCTTTAATTTGTAGATTATTATTCTCAGTTTTCCTTTAAGTATGTTCTTACATTATTTATTAATTTTTACTTATTTATTTTTGTTTGGTAGGATAAAGAAAAATTGAGAGAGGAGGGCATGATAAAGAGGAAGAAAGAGAGATAGCTAATTCACTATTTCCCTTCTCTTGAAGCTTACCCCCTGCAGGAGGGGAATTTTTTTTTTATCTATGCTACTATGTTCAGTTCATATTTATCAGTTCTCTATTATCACCTGAAAGTCCTATTTTTTGAACAGTTATATACTTTTTTGTTTATGTACTAATTATATCTTTTTTTTTATCTCCCAAAGACCTTGATTTTATTTTTGTTTATTGACTTTTGGCTTTGTTTTTCTTTTCTTTGGAATTCCTTTTACCTATCTGACTTAATCATTCATATCAGAGCTTTAATTAAAACATCTAGTGAATTTTAGATGTTTAATTACATTAAGATAAAAGTCCTAAGAATAAATTGGAATTGTTTTGTATATTGGTGAGACCTGCTGAAGTTTGTTTTACCTTAAACCCTGATACTCTTCTGAAGAACTCATAATAATTAGTACATGTAAAATCCCTCCTTAGATCAGTGGACAGTTCCCTCAGGAAGTCTCTCTTCAAAATCTGCTATCGGATCTAAGTGCAAAAGTGAACTTGGCTTCTACTTGACCCTTGTAGCAGAGAAAGGTGTTTGAGAAGATTACAGATGGTCTTGTTGTTCACTTATTCTTTAGCACTGCCACCCCTGACTAGAGAGACAGCATTTTGGTTATGCAAAATAGTTCAGGCCTTAGCACTGAGATCCTAGGTTCAACCCCCCTGGTACCACCATAAGCTAGACCCTAGCAGTGCAATAGTCTTGTTGTAAATTTTTCTTTCATTAAAATAAAATAAATAAAATATTTGACAAAAGAATAGCATCCCACCCGTAGCTACTTCTGGTTTGATTTAGTTCTAAAACCCAAAGGTTGACCCATATCTTGGCTAGTTGAAGAGAGGAAGTTGGATTTTGAGAGACCCTAGCTATCTAAATGCTCCCTATAGATTTTTGAATAAACTCTTTTCCTCATAGATGTATTTCGCTTTTTCAATTCCTAATCCCATTTAGTATGGATGAATTCATAGGATGATGTTTGTCAATAATTCATTAACTTTCTTACATTAGGTGTTTTATAATTGACATCTCTTCTGCCACTTTTGTTGTTGTTCTCACTTTCCCATTCTGCAATTTTGGTAGGTTTTGTTTATTTGTGTCACTCGCTTCTTTGGGAATAATTTCTATAATATATGATTCTGATATTTGGCCAGAACTAATAAAGAATGGAGCATATATTCTCTTAAAAATGTTTAAAATGTTAATGATGTGAATCATTAGAGCTAGTCACTTTAGGACTGGTTTTCTAATAGTAAATGTGTTCTTGAGATTCCTAGAGCTCCCTTAATTTCTCCCTTTCTTGATTCTTTTTTGTTAAAGTTCTGCAGCATCTTGAGAAATTGCAGTACTCTTTCAATAAATTTTCCCTTGTACTTAATCTGGCTAGAGTCAGTGTCTGTCTGCTGCCTATTGACTGTAACCCAAAGACCTTTAATTAGAGCCTGAAGGAAAGCTGATAATTATAGGACCTTCAATATCTATCCAGTATACATTGGCATTTTGAATTTTTTTCTCATTAATCCTCACATTAATAGCCTAGTTTGAAAGTGTGCTTTTTGTTTTTGTTCAGAAGTGTAAGAAGTGATTCTTGAGAAATAGATCAGTGGCATTAGCTACACTGTTGAATAGGGTGAAGCTTACTTATATCTGGTTGTCTTTTTCTCAACAACATAGTGGTCATAGGAAAATATGTCAATCTGTGGTACTAGCATAGGGAGAGGATTTTTTTTTTTCAAATTTTATTATCTGTATTTATTGGATAAAGACATCCAGGAATTGCTGGGGCTTACACGGGGTGACTCTCAGCCATGAAGGTAAGCTACCGGTTCTCCCTTGCTAGCTCAAGGACTCAGCGATATAGACAAGAGACACCGGGGACAATTGGAACACTCTCATTTATTGAAAAGTGGGCTTGGGATTAAATAGGGATTCAAACAAAGAACATTTTTCAAATACATCAGAAATTACAGGTTTCTTAAAGGTCAGCTTGCCCCTATGGTAGGGGGCTGGTATGACAAGAATTGATGTGATACATAAAGGTCAAGACAATTATTCTCCATGATGCAAACAGTTATCTAAGGCATTTGAGAGAAATATAGGGGTTAAACCAGCAGGGTGAGATAGAGAGAAGATAAACAAGGCTTGATGTAAATCATCATATCAAAAAATAAGGAAATAGTGTTTTGGGGGCTTCACTGACTGCTGTCAGGGAGGGGTTTGATGGAGTATGTTCTCTTTAGTGATCAAAAGTGAGGTGGTTATGTGAACTCTGGGTGACTATGTGAACTTTGAGTGAAACTTAAAGCAGGCATCCATGTGGCCTGCAGTTATCAGGGAGAAACAGTGAGATCTCTGTGGGCTTGAGAGTCTAATAAGGGTAAACTGAGTCTGGGAGATTGTTTTTCCCCTTTTCTCATCTCTGTGAGAGAGGCTAACAAAGAGGTGTATTTCCCAGACCTCCATCCAGGGATGGAGGGAGTTTCCCCTAAGCTCTCACTATTTGCAGATGATATGATAGTATACATAGAAAAACCTAAAGAATCCAGCAGAAAACTACTGGAAGTTATTAGGCAATACAGCAAGGTGTCAGGCTACAATATCAATATACAAAACTCAGTGGCATTTCTTTATGCAAACACTAAATCAGAAGAAGAGGATATCCAGAAATCACTCCAATTAACTGTTGCAGTAAAATCAATAAAATACCTAGGAATAAACCTGACCAAAGAAGTGAAAAACTTGTATACTGAAAACTACGAGTCACTATTCAAGGAAATAGAAAATGATACCAAGAAATGGTACATGACATTTCCAAAAAGACATCCCATACTCATGGATTGGAAGAATTAATATCATCAAAATGAATATTCTCCCCAGAGCCATATACAAATTTAACATGAAACTCATCAAAGTTCCACTAAGCTTCTTTAAGAGAATAGAACAAAAACTACAATTATTTTCTGGAACCAGAAAACACCTAGAATCACCAAAACAGTCTTGAGAGAAAGAAACAGAAATGGAGGCATCACACTTCCAGATCTCAAACTATTATATTATAAGGTCATCATCAGCAAAATAGCCTGGTACTGGAACAAAAATAGGCACACAGACCAGTGGAACAGAATTGAAAGCCCAGAAATAAACCCCCTTACATATGTATATCTAATCTTTGATAAGGGGGCCCAAAGGATTAAATGGAGAAAGGAAGCTCTCTTCAATAAATGGTGATGGGAAAACTGGCATGAAATATGTAGAAGAATGAAACTGAACCACTTTATCTTACCAGAAACAAAAATCAACTCCAAATGGATCAAGGACCTGGATCAAATATTTAGAGGAAAACATTGTGGAACACTTTCCCACCTAAATTTTTTTTTTAATATTTTATTTTATTTATTTATTCCCTTTTGTTGCCCTTGTTGTTTTATTGTTGTAGTTATTATTGTTGTTGTCGTCGTTGTTGGATAGGACAGAGAGAAATGGAGAGAGGAGGGGAAGACAGAGAGGAGGAGAGAAAGATAGACACCTGCAGACCTGCTTCACCGCCTGTGAAGCGACTCCCCTGCAGGTGGGGAGCCGGGGTTCGAACCGGGATCCTTATGCTGGTCCTTGTGCTTTGCGCCACCTGCGCTTAACCCGCTGCGCTACAGCCTGACTCCCCCCACCTAAATCAAAAGGACATCTTTGATGATACAAACCCAATTGCAAAAAAGACTAAAGCAGAAACAAATCAATAGGACTAGACCAAATTGAAAAGCTTCTGCAGAGCCAAAGAAACTCACACAAACAAAGAGACCCCTCACAATATGGGAGAAGATCTTCACATGCCAGACATCAGAAAAGAGAGTAATAATCAAAATATACAAAGAGCTAAGTAAACTTAGCAACAAAAAATCAAATGACCCCATCCAAAAATGGGCATAAGATCTGAAAAGAACATTTACTACAGAAGAGATCCAAGAAGAGTCTTTGATATGTTGATTCTCTTAAAAGCTTAGACCAGAGAGAACAGAAGCAACTGGTGGCCCAGCTATATACAAATAATGTCAAAGGACATAAATTTTGGTGATGTTATGTATGATACAGCACATCCTAACAAAGGGATTTTTCAAAGTTAACACAATTGCCAAATGATGTGATTATAGAAATAACCATGTATTTATTGCCTTCTTAAACCCTAAGACAACAGGAACTTCCTGCTTCCTCTATAGAACCTATATTTCCCTCAGTCCTGGAACCTCTAAGGTGGGGCTCACTTTCCTGCATGATTCTCTCAATTCATACCAAATGATTTGTATCTGCTGATCCCAGCCTATCCAATGCAATGAGTACCACCTCATCATGCTTCACTTCAGACTGTGTCCGGAGACATTAGGCGTGGAATGTCAACCCTTCATCTTCATTACTCGGGTGAGACCTTTCCTTTCATAGGATTCTCTAATTCCATTTCATGTGGTTCACTTCCTAACAAAGTCCCAAAACCTAGATATAGACCAGGTCTCATGAGATAGGTCATATGTTCACATGTATCCATAAATTAGGGCAAAATATATACCTACATGCAAAAGTATCCAATAGTCTGCAGTGAGTCAGTATAAAGTTCATAATGAAATAGTGTCTACTTAGACTTAGATACCCTCCTCACCTACTTCCTACTACAGTTCTCTCCCTCACTCCAAAACTAACCTTATCTAAGTAAGGACTGCAAAAGCTGAATAAGGACAAGATACTGACATATTTTAACAATTTACTCTTTAATCACTATCAGGCCACATCTTCTTTTATATTTGGAAGATATAAATGCAGATGAATAAAGCCAGCATGGCATTGCATTCCCACTTAGCCACAAGAGTCCCCGGTTCCTCTCCTGCGTTGCTGAGTAAGCAGCAGCCTAGGTTGGCTCCGGTCAAATTCTCTCCAACCTGGAGAGCACGTGCCCAGGAAGAAACACCCTCAGGCTAGCCCAGCACAGCTTTCTGGTCCTTTTTCCAGCCATGACATCATCTCCCCAGACAATAACTTCGATCCACCTGCATATCAGATTCAGGCTCAGGGAAAAAAAAAAACTAGTATAGCCACAGGCCCTTTGGAATACAACTAAAATATGCCTACTAACTATCTGCAAAATGGCAACCCCTCCAACTCTTTATCTGCACTACTCCAGCCTTTAGGTTCATAATTAGTCAACAATTTGTTTGCCTTTATATGTTAACTGTCTTTTCAACCACCGGGTTCCAGATGTTAGCATGATGCCAAACAGACTTCCCTGGACAGACAACCCCACCAATGTGGATATGGACTTCTGGTGGTGGGAATTGTATGGAGTTGTACCCCTCATATTCTATGGTTTTGTCAATGTTTCCTTTTTATAAATAAATAAATAAAACAAACAAACAAACAAACAAAAAACACATTTCAGGCTCCATGGAAAAAAAAAAACTAGCCACAAGTCCTTTGGAATATAACTAAAATATGCCTACTAGCTATCTACAGAAGGGAGATCCCCCAACTCTTTATCAGCACTACTCCAGCCTTTAGGTTCATGATTAGTCAACAACTTGTTTGGCTTTATATGTTAACTCTCTTTTCAGCCACCAGGTTTCAGATGCTAGCATGAAGCCAACCAGTCTTCTTTGGGCAGAGGACCCCACTAATGTGTCCTAGAGCCGCAATTCCCCAGACCCCCGCCCCACCAGGGAAAGAGAGAGACAGACTGGGAGTATGGATCGACCTGTCAACATCCATGTTTAGCAGGGAAGCTGTTGGTATGCATGAGACCCTTTCTGTTTCATTTGGTTTAAATCCCCCCTGCTTAACACTGTTCTATTTATATAACCACTGCATTCTATTTACATAACCGCTGTTAACAAGCACCACCCTCCCTCCAGGGCATTGGTTCAATCCCCACTGTTTCATGATATGTTTTTGCTCCACCCCCTCTCCTTGTCACACCCTGATCCTCTCCTTGTCACACTCTGATTGTCACCAGTCACTTTTCTCTCCACCCTCTCTATGTCACATCCTGTTTCCACCCTACTTGGCAAGTATATATAAAGACAGCATTGTGAGTTTTAGGGTACTTGAGTTTAGCTTAGCTCGTCTTAGATTGTGCTGCGTCCTGCATGAATAAAGAGATACTGCCTACAGCTCAACCATGAGTCCCTTGTCGTCTGTTACCTGCCCGTGAAGCCAGCCCGGCGAAAACAACATAACCCGTCGAAAACAACAGGAAGCAATTATAGAAGCCACACCTTCCACCTTCTGCATCCCAGAATGACCTTGGGTCCATACTCCCAGAGGGATAAAGAATATGAAAGCTATCAAGGGAGGGGATGGGATACGGAGTTTTGGTGGTGGGAATGTATGGAGTTGTACACCTCTTATCCTATGGTTTTGTCAGTGTTTCCTTTTGATAAATATATAATATAAAAAAACACACAGAGCTTTGGTATTCACAATGCACAGAGCAGGAAATATTGGGAAATTATATGTTGATCATGATCAGATCATGGGCAATTGTGTATAAGTAGCCTAAAATTTTGAATTGCAGAATTTTATTTTAATACTAAAAACCATGAGTTCTGGGCAAAGACTGGCTAGTTTTGATTTATGAACAGTGAGATTTGGAGAAATTTCATTAACATTCACCTACCTCAGTTTTTTCCATGTCTAAAAATGGAATTATAGCATTTCTGTTGTAAAGATTAAGACTTGTAAATGCTTTGACTGTTTGATTGCTGCTTTGAAACAAGTAAGAATTTTAAATTTTGATGAAATTAGTGGTCTTCGTGTTCTTGGAAATTTCGTGTTGCCTTTTTTTTTTTTCTCCTTTCAAAGTAGCAGTTACCACCTCTAGGCTTTATTAGCTGCCTTTAAGTTAAAGATACTTGGTTGTTTCTGAATGTACCTTGAGACAAAATGTATGCACCCGGTCCACAATTATTGCTCCCTCTCACAGCAGAATCTCTTAAGTTCAGATTTCTTCTCTTGATCTGAAAATGTACCAGGAGGTCACTGGTAATCTCTTCTGTTTTCCTGAAGGTAGCCCTGCAGCTAGGGATTGTAGCTCTATGCCTGCAGACGCTGGCTTGCTTTCTATGTGTACTCCCTATCTATGTGGGCTTGTTCTTTTCATTGTTCTCTATTAGTGAAAGCAGCTGGTGACAGAGTAAGGGAGTTGTGGGTCTACGACTTTGAGTATTGGGATGATAAGAGAACAGAGGAGTGAGATCCTCAGGTGAGGTTTTCCTAGTGGTTTTTAGGCAGACTTCCAGTTGGCATCTAGAATGCAGCCACTAAAGAAAAAATATATATGCATTGATACTCTTTTCTGCTTCCTCACTCCCATCTTCTCCCATTAGTAGAGAAACGAGTTTCTTTTGTGTACTTTTGAACAGCTCATAAATCAATTTCCCTTTTCCCTATGGGAGAGTTCCAGCTTCCTGACTTTCTCTTTCTCTAAGCTGCATTGCATTGGAGGAATGAGTGAGATAGGCTATTTCTCTTATCCATACCAATATATCCTAATTAGACTTCCATTTTCTCTACAAGAGCCCCTGGGTTTCTTTAGAAATTTGGACACCCACCAAGGCTCTTTCTTCTGTGAACGTTTCCTAAGTCAACTTTGTCCAGGTGTTCCCTGTCTGTGGCTGATAAGAGCTGACCTGTTCCTGCCAGCTGCCACCCCCAGTCTATAGTGGAGTCTGTGTGCTCATCACATGATATACAAGTGGAGAGACTCCTTCTGTTCATGTGACATGTGATGTGTGAATTCCACAGCTTCCACAGAGACACTTTGTCAATAAAGTGCTGAATTTTTAGATATTAAATTTTTAGATATTAAAAGACAGGGGATATGAGGTGTATCTTGCCACCATGGTTCTAACATGATCTATATCAACATATACTTTTTATTATTGTTGCTTTAAGAAAGAATCTAAAAAAAGCTTTGAGTCAAGAGGAACCATATAAATTTCCCTCATGCTTATTTGGTATGTTTATTTTCTTTCAAACTAGACTGTAGTTTTTAAGGGCAAACCAGAGTCTTATTCCTGACTATGTGTACTTTACCACTGAAAGAATGACTTGTATGTAAAAGGCAGAACCATATAGTCTCAGTTTTCTCTAGTGCAGGCCCACTTATCACAGAAGAAATCAGCAATCTTCATTTCTGTCATCTAGACCAGTGCAGTCTATAGTAAATGCTCAGTATATATCAGACTTTAATCTGGCTATATTTACTGATGGGTAACATTGCTGTGTGATCAGAACCATGACTTTATGCTTTTTTTTTTTCTTTCAAATTCATTGCTTGTGGGAGCTAGGATGTACACATTGAAGCAGGTAATATGTTGGGTGATGGACCAGCTGTGTAAATGTCTTCCCTTTCTGGAGTTTTGCCTGAGTCGCCTACTAATAATTCTGTTTTTCATTAGGCTAGCTGAAAATTTTGAATTCTGATTTGGGGAAAGCTAGTGGTCTGCTTTTTTTTTTTTTTAGAATCTGGTTTCAGTTGTGGGTAGTAAACTCTGTTTTACCAAGTGATTCTCTCTTGGGAGATTAAGATGTTATTTCTGATAATAAAATGATAATTTTTCCACATTGGTTAGTGTGTATATCTCAGTAATTGTGAGGAAGAACAGATTTTGTGTGGACACTTTTCAGATATATTAGGCATTAGTTGCAATATCATAATCTTTTCTTATTCCATGTAATAACAGTGATCATGAGAAAAATGCTTTGTCTTTAATATATTTGAATCCTGACAAGTTTAGAATAAAAATAGGTTAGAAATCAAAATGAATCAGTTGGAGGGTTATATAGGGTATATGCAAACATAAGCACAAATTTATTTCAGAATCAGTTTTAATATGTTTTGGAGAACTGCCAAGATCGAAAAAAAATGCTAGACTAAATTAGTTCTGAAATTGGACAGTTTGTCAGTTTTCTCCTCTTTAATTCTTCTATTGATATCTTAAATGTTCACATTGTGAATATCTGAATATCTTATAACCCACCACTTTGAGAATGGTCTTATGACTCCATTTAGCTGTTTACAAAGTTCCAGACACACTGGAATCTACTATGAATGCGCTGTTTCTGCTCTTTCTTCCTTCAATAACATGAAACCATTCCTCTTAGAAGAATATATTAAGAAAGATGAAAGATAAAAACAGGCAGGGGGAGTCGGGTGGTAGCTCAGCGGATTAAGCATACATGGCGCAAAGTGCAAGGATCGGCTTAAGGATCCCGGTTCGAGCCCCCGGCTCCCCACCTGCAGGGGAGTCGCTTCACAGGCAGTGAAGCAGGTCTGCAGGTGTCTATCTTTCTCTCCCCCTCTCTGTCTTCCCCTCCTCTCTCCATTTCTCTCTGTCCTATCTAACAATGACAATATCAACTACAACAATGAAAAACAACAAAGGCAACAAAAAGGAAAAAAAACAAAACAGGCAGAGCAGTTCCCACAATTTTCCCTTCTGTTTTTGTTTGTTTTTGGGAAGTGTCCTTTAAAAAAAAAATTAGTGGTTTAATAATGATTTACAAGACTGTGGTATAAGAGGGGTACAATTGCATACAATTCCCATCACCAGAGTTCCATATCCTCTCCCTTTCATTGGAAGTTTCCGTATTCTTTATCTCTCTAGGAATATCGACCAAAGATCTTTATGGAGAGCCGAAGGTGGAAGGTCTGGCTTCTGTAATTGCCTCTTCACTGGATGTGGGTGTTGACAGATCAGTCCGTACCCCAACATGTTTTTGTCTTTCCCTCTTTGGGCAGGGCTCTGGGCAGGTGAGGTTCCAGCATACATTGGCGAGGTCGTTTGCCCAAGGAAGTCAGGTTGGCATCAAGGTAGCATCTGCAACCTGGTGGCAGAGTATTGGAGCTGGAGGGTTGACATCACAGCCCTGGCATTTCTGGACACAGTCCTAAGTGAAACATGTCAAGGTGGCATTGATTTGGTTGAGATCAGTAGATACAGTATCAAATGGTATGGATCAATAGAAACATGAAGGAAAATGAGCAAAGCTCCAGAGGCCCCAGGATTGGGAGAAATATGGGTTTATAGAGACTAAGAAAAGTTCCTTGCTGTCTTAAAGTTTAAGAAGGCAATAGATAATTATTATGATAACCAAGTTATTTGGGAAGTTGGCTTACTTTGAAAATCTCATGGTTAGGATTTACTGTACTATACAAGACCTTACCATGACTTATGTCATTTCAGCCTGGTATCTATTCTTAATTATTGAGAAACTCAAAGCATATGAGGCAAGGATGGAAATATTTTAAAAGTAGATATACAGAAACTTAGATATTAACTTGATCATATCAGGAGGAGGACTACGAGACTAGGCAGTAAGTAATGTAATTTTAAAGTAAATTTCATTTTCTCCTTTGTGGCCCTTAGGAATTGGGGTGTGAGTGATGAAATATTCGAGGGATAGTACTTAATTTTGATCTTTAAATATACAAAACATGTTGAAAATGTTATCACACAAAATAAAATTCTGATATAATTTAATTGATTTTTTGTGTATTTTTTTCCTTTTTCTTTCTTTTGTTCTTTCTTTCTTCTGCCTCCAGGGTTATTGCTGGGCCTTGGTGCTGGCAGTACAAATCCACTGCTCCTAGTGACCATTTTTCATATTTTTTTTACTTTTTTATTATCTTTATTTATTTATTGTATAGAGACAGTCAGAAACCAAGAGGGAAGGGGGTGATAGAGAGGGAGAGAGAAGAGAGAGACACCTGCAGGTCTGCTTCATCTGCAGAAGCCTCCCCCCTGCAAGTGGGGATCAGGGACTTGAACCTGGGTCCTTATGCATTGTACCATGTGAATTCAAACAGGTGCACCACTGCCCAGCCCTGCATTTTTCATTTTGTTTTGTTTTTTGTTTGATTGGATAGGATAAAGAGAAATTGAGACGGGGGAGAGAGAAAGACACCTGCAGACCTTCTTCACTGCTTGTAAGGCGACTCCTGCAGGTGGTTAGCTGGGAGCTTGAACCGGGATCCTTGCACTTCATACTATGTGCACTTAACCCAGTGGCCCCTGCTCACCCCCAGATTATTATTTTTATTGTTTTTTCTTTGCTTTCATTATGCAGTAAATATGTTTGGGGTTCTTGGTACATATATTCTTGCCATTGTGGCTTACCCCTGTATTATTCCACTGATCCTAGAGGGTTACTTTTTTCTCCAGGTAGAGGGTGAGAGACAATGAGGGAAAGGAAGGCATTACAGTTCTGTCCCACTGCAAATGAAGCTTTTCTTTTACATGGTGCTTTCACAGAAAAGGCTTAAGCCCAGATCCTTGTACATCAAATATGCACTCTACTAGGTAAACTCTCCTTGCCCCAGGCTCTCCCCTAACATCCCACCTTTTCCTAGGGAATAGTTTTCTTTTTTTTTTTTTTAACTTATGTATTTATTTAATTTTATTTAAGAAAGGAGACATTAACAAAACCGTAGGATAGTAGGGGTACAACTCCACACAATTCCCACAACCCGATCTTCATATCCCATCCCCTCCCCTGATAGCTTTCCCATTCTCTATCTCTCTGGGAGTATGGACCCAGGGTCATTGTGGGTTGCTGAAGGTGGAAGGTCTGGCTTCTGTAAGTGCTTCCCTGCTGAACCTGGGCGTTGACTGGTCGGTCCATACTCCCAGTCTGCTTCTCTCTTTCCCTAGTAGGGTGGGTCTCTGGGGAAGTGGCTCCAGGACACATTGGTGGGGTGTCTGTCCAGGGAAGTCTGGTCAGCATCATGCTGGCATCTGGAACCTGGTAGCTGAAAAGAGAGTTAACATACAAAGCCAAACAAATTGTTGAACAATCATGGACCTAAAGGCTGGAATAATGCAGATGAAGTGTTGGGGGGTACTCCCTGCAGACTCTTGTGTACTTCTGCTTTCAGGTATATATTTTTTCCCTGATTTATGGGCACGTGTGAACATATGTTCTATCTCAGGGGACCTGGACTATATCTAGGTTTGGGGACTTTATTGGGGAGTGGAACACCTGGAATGGAATTAGAGAATACAATGAAAGGAAAGGTCTCACCTGAGTGATGAAGCTGAAGGGTTGTCATTCCACACCTGAAGTCTCTGGACATGGTCTGAAGTGAAGCATGTTGGGTGGCACTTCTTGCATTGATTAGGTTGCGATCTGCAGATGCAATATTATTTGATTTGAATTGAGAGAAGCATGCAGGAAAGTGGGCCCCACCCTAAGGTTCCAGGACTGGGGGAAATATAGGCTCTATAGTGGAAATGTGAGGTTCCTGCTGTCTTAGGGTTCAAGAAGACAATGGTTAGTTATTGTTATCATCTCATTATTGGGTAATTGGGTTAACTTTGGAAAGTTCCTTTGTTAGGTTTGCTGTATAATACCCAGCATCTTGTATATCGCTGTGCTACCAGTTGCTTCTGTTCTCCCTGGTCTAGGCTTTTGAGAGAGTCAACATATCAAAAACTTAACCTATGTATTAAAAAGACTCAGTCTGTGTTTTAAAAATTTCTAGACATATGATCAATTTTCCCCTCTCAAATTAATTAAATAGTGGTTTATATGACTGCACTTTAATAGGAGTTTACATAAACACCATTCCCACCACCAAAAGACTGTGTCCCATCCCACCCCCCCACCATTATATTATATATAATTTCACAATATTTTATATATGTATAATATTATAGAATATATATATATATTGCTATCAAATGCTATTTTGGCATTTTACATATTATTGGGGGGAAAAAGAGTATTAGCGGTTATCTCATTTACAGTCCCTTATAAACAAATTTTTAACATAAACATGCAGATGGTATTTCAGTAGATGTGTCTTTTAGATAATATAGAACAAAATGAATTCTCTTTTATCATAGAAATTAAATAATAGGCTATCAGAAAAGTCAGGATGTGTTTTTACCCAGGAAAAATACACCCATCATGATTTGTCTGATAACCCAGTAACATTTCTAATTCCACTTAGGTCCCAGGTTGTAGCACACTTGGTAGATAGCACAGGCCAGAATGTGCATGGACCCAGGTTCAAGCTCCCAGTTTTTCACCTGCATAGGGGAAAGCTTTACAAGTAGTAAAGCAGTGCTGCTGATGTCTTTCTTCTTCACCCTCACCACCTCCCCCTTCCCTCTTAATTTCTCTGTATCTATCAAATAAAAAGAGTAGAAGAAAATGGCTTTGTATGAGCAGTGGACTTGTAGTACAGGCACTGAGCTCCAGTGATAACCCTGGTGGCAATAAATGACTAAATAAATAAATAAGTAAACAATCACGAGTGAACATAAACCTTTTTAAAATAGACATCTCATTTTGCTTAGTAATTAAGCAATAAGTTAGCATATTTGTGGTTGTGTTTTTCCCCACAAATAGAGATTAATTATCTTTTGAATTTTATCTTCAACTTGAGTATGAAACAAATACAAATCTAAAAGAACCCACAAAAATTGATGTAATTACTTAGGCTCTAGGAGAGAAAGTTTATAAAATATTTCTAATTTGAGAAAGTTTTGTGAGCTAAACTGTACCCAAGGTACTATGGCTAGAAGCTGAGTCACAAATCTGACTTTCAATATGTTCACCCATAGAACGAGCGACAGAGTTGTACAAAATGAACTTTTCATTTCATTCATTGCCTCTGGGAGGCTTAAGAAATACACACTCATTGAATACATTGCTTATGATATACTTGGATTGTAATTCATAGTAATAAATAAAGTATTTTTATTAGTTGTTATAAACTTGACTTATTTATTTGATAAAGGGAAGTTCCAGTGGAAGTGAAGTGCTGTATCTCTCCCCTCCCCTCCCATTCCCCCCCACTACCCAACATACTTCAGCAGCCTGAAGTATGTTATATCAACCTTTTGGATCAAAAGTTTTCACTGAATGCGGGAATATATTTCAAGTTCTCATTGCAGTTAAAGGAATCTATCAACTTGGGACTTAATATTTTAACAACTATTCTCAAATATCTATCAAATACACAGTAAGTACAGACACCAACAGTATAGTTGGAAGTCAATCAAAGAGCCCTTGGAGACTACTGAGTCACTTAAACTTACTTAACATTTCCATTAAGATTGTCAAACATAGGTTTCTGGCTTGTGGTCCACCATCAAAACCATGTCTCTTTGAGTTATTGGTTCAATTTCCTAAATATTTGCTGAACACCAATTATTTACCAGCTAGTATGTTAGATAAGATACCTAGAACTACTTAAGAAGCCAAGCAAAGAGGGGCAGGCAGTGTTACACCCAGTAAAGCTCACATAGTGTGAAGTGCAAGGACCGGCACAAGGATCCTGGCTCAAGCCCCTGGCTCCTCCACCTGCAGGAGGAATGCATCACAGGCTGTGAAGCAGGTCTGCAGGTGTCTATCTTTCGCTCCCTTTCTCTGTCTTCCCCTCCTCTCTCAATTTCTGTCTCTCCTATCCAACAATGATCACAGCAATAGCAACAACAACAATGGAAAAAAAAGATGACTGCCAAGAGCAGTGGAATCATAGTGCAGGCACCGGACCCAGGCCTTAATCCTGGAGGGGAAAAAAAAAGCAAATTGTTGATCTTGGAGGGTCTTTTGAATAATTATATCCCTTTTAAGAATATCCAGTGATTATTTTATATCTCAGAGCAAGAAGAATGCAGGACATTTTCTATTGATGTTTGGAGGAAGGTAATAAATGATTGAATCAGAAAATTAGAGAGCATATAGTTTGATTACTGAGAAGAGTCTACTATTGCAGTAATAATACAATAAGTATCTAATTTAATTCAATATTGTGATTTAACATTTAATATAACATATGAGTCCACAAATTTGGGAACCAGAACTCATCCATACAAGAAGTCCTGGCACTGCCCCTCCTCCACCCACCACCCAATCAATTTTATTCTTTTTCAATCAAAATTTAAATGATATGAAAGTTTACAAATCATATAAGAACAGTAAAGAACAGGAAAGGATTCTTATAGGACTTTTTGCATCTATGAGATCTCATAGCTCCCAGGTCAACTTAAAAGTTCTTGGAAGAGGAGAGAGAGAAGCTGAGATAGAGAGAAGGTATTATACCACAACGCTGGTGACTTGACACTCCTATGTGTTTTCAGGGTCTAACCTGTATTGGATGGATTATTTAAAAACACACCCTAACAGGTGAGTTACCATGTGGCCCTAAAATGATTTGATTTAAAAAAAAAGTCACCATCTTTCCCTAGTGGGGTAGGGTCCTGGGGAGTCAGAGCTCTAGGACACATTAGTGGGGTTGCCTGTCCAGGGAAATCTGATTGGCATCACGCTAGCATCTGGAATAGGAAAGCTATTAAGGGAGGGGAGGGGATATGGAGTTCTGGTGGTGGGAACTGTGTGGAGTTGTACCCCTTTTATCCTATGGTTTTGTCAGTGTTTCCTTTTTATAAATAAATAAATTTTTTAAAAAGCCACTAAATACCTGAATAGCATGCTAATAGAATGAAAACTGTTGCTCTATTTTTAGTTTAATTTTATATTTTAATTTCACTAGTGACTTAATATTTATTTACAAATTTATAAGATAACAGGGTATAATTCTGCACCATTCCCACTACCAGAGTTCTGTATCTCCTATTCTGCCCACTGGAAGCTACAGAAGCTCTCCCAAGTTTGCAGATATGGGTTAATTATTATTTCTACAGCTATGAGAGAGAGAGAGAGAGAGAGAGAGAGAGAGAGAGAGAGAAGCCTGAGGCAAAAAGAGTTGAAGAATGAAATACACCCCAATACTGCAGTTTCCCCTTGTGTGCTGGGGACAAGACTTGGACCTTGACTGCAGCGTGGCAGAGCAGGCAAGTTATCCAGGTGAACCATCTTGCTGGGCCCTGCAAATGATCTCTTAACATTGTGTCACTACTGAATAGTTTCTGCACTGGGAGACAATTTAGAGGAAAAAAAAGAGCATGTGTATTGAAATTGACACTGAATTTCCAGTTTATTTGTAATAGCAAGATTATTTTCTTTCATCTTAATGTATTTCTACAAACGCCATTGTATAACTTCCAGCTCATCTTAAAGTCATCAGTTCTATATATTAAAAAAATTGAAATTCATGCATATTTAAATAGCAGTGAAGTTATATTAGATATTCTGACTTTAGTTGTTTACATTATAAGAAGATCCATCAATTTCTCTGAATTGTCTAAGCCAAATTGAAAAGTATGAGAGTATTAAACATGCAAGGGACAAAAACAGTAACAACTTCTCTTCTATTGAAGTTCAGCTTTCAAGTTAATATATTTTTGTTACTTTTCCTAAAAACAAAATAAATGCGGACATATAAATATGAGACCAGCAGAGATAAGTTATCCTTCTAGGTGATTAATGTACATTTTATTATCTTGCAGGTATGAATTTATATAATAGGTGCTAATGGTTTTGAAGAAGTTGCTAGGATCCAACAGGTCAATGATCCATAATATTCAAATTCCCTAAACTCATATTTGCATAAGTTACCTTTTAAAATTTTAATAGATGCATATTTAGAGGTTAGACTGAAGTTGAATATTTTATGTCCAATTCTATGCCTTATAGTATAGAAACTACATTGGTTTATTGATTCTTGCACAGATGCTTTGGGGATTTTTGTGACTAGTAAAATTTTTATTAATCAGAAGTCAGCTAACTGGAAAATTTAGAATATTTAGATTCTCCCTTTCAGGTACATGCCATACATAATAATTTTATAAGGAGTCAATCAAAAAATATCTATTTCATAGCTACAGACCTGTTCCACACACAGTGTTGGAAATTGTTGATGTAAAGCAAGATATTAACTCTTCCTTTGCTAACTTCTCTTCTTGTTAATAGATAATGTGAACTGATCATTGTAATGTAGTTTTGTTTACTTATTTTTAAATGTATATATATATATATATATCTTGGGCAGCTGGAGAAATCGCTCAACGAGTAAAGTATTTGACTTGAATATCTGGGATTCCTAGTTTGATCCCCAGCACCTCACATGACAGACTGATGCTGTGATCTTTTTCTCTCTCTCTCTCTCTCTTTCTGCATGTCTCATACAAACTCAAATATCTGATAAAAATAAACATTAAGAACAAAATATCTTAGGGAAACTTGTATATCTTTGAGAGTCCTTAGAATGAGCAGTGAGAATCCCCCTCCCCTTAAAAGTAAATATACTGACTTAAGGTTATTAGTAAAAAGCTAGTTTCTAAAATTGTTCTAGCATTACACAATTTAAAAAAAAATTTCCCCATAGACATTGTTTATCTCCATCTACCATACTCCACTGTGAAAATTATTGCCTGAAACAATGAGCTAAAGCCACAGTAAAAGTCCATTGCATTATTTTCTCTCTTACTGGTGTAACTATGGTTCACCTCATTTTGAATGCTGTTAAAAATTACCTATCATTTTCTCTTAAGTATATAGTTTTAAAGCATGACTTGGATTCTCGTGTTAATTTTAATCACTTCACTTCAACTCAGTTTAAATTTTGATCCATTCCATTTGTATCAGCTGCCCCAAATGGTCTACAGTGAATGGTGTTTGGAATTTAGTTCACTATCAATTTTTCCACTCATTGCCCTGCTGCCTGGTACCCTGGGAAGTAAAATACATCATATCAACGTTGGCAAGAAGGGAAAGGTTCTATTGCAGTTCATCCCTATTTCCTAAGTTTAGGTAATATTTGTATAGGTATAAGAAGAAGCTTGAGACTTGTGTCTTGTCTGTTTCCTGAAAAAGAGGGGAGGGGGTGGTTGGTTTGGAAACAAAAAAAAAGATGGGGACCTTAAGTAAAAACAAGAAGTGGGTCTCAGGGTAAATAGCATAGGAAACTTGGGCTTCTCAAGTCATCTGACTTCCTTGATGATGCATTTCTATGTATTGCCTGTTAAAACACACTTCTAATACATTTACTAATTCTTGAAATCAGCTTCTGATAAAAAAGGGTGTGTTATTATTTTTGTCTAACCCAATTAATTCATTTAAGAAAACCTGAACTTCCATGATTTCAATCACAGCAGAAAGATATGGAAAATCAGCGGCAGGTCTATAAATATGTTATGTAATATGTCTGTTTAATTAAAAAAATACTTTTTTTTTACAACATTCATATTTGTAGAATTTTCTTTATTTTCTCCACCTCTATACACCTCAGTTTCTGAACATAATTTTGAAATATTTTTTATTTACAAGTTTGTTTGTTTCTCTTTCTCTCTGTCTTTTTTTTTTTTAATCACCAGGGTTGTTGCTGGAGCTCTATGGATGATGAATAAACAGCTCCTAGTGGCCATTTTGGGGTGTGTGTGTATGTGTGTAGAGGGGAGATAGAGATAGATAGACAGAGAAATTGAGATGGAAGGAGAGAGAAGGAGAGAGAAAGAGACAGTATTTCATCCCTTGTGAAGTTCCCCCCCCCCCCCAGGTATCTTTGCACATTGTAACATATACGCTTTACTCCATGCACCATCACCTGGTCTTATTTGCTAGTTTCTTCATTTCCAAATACTGGATTACTTTCCTTACAATCCTTCCCCACCTCCGTGCCAAATATTTAATTCTAATTCTTTAAGCAATAGAAATTTCCAGCATTTTATTTTTTATTGTCACCAGAAAGTCTTCATTCTTGACTGACTTTTTCAGATTAAAAGAGAGAGAAAGAAACAAAGAGGGAGATAGGGAAAAATTCTTCGACATCTCTGCTCCCTTCATTGCCGTAGGGACTCTAACCTGATTCAGTCACATATACACTATCCCGTGAGCTATTTTTCTGGCCTAACTTTCAGTTTTTAATGTAGTTACTGATAATTTCTAGTTAGGCCAGTCCTACTGAAATGAAATTTTTATTTCAACTGAGTTACATATGCTTACTTAACTGCACCTTATTAATTGTTCTATTTTTTTCTCTTTAGTAAGCAAAGAACCATAAGTATTGAATTTTAAATGTACTTTCAATTAATGAACTGCCATGTTTTCATTTGTGAGTATGTAATACTAGGAGATGTACAGAGTACCCTCTTTCTCTTTTTAAAAAGATTTTTAAGACTTTAATTTGATGGGACAAAGAGAAATTGAGAGCAAAGTGAGGTAGAGAGGGACAGGTAGACACCTGCAGCACTGCTTCACCTCTTGTGAAGCTTTCCCTTGCAGATGGGGACCAAGGGCTTGAACCTGGACTCTTGAGAATGGCAATATGGCACTTAATTAACTGTGCCACTGTCTGACCCCCCCCCCTCTTACTGTCTCTACTGCAGAATTCTATACTTTTTCTATGCAAATTTTTGACTTAGGAAGTTCAAGATGAAGAAGTCTCAAGAAGAATCAGATATCTGTTTGAAGATATCGTCAAAAGTTTAAAATCATAGATCCGTGTTCAGCTTTGGATTTTTAGAAATGCTTATGGATAGTGTATTAGGATATGATGTTTGTCAGCAAAGTGCAGCAAAGGAAGATTCCAGGTGAGATTAAAGCACCAACTGTCTTGACTAACCCAAACCAGGTTAAATTCCTGACACTTGCACCCTTCATTTTTCTGATTGCCTGGAATTATGAGTAGCAATGTCTGTTATCCACGAAACAATACATATAAATCTGCTGGTTGAGAGCTCCTTTCTTATTGCATGCTGAAATACTTCCTTTATTTTTTCTTCTTATCACTTTCAAATAATAGAGATGATGAGACATTGGCAGGTGGCTGCAGTGATACCTTTTAATCATCTTCTGTAGCACTTTAAACTGTTATTTTGAGGTTGCGTTTTTTTGCACCTGCCATTCAATTTCTCATCTACATTTCAATTTGTTCCTATGTTTTTACTGCATAATGTTTTTGGAAAGCATATATAGAATATCTATTTAAGTACCCAGTATGTGATATTTATTTTAAATTGAATAAAAAAAGCTTTAGGTTTTTATAATCAGAAAAGCAGACAAGAGCAAAGCATAAGCTGAAGAAAAGAGAAAAAAACTTTTAAACTAGGATCTTATTGAAGGTCATTAATTGCATTTAATGTCAAGTATCTTTTTATTATCTTTTTATTTATTGAATAGAGAAAATCAAGAGGAAAGGGGGTGATAGAGAGGGATATATACAGAGAGAAACCTACATCCCTGCTTCATCACTTGAGAAACTTTTCCCCTGAAGGTGGTGACTAGGGGCTCAAACCTGGGTCCTTGAGCATTGTAACATGTGTTCTCAACAAGGTGTCCACCACCGGGCCTCCAGTTGTCATATTTCTTTATGACATTGAAATTCTAGACAAACACAGGTCAGATATCTTGTAGAATTTACCAGTTTGTCTGATGCTCCTTCAATATTAAATTTAGATTTTATATTTATATAATACAACAAGATACAAATTTCTTAGCTTTTTTTTCAGTTTACTAACAGGTACATGATGTTAATTTGTTTCATTGAAGATTTCTTATTTTAATCTCTTGTTTAATGTTATATCTGTCAGAGTTTTTTTTCATTGTGAAGTTATAATTTTTCTTTGTAATTTACATATATCTTAAAGAGAATATATTAATCTTGGGGCCAGGCAGTGGTGCACCTAGTTAAGTGCTCACACTACAATGTGCAAGAACCCAGGTTCAAGCCCCTGATCCCACTTGCAGTGGGGAAGCTTCATGAGTGGTGAAGCAGGACTGCAGGTGTCTCTCTGTCTCTCCCTCTCTTTTTATTAATTTATTTTTATATAACAGAATTACATGGATTTGAATCCACACAATTCCCACCACCAAAATTCTGAATCTTCACTCTCCCCACTGCAACCCACTACAGTTTCCCTAATTTTGTAGACATGGACCAACCATCATCTCTGCAACGATCTGTCCACATTTATACATAGTTGTCACCTTTTTCTGATTCAATCCTCTTTTCCCCTCTAGGCCACTCATGACAACATAACAACTCCACATGTCCCTCTCCTTTTCCTTCTGTCTCTCTGGGTGCTAATGGAGCTGGAGTTCAGAGCCCTCTTATCTTCATCCTATCACTTCTCCCCCACTGGGAGTATGGATCAAGGTTGTTGGGGAGCAGAAGGTAGGAGTTCTGGCTTCTGGAATTGCTTCTCTGTTGAGCATGGGCATTGACAGGTTGATCCATACACCCAGCCTATTTCTATCTCTCCCTAGTGGACCAGAGCTCTGGAGATACGAGGTTCCAGGACACATTGGTGAGGTCATCTGCCCAGAGAAGTCAGGATGGGGTCATGGTAGCATCTGTAACTTGGTGTCTGGAAGGTGGCCTGAACTAAGTTGAGACAAAATGATTAATGAATAGGAACCAAAAACTAGGATTAGAGCAGATAAAATTAGGGATTTTAGGGTAGAAGAAAGCTAGGAAATCCATTTTAGGCATGTTCCTGGGGACATACAACTATGGTAGTTTTGTTTGAGTTTGGTAGCTAGCTTGAAATTTCACAAGAATATTGTCTGAGAGAATGGTGTCAGAGTAGAGAAAAAGGCTAGAAAGCTGGATTAGGGCAGGGAGTAGCTCCCGTTTTGAAAAAAAAAAATTCTATGGCTAAAATTAACCATTTACCTTCATCTACCTGCTCCAGGGAATATATATATATATATATAGACAGAGAGAGAGAGAGAGAGAGAGAGAGAGAGAGAGAGAGAGAGAGAAACCGAGCCTGTGTAACCTCTAAGTCCCTATTGGTTTGAGCTCATGGTCACAACTGGGAACATTTCAGGCTACACTTATTTCAGGACCAGTCTTTTTCGAGTGGCTAGGCAGAATACCCCCAGCTTCACTTCACAGACTGGGTCTATCCCTACCGTCATTGCTTTATGGTGAGGACAATGTCTTGGGAGGGCCCACAAGATGCCATTCCTTATGGAAGCAACCAGTGGTGGTGGAGAAAGGGACCATTTAGAGGTCTAGGCCCATCATGCATATGAGAATCCAAGGATTCCCTAACTAGGACCCTAGATGATGAGGTGGTGTGATACTGACTAAATTGGCCAGTCTCCTTATCCAATTTTTGTAGTCCTTTCTGTCGGATGATCTTAGATTTTTCTCTCAGTTGTTTAGGTATTGAGTATAATTTGTTGAGCCCAGCCAGAGTTAGGATTTTGGGATCTGTTTTCTTTGGGTCTTTCTGCTGGGTTGCCCAGCTAATTTGGTCTACATCTAATCAATTAGAGAATTTGTGATGCCTTCTTTAGGCACTTCAACCATTTTTGAGCACTTAGACTTTGAGCTATATAGTTGTCCCTTGCTTATGGATATATGTATACCTGTATCCAGTACCCTAAACCCTAGCCTAATCTGGTATCTGTTAGTTAAATGATGTGCCATCTAACATTGATTGATGTAGGTAGTCTCATGTGTTAGGAAAGGTT
The DNA here is from genome assembly GCF_950295315.1 of Erinaceus europaeus. Lineage (NCBI taxonomy): Eukaryota > Metazoa > Chordata > Mammalia > Eulipotyphla > Erinaceidae > Erinaceus > Erinaceus europaeus. The sequence goes on from NC_080166.1 coordinate 92,385,539, forward strand.
TCACTAGATTTGAAGAATTGTGAGGTTGACTTGGCTTGGTATCTCTGGTTAAAGCCCACAGTAGGATTTCAATAGTAACATAACATAGTAATATAACATAACAAGCACCAGTAGCGTGCTTCAATTTGATTGAAGGCATCTGTCTCTCCCTCTGTATCTCCCCCACCCTCTCAATTTCTATCTATTTATTAATAAATAAATATTATCAGGGGAGGGGATGGGATATGGAAATTGGGTGGTGGGAATTGTGTGGAGCTGTACCCCTCCTACCCTATGGTTTTGTTAATTTATCCTTTCTTAAATAAAAAGTAAATTAAAAAAGTAAAAAGAGAATATATTAAGTCTATAGAACTGCCCAGTTATCACACTTTCACCCATAGATATTACTAATCAAATATCTCCACCCAGAGCTATTTCCTCCATTCTTGCTCAGACTTATTCCTGCCTTGTTGCAGCGTTTCCATTTACTTGAATGTGCCCTTAGTACATAGGGTAGTGAATTTCCAAAAGGTATACTCACTTGAAAGTTGGGAAAATAGGCCCTTTATGGGGGGTTCCCGGAAGATGGTGGACTGAGAAGCTGCTAGTGGCTTGAGCTCTGATCACATCTTCTGGAAACGGTAGGATTTTCTGCCTTTAGTGGGCCAGTCAATAAGGGGTCCTAGCGGTGACACCAAGGAGGTGACTATAACTTAATTTGGGTCAAGAATTAGAGTAGAGGTGGCACGGATTAGCGGGCGGGCTGCTCCAGACTTCCCAGGTGGCGGCAGGCAAGGTGGCCTGGGAAGGCGGCTCCTCCGCCGGTTGCAGAGCGCTGCTGGGCGGCCGGCAGAGGACCGGGAGGGAGCATTGTAGCGCAGGGGCTTTCTCTTGGGAGTGTCTGGGGACCACCGCAACCCTGAGGGCGGATCCAAGGACATCCTTGAGTACAACTCTCATTGGATCAAAAGGACTTGGAGCTAGTTTTCATCTTTGAGAAATCCTTTAAAAAAGCTTCGGGGGGGGGGTTTCCCAGAAGATGGTGGACTGAGAAGCTGCTAGTGGCTGAGCTCTGACCACATCTCCTGGAAACAGTAGGATTTTCTGCCTTTAGCAGGCCAGTCAGTAAGGGGTCCTAGTGGCAACACCAAGGAGGTGACTATAACTTAATTTGGATTAAGAATTAGAGTAGGGAAAAAAGGGGGGAAAAAAAAGGGAAAAATATATTTTTTCTTCCTTTTAATTTTCAAGCATACCTCCTTCCGGCCGCCCCCCCATAACCAGTCCTTTTCTTTACCAAATTCCTGTCCCACCAGGGAGTATCATTCATTCTAAGTCTATACCCTTCTGAAACCTCTGGCCTTTTTTCTTTCTAAGTAGCCAACCCCCCCAACTCACCCCGCATAGCTAATTAATTAATTAAAAATAAATACATTAAAAAAAAACCTTTCCTTTCACTGCCCTTTTATGACTGTTCTTTTTCTTATCTTTTTCTTTTTCTCTCTCTCTTTTTTTCCTTTTTTTTCTCATTCTTGTCATCCCTTCTTCCTTAATCCTACAACTTCCAAAGTCATAGCACCCAGCCCCCACACCAACAAACAGTGTGCTTTTTTGAATTCACTGATACACATTTGGGAATTTCCTTTCACTGCTCTTTAATTACAGCACTTTTTCTTATCTATTCCCTTTTCTCTCTCTTGTCTCTCTCTCTCTCTCTTTTTTTTTTAATCTCGTCATACACTTCTTCCTTCTTCTTTGCCTTTCTGAATTTGTGAATTATTTGGGGAAGAAATCTGACTCAGAGTGGACCCTCTATGTGTGTATCTCTGCTCTAGTTCCCTTTCCCCTCATGTTACCCCTAGAATATACACTGGATAGTAAATTTGAATAACTGTCTGTTCTTGCTATCCTTTCTTTTTTTTCTCTTTCTTCACTGGGATTTGGTTACTATATTTTTAACAGACTGGAAAAATTGTTTGGCTAACTGGTAACAATTAAACTACTTCAATACTTGCTTCAGTTGCTACTGTAATTCCTGAGGTTGGTGAGTGCAATTGTCATAAAGGTATTTAGTACAGTGTTACTTGTTGTACTCAAGACACAACAACTGAGGAACAACAGAGCATAAAAAAAAGAAACACATAAATCAAAAAAATGGGTAGATCAAAAACAAATAAAACTGCTACTCCAATGAATGAAGACAAGAGCCCAGAAGAATCTACAAATCAGCCAGAAGTAACCATAGATAAGAAAAGTATGCAAGCAATAATAAACATATTAATCACAGAAATGAAAACAACATGGCAGGAAAGGAATGGCAGTATTAGGGAAACAACAGTTGAGACCCCCAAGGAAAATATTGATTATCTTGAGGCAATTAGAGAACTGAAAGCTGAAATAGCTGTAATGAAGAAAGAAGCTGAGGCAAGGGAAAGCAGACTAACAGAAGCAGAAAACAGAATTAGTCAGACAGAGGATTAATTAGAGAAAATGAAGAAAGGTGAAAGAGCTTAAAAAGAGATTGAGAGACACTGAAAACAACAACAGAGACATCTGGGATGATCTCAAAAGAAGTAACATTTGTATAATTGGCCTGCCAGAGGAAGAAAGAGAGGAAGGGGAAGCAAACATTCTAGAGGAAATAATAGAAGAAAACTTCTCAGACCTGAATAACAGAAAGGACATCAATATTCAAGAGGCCCAGAGAGTACCAAACAGAATCAACCCAGACCTGAAGACAGCAAGACACATCATAGTCACAATGAGAAGAAGTAAGGATAAAGAAAGGATTCTAAAGGCTGCAAGAGAGAAACAAAAAGTCACATACAAAGGAAAACCCATAAGATTATCTGCAGACTTCTCCACTCAGACTCTAAAAGCCAGAAGGGAATGGCAAGACATCTATGGAGCCCTGAATGAAAAAGGGTTTCAACCAAGGATACTATATCCTGCTAGACTTTCATTCAAATTAGATGGAGGGATCAAAACCTTCTTAGATAAACAACAGTTAAAGGAGGCAACGATCTCCTAGCTGGCCCTGAAAGAGGTTCTAAAAGACCTCTTATAAATAAGAACATCACTATAATACTGGCAATATATCAGAGCAAACAAAAAAATTTTTTTGAACAATGGCACTAAAATACATAAAATCCATAATATCAATAAATATCAATGGCTTAAACTCACCCATCAAAAGGCACAGGGTAGGGGGATAGATCAGAAAACATAACCCAACCATATGCTGATTGCAAGAATCCCATCTGTCACAACAAGATAAACACAGACTTAAAGTGAAAGGAGGGAAAACTATCCTACAGGCTAACGGACCACAAAAAAGGGCAGGAACAGCCATTCTCATCTCAGACACGATAGATTTTACATTAAATAAAGTAATAAAAGATAGGCAAGGACATTACATAATGATTAGAAGATAAATCAGCCAAGAAGACTTAACAATCATTAACATCTATGCACCCAATGAGGGACCATCTAAATACATTAAGCACCTACTGAAAGAATTTCAAAAATACATCAATAGTAATACAATAATAGTGGGAGACTTCAATACCCCACTATCACACTTAGACAGATCAACAAGCAGAGAACCAATAAAAATACAAGAGAATTGAATGAAGAGATTGACAGACTAGACCTCTTGACATTTTCAGACTCCTCCACCCCAAAAAACTGGAATACACCTTCTTTTCAAATCCACATAACACATACTCAAAGATAGACCACATATTAGACCACAAAGACAACATCAATAAATTCAAGAGCATTGAAATAATCCCAAGTACCTTCTCAGACCACAGTGGAGAAAAACTAACATTAAACAACAAACAGAAAAATTATTAAAAGTTACACAATTTGGAAACTAAACAACATGCTACTTAAGAACCACTGGGTCAGAGACTCACTCAAGCAGAAAATTCAAATGTTCCTGGAAACTAATGAAAATGAAGACACAACCTATCAAAATATTTGGGACACAGCTAAAGCAGTACTGAGAGGGAAACTTATAGCCATACAATCATATATTAAACACCAAGAAGAAGCTCAAAAGAACGACCATACTGCACACCTCAAGGACTTAGAGGAAGAGGAACAAAGGAACCCTAAAGCAACCAGAAGAACAGAAATCACTAAAGTTAGAGCAGAAATAAACAACATCGAAAATAAAAGAACCATACAAAAGATCAATGAAGCCAAATGTTGGTTCTTTGAAAGATTAAACAAAATTGACAACCCCCTAGCCAGGCTCACCAAACAAAAAAGATAGAAGACTCAAATTTATAGAATTGTAAACGATGGAGGAGATATCACAACTGACACCACAGATATCCAGAGAATCCTGCGAAACTTCTATAAAGAACTATATGCCACCAAGCTAGAGAATCTGGAAGAAATGGAACAATTCCTAGAAACATATGCCCTTCCAAAACTGAGCCAAGAAGAAGTACAAAATCTAAATGCACCAATCACAGACAAAGAAATTGAAACCGTTTTTAAGAATCTCCCCAACAACAAAAGTCCTGGACCAGATGGCTTCACAAACGAATTCTACAAAACTTTCAGGAAACAGTTAATACCCATACTTCTTAAGCTATTCCATAAGATTGAAGAAACAGGAATATTCCCTTCCACCTTCTATGAAGCCAACATCACCCTGATACCAAAACCTGATAGGGACAGAACAAAAAAGGAAAACTACAGACCAATATCTCTGATGAACATAGATGCCAAAATATTAAACAAGATCTTGGCCAACCGGATACAGCAACATATAAAAAAGATTGTTCATCATGAACAAGTGGGATTCATCCCAGGAATGCAAGGCTGGTTCAACATCCGTAGGTCAATCAATGTCATTCACCACATCAATGAAAGCAAAGCTAAAAACCACATGATTATCTCAATAGATGCAGAGAAAGCCTTTGACAAGATCCAACACCCATTCATGCTCAAAACTCTACAAAAAAATTGGAATAGATGGGAAATTCTTCAAAATAGTGGAGTCTATATATAGCAAACCTACAGCCAACATCATACTCAATGGACAGAAGCTGAAAGCATTCCCCCTCAGATCGGGGACTAGACAGGCCTGTCCACTGTCACCATTACTCTTCAACATAGTATTGGAAGTTCTTGCCATAGCAATCAGGCAAGAGCAAGAAATCAAAGGAATACAGATTGGAAGGGAAGAAGTCAAGCTCTCACTATTTGCAGATGATATGATAGTATACATAGAAAGACCTCAAGAATCCAGCAGAAAACTACTGGAAGTTATTAGGGAATCTAGCAAGGTATCAGGCTACAAAATCAATGTACAAAAATCAGTGGCATTTCTTTATGCAAACACTAAATCTGAAGAAGACGACATCCAGAAATCACTCCCATTTACTGTTTCAGCAAAATCAATCAAATACCTAGGAATAAAGTTAACCAAAGAAGTGAAAGACTTGTATGCTGAAAACTATGAGTCGCTACTCAAGGAAATAGAAACTGATACCAAGAAATGGAAAGATATCCCATGCTCATGGATTGGAAGAATAAATATCATCAAAATGAATATTCTCCCCAGAGCCATATACAAATTTAATGCAATACCCATCAAAGTTCCACCAAGCTTCTTTAAGAGAATAGAACAAAAACTACAATCATTTATCTGGAACCTGAAAACACCTAGAATTGCCAAAACCATCTTGAGGAAAAGAAACAGAAATGGAGGCTTCACACTCCCAGACCTTAAACTATATTATAAAGCCATCACCATCAAAACAGCATGGTACTGGAACAAAAATAGGCACACAGACCAGTGGAACAGAATTGAAAGCCCAGAAATAAATCCCCACACCTATGGACATCTATTCTTTGATAAGGGGGCCCAAAGCATTAAATGGAAAAAGGAGGCTCTCTTCAATAAATGGTGCTGGGAAAACTGGGTTGTAATATGTAGAAGAATGAAATTGAACCACTTTATCTCACCAGAAACAAAAATCAACTCCAAATGGATCAAAGACCTAGATGTCAGACCAGAAACAATCAAATACTTAGAGGAAAACATTGGTAAAACACTTTCCCACCTACACCTCAAGGACATCTTTGATGAATCAAACCCAATTGCAATGAAGACTAAAGCAGAAACAAACCCATGGGACTACATCAAATTGAAGAGCTTCTGCACATCCAAAGAAACTATTAAACAAACAGAGAGACCCCTCACAGAATGGGAGAAGATCTTCACATGCCAGACATCAGACAAGAAACTAATCACCAAAATATATAAAGAGCTCAGCAAACTTAGCACCAAAAAAGCAAATGACCCCATCCAAAAATGGGCAGAGGATATGAACAAAACATTCACCTCAGAGGAGATCCAAAAGGCTAACAAACATATTAAAAACTGCTCTAGGTCACTGATTATCAGAGAAATGCATATTAAGACAACACTAAGATACCACCTCATTCCTGTAAGAATGGCATACATCAAAAAGGACAGCAGCAACAAATGCTGGAGAGGATGTGGGGACAGAGGAACCCTTTTGCATTGCTGCTGGGAAATGTAAATTGGTCCAGCCTGTGTGGAGAGCAGTCTGGAAAACTCTCAGAAGGCTAGACATGGACCTTCCATATGATCCAGTAATTCCTCTCCTGGGGTTATACCCCAAGGACTCCATAACACCCAACCAAAAGGAGGTGTGTACTCCTATGTTCATAGCAGCACAATTCATAATAGCTAAAACCTGGAAGCAACCCAGGTGCCCAACAACAGATGAGTGGCTGAGAGAGCTGTGTTATATATACACAATGGAATACTATGCAGCTATCAAGAACAATAAACCCACCTTCTCTGACCCATCTTGGACAGAGCTAGAAGGAATTATGTTAAGTGAGCTAAGTCAGAAAGATAAAGATGAGTATGGGATGATCCCACTCATCAACAGAAGTTGAGTAAGAAGATCTGAAAGGGAAACCTAAAGCAGGACCTGATTAAATTGTAAGTAGGGCATCAAAGTAAAAACCCAGTGATGAGGGGTAGACATGCAGCTTCTTGGGACAGTGGGGAGTAGGAGGGGGTGGGAGGGATGGGTCACAATCTTTTGGTGGTGGGAATGTTGTTTATGTACACTCATAGCAAAATGTAGACATATAAATCAGTAGTTAATTAATATGAGGGGAAAATTAATTGTATGTCTCAAGTTTTTCAAAACACAAACTGAATCTTTTTAATATATAGGCTGTGTAATTGATATGCAGCCTCTCTCAAAAGCCTAGACCAAGTAGATTAGAAGCATTCAATAGCACAGCTATATACAAGATACTGGATACTGTACAACAAACCCTAACAAAAGGACTTTTCAAAGTTAACCCAATTACCAAATAATGTGATGATAACATTAACTATCGATTGTCTTTTTGAACCCTAAGACAGCAGGAACCTCACATCTCCACTATAGAGCCCCTACTTCCTCCAGTCCTGGAGCCCTTGGATAGGGCCCACTTTCCCGTATGCCTCTCCCAATCCATACCAAATAATATTGCATCCGCCGATCACAACCTAACCAAAGCAACGATTGCCACCTCAACATGCTTCACCTCAGACTGTGTCCAGAGATTTCATATGTGGAATGACAACCCTTCAGCTTCATTACTCAGATGAGACCTTTCCTTTTATAGTACACTCTAATTTCATCTCAGGTGGTTCACTTTCTAACAAAGTCCATAACCTAGATATACACCAGTTTCTGTGAGAGAGAGCTTATTTTCACACGTATCCATAAACTACTGCAAAATATATACCTGAAAGCAGAAATACACTAGAGTTAGCAGTGAGTACCTCCCTAACACTTCCTCTCCACTATTTCAAGCTTTGGGTCCATGATTGCTCAACAATTTGTTTGGCTTCGTATGTTAACTCTCTTTTCAATCACCAGGTTTTAGATGCCATCAGGGTGCTGGCCAGGCTTCCCTGGATTGAAGACCCCACCAATGTGTCCTGGAGCTCATTTTCCCCAGAGACACACCCTACTAGTGAAAGAGAGAGGCAGACTGGGAGTATGGACCAACCAGTCAACTCCCATTTTCAGCGGGGAAGCAATTACAGAAGCCAGACCTTCTACCTTCTGCAACCCTCAAGGACCCTGTGTCCATGCTCCCAGAGAGATAGAGAATGGGAAAGCTATCGGGGGAGGGGGTGGGTTATGGAGATTGGGTGGTGGGAATTGTGTGGAGTTGTACCCCTCCTACCCTATGGTTTTGTTAATTAATCCTTTCTTAAATAAAAAATATATATATATAATAAGAAAGTTGGGAAAATAGTCTTATTTGGAAAACAAAAACAAAAACAAACACAAAAAACCCCAAATCTTTGCCAATTTCTCTCTCTGTGTGTGTGTGTGTGTTTGTGTGTGTGTGGGCATATGTGAATCTATTTGTATTAATTTTGAAGAATTAAAGTATTTGACACACATGAATTGAACAGATAGTTGTTACTTCACACAAGAGATAGGATGATATTTGAAAAAATTAAGCAGAATCCCACTATATGGAAAAATGGCCAAAGTACAGATCTTATAGAAAAGATGAACGTTTGTAGTCCACTGGGGAAGTGAGATTTGCTTATAATAAGTTGTCTGGAGAGTCATGGGGGAAAACAAAATGAAAATCTATAGTTGGTTAGCATCTGAAAAGCTAGGCCTACCATTCTAGAGGAATTGTACTTTTTTCCTTGGGTCACACTTACATTTCATATCTTTGAAATGAGATTAAAGAGTGAAGAATACAAACAAAATGTTTTCCTTCCTTCTTTATAATGTCCTATAAATCCTCAGCACAAGCCATATCGTAAACAGCATCTGATTGGGGTGACAAAGAAATGTGGGGAGTATGGCCACACAAAAAGCATGTGGTCTGGTAAACAGCAGTAGTGTTAGTACCTGCCTATTGATCCCGTGCAGTCCAGTCTGATCCGATTTATTTTTTCCCATTTACCCTACAAATTTACAAGTATATATGAAGGGATTTGACAAATAAGTTTTCACAGCCTTTCATTTATCAAAAATAAAGATTACATATATCAATTTGTAATAACCAAAGGAAAATATCTGTAGGGCTAGGGATGTAAGTTTTGACAGATTTTAAGGAAACAGAGGAATAAATATCCACTTGAAAATTTAATGTGCACTTTTTGGCTCAAGATTTGACTACAGGTGTAAGGATTGTTATCTAATAACTTTCAACTGATTATTTAATTGTGACATTATTCGAAGACTCCAGCTATAATGCTGACTCTATAGTTGTACTATGGAGCAGAAGTGCCCTTAGTTTTATTATAAGGTATCACCTCATAGAATTTTACACTCAATTTTTATTCAATACTTAGAAAAAAAAGATATCTGCAAGCCTACTAAATGGTAGGCACTATTCAATGCACAAGGCTAGAGCACAAATGCAGAGAAAAAAACTCTGCCTGCAGGGAGCTTTATTTGATGATGCCTTTCTATGTAGATAAAGAGTCATCATTTCATATACTATATTACATTACCACATACTCTAAAAATAGCAGTGGTCCCTTCAATTGCTCTTATTTGGAAAGATAATTACATTCTGTTGGCTTTTCATTAGCTTTTCCTAATGTACCTTTGGCTCCAATGCTCAAGTCATTGTCTGTGTTAATTAGAATCTCAAAAATATACTTGAAATGCCATAACCTTAATTTTACAAATGAAATGACTGGCTGCACATTTAATATTAGTTAGTACAAATAATTTATGAATGACCCCTGTGAAGTAGTCCATAACTGGATATTATTGTTGAATTTTGGCATCCTTCTAATTGTTAACGTAACTTACGCAATCCTCAGAGAAAACTTAACTATATGTTTTTAATGGAAATGCTTTTCTTTGATATGGCTAAAATGTTTTGAGAGCAAAAGAAACTTATGAGATAAATGCTACTGGGGGCACAATGGGGCAAAATAGTGAATATAAAACTTGTTTGTAGGAACTGTAAGATTTAAATAAATTGGGAGTTGGGCGGTAGGGCAGCGGGTTAAGCACACGTGGTGCAAAGTGCAAGGACCGGCATAAGGATCCTGGTTCAAGCCCCAGCTCCCCACCAGCAGGGGAGTTGCTTCACAGGCGGTGAAGCAGGTCTGCAGGTGTCTATCTTTCTCTGTCTTCACCTCCTCTCTCCATTTTTCTTTGTTCTATCTAACGACAACAACATCAATAACAACAACAACAATAACTGCAACAACAATAAAACAACAAGGGCAACAAAAGGGAATAAATAAATAAATGTTTTAAAAAATATTTAAATAAATTACGTACAGATTAGTTAAAGGGAGATTATGTAGCGATACATATCTTATATGATAGATTCACTCTTCAAGGGAGAAAAATAATAGAACAGTACTTGTAGTTTGATTATATATGCGATGTATATAATAGAGAAGCTTTTTTATTCATTCAACAAATTTTCTTGAGCACTAGCTATATGAGTTGATAGGCATTTTCTAATCCCAGGAAAATTTATTAAGATATAGGTAAGACCATGCCATTTTTTTTTTGGCTTAATAATCTTTCAGATACTTTCTTTTGCCTTTTGACTATATTCCAAACAGCAAGAGAGAAAGAAACCTGTAGCACTGCTTCGCCACTCATGAAGGTTCCTTTCTGCATGTGGGTTTGAACTGAGCCCTTTTTTTTTAAAATATATTTTTTAAATATTTATTTTATTTATTTATTCCCTTTTGTTGCCCTTGTTGTTTTATTGTTGTAGTTATTATTGTTGTTGTCGTTGTTGGATAGGACAGAGAGAAATGGAGAGAGGAGGGGAAGACAGAGAGGAGGAGAGAAAGATAGACACCTGCAGACCTGCTTCACCGCCTGTGAAGCGACTCCCCTGCAGGTGGGGAGCCCGGTTCGAACCGGGATCCTTATGCCGTTCCTTGTGCTTGGCGCCACCTGCGCTAAACCAGCTGCGCTACAGCCCGACTCCCTGAACTGAGCCCTTTTATATGGTAATGTGTGGACTCTGCTGAGTGTGCTACCACCAAATATTCATTAGCCCCCTCTTCTGTTGTTCACCACTTGGTTTGTTTTCATATCATGGCTGTCATAAATGCCATACTTACAGAGTTTGTAATGCTTAAATTTCAGTATAAATGCACTGGACTTGCATGCATGATGTCCTGAGTTTGGTCCCTGGCATTGAATGCACCACAGGGATGCTCTGGCTCTCTAGGTCTCACTAACATCAGTAAACAAATTTAAAGGTTGAAATTTTAAATACTGATGACATTTCAATTCATAGCATGAATACTGAAGGAGTATAGTAATTATATACCATTACTTGATTGCTCTTTTCAAAGTAGGCATGTGTGACTGCTGCACAGAATGGAGATGTTGCAAGAAGTTCTGAAAGGTCTATAAACAACCACATCACCATAAACACACCATATATCAGAAATAGTGGGGGTTGTATTGCTAAATGGGAATCTGGGGAATGTTATGCATGTAAAAAAAAAAAAGAAGTAGAAACGCAAAGCAGAAATTGACTGAGTTTGGAGTATGGCACCAAAGTAAGAAAGCAGAAGTATACTAGAGTTTGCAGTGAGTACCTCCCTAATACTTCCTCTCCACTTTTCCAAGCTTTGGGTCCATGATTGCTCAACAATTTGTTTGGCTTTGTATGTTAACTCTCTTTTCAGTCACCAGGTTCCAGGTGTCATCAGGATGCCGGCCAGACTTCCCTGGATTGAAGACACCACCAATGTGTCCTGGAGCTCAGCTTCCCCAGAGACCCATCCTACTAGGGAAAGAGAGAGGCAGACTGGGAGTATGGACCGACCAGTCAACGCCCATGTTCAGCGAGGAAGCAATTACAGAAGCCAGGCCTTCTACCTTCTACAACCCTCAATGACCCTGGGTCCATGCTCCCAGAGGGATAGAGAATGGGAAAGCTATCGGGGGAGGGGGTGGGATATGGAGATTGGGCGGTGGGAATTGTGTGGAGTTGTACCCCTCCTACCCTATGGTTTTGTTAATTAATCCTTTCTTAAATAAAAAAAAAAAAAGAGAAAAAAAAAAAAAAGGACAGGAACAGCTATTCTGATATTTGACAGAATAGTTCTTAAAATAAATAAAATTTAAAAAGATAGGTATGGTCATTACTTAATGCTCAGAAGATCAGTCAATCAAGAGGACTTAACAATTATTAACATTTATGCACCCAGTGAGAAGCCATCTAAATACATCAAACATCTACTAAAAGAGCTACAGCAATATATTAACAACAACACAGTAATAGTAGGGGATTTCATCACCTACTCTCTCAACTTGACAAATCATTAAGGCAGAAAGTCAGTACAGAAACGAGGGAACTAAATGAAGAGATAAATAAACTAGAACTATTGGACATTTTCAGAGTCATTCACCTCAAGAAGCTGGAATTCACATTCTACTCAAGTCCACATGGGCCATTCTTAAGGAAAAACCATATGTTAGGCCACAAATACAGTGCCAACAAATTCAAGAGCATTGAAATCATCCCAAGATTCTTTTTTGACCACAGTGGAATTAAATTAATACTTAACAACATACAAAAAATTAGTAAAAGTCCCAAAATGTGGAAACTCAGCAGTGCACTATTTAACATCTACTGAGTCAAAGAGGAAATTAAGGAGGAAATCAAAATGTTTCAAGAATTCAATAAAAATGGAGACACAAACTATCAAAATATTTGGGACACAGCTAAGGCAGAACTGAGAGGGAGTTCATAGCCATATAAGCACACATTAGGAAATGAGAAAAGTCTCAAACAACCTGATTGCACATCTTAAAGACTTAGAAGAACAAAGAAACCCTAAAGCCATCAGAAGGATTGAAATGACTAAAGTTAGGGCAGAAATAAATAGCATTGAAAATAAGAGAACCATACACAAGATCAATGATGGTAAATGTCGGCTCTTCAAAAGGGGAAACAAAATTGACAGTCCTCTAGCCAAAAATGGAGAAGACTCAAATAAATAGGATTGTAAATGAAAGAGGAGATAACACAATAGACACCACAGAAATCCAATGTATCATGAGAGTCTTCTATTAACAACTATATGCCACAAAGCTAGAGAGACTGGAAGAAATGGACAAGTTCCTAGATACCTATAAACTTTCAAAATTAAACAAAGAGGAGCTAGAAAATATGAACAGTCCAATCATATCCAAAGAAATTGAAAGTTATCAAAAACTTTCCCAAGAATAAAAGTTCTGGACCAGGTGGTTTTACAAATGAACTTTTTTTTTATAAGAAGGGATGCTATCCCATGCCAGCACTGAGAGATATCTCATCTTCCAGAATCTTTCCCCCCCCATTTATTGGGGGGATAATGTTTTACATTCAGCAGTAAATACAATAGTTTGTATATGCATAACATTTCTCAGTTTTCCACACAACAATACAACCTCCACTAGGTCCTCTGTCAACCTCTTGCAGGACCTGTATTCTATGAATTCTACAAAACTTTCAAGGAAGGGTGGTATTGCTGGGTCATATGGTAATTTCATTTTTGTTTAAGGAGTTTCCATATCATCTTCCAAAATATTCTTTGTATACTACATTTTTGATTGTCATTAAAAACTAATTTCCACCCTGATTCCTTCCTCCTTTTCTTCTGGAAACAGCCATTTTTCACTTATAGGCTGAAAATTTGCATTTGTTATTATTGTTAGTTTACTTGTTTTATTTTTTTATCTTCAACATAATAGTGAAATCATTTATATTAAATGATCATATTATCATTATAGGCATGTTCTCCTTGAAAGTTTTTTTGGTCTGAGACAGCCTGCCCTCCCCTAGGTTTTGACCATCTATGTGGCCTTGGTGTGGCCAGAATAACTTCAAACATTATTCCATTTGTTTTAGCTGTCTATGTTGGTTAATATATCTTTTTCTGGAGCTCAGTCTAACAGCTTTTCTTTTAATATTAATTTAATATAAAATTTGGTTATATTCTTCAATTTTTGACAAATTTGATAAAAATATTTTCATTTATCTCAAAATATTTAAAAATTTCTTTTTGAATTCTTTAATTCTTGTGTTATTTGGACTTATGGTTGTTCAGGTTTTATTTTTTTACCCTTATTTATTTTACTTGATAGGACAGAGAGAAATTTAGAGCCAAGGATATAGAAAATTAGAGACAGGGAGACACCTGTAGTGTTGCTTTACCACTTGTGAAGCCTCCCCCTGCAGGTGGGGCACTGGGGGCCCCACTATCAACACTGCTTTAAATCTTTGTCTTAGAATTTTATTAATTTATCAATTTTATTAATTTATTATTTATTAATAATAACTTTATTAATTATTATTCTTTTTTCTCTAACATATATTTGGGTTGATTCTAATTGATTAATATCCTTCATGCCTCACTTTCCAATTTGAATAGTTCAGTCTGTATGTTTCCATTATAAATACTGTTCTCCCAGCTTGTACATGCAGTTTTTCTTACCCCTCCTCCCTCACGCCTTTTGCCAATAACAAAAAGTTGTGATTTTAACTGGTAAGTTAGTTAAGAGTATAATTCTCCCTGCCCTATATTACCGTCTCCTTTGACTGTTCTGCAATAGGGAATTATGGTCTTCCTTAACTGATGTTTAGGGTTCATATAACAGGGCCTGTCAGCTCCATGGCTGAGAGAAATGAGAACTTACTACATTCCTTACCCCGCTCTAATCCATTTATAACACTGATTAAGGATTTTGAGTGGAGATGGGGAACAGAGACCAAAATGTCCTTCCCTTTATTTAACTCTTTATTTAACTCTCAGGTCCAGTTCATATCTAAAAATCATAGTTGTAGAGTTGAAACAGACTTTAATAATTTATCCAACCTTGGGGGTTGAGGAAATGGCATAATGGTTATGCAAACATCTTTCATACCTAGGTCTCCTAGGTCCTAGGTTTAATCCCCAGTACCACCATAAGCCAGAACTAAGCAGTGACTTGGTTAAAATTCTTTATACATTTATATTTTCCAACACTGCTTTTTTGGGGGAAAGGAGCCATATCCTGCATCACTACCTCCACAGGCATTTGGAGAATGGAAAATAACCTTATGTGTGGGAGATGGGTAAGTGTGGGGTGCAAAATCAGGTTGATAAGTTCCCTTCAAAAATTCATGGAGTTCTTTGCAAGTAGTAAAGAGGGTCCACACTACAAATCCAATGTCTTTTCTCAAAGCAAACTGTAGTTTCAGAAGGAAGTGTTAGACTAAGCTGACAACCCAGTTTTTTTTTTTTATTTAAGAAAGGATTAATGAATAAAAACATAAGGTAGGAGGGGTACAACTCCACACAATTCCCACCACCCAATCTCCATAACCCACCCCCTCCCCTGATAGCTTTCTCATTCTCTATCCCTCTGGGAGCATGGACCCAGGGTCGTTGAGGGTTGCAGAAGGTAGAAGGTCTGGCTTCTGTAATTGCTTCCCCGCTGAACATGGGCGTTGACTGGTCGGTCCATACTCCCAGTATGCCTCTATCATTCCCTAGTAAGGTGTGCCTCTGGGGAAGCTGAGCTCCAGGACACATTAGTGGGGTCTTCAATCCAGGGAAGAATGGCCAGCATCCTGGTGGCATCTGGAACCAGGTGATTGAAAAGAGAGTTAACATACGAAGCCAAACAATTTGTTGAGCAATCATGGATCCCAAGCTTGGAATAGTGGAGAGGAAGTGTTAGGGAGGTACTCACTGCAAATTCTAGTGTACTTGTGCTTTCAGGTATATATTTTGCAGTAGTTTATGGGTACGTGTGAACATAAGCTCTCTCTCACAGAAACTGGTGTATATCTAGGTTATGGGACTTTGTTAGAAAGTGAACTACCTGAGATGAAATTAGAGTGTACTATTAAAGGAAAGGTCTCACCTGAGTAATGAAGCTGAAGGGTTGTCATTCAACATGTGAAGTCTCAGGACACAGTCTGAGGTGAAGCATGTTGAGGTGGCAATCGTTGCGTTGGTTAGGTTGTGATCTGCAGATGCAATATTATTTGGTTTGGATTGGGAGATGCATACGGGAAAGTGGGCCCTATCCAAGGGTTCCAGGACTGGGGGAAATAGGGGCTCTATAGTGGAGATGTGAGGTTCCTGCTGTCTTAGGGTTCAAAAAGACAATCGATAGTTAATGTCATCATCACATTATTTGGTAATTGGGTTAACTTTGAAAAGTCCTTTTGTTATGGTTTGCTGTACAGTATCCAGTATCTTGTATATAGCTGTGCTATTGGATGCTTCTAATCTACTTGGTCTAGGCTTTTGAGAGAGTCCGCATATCAAATACACAACCTATATATTAAAAAGATTCAGTTTGTGTTTTGAGAAACTTTGAGACATACAATTGATTTTCCCCCTCTCATATTAATTAACTACTGATTTATATGTCTACATTTTGCTAGGAGTGTACATAAACACAATTCCCACCACCAAAAGACTGTGACCCATCCCTCCTGCCCACTCCCACCCCCCACTGGCCCAGGAAGCTGCATGTCTACCCCTCACCACTGGGTTTTTACTTTTGTGCCCTACTTACAGTTTAATTAGGTCCTGCTTTTAAGTTTCCCTTTCAGATCTTCTTAGTCAACTTCTGATGATGAGTGGGATCATCCCATTCTCATCTTTATCTTTCTGACTTAGTTCACTTAACATAATTCATCTAGCTATGTCCAAGATGGGTCAGAGAAGGTGGGTTAATTGTTCTTGAAAGCTGCATAATATTCCATTGTGTATATATACCACAGCTTTCTCAGCCACTCATCTGTTGTTGGGCACCTGGGTTGCTTCCAGGTTTTAGCCATTATGAATTGTGCTGCTATGAACATAGGAGTACACACCTCTTTTTGGTTGGGTGTTATGGAGTCCTTGGGGTATAACCCCAGGAGAGGAATTACTGGATCATATGGAAGGTCCATGTCTAGCCTTCTGAGAGTTTTCCAGACTGCTCTCCACAGAGGCTGGACCAATTTACATTCCCACCAGCAATGTAAAAGGGTTCCTCTGTCCCCACATCCTCTCCAGCATTTGTTGCTGCTGTCCTTTTTGATGTATGCCATTCTTACAGGAGTGAGGTGGTATCTTAGTATTGTCTTAATTTGCATTTCTCTGACAATCAGTGACCTAGAGCAGTTTTTCATATGTTTGTTAGCCTTTTGGATCTCCTCTGAGGTGAATGTTTTGTTCATGTCCTCTGCCCATTTTGTATGGGGTCATTTGCTTTTTGGTGCTAAGTTTGCTGAGCTCTTTATATATTTTGGTGATTAGTTTCTTGTCTGATGTCTGGCATGTGAAGATCTTCTCCCATTCTGTGAGGGGTCTCTCTGTTTGTTTAATAGTTTCTTTGGATGTGCAGAAGCTTTTCAATTTGATATAGTTCCATTGGTTTGTTTCTGCTTTAGTCTTCCTTGCAATTGGGTTTGACTCATCAAAGATGTCCTTGAGGTGTAGGTGGGAAAGTGTTTTACCTATGTTTTCCTCTAAGTATTTGATTGTTTCTGGTATGACTTCTAGGTCTTTGATCCATTTGGAGTTGATTTTTGTTTCTGGTGAGATAAAGTGGTTCAATTTCATTCTTCTGCATGTTTCAACCCAGTTTTCCCAGCACCATATATTAAAGAGAGCCTCCTTTTTCAATTTAATCCTTTGGGCCCCCTTATCAAAGATTAGATGCCCATAGGTGTTGGGATTTACTTCTGGGCTTTCAATTCTGTTCCACTGGTCTGTGTGCCTATTTTTGTTCCAGTACCATGCTCTTTTGATGGTGATGGCTTTATAATATAGTTTAAGGTCTGGGAGTGTGATGCCTCCATTTCTGTTTCTTTTCCTTAAGATGGTTTTTGCAATTCTAGGTGTTTTCAATGTTCCAGATAAATGACTGTAGTGTTTTTTTTTTTATTCTCTTAAAGAAGCTTGGTGGAACTTTGATGGGTATTTCATTAAATTTATATATGGCTCTGGGGAGAATATTCATTTTGATGATATTTATTCTTCCAATCCATGAGCATGGGATATCTTTCCATTTCTTGGTATCAGTTCCTATTTCCTTGAGTAGCAACTCATAGTTTTCAGCATACAAGTCTTTCACTTCTTTGGTCAACTTTATTCCTAGGTATTTGATTGATTTTGCTGAAACAGTGAATGGGAGTGATTTCTGGATGTTGTCTTCTTCAGATTTAGTGTTTGCATAAAGAAATGCCACTGATTTTTGTACATTGATTTAGTAGCCTGATACCTTGCTATATTGCCTAATAACTTCCAGTAATTTTCTACTGGATTCTTGAGGTCTTTCTATGTATACTATCATATCATCTGCAAATAGTGAGAGCTTGACTTCTTCCCTTCCAATCTGTATTCCTTTGATTTCTTACTCTTGCCTGATTGCTATGGCAAGAACTTCCAATACTATGTTGAAGAGTAACGGTGACAGTGGACAGCCCTGTCTAGTCCCCAATCTGAGGGGGAATGCTTTCAGCTTCTGTCCATTGAGTATGATGTTGGTTGTAGGTTTGCAATGTTCTATGTTCATCAGAGATATTGGTCTGTAGTTTTCCTTTTTTGTTCTGTCCCTATCAGCGTTTGGTATCAGGGTAATGTTGGCTTCATACAAAGTGGAAGGGAGTATTCCTTTTTCTTCAATCTTATGGAATAGCTTAAGAAGTATGGGTATTCACTGTTTCCTGAAAGTTTTGTAGAATTCGTTTGTGAAGCCATCTGGTCCAGGACTTTTGTTGTTGGGGAGATTCTTAAAAACGGTTTCAATTTCTTTGTCTGTGATTGGTGCATTTAGATTTTGTAGTTCTTCTTGGTTCAGTTTTGGAATGGCATATGCTTCTAGAAATTGTTCCATTTCTTCCAGATTCTCTAGCTTGGTGGTGTATAGTTCTTCATAGAAGTTTCGTAGGATTCTCTGGATTTCTGTGGTGTCAGTTGTGATATCTCCTCCATCGTTTACAATTTTATTAATTTGAGTCTTCTCTTTTTTTTGTTTGGTGAGTCTGGCTAGGGGTTTGTCAATTTTGTTTAATCTTTCAAAGAACCCACATTTGGCTTCATTGATCTTTTGTATGGTTCTTTTATTTTCGATGTTGTTTATTTCTGCTCTAACTTTAGTGATTTCTGACCTTCTGGTTGCTTTAGGGTTCCTTTGTTCCTCTTCCTCTAAGTCCTTGAGGTGTGCAGTAAGGTCGTTCATTTGAGCTTCTTCTTGGTGTTTAATATGTGATTGTATGGCTATAAGTTTCCCTCTCAGTACAGCTTTAGCTGTGTCCCAAATATTTTGATAGGTTGTGTCTTCATTTTCATTAGTTTCCAGGAACATTTGAATTTCCTGTTTGAGTGAGTCTCTGACCCAGTGGTTCTTAAGGAGCATGTTGTTTAGTTTCCAAATTCTGTGTTTTTTAATAATTTTCTGTTTGTTGTTAAATGTTAGTTTTACTCCACTGTGGTCTGAGAAGATACTTGGGATGATTTCAATGCTCTTGAATTTATTGATGCTGTCTTTGTGGCCTAACATGTGGTCTATCATTGAGTATGTGGTATGTGGATTTGAAAAGGAGGTGTATTCCAGTTTTTCGGGGTGGAGGAGTCTGAAAATGTCCAAGAGGTCTAGTCTGTCGATCTCTTCATTCAATTATCTTGTATCTTTATTGGTTCTCTGCTTTGTTGATCTGTCTATCTGTGAGAGTGGGGTATTGAAGTCTTCCACTATTATTGTATTACTATTAATGTATTTTTGAAATTCTTTCAGTAAGTGCTTAATGTATTTAGATGGTCCCTCGTTGGGTGCATAGATGTTAATAATTGTTAAGCCTTTTTGGCTGATTGATCCTCTAATCATTATGTAATGTCCTCCATCTAGTTTGAATGAAAGTCTAGCAGGATATATTATCCTTGGTTGAAACCCTTTTTCATTCAGGGGTAGAGAGAAAGAAAAAGTCACATACAAGGGAAAACCCATAAGATTATCTGCAGATTTCTCCACTCAAACTCTAAAAGCCAGAAGAGAATGAAAAAATATCTATCGAGCCCTGAATGAAAAAGGGTTTCAACCAAGGATAATATTTTCACTCAAACTAGATGGAGGGATCAAAACCTTCTTAGACAAACAACAGTTAAAGGAGGCAACCATCACCAAACCGGCCCTGAAAGAGGTTCTAAAAGACCTCTTATAAATAAGAACATCACTATAATACTGGCAATATATCAGAGCAAAAAAAAAATTTTTTTTTTGAACAATAGCACTAGAATACATTAAATCCATAATATCAATAAACGTCAATGGCTTAAACTCACCCATTAAAAGGCACAGAGTTGGGGGATAGATCAGAAAACATAATCCAATCATATGCTGCTTGCAACAATCCCATCTGTCACAACAAGTTAAACACAGACTTAAAGTGAAAGGATGGAAAACTATCATACAGGCTAAAGGACCACAAAAAACGGCAGGAACAGCCATTCTCATCTCAGACACAATAGATTTTACATTAAATAAAGTAATAAAATATAGGCAAGGACATTACATAATGATTAGAGGATCAATCAGCCAAGAAGACTTAACAATCATTAACATCTATGCACCCAATGAGGGACCATCTAAATACATCAAGCACTTACTGAAAGAATTTCAAAAATACATCAATAGTAATACAATAATAGTGGGAGACTTCAATACCCCACTATCACACTTAGACAGATCAACAAAGCAGAGAACCAATAAAGATACAAGAGAATTGAGTGAAGAGATTGACAGACTAGACCTCTTGGATATTTTCAGAGTCCTTCATCCAAAAAAATTGGAATACACCTTCTTTTCAAATCCACATAACACATACTCAAGGATAGACCACATGTTAGACCACAAAGATAACATCAATAAATTCAAGAACATTGAAATCATCCCAAGTATCTTGTCAGACCACAGTGGAGTAAAACTAACATTTAACAACAAACAGACAATTATTAAAAGTCACAGAATTTGGAAACTAAACAACATATGCCTTAAGAAACACTGGGTCAGAGATTCACTCAAGCAGGAAATTCAAATGTTCCTGGAAACTAATGAAAATGAAGACACAACCTATCAAAATATTTGGGACACAGCTAAAGCAGTACTGAGAGGGAAACTTATAGCCATACAATCACATATTAAACACCAAGAAGAAGCTCAAATGAATGACCTTACTGCACCCCTCAAGGACTTGGAGGAAGAGGAACAAAGGAACCTGAAAGCATCCAGAAGGACAGAAATCACAAAAGTTAGAGCAGAAATAAACAACATCGAAAATAAAAGAACCATACAAAAGATCAATGAAGCCAAATGTGGGTTCTTTGAAAGATTAAACAAAATTGACAAACCCCTAGCCAGACTCACCAAACAAAAAGAGAGAAGACTACAATTAATAGAATTTAAACAATTGAGGAGATATCAACACTGACACCACAGAAATCCAGAAAACCCTGTGAAAATTCTATGAAGAAATATACGCCACCAAGCTAGAGAATCTGGAAAAAATGGAACAATTCGTAGAAGCATATGCCCTTCCAAATCAGAACCAAGAAGAACTACAAAATCTAAATGCACCAATCACAGACAAAGAAATTAAAACTGTTATTAAGAACCTCCCCAACAACAAAAGTCCTGGACCAGATGGCTTCACAAACGAATTCTACAAAACTTTGAGGAAACAGTTAGTACCCATAGTTCTGAAGCTTTTCCATGAGATTGAAGAAACAGGAATACTCCCTTCCACCTTCTATGAAGCCAACATCACCCTGATACCAAAAGCTGATTGGGACAGAACAAAAAAGGAAAAAATATCTCTGATGAACATAGATGCCAAAATATTAAACAAGATCATGGCCAACTGGTTACAGCAACACATCAAAAAGATTGTTCATCACGACCAAGTGGGATTCATCCCAGGAATGCAAGGCTGGTTCAGCATATGTAGGTCAATCAATGTCATTCACCACATCAATAAAAGCAAAGCCAAAAACCACATGATTATCTCAATAGATGCAGAGAAAGCCTTTGACAAAATCCAACACCCGTTCATGCTCAAAACTCTACAAAAAATGGGAATAGATGGGAAATTCCTCAAGATAGTGGAGTCTATATATAGCAAACCTACAACCAACATCATACTCAATGGACAGAAGCTGAAAGCATTCCCCCTCAGATCGGGGACTAGACAGGGCTGTCCACTGTCACCGTTACTCTTCAACATAGTATTGGAAGTTCTTGCCATAGCAATCAGGCAAGAGCAAGAAATCAAAGGAATACAGATTGGAAGGGAAGAAGTCAAGCTCTCACCATTTGCAGATGATATGGTAGTATACACAGAAAGACCTAAAGAATCCAGCAGAAAACTACTGGAAGTTATTAGGCAATATAGCAAGGTATCAGGCTACTAAATCAATGTACAAAAATCAGTGGCATTTCCTTATGCAAACACTAAATCTGAAGAAGACAACATCCAGAAATCACTCCCATTTACTGTTTCAGCAAAATCAATCAAATACCTAGGAATAAAGTTGACCAAAGAAGTGAAAGACTTGTATGCTGAAAACTATGAGTTGCTACTCAAGGAAATAGGAACTGATACCAAGAAATGGAAAGATATCCCATGCTCATGGATTGGAAGAATAAATATCATCAAAATGAATATTCTCCCCAGAGCCATATACAAATTTAATGCAATACCCATCAAAGTTCCACCAAGCTTCTTTAAGAGAATAGAACAAACACTACAATCATTTATCTGGAACCTGAAAACACCTAGAATTGCAAAAACCATCTTAAGGAAAAGAAACAGAAATGGAGGCATCACACTCCCAGACCTTAAACTATATTATAAAGCCATCACCATCAAAACAGCATGGTACTGGAACAAAAATAGGCACACAGACCAGTGGAACAGAATTGAAAGCCCAGAAGTAAATCCCTACACCTATGGACATCTAATCTTTGATAAGGGGACTAAAAGGATTAAATGGAAAAAGGAGGCTCTCTTCAATATATGGTGCTGGGAAAACTGGGTTGTAATATGTAGAAGAATGAAATTGAACCACTTTATCTCACCAGAAACAAAAATCAACTCCAAATGGATCAAAGACCTAGAAGTCATACCAGAAACAATCAAATACTTAAAGGAAAACATTGGTAAAACAGTCTCCCATCTACACCTCAAGGACATCTTTGATGAATCAAACCCCATTGCAAGGAAGATTAAAGCAGAAACAAACCAATGGAACTATATCAAATTGAAAAGCTTCTGCACATCCAAAGAAACTATTAAACAAACAAAGAGACCCCTCACTGAATGGGAGAAGATCTTCACATACCATACATCAGACAAGAAACTAATCACCAATATATATAGAGCTCAGCAAACTTAGCACCACAAAAGCAAATGACCCCATCCATAAATGGGCAGAGGACATGAACAAAACGTTCACTACAGAGGAGATCCAAAAGGCTAACAAACATATGAAAAACTGCTCTAGGTCACTGATTGTCAGAGAAATGCAAATTAAGACAACACTAAGATACCACCTCACTCCTGTAAGAATGGCATACATCAAAAAGGACAGCAGCAACAAATGCTGGAGAGGATGTGGGGACAGAGGAACCCTTTTACATTGCTGGTGGGAATGTAAATTGGTCCAGCCTCTGTGGAGAGCAGTCTGGAAAACTCTCAGAAGGCTAGACATGGACCTTCCATATGATCCAGTAACTCCTCTCCTGGGGTTATACCCCAAGGACTCCATAACACCCAACCAAAAAGAGGTGTGTACTCCTATGTTCATAGCAGCATAATTCATAATAGCTAAAATCTGGAAACAACCCAGGTGCCCAACAACAGATGAGTGGCTGAGAAAGCTGTTGTATATATACACAATGGAATATTATGCAGCTATCAAGAACAATGAACCCACCTTCTCTGACCCATCTTGGACAGAGCTAGAAAGAATTATGTTAAGTGAGCTAAGTTAGAAAGATAAATATGAGTATGGGATGATCCCACTCATTTACAGAAGTTGAGTAAGAACATGTGAAAGGGAAACTAAAAGCAGGACCTGATCAAATTGTAAGTAGGGCACCAAAGTAAAAACCCTGTTGTGAGGGGTAGACATGCAGCATCCTGGGCCAGTGGGGGGTGGGAGTGGGCGGGAGGGATGGGTCACAGTCTTTTGGTGGTGGGAATGGTGTTTATGTACACTCCTAGTAAAATGTAGTTATATAAATCACTAGTTAATTAATATGAGTGGGGGAAAATTAATTGTATTTCTCGAAGTTTTTAAAACACAAACTGAATCTTTTCAATATATAGGCTGTGTAATTGATATGCAGACTCTCTCTAAAGCCTAGACCAAACAGATCAGAAGCAACCAATAGCACAGCTATATACAAAATAGTGGGTACTGTACAGCAAACCATAACAAAAGGAATTTTCAAAGTTAACCCAATTACCAAATAATGTGATGATAACATTAACTATTGATTGTCTTTTTGAACCCTAAGACATCAGGAACCTCACATCTCCACTATAGAGCCTCTTCTTCCCCCAGTCCTGGAACCATTGGATAGGGCCCACTTTCCCATATGCCTCTCCCAATCCATATCAAATAATATTGCATCTGCTGATCACAACCTTACCAACACAATGATTGCCACCTCAACTTGCTTCACTTCAGACTGTGTCCAGAGACTTCACCTGTGGAATGACAGCCCTTCAACTTCATTACTCGGGTGAGACCTTTCCTTTCATAGTATACTCTAATTTCATCTCAGGTGGTTCACTTTCTAACAAAGTCCCAAAACCTAGATATACACCAGTTTCTGTGAGAGAGAGCATATGTTCACACGTATCCGTAAACTATTGAAAATATATACCTGAAAGCAGAAGTACACTAGAGTTTGCAGTGAGTACCCCCCTAACACTTCCTCTCCACTATTCCAAGCTTTGGTCCATGATTGCCCAGCAATTTATTTGTCTTTGTATGTTAACTCTCTTTTCAGTCACTAGGTTCCAGATGTCATCAGGATGCTCGCCAGGCTTCCCTAGACTGAAGACCCCACCAATGTGTCCTGGAGCTTAGCTTCCCCAGAGACCCACACTACTAGGGAAAGAGAGAGGCATACTGGGAGTATGGACTGACCAATCAATGCCCATTTTCAGTGGGGAAGCAATTACAGAAGCCAGTCCTTCTACCTTCTGCAACCCTCAATGACCCTGGGTCCATGCTTCCAGAGGGATGGAGAATGGGAAAGCTATCAGGGGTGGAGGTGGGAAATGGAGATTGGGTGGTTGGAATTGTGTGGAGTTGAACCCCTTCTACCCTATGGTTTTGTTAATTAATCCTTTCTTAAATAAAAAATAAATAAATAAATAAATAAATAAAAAATGAAATAGAAAAATAAAGAAAGAAAGAAAGAAAGGAAGAAAGGAAATAAAGAAAAGAAAATGGCTGAGAGCAGTGCCAGCACTGAGCGACAGCAATGACCCTTGTGGCAATGAAAATAATAATAATTATTATTATAATTAATACTTAAGAATTGATATTTAATGATGTTTCCCAATGAATTTTTTTGTATATTTAAAATATGAGGACTAGGATTTGACTCATCTCTTTTGTGATCGTCTCACAATAAGTCTCAAATTTTATACAGACCTATCATCCTAATTAAAGATTTATTATCTGAGGGTTTGGTCTTTCATCTTTCATCTCTCCATCTTCACATCTCCAGTACTTCTGCATTTCTAGATCACAATTTCTGTAATGTGGTTGTTATATAATAAATAGTTTTAAATAAAGTAATAGAAATGAATGATTAGAAATTTTTTTCAAAACCTATGATGATAATTAAAATGACAGAATTTATTTAAATGTTTTCCCTAAGTGGTAAGGTTATCCTTATTATAACTACTATCTAGTCATGATCTGATTAAGAAGGTAAAAAATGAACCACAAAGGGGGAGTTGAATATTAATGGAACAGTGTTCTAAGAGTGAAGTCGAAAAAACAATTCTGTTTCAACTGGAGAGTAGGGATACATGCTTTCACAAATAAAATTAAGAAAAATAGGGTGAAACAGATTTGATATTCTTTTTAACATAGGCTGAAGTTACTTCATTAGAAAGTTTTGGGCAAGGGAGCTGGGTGGTAGTGCAGCAGGTTAAGAGCACGTGATGCAAAGCGCAAGGACCCACTAAGATCTGGATTCGAGTCCCCGGCTCCCCACCTGCAGGGCCAAAAGTGGTGAAGCAGGTCTGCAAGTGTCTGTCTTTCTCACCCCTTTCTGTCTTACCCCCCCCCCAAAAAAAAAAAAGAGAAAAAAGAAAGAAAAAGAAAATTATGGCCAGTGGAGAGATAACCAAGAACTGAACTATCAATTGGGTAACTTGAATCATGTTTCAGAAATCAAGAATTTTCCTTTATTATTTATTAGTAGTGTCCTCTGAAGCATTTAAAACATTCCTGAGTGTTCACAGTATTAATATTTTCTGGTTTTGTGTCAGTGGAAAAGTTCTCAAATTTTCCACTCTGAAGAAAATTTATCCAATTGCTGTCAATCTCATGTATTTTTGCTCCTCATTTTCAGCTATGCACAGGCAATCTGAACTCCAAAGTCTTCCCTTTGTATGCTTTCAGGACATGCTTTCTGCACAAAGAATCTAATTTTAAGATTCTTGGTAGCATAGAATAATAATATCCATGGTGAGGGAAGTGGTTGAAAGTGATTTTGTTTTTGAAGAAACAACAGTATCTAGGTAGATATATAGCTGTGCTATTGATTAAGTTACTAAAACAATACCAAGAGTTATTAATTCTTTATTTTCCTAGCCAGTTTTACATTTTTTTGATGCATGCTTAGGTTATAGTTAGAATTGTGTATACAATATGTAACTTTCACCGTGGCTGAGTCTGGAAGAAATTTGGAAACCCTTGCCAATGTAAAATTATCACTCTTTCCTTAACAATGTAAAATTATCCCTCTTTCCTGTACTCTGCTGGAGAAATGATCTTGGCCAAAAACAACTTTACATTATGTCTCTTTAAAATCTTTTGTAACCATTCTTTAGAAATTTGTTGAATCCTCGAATTTTGAGGGAATATTATAGATTATCTGACTGATTTGTGGGACATTCATACTTTGTTCTGCATAGTCCTGACAACTAGTCTAATGGTAATAAATGTATTCTCAACCCTTAGGCCATTCTATGAAAAGTAGTGCTAATAAGTTTTCACTATTACTGTCCCTCCCCAAATGTCACGTATTTATTCTAGTTGTGTTTTCTTCTCCTTTTTCAGTCTCTCTCTTTCTTTCTCTGCTTACGAGGCGACCCCTTGCAGGTGGGTAGCTGGAGACTCCAAGGAGTATCCTTGGTGTGCGCAAGTCCTTGGGCTTGGAAATATGCGCACTTAACTTGGTGTGCTACTGCCCAACCCCCTTCCTAATGTGATTTTTACAGTTTATTATTATTATTATTATTATTATTATTATTATTATTATTATTATTATTTTTACAATTTTTACAATCTGAAAATAAATTTGAGGAAAGAAAATTGGGAAAGCTTTGTTGGATAAAACTTTTGTGTCTGTTTTATAGACAGTGAGACTGATTTCCTGAGACAATAGTGAATTTCCTCACCTTTGTATAGTAAATGACCTCCAAAATAATAGGAAAAGGAGCAGTCCTACCACTAGAAAGTCTGTAAAACAATACAAGCAAGAAAATCATACACACACTTCTCATATTTTAATAGATCTTGGGGGAGGGGCTAATCTAATAAAAGTAATGTTCAAGATTATAAAGTTGTAACTGACAATTCTCTGGGTTAAAAAGTAAACTTATTTCCATAATATTTTGGAAAAGTAAATAAGAAGAGATGAATGAGAAGCACGTGTATTGAAGTACATGAAAAAACTCAGATAACAGAAGATAACAATAGTAATGATTAACAAATAGCAGAGTTACATATTAATCAGAAACTGACCAAGGTAGGAACTTAGCATAAGTTTGAAGTCAGAGTTTTGACTACTGATATTTTTTAAGAAAAAATTTAACACAGCAAGAGGGGAGGAGAGAGAAAGACAGACAGACAGACAGATGAGCTAGGGCATCACTCTGGAACATGCAATGTCAGTGGACTGAACTCAGGACTTCATGCTTTTAAGTTCAAAGTTCTTACCTATTGCACCACCTATTGGGTCGCTTGACTACTAATATTAAGTCATTCTTAAAGTGACAAAGTTAATCAACTCAATTCTACAGTCTATTTAAAATTAGAGGTTTGGATACGATGAATGTTTCTAAGGAAGGAATATACTACCTTTCTCAAGATATGTCAGAAACTGAGTGTTTTCCTGTAAGAACGTTCTCAGCAGTATTCCATAGGGAATATGACTCTTGGCATTAAATACCCTTGCAGGGTTCACTCTGATGTATGCTACTCATATCCACTTTGGTGTTATACATCGTAATTAACTGGTGGAATAAACCAGAGAATAAGCTTTAGTTTGGGATATGCTAGCATTTAAGAAAAGTAAATAGATAACTTTTAGGAAGAACCTTAAATAGCTAGATGTTTGAAGTTGGGGAGAAGGTGAATTGTTTATTTTTGTAGATCATGAACAATGCAATTTGACTTTATATTTTCTTTCATCAAAGCACTTCTCAGCTTGGTCTGTTGCTGATTCTAAGGGTTGAACCTGGAAACTCTTGCATGCAAATTCTTTGCACTATTGTTACATTATCGCCCTGCCCCTAGGACAACTTTGTTTTTCTTTATTTTTTTATTGGGAGGTTGGTTAATGCTTGATAGTAGAAGTTGTTGAAACATGGATACAATTTCTCACCTCACAAAGATAGATGTTTGCAAAACACTCTCATCCCCAAATTAGATCTATCATCATGTACCAGGACCTGAAGGGAGGGTGTATTTTTACGTACTCTCATTATATGAGGCTCATAGCCTATATCAGGAGACATTCTGGTGATTCTAGAGAAGGTCCTAGATGTAATTAGGATGAAGCTCCTAAAGTCAGTGTTATCTGAATAAAGAGAATGACCCAAGAAACATGTTCTAGCATCATGTTAAAGCCACGAGATAATTTTTTTCCTTTTATTGATTTAATAATAATTGACAAGACTGTAGGATAGGAGGGGTACAATTCCACCCGATTACCACCAGAGTCCCATAAGGAATTGTTTTATATTTTTATCCACTCAAGATTTCAAAACTAAACTTTTCAAGCCATACAGATATCTTCAGGAGAAACTTAAGAGAATTTTCAAACACCATTGACTTTTAATTGAGCTTTTCAAGTACAACAATTTAACCAGAATTAAATGCTTTTATCTGTTCTCTTAGTGGATAGCTTCGCTTCACCGGAAGATGCTTGAAGATTCTCAGGAACTGAGATATGCCTCATAGAGTGAGACATTTTTCTCCACTTTAGGATTATTAGTAAAACCACAAAGTTTCATGATGCTTGAATTTGGACTACTTCCTGTGGCTTTGCCCTTTCCAAAGTGCATCAGATAGAAATGATAATGAAAGGCATTCTGTTGTAGTTATGGTCTACTGGAATCACTCCTGAGAAGCTGGTTGCTATTTCAACTTTGGAGGTTAAAAAGTAATTGGAAATAAGTCAAAATAAACATATGCCTTTGGTGGAAATCTCTTTCAACCAAAACAGCAACTCTCAGGAGACTCAACCTGTACTGTTTATGCCATGTTAGCCAGTAGGAACCTGCTAGGTCAGTAGTGATTAATCTAGTTCATTAAGAAGCAAACGTGTTTATGAGAGTTGAGAAAATGGAGTTTCCTTGATTTAAAGTTATTGATCTAGACGGAGTATAAATATCTATAAGAGAAGGTAAAATTTCAAATAGTCTGCACTTTTTTCCCCCCAGAGCATTGCTGGTTTATGGTGGGGTCAAACCTGTCATTTTTGCTGTCTCAGGCATGAAAGTCTGTTTGCACAACCTTTGTGCTCTCTCCCTAATCCTCAGTAGGTTTTTATAATGGGTATTTAAGAGCAATAGATAATTACTGTGCAATGAGTTTCTTTTTAGATAAATTGAGAAAACTACAATAGGGAAATATATTTACATTTATTTTAACTTATTTTTATTAAATATGCTTATTGAAGTAATAATACAGTATAACATTATATATGTTTCAAGAATAAATCTATGTAGGTTTATTACTATACACAGTTATTAACTAAAATGTGAATACTATTCTTTTTTCTTTTACCAGAGCACTGCTCAACTCTGACTTATGGTGGTGCAGGGGATTAAACCTAGGATTTTGGACCCTCAGGCATGAAAGCCTTTTTCATAATCATTCTGCTATTTACTCCTGCCCCCTGAATTCTATTCTTTACCACATATTTACCTACTTTGTCTTGATTTACCCACCCCTTTACTCAATTGTTTTCTGATAATTTCTAATTGGTGTTATAGTCTAACAGTTTATTTATTAATATACTAGATATGAGTTAAAGCAAATGGTTTGTATTGATTTCCTTCTTCCTGCATCATCTTCAGTACTTCTCTTTCTGAAATTCCATTTGATTCAGTTATTATTATTTTTTTTTTCCTCCAAGGATATTGCTGGGCTCGGTGCCTGCACCATGAATCCACTGCTCCTGGAGGCCTTTTTTCCCCCTTTTTGTTGCCCTAGTTGTTGCAGCCTCGTTGCGGTTATTATTGCCATTGTTGACGTTGCTTTGTTGTTGGATAGGACAGAGAGAAATGGAGAGAGGAGGGGAAGACAGAGAGAGAGGGGAGAGAAAGATAGACACCTGCAGACCTGTTTCACCGCCCGTGAAGCGACTCCCCTGCAGGTGGGGAGCCAGGGGCTCGAACCGTATCCGGTCCCTGCGCTTTGCGCCACGTGCACTTAACCCACTGCGCCACCGCCCGACTCCCCATTTGATTCAGTTATTACACTAGTAGATGTCTTGTGTTTAAATCTATATACCATCCATTTCTTCTGTTTTTTTTCTAACTTGCTGTCTTTTTTTTTTTTTTTGCCTTCGGGGTTGTTGAAGGGCTCGGAACCTGCACCACAAATTCACTGCTCCTGGTGGCTATTTTTTTCCCTTTTGTTGCCTTTGTTGTTTAATCGTTTTTGTGGTTATTATTGATGTTGTTGTTGTTAGATAGGACAGAGAGAAATGGAAAGAAGAGGGGGAGAGAAAGATAGAAGCCTGCAGACCTGCTTCACCACCTGTGAAGTGACCCCCCTGCAGGTGGGGAGCGGGGTTATCCAAACGGGATCCTTATGCTGGTCCTTGCGCTTCGCACCATGTGCGCTTAACCCGCTGCGCTACCATCCGACCCCCAATTTGCTGTCTTAAAGCTGTTAATAATATTCTCATAGTCCTTTGTATTTGTGTGTCTCCACTGTAATGCCCCTTCTTTTGGTTCTGGTTTTGTTTTTCCCTCTCTACTTCTTTGAGAGTCTACCTAAAAGTTTGCTGACTTTCTTAATGTTGTCACAGAATTAGATCTTGACCTTATTGATGATTTTGATATTTATTTTGCTAATTTTGGCTATAATTTTCATTTGGAAGGAAAAGTATATATAAAATGGAAAAATACCTGAAGATAAATAAAAATGAAGGCAATTTATCAGAACAGCAAAAGCATTTTTAAAATTTTTTATTTATTATTTATTGGACAGAGACAGAGAAATTGAAAGGGATGGGGAAGATAGAAAGGGAAAGAGACAAACACCTATAGCACTGCTTCACCATTCATGAAGCATCTCCCCCTCTGCAGGTGGGGGCTGGGAGGTTGAACATGGGTCCTTGTGTATAGTAACATGTGCATTCAACCAGATGTGCTACCACCCAGCCCCAGCAAAAGCATTTCTAAGAAAGGGCAAATAAAGGTACATATCATTCTATGAAGTATGTCCCAGTTGCTGAGAATCTTCGAGCATCTTCAAGTGAAGCAAAGTTTTCCACTGAGAGAGTAGATAAACATGTTTCATTCTTGTTAAATAACAATAAAAGTCCACCTCAAAAACAAAAAGAGTCACAAGTAAGAAATCAAAGCTTGCACCTGTAATAACTATGGTAAAAATAAAGCAAAACCCCATTTTTTTTTTTTGCTGTTCTGTAGGTTCTGATAAATTGTCTTCATTTTTATTTATCTTCAGATATTTTTTCCAATATATATTAGTGAAAGTGATCCAAGGGTTGGGGTGTGCATATGGTGGTGGAGAGAGTGAAGCACTATTCAGCTCTGGCTTATGGTGGAGATTGAATTTGGGATCAGAGCCTGAGGCATGAAACTCTTTTGCATAATTATTATACTATCTCCTTAAACCAATATTTTTTATTTCACACTTGATTTCCTCATGAACCCAATGGTTGTTCAGTATTATGTTGTTTATTCTTAAATTTGTAGTTTCCCCTCTTTCTTTTTTTTTTTTTTTTGATTTCTAGTTTTGTGTTATGGTCTAGAAAGGTGACTAATGTCAAGATGATTTCATAAAGGTGATCTGTGCCTTGGCATATATATTTTATGCTTGAGGGTGTTTAATAAACACTTGTAAAGAATGTGTATTCCAGTGTCTTGGAGTAGAATGCTCTGTAAATACCTTTTATGTTCTTTTCTTCTGATTTATCATTTAAGGTCTTTGTTTCACTGGTGATCTCATGCCTGGATCATAATGCCATTGACATTATTGTGTCATATTAGGCTTTAAAAGTCTAGTGCTACAATGGTAGGTTCATTTATATAAACATATATTATGCTGTATTATAATATTGACCCTGTTACCATTTTGTAACAGTTCTCTTTCTTTCTTGCTATGTTTTCTTTGGCTTAAAGTCTTTCATCTGCCTTTAGTAGGATGACTCCTGCCTTCTTAAATTTTCCTTTGACTTAGAGTACCAGTTTCTATCTTTTCACTTTATATGTTTGTTTTAGAACTGGGCAGTGGTGCATTCAGTGCAGAGCATATGTTACCTTGAGCAAGGACCCAAGTTCAAGCCCCCAGACTCTACCTGTAGGGAGGAAGCTTGAAGAGTGGTGGGGTAGTGCTGTAGGTTTTACCATTTCTCTCTATCTCCATTTTTTTCTCTGTCTTTGTATACCAAAAAAAAAAAAAAGAAAAAAAAAAAAGAAAAGAAAAAGAAAGAAAGAAAAGAAAAACTCGTGTCTGTCTTTATAACTTAGCTGAGCCAGTCTCTTATAAACAGGATTTTGTTGGTCTTTATAAAGCATATGCCTTCTTCTATGTCATTAGATTAGTAAATTCAGTCAATTTACATTAAAGCTGATAATTGATCTATGAGGATTTTTATGACCATTTTTTCTCTAGTTTTCTGGTTTTGTCTACTTATATCCTCATTAACATTTTTTTGTAGATTTCCTTTTCACTTTGTATGGAAGGATGTTCCTGTTGTCCTCCTCGCCAGGGTATTGTACTTTATGGAAACTCTAGCTCTTTTGTATAGGCTTCATCAGGTCAAGGGCACCTCATACCTCCATACTATTTCTTCTCTCTGCTCCCCAAGGCCTGGCTGGACCTGAAGTTCTATTAGCCATGCCTTATCTTTATTTATTTCTCCCTACCCACCTTTTGTCTAATGAAGTACTAAGCTTTTCCTCATCTCCTTTAGTACATTCTCTGTTGATTTCTGAGATACAGAGAGTGACTCCATTTCCTGTTCACCTAGGGCATACTCACAGTGTCTGTGTCTTTCTGGTTAATTATTAGTTGTTCTCTTGAAAGCAAATTAAGGAACCTCCTCTATCACCTGTCTGCTTTTATTTTTAGAAGTGAATGTTTCTTGCAGTGGTTTGAAGGAATTTCTTATAGATTAGATGCAAATTACACCTGAAGATATGAGATGAAAACAGTGATTTAGACGCACCTTTCAGATGCACCTGCACTCAGCCACAAGCACCTTAAGTTTCCTCAGAAAGTATCATCTATTTTGAGGGGACATAGAGAAGTACTTAAATAAAGCATACAAAGCAAGAATTCCAAGAAATTGTACATTTAATTTGATATACTGATCCACTTAAAAAATGTAACACTCCTTTCATTATCAATACTCTCACCTCCTTAATAAATACTCAGAGAGGTCTTTTATAGTCCTCCTAAGTTATTTTAATTTTACTATGAACTTACGTATTTCTCTTATGATGATATATTTGCATTTGCAACTATTTCTCCAAATCTTTTTTTATTTTTTTATTATTTATTTATAAAAAGGAAACACTGACAAAACCATAGGATAAGAGGACTACAACTCCACATAATTCCCACCACCAGAACTCTGTATCCCACCCTCTCCCCTGATAGATTTCCTATTCTTTAACCCTCTGGGAGCATGGACCTAAGGTCATTGTGGGATACAGAGGGTGGAAGGTCTGGCTTCTGCAATTGCTTTCCCGCTGAACATGAGTGTTGACAGGTCAATCCATACTCCCAGCCTGCTTCTCTTTCCCTATTGGGGCGGGGTCCTGGGGAATCTGAGCTCTAGGACACATTGGTGGCATTGCTTGTCCAAGGAAGTCTGGTTGGCATCATGCTAGCATCTGGAACCTGGTGACTGAAAAGACAGTTAACATGTAAAGTCAAACAAGTTGTTGACTAATCATGAACCTAAAAGCTAGAGTAGTGCAGATGAAGAGCTGGGGGGTGGGGGTGGGGTCTCCGTTCTGTAGATAGCTACAAAATGTGAGGTTGGATCTACAGGGATGCAGAGGTCACATAGGCTCCTAAACTGAATATGGGCCCCAGATCACATCAAATTGATGGGGTTTACATTCAACATTATTTATACACCTTTCCCATATTTGGGAGTTACTCTCTTCCTAGATCCAACTTTCTGGTCCTTTTTCCCAGCCATGACATCATCTCCCCAGACAATAACTAGGATCCACCTGCATATCAGATTTCAGGCTCAGGAAAAAAAAATGAGTATAGCCACAGTCCCTTTGGAATATTTCTTCCAATATTTTTTCATGCTTTAGAATATAGGTGCCGCTAAGATGGATGATATTCTTTATTTTGTTTACTGTTGTATTTCTTTTTTGTTGACTCATCCGACTGAAATTCTTTCAGTGTATATAGATTTATAACTCTGTATGTGTTTAAGACTCACTATACCTACCACCAAAGGTCTCGTGTTACCGTATTATCAAAAAGAAGCCTCTTCATATTCCTGTTGCCTATTGTCCCCGTTTCTCTGTGTTGGCTGCCATAGTATTTATTTATTTATATTATTTATCTTTGACAGAGACAGAAATTGAGAGATGAATAGACAGACACCCATAGCACCCCTTCAATTGCTCATGAAGCTTATCTCCTGAGCAGGAGGCACCAGGGATGGAAAACCTGGTCCTTGTGCTACATGTAACATATTTGCTCCATTAGATGCGCCACGACCCCACCTAGTTACCATAGTTTTCACTAAATCTAACAGTTTTTTCATCTTACAGTCAATTCACTCAGTTTTGTTATTTGTATTCCACATATGAGTGAAAGTCTGGTGATCATCTTTATTTTTCTTCTTCCATTTAATGTAGTCACTTCAAACTATATTATAATTGTTCCTTCTGGAACAGAATGGAGGGAAATTTCTGTTACAGTTCTCTTGCATAGGTGGTTCTCAGAAGTATTTGCTGAGTATATTAGAATTCATGATCAAATCATCAGAAGTAGGGACTGAGGAATTTGCTCTGTAGTGGTAGACCATATGCCTTGCATTCTGATTTCCTGGTCAAGTTTTCTTTTTCTTTTCTTTAATTTTTCTAAGTGACACTATTGATTTATGAATTTATAAGATAACAGCATTCCCACCACCAGAGTTCTGTGTCCCCATTCTCTCCACTGGGAATTGTAGTAGTTCAAAGATATGGGCTTAGTATTATTGCTATAACTGTCTATCTGCCCAGTTTCTCCTGTGGTCTTGCCTTCCCTTCCTTTCTAAACCACGCCTATACCTATTGCTCCTTCTCAGTGTCCTTCTTTTTCTCCTCTTCTCTCTCTGGTTCCTGATGGAATTGGAGATCAGAGACCTCTGGTCATGTGCCCCTAACATTTCTCATACTCTGGGAGGATGGATCTAGCTTCTCACCTGTAGCTAGGGACCAGGAACTTGAACCCAGGACCATGTGCATGGTAAGGTGGACCATTCAAAATGTATTTTGCTGCTATAAGTAAGTGACATCAGCTCTAAAAAAATTTAAGTGATATTTCAATTTTTGGTTGCCACAGTGTTTTTTTGAGGTAGAAAAGAAAAGCTGTTGGTGCCATCTGGTGGCCATTGTTCCCCCAGATTCTTGTCTATTATGCCTATCTCATTTGGGGGGCCTGGGAGTAGGGTAGGTCTGAAGAGCAGGGGATTGATATCTGTCTTTCTGACCTATTTTGTGGATCTCTGCTGTTACACATCACTCTGAAAACTGGAAATGCCTTCGGTATGAAACTTGCTCATACTGGTTATTCTAGGCCCCTGGAAACCTTGGATTTCCCCTTCATGTTCTTCATTCCTGAGCTACATTCTTCTCTGCTCTCTGCTTTCTCTCTCTCTCTAGTTTTTTTTTTTTTTTTTATCTTTTTGTTCATGATTGGACAGAGACAGTCATAAATTGAGAAGGGGGAGATAGAGAGGGAGAGAAACAGAGACAGCTGCAACCCTGCTTTACCACTCGTGAAGCTTTCTCCCTTCAGGTGAGGACCAGAGGCTTGAACCTGGGTCCTTGTGCATTGTAACATATGCGCTCAAAGAGTTGTGCCACCACCCAGCCCCTCTGCTTTCTCCCTTGACTATTTCCTTTTGTCTTCAAGGTCCTCAAGGTTGGAAAACTATATAAATATTGCCTACTACTTTTGAGTATCCTTCCTTCCTTTCTTCTTTCCTTCCTTCTTTCCTTCTTTCTTTCCTTCCTTCCTTCCTTCCTTCCTTCTTCCTTCTTCCTTCTTCCTTCCTTCCTCTCTTTTCCCTCTTCTCTCTCTGTCCTGATGGAACTGGAAATAAGAGCCCTTTGGCCATCTTCCCCTTACATTTACCTCTCTGGGAGTATGGACCAAAATTCTTTATGGGGCGCAGAAGGTGGAAGGTCTGACTTCTGTAATTGCTTCTCTGCTGGCCATGGGTGTTGTCAGGTTGATTTATATTCCAACCTGTTTCTATTTCCCTAGTGGGATAGGGATCTGGAGAGGTGAGACTTCAGCACACAATGGTGAGGTCATTTGCCCAGGGAGTTCAGGATGACATCTTAGTAACATCCACAACTTGGTGGCTGAAATGAAGGAAGATATAAAGCATAACGCAATGTTTAATGAACAGGAACCATAAAATAGGAATAGAGCAAATAAGAATAGGGATTTTAGAGTGAATGGAGGCTAAGAAGTCTATTTTAGGAATATTCCTAGGGGCCTATGACTGTGGTCATTTTTGCTTGAGCTTGATAGCTAACCTACAAATGGACTAAAAATAGCTCTGAGCTGACTTTTTCAGCTTTGACCTAGACCTTGAGGAAGAAAATGGTGGCTGTGTGAGCTTCCTCTTCCTGGGACTTGCTGACTTGTGGACTGGCTTTGTGCAGTGACCACCCTCTCTTTCTTATCCCAAGGACAAGTTCTACATCCGGGGCTCTAAGAGTCAGGGGTAAGGAGGGATTTCTGTGTTTGCTTGGAACAAACCTTTCTTTCTCCCTCCATTGTTCTCCAGGAGACTATATTGTCCTGATGAGTAGCCTTGAAGCACTTGAGTCCTACTTCCTAAGGGAAGCATAAGACAAAATACGAAATCTAAGGCCCACTAGCTGATCCCAATACATAGCCTGGTTTGTCCCTTTGTCTTAACTCTGAAAGACCCAATAGTTTTTTTTTTTTAATTTTTTAAATTTTTATTTTTTTTAATATTTATTTTTATTTATTTATTCCCTTTTGTTGCCTTTGTTGTTTTATTGTTGTAGTTATTATTGTTGTTGTTGTTGTTGGACAGGACAGAGAGAAATGGAGAGAGGAGGGGAAGACAGAGAGGAGGAGAGAAAGATAGACACCGGCAGACCTGCTTCACCACCTGTGAAGCGACTCCCCTGCAGGTGGGGAGCCGGGGTTCGAACCGGGTTCCTTATGCCGTTCCTTGTGCTTTGCGCCACCTGCGCTTAACCCGCTGCGCTACCGCCCGACTCCCAAGACCCAATAGTTGTCTTCAGTGGAGCCAGTTTCTGAATGTTGGTGATGTGAGTCCCTCTGCCTGGCTCACTCTGGCTCTATCATTCATGGGATTGCCTCTCAGTCCTTCTGGAACTTATTTATTCTTCTGTCTTTATTGGATTCCAAATGACAGAGATGACGGCTAAGACTTGTGGTTGGACTGTGAACATATCACGTCCTTAATAAGTATGTGTTTAACTGAATTGTTCAAGAATACAGGGGAATGGGGTTTCCAGAGGGCTAAACTCAGAAACCAGAAATACAGTTGTTATCTTGGTTCAGACTTCCATGATATTCCTTGTGATAAGTATGTAGTTTTTTGATACTATGTTTGATTCAGGGTTCAAAATTCACAAGAATTCCTTTAATTGAGGTGCCTCAATAATTAGTAGAGCATCTTGGAACAATGTGTAAGAATATCAGCTCTGACTAGAAAACATTGTGTAGGAAAAGAGGTAGAGGTAGAGATAGAGATGGAGAGTGTTGCCTTACAGAATAAATGGGTCATATAAGTGACATTGCAAATGGAGGAAAATTAGACATTTGAGGATCTACAACTATATTAGTATGCCAATAGTTGTGGAGGCTGAATGGAATAAGTCAAAGCTGATTCTTTTGCTTTCCTCATTCAGTTTTCACAGTTCCTTGATATAGGCAACTTCATCATCATTTTATAATTTGGGTAATATATATTTCCAGTGGTGTAACTCTTTAGTGGAAAGCCAGTAGCTATTGAAGACCCTACCCGAGCTGAACTTGCAGGTCTGTGTATCCAACTCATTTCTGAGAAGTTAAGGCTTCCTGAACTGTTTAAGATGAGAATTTATGGAGAGAAGTTATTTCCTACAGCTTTTCTGTAAAAAGGTGAAAGACTCATATGATCTGCAGAGTATCTCTAGCTACTTTGTATTCACTATGAAGCACTGATGTACATGTACAAAAAGACTCTGAAAACAGTCATCTAACTTACCATAGTAGAAGTTTAAAATATAGTTATAAAAATTGAGTTGTAAACTTATCAGAGTGACTCTAATTCTCAAGAAGCTAGCCATTTGATTATGAGAGATTTTGCTTTGTACTCATGGCCTTGAACTGTCCTTGAAACCATGAAGCTTCTCCCCTGCAGGTGGGTACCAGGGGTTTGAACCTTTGTCCTTGTACAATGTAATGTGTGTGTGTGCTCTACTAGCTGCTCCACCACCCAGCCCCTGACCTTACTTTATATAGGAGAGGAAACTAAACAACCAAGCTTAGACTAACAGGAGCAAGATTTACAGCTGTACTTTTTTATTTTCTGAAAAGTTGTCAGTCATATTTTCTAGACAACTTAAAAAAAAATGACTGGCATAATTGACACCTCAAACCAGGAAGTTATAAAAAAAAGTTGCACTTCATTTTATACATGAATTTGGGCATACTGCATTTTCTTCCAGTGAAAACTTAGCAAGGCAAGGGTGTGATATGCATATTAATCCTAGAATGCATGACTATAATTCTGCTAATGAGGAAAAGAAATATCAGAAAGCTTACATAATTATGAAGGTTACAGAACTTCTGAGTGGCACAGCTACTATTTAGAAATAAATCTGCCCGTTCTCCAAAGGTTGTCAGGTCCCACAGCAAACTGACCACAGCCAACTGATTCTTAGCAGCTGCTGGACAACATTTGAAATTGGTTTTGCACATCTAAAGAGACTAAAGGGCAGAACAACAACTCAAAATGAACAAGCAGATGCTCCGACTTGTTCTGTGTGACTGTAGACTCCTTACTGTCCACTAAGGTGCTCAGGTCCCATCACTCTAAGATTCTTAGTGTTAGAATTTTCAAGTCACTCCTTTGGTATACAGATTATTTCAAATAAAAATAATAAGGTTCTGGATGAACCTTTTTCTACTCCTTACTCCCAATCAAAGCAGCTTCACTACAGGAGTCCTGCTTTTGTTTGTTTGTTTGCTTTTTCCAGAAGTAAAAGGTAGGAAATGTTAGTTCTCAGTTCCCTGTCTGGTACTTTGAAGGCCTTTCTCTCTTCTCAGCTCCTCCAGGCTTTAATTTTAACTATATAAGCCCGTTTCCTACTCATATTGGGACTTACATAATCATTGCAACTAATTAGTACATTTTCCTTTACTTCTTTTTATCAACCTGTTTCTTCTTGGTTCATTTGTCTACACCTCTGAAGGCTGGTGGGAGGATGATTTCTTTGAACTTCACATCCACTTCAGGGTTTCTGGTTGTCTTGAATACTGGTTGAGTAGATTTAGCCAGGAAGAGAATGATACCCTAACACAGACTCATTTCTTTCCCTCTACATATTAAGGCTGTGGCTTTGCTGATGCTGAGTTTGCATCAAGGCTCAAGAATGCCCAGTGTTTACCAACCTTTCATTTATTTATATTCTAAGATCTTTGTATTTATTTATTTATTTGCCAGAATACTGCTTAGCTCTGGCTTCTGGTGATACTGGGGATTGAACCTAGGAGCTTTGTGCTTCAGACATGGCTTTTTTTGTTTTTGCATAGACATTATGCTGTCTCCCAACTTCCCAACCTTTCTTTTAATAGAACTGCTTTATTAATTAGTAGTTTCTTGGAGTGTTATTAAGTCTTAGCTAGAAAAGATTGTAGAGGGTGAAAAGAATGGTAAGCTCAATAGAGGGTTGATAGGTGGTTCATCCTTTGAACTCTGATCTTCAGGCCCAGCCCATTTCTTCTTCTTTTTTTTTTTAAAAAAATTTATATGTATTTATTTTCCCTTTTGTTGCTCTTGTTTTTATTGTTGTAGTTATTATTGTTGTTGCTATTGATGTCATTGTTAGGACAGAGAGAAATGGAGAGAAGAGAGGAAGACAGAGGGGGAGAGAAAGATAGACACCTGCAGACTTGCTTCACTGCCTATGAAGTGACTCAGGCCCTGCAGGTGGGGAGCTGGGGGCTCCAGCTGAGATCCTTACTTAGGTCCTTGTGCTTTGAGCCACATGCGCTTAATCCGCTGCTCTACCACCAGACTCCCCATTACTCTTTTTTTTAAAGGCTTCTGACAGCTACTCTAGTTGTTATAGGAATGCAGAATCATTGCCCTTATGCAATACCAGAACTTTTTATATGAGTGAAATGAAATGTTACAAAAAAAAAAAAAAGGACGGAAAATGGTGTGACCCAACTGCCTGCATTTAGATAGCAGAAACACAAGCCTTCTAGATGAAAAGTTTATTTTAAAAATTTGTTTTTAGAAAAACTCTATGGAAAACTTTACTTTTTTTTTCTTTTCATATTCTCCCAGTGTTGGATACTCTGTTGGTCAGAAAATTGCCCTGATAAGAATATAATCTATTGATGAGGAAATTCTTGTTTAATATTTTATTTAGTGTAATTCATCAAAATTTGAGTGTATTATATTGCTAGAAAGTGTATAGTTTAAGAAATGAAATTTCCAGTGATCAATCTTCCCCCCACCTCCCACCCACCTTCCATAGATTCCACTGGCTCTTTCTCAGTGCTAAGTTGGACAAGCTACTCTTTTTTTTTTTCTGAAATTATATGAATCTGTGCTCCAGATACCTAGAAATGTTCTTACTCTAACCTCAGTACATAGCAACCAAAGTTCCAATAAATAATGTTGAGTAACAGGTGAATTGTTTTTAGGGTGGAACTTTTGGAAATGTAGTACTCAATTTAGAGAAACATAGGAAATGCTAACTTTTTATTTAAAAAATATTTTATTAGTTTCTGGATGGATATAGACACAAAAATGGGAAATACGGAAAGAAAGAGACAACTGCAACACTGCTTTACTATATGTGAAGAATGCCACCCTGCAAGTGAGGACCAGGCACTTGAACTCAGGTCTCTGTGGACTGGAACATGAGTACTCTGTTGGGTGCAGCACAGACTTTCAAAGGAAACCTCAGAAATACTAACATTTTAAAAAGAAAAAACAAATGGAGCCTTTTCCACTGTATTTATAGAAATAGACTGCTCTAGAACTGCCTATTCAGAATTCTACTTCTATATTTTCCAAAAGGCAAGGAAAGGTGTTTTTGTATTTCACTGCCTCTTTGGACACTTCCTTTTATTATTATTATTATTTTTACTATTAAAAATGCATCAAATGGGGAGTCGGGAAGTAGCACAACAGCTTAACCGCACGTGGCACATAGCCCAATGACCAAGGAAGGATCCCAGTTTGAGCCCCGGCTCCCCACGTGCAGGGGAGTCACTTCACAAGCAGTGAAGCAGGTCTACAGGTATCTGTCTTTCTCTTCCCCTCTCTGTCTTCCCCTCTCCTCTCCATTTCTCTCTGTCCTATCCAATGACAATATCAATAATAACAATAATAACTACAACAAGGGCACCAGAAGAGAATAAATAAATAAATATTTAAAAAAACATTTAAAAATGCATCAAATGACTGTACTCTTTTTTTTTTAGTTATAGTTCTGACCACTTTTAGCTTCTTTCTTTCTTACAGTCTAGTTTGATAATATTTAGCAACTCCAGCGCTAATGGTGTTAATCACAACTGACTTGCAGTAAAAGAGACTGACAGGAAAACAAATGGACATGTAATTTGGTATGACAGTATATAGAAATGAATGTAGGTTCCATTGAAGCAATGGTTACAACTTAGTCTTATCATCTTATCCTGTTTTTTTTCTCTCTCTCTCTTTTTTTTTTAAAATTCTGTATGTGTGGGAATGCTTTTGCATATAACATTGAATTTTCTAATTATCAAGTTAAAATGTGTTTTAAATAATTCAATCTAATTGTAAGCATAAAGAAAACAAAAACAGCACATATCACAGAGAGACAGCACCAGCCATTTGGGACTGCTGCCATTTGGGACTGTTTCTCAGAACAATATGTAAATTCTGAAAACTGCTTATCAGTTATCTGCTTTACTGCATAGAGCCATTCATATTTGATGTCTACTTTACTTCACCTCTGTTTAATCTGAAGACTTTGAAGATGATGGTGATGGGTGAAAATAAAATCATGGTTCAGATGGCTAAGGATAAAGGAGCCATTTCTTCTATGAAGATTGAAATGAAAAGTCAGCCACTGATGGGTAAAATTTTATTTAAGGTCATAAACCTGCTCTTACATTTTTCAGGGCAAAATAATTTTTCCCAATTAAAAGAAAATCCTGTTTGGATGGCAACTAGGTTAACTGTCAATACACACAAC
This sequence comes from Erinaceus europaeus, assembly GCF_950295315.1. Taxonomy (NCBI): domain Eukaryota; kingdom Metazoa; phylum Chordata; class Mammalia; order Eulipotyphla; family Erinaceidae; genus Erinaceus; species Erinaceus europaeus. Next base: position 92,428,970 of record NC_080166.1, read on the forward strand.
AGCTGTGTAACTGTATAGTGGTATTCAATGGAGTATATATTCCCTAATTTTTTTTTATTTAAGAAAGGATAAATTAACGAAACCATAGGGTAGTAAGGGTACAACTCCACACAATTCCCACCTCCCAATCTCCATAAATCCCACCCCCTCCCCTGATAGCTTTCCCATCCTCTATCCCTCTGGGAGCATGGACCCAGGGTCATTTTGGGTTGCAGAAGGTAGAAGGTCTGGCTTCTGTAATTGCTTCCCCGCTGAACATGGGCATTGACTGGTCGGTCCATACTCCCAGTCTGCCTCTGTCTTTCTCTATTAGGGTGGGTCTCTAGGGATGCTGAGCTCCAGGACACATTGGTGGGGTCTTCAGTCCAGGGAAGCCTGGCCGGCATCCTGATGGCATCTGGAACCTGGTGACTGAAAAGAGTGTTAACGTATAAAGCCAAATGTTGAGCAATCTTGGACCCAAAGCTTGGAATAGTGGAGAGGAAGTGTTAGGGAGGTACTCACTGCAAACTCTAGTGTACTTCTGCTATCAAGTATATATTTTGCAGTAGTTTATGGATACGTGTGAACATATGCTCTCTCTCACCGAAACTAGTGTATATCTAGGTTTGGGACTTTGTTAGAAAGTGAACCACTTGGTATGGAATTAGAGAATACTATGAAAGGAAAGGGCTCACCCGAGTAATGAAGCTGAAGGGTTGTCATTCCACACGTGAAGTCTCTGGACACAGTATGAGCTGAAGCATGTTGAGGTGGCAATCGTTGCGTTGATTAGGTTGTGATCGGCAGATGCAATATTATTTGATATGGATTGGGAGAGGCGTATGGGAAAGTGGGCCATATCCAAAGATTCAAGGACTGGGGGAAGTAGAGGCTCTATAGTGGAGATGTGAGGTTCCTACAATCTTAGGGTTCAAAAGACAATGGATAGTTAATGTCATCATCACATTATTTGGTAATTGGGTTAACTTTGAAAAGTCCTTTTGTTATGGTTTGCTGTATAGTACCCAGTATCTTGTATATAGCTGTGCTATTGGTTGCTTCTGATCTGTTTGGTTTAGGCTTTTGAGAGAGTCTGCATATCAATTACACAGCCTATATATTAAAAAGACTCAGTCTGTGTTTTAAAAACTTCGAGACATACAATTAATTTTCCCCCCTCTCATATTAATGAACTAGTGATTTAGATGACTACATTTTACTAGGAGTGTACATAAACACCATTGCCACCACCAAAAGACTGTGACCCATCCCTCCCATCCACTCCCACCCCCCACTGGCCCAGGAAGCTGGTGCCCTACTTACAATTTGGTCAGGTCCTGCTTTTAGTTTCCCTTTCAGATCTTCTTACTCAATTTCTGTTAATGAGTGGGATCATCCCATACTCATCTTTATCTTTCTGACTTAGCTCACTTAACATAATTCCTTCTAGCTCTGTCCAAGATGGGTTAGAGAAGGTGGGTTCATTGTTCTTGATAGCTGCATAGTATTCCATTGTGTATATATACAACAGCTTTCTCAGCCACACATCTGTTGTTGGGCACCTGGGTTGCCTCCAGGTTTTAGCTATTATGAATTGTGCTGCTATGAACATAGGAGTACACACCTCTTTTTGGTTGGGTGTTATGGAGTCCTTGGGGTATAATCCCAGGAGAGGAATTACTGGATCATATGGAAGGTCCGTGTCTAGCCTTGTGAGAGTTTTCCAGGCTGCTCTCCACAGAGGCTGGACCAATTTACATTCCCACCAGCAATGTAAAAGGGTTCCTCTGTCCCCACATCCTCTCCAGCATTTGTTGCTGCTGTCCTTTTTGATGTATGCCATTCTTACAGGAGTGAGGTGGTATCTTAGTGTTGTCTTAATTTGCATTTCTCTGACAATCAGTGACCTAGAGCAGTTTTTCATATGTTTGTTAGCCTTTTGGATCTCCTCTGTAGTGAATGTTTTGTTCATATCCTCTGCCCATTTTTGGATGGGGTCATTTGCTTTTTTGGTGCTAAGTTTGTTGAGCTCTTTATATATTTTGGTGATTAGTTTCTTGTCTCATGTATGGCATGTGAAGATCTCCCATTATGTAAGGGGTCTCTTTGTTTGTTTAATAGTTTCTTGGCTGTGCAGAAGCTTTTCAATTTGATGTAATCCATTGATTTTTTTCTGCTTTAGTCTTCCTTGCAATTGGGTTTGATTCATCAATGATGTCTTTGAGGTGTAGGTGGGAAAGTGTTTTACCAATGTTTTCCTCTATGTATTTGATTGTTTCTGGCCTGACATCCAGGTCTTTGATCCATTTGGATTTGATTTTTGTTTCTGGTGAGATAAAGTGGTTCAATTTCATTCTTCTGCATGTTACAACCCAGTTTTCCCAGCACCATTTATTGAAGAGAGCCTCCTTCTTCCATTTAATACTTTGGACCCCCTTATCAAAGATTAGGTGTCCATATGTGTGGGGATTTATTTCTGGGCGTTCAGTTCTGTTCCACTGGTCTGTGTGCCTATTTTTGTTCCAGTACCATGCTGTTTTGAGGATCATGGCTTTATAATTTAGTTTAGGGTCTGGGAGTGTGATGCCTCCATTTCTGTTTCTTTTCCTCAAGATGTTTTTGGCAATTCTAGGTGTTTTCAGGTTCCAGATAAATGATTGTAGTGTTTGTTCTAGTCTCTTAAAGAAGCTTGGAGGAACTTTGATGGGTATTGCATTAAATTTGTATATGGCTCTGGGGAGAATATTCATTTTGATGATATTTATTCTTCCAATCCATGAGCATGGGATATCTTTCCATTTCTTGGTATCTGTTTCTATTTCCTTGAGTAGCAACTCAAGTTTTCAGTATGTAAGTCTTTCACTTCTTTGGTTAACTTTATTCCTAGGTATTTGATTGATTTTGCTGAAACAGTAAATGGGAGTGATTTCTGGATGTCTTCTTCTTCAGATTTAGTGTTTGCATAAAGAAATGCCACTGATTTTTGTACATTGTTTTTGTAGCCTGATATTTGCTATATTGCCTAATAACGTTCAGTAGTTTTCTGATGGATTCTTTAGGTTTTTCTATGTGTACTATCATATCATCTGCAAATAGAAAGAGTTTGACTTCTTCCCTTCCAATCTGTATTCTTTTGATTTCTTTCTCTTGCCTGATTGCTATGGCAAGAACTTCCAATACTAGGTGGGGGGAAGATATATGCCTTTATATAATATTAATAATAAAATAGAGCAGGGTAAAAAACCCTGTCCCAGATTGCCTCAAGCCTCCTGAGCAGAGGCAGCTGATTGTTAAGAAAGAAAAGAAAAGAAAAAACTCTCAGGACTAGACAAGGATATCAGGAATGGACAGTTATGCAAATATACTATCCACTGTATATTTTAGGGGTAGATAGAGGAAGAAGGGAAGTTGAGCAGTGATACACGCAAAGAGAGTCCACTGGGTTAGATTTCTTCCCCAAAATAATTCCCAAACGTGTATCAGTGAATTCAGAAAGGTAAAGGATTAAGGAAGAAAGGATGACAAGAATGAGAAAAAGAAAAAAAAAGAGAGAGAGAGAAAAAAGAAAAAGATAAGAAAAAGAACAGTAATAAAAAGCGGTGAAAGGAAAGAGTTTTTTTTAATTTATTTTTTTATTATTTAATTAGCTATGTGTGGGGGTAGGGAGAGTTTTTTATTTATTTATTTTTTATTATTTAATTAGCTATGCGGGGGAGTGAGAGAGGGGAGCTGCCTGAGCAGAGACAGCTGGTTGGTTACTTAGAAAGAAAAAAGGCCAATGGTTTCAGAAGGGAATAGACTTAGAATGAATGATACCCCCTGGTGGGACAGGAATCTTGGTAAGGAAAGAAGCTCAGCAGGGGAGCCTGCTAGGAGCTGGTCCCCAGGGATTGGTTATGGGGGGGGGAAGGAGGAGGGGTGTGCTTTGGGAATAATAATTTAAAAGAAAAATTTTTTCCCTTTCTTTTTGCTCTATTTTTTAACCCAAGTTAAGTTATAGTCACCTCCTTGGTGTTACCACTAGGACCCCTTATTGACTGGCCTACTAAAGGCAGAAAATCCTACCGTTTCCTGTCAATGCACTCGGAGCTCAAGCCACTAGCAGCTTCTCAGTCAGCCATCTTCCGGGAACCCCCCATTTCCCTAACTTCTTTATCCAGTCACCTGTCAATAGGCATTTTGGCTGCTTCCTTTCTTTGACTGTTGTGAATAATGCAGCTATGAACATAGGGATGTATATGTCCTTTCAAATTAATAATGGGAATCTTTAGAGTGCTAGATCATATATTGCTGGATCATAGTGTAATTGCCTTTTTATATGTTTAAGGACTTTCCATATAATCTTCCAAAGGGATTGCATCAGTTTGTGTTCTCAACAGCATTGCAGCAAAGTCCTTTTTCCTCCACACCTTGCCAACATCTATAATGTTATGCTTTCTTGTATGTTTTATATATCCTTCTCATAGGTGTAAGGTGAAGTCTCAGTATAGTTTTGTTTTCATTCCTCTAATGACAAGTGAAGTGCAGCATTTCCTCATGTCTGTGGGTCATGTGCATCTCTTCTTTAGGAAACTGTCTATTCAGTTCTTTCATCCAGTTTATTATATACTTTGTGGCAAAAATGGATTGAACTGGAGGTGATTATGCTTAGCAAAATAAGTAAAGAGATGAAACACAATTACCAGATGGTCTCACTAATATGTGGAATCTAGAGAACACATGAATTTGAAAAAAAAAAAAAAAGCAAATAAACTGTTTCTAAGATATTGTGAAAACTATGGTGGTTAACTTTGGGAGGGTGAGGACACAGATCTTTGATGATGTTGAACTATTACCTTGTAGTCTTACTATCTTGTAACCCACTATTAATTACAAATAAAATATTGCAAAAAGAACAAATATTACTACATATAATCTGAAAGCTAAAAGAGGTGGGTGGTTAGGGGGGGTTGTTTCTCATTGTTGTATAATAGACTTTCTGTGCTGGGAAATTGTGTAGACACAGTCACATCTGCCATGTTGTCCCCTCAGGCTACTGCTAGTTCCCTCGATAGTTGGGGCATTCTCGGAGTGCCTGTTCCTCCATGTTGTGCCCTCAGGGCATTGTTTATTTCCCCACGATATTTGGAATATTTGGAGTGCTTTGGTTACTCCTCCCCCCTCCTATTCTCATGAGAGTTATTATCCTATCCTGGAGTGCTATGGTTACTCCTCCCCCTTACCATTCTCATGAGAGCTACTCCTATAAAAGCCCTTCTTCTTCTGCACCTCTCTCTCTTGCCGGTGCTTCACCTCTCTCTTGCCGGTGCTTCACTTCGGTGTTTAGACGCAGGAAAGGTTACTGCGTGAGGCAGCCATTTTCGCTACCTCCACGTGGCGCAAACTGCTTCTCTCGCACCCAACTCTGAGGTGCCAGTGCAAATAAAGATTGGTGTTCCCTCTTTGCTCTGGACCTCCTCTCTCTGAAGTGCCGTAATTATCACAGACTAAAAAAAAAAAAAAACACTTCAAATGTGTCTTGAAGTATATGGTCTTCATCAGGGGAGGGCCATGTAAGGCCTGAGTTATTATTTTGTCTGACCCTGCCAAGGCAACCAGAAGGTTTGTTTGTTTGTTTGTTTTTATAACTACATTAAGTGCTGATTTTTGAATTGGTAATATTGTATGGCCTGCAAATGATGCTATAAATATCCAAATGGCCTTTGGCAGAAAATACTTCCACATCCCTAGAAGTAGAGTGGTTACAGACCCATTGATTGCTATGAGTTTTTATTAATGCCCTTACTTTTTATTTTTAAAAATTAATTATTTATTATTGGGTAGAGACATAGATAAATTGAGAGGGGTGGGGAAGATAGAGAGAGATAGACAGAGAGACACCTGCATCTTTACTTCATTCCACTTGAAGCTTAAACCCTTCAAGATCAGGGTTTAAACCCTGGAGATCAGGGACTTGAACCTGAGTCCTTGCACACTGAAGTGTGTGTGCTTTACCAGGTGCATCATCACCTAGCCCCAGTTAATGCACTTTATTTTTTTATTAGTGATTTAATGATGATTAACAAGATTGTAGGGTAAGAAAGGTGCAATTCTGTATAATTCCCACCACCAGAGTTCTGTATCCTATCTCCTCCATTGGAAGGTTCCCTATTGTTTATCTTATTCTTGATCTATATGGGGTGCTGAAGGTAGAAGGTCTAGCTTTTGTAATTTCTCCACTGAGCATGGTCTGTAGCTGGTCGATCCACATGTTTATTCCTTGATCAAGGAACTTTAATTTGACAGTTGGACGGACACACACACACACACACACACACACACACACACACACTGAGAACTCTTAACAAAGTAGTATTTGATAGCTCATGTGTTTTGGAAATGATGTAACATTGAGTTCTGTTGAATTCCATGAGAACGTATTATGAATGTTTTCATTATCCCAAATTCAAATGTTCAAGCTTTAATCCAAAACTCAAACCTTGCAAAGGCTCAACCTATAAATACCATCAATGTTGTGGTGATGATATCTGCAAAAGCACCTTTAGAAGGTAATTAGGTTTAGATAATACCAGTTAGGGAGAAGTTTGGTGATCACATTAGTAACCTTAGAAGAAAAGGAAGAGACCCCCTTCTATATCCACAGGCAGGAAAAAGTTACTTGAAACCAGGAAAAAAACTCTCATTGGGAAAGTCTTGGATTTTCTAGTAGCCAGAATTGTCATCAATAAATTCTTACTGCTTTTCTTTTTATTATTATGACAATCTGAGCTAATGCAGCAAGCTATAGAAGTGAAATGTGTATATTCTCACACATGGATTTTCAAAGAATTGTGACTTACCCAGTGGTAACGGTGCGAATTTGAGCTCCTCATTCCAGTCTGTTTCTTGTCTGCACTATACTGTCATGAGTATGCATGAGAAGCAGTTGACTCCACAAAAAATGATGACTAGTTAAACTGTCATTACTTTAATTTCTATTTGAATTAGTCCTCACAAATCTGGGTTGCTACTATCCCAGCATCCCTTGTTCATCTAATACACTAGATGTGTTCATTTATCATAACCTACTACAGATAATAATTCTTCCCATAAATTTTTAGATTATCTATAAACCTGCCTAATAATTAAGACATTTTATGTCTGACACGAAAATGTACATGTTTTTATTTTAGGTCATTTACAAAATATACATTCTCAGTATTTTATGTATAATGGGCTTGTGACTTCATGAAAAGATAAAAAAATCTTTCCAGCAGATATCTATGACTGGAAATATTTCATAAAATAGCTTTTTGTGTGACATTGATGGTTCTTATTAATAGTAATAAAATATTAAGATTTTTATGATCTGATCAAAGTAAAATGCTGTACCTGAAAATAAGGTACAAATAAGGTACAAAATTCTCTACATCAATATAGATACAATTCATATTAATTTCTCTATTAAATAGCATGACTACTATGCACACAAATTAATGAAAAAATTTGTGCTTCACAGATGATTTTTATTAGTATTTTAATGCTGATTTACAAAATTATAACAAGGGTATAATTTCATACCATCCCTACCACCAGAGTTCTGTGTCCCGTTCTCTCCATTAGAAACTGCATTAGTTTTCCCAAGATCATAGATATGGGTTAACTATTATTTCTATAACTATCTACCTATATTTATATATATTTGCCCATTTTTCTATGTCCCCACCTTCTCTTCCTTTCTAAGTAACACCTACTATTTCTGAGTGTCCTTCCCCACCCCCACCCCATCCCCACCCCCACCTCTCTTCTCTAAATTGGAGTTCAGAGCCCTCTGGTCATTTTCCCCTATCTATCATTTACCCCGTTGGGAGAATTAATGAAAAAAATTTTTTCACCTATGTGTCATTAAGTCACAGAGTATTATATTTTATTTTTACTTCATTTATTTTATTTTATGTAGATCACTGCTCAGCTCTGGTTTATGGCGATGCACAAGGTTAAACTTGGGGCTTAGAAGCTGAAGGTATGAAAGTCTTTTTTGCATAGCCATTGTAATCTTCCCTGCTCCAGAGTATATCTCCTATTATATTTTCACTGGCAATTGACACCTAGTAAATGCTCAAAACATATAAGAAAAATGCATTTTTAAAAATTAAATTGGTATTGAAAGTTGTTGATTTAATGAGTGAACTATAGGGGAGTCTGGAGTATTAAATGATGACCATATTTACACCCAACACAGTAAAATGTCTGCTATTTCCTGTGTACCCTAAGAAGGAAAGCTGATAGTTTCCTGTGATGTACTTTGTGTTTGACTTCTTTTATCCCCAGGAATTAGAAACTAAAATTAGAAAAAAAAAATAAATAAAAATAATTTGAAAGGATCATCTATTTTTTTTTCTTTTTTTTCCCATTTTTAAAAAAATTTTTTATTTAAGAAAGGATTAATGAACAAAAACATAAGGTAGGAGGGGTACAACTCCACACAATTCCCACCACCCAATCCCCATAACCCACCCCCTCCCATGATAGCTTTCCCATTCTCTAGCCCTCTGGGAGCATGGACCCAGGGTCGTTGAGGGTTACAGAAGGTAGAAGGTCTGGCTTCTGTAATTGCTTCCCTGCTGAACATGGGCGTTGACTGGTCGGTCCATACTCCCAGTCTGCCGCTCTCTTTCCCTAGTAGGGTGTGTCTCTGGGGAAGCTGAGCTCCAGGATATATTGGTGGGGTCTTCAATCCAGGGAAGCCTGGCCAGCATCCTGGTGGCATCTGGAACCTGGTGATTGAAAAGAGAGTTAACATACGAAGCCAAACAATTTGTTGAGCAATCATGGATCATCTATTTTTTTCTGCATTTATCTACTTAACCCATTGTTTAGGTGCTTGCCAACAAGAGCTTGAAGATATTTTCTTGTAGGCAGGTATTCAAAAAAGTGGAGTTTAATGTAGTATAACCGTTCTGCTCTAAAGGAAGTTGTTTTTTAATCTAGGTAGTAAAGAGTTGCCCTGAGGACTGCAATAAGTTACTTGGAGTTCCAGTGGAAAAGAGTTGCCATGAACTTCTACCTTATGATACTTTGTTTCATCATATTTGTATGTCATTTAGACCTCATAATAATCTGAAAGGAAGCTGTTCTCTCTTTTTTTATATAATTTTTCCTTTTTTAATGTTTATTTGTTTCCTTTTGCTGCCCTTGTTGTTTTACTGTTGTAGTCCTTGGATAGGACAGAGAGAAATGGAGAGAAGAGGGGAAGACAGAGAGGTGAGAAAGACAGACACCTGCAGACCTGCTTCTGTAAAGCAGGCCCCTGCAGGTGGGGAGCCAGGGGCTCAAACTAGGATCCTTATTCCGGTCCTTATGCTTTGCGCCACCTGCGCTTATCCCTCTGCGCTACTGCCCGACTCCCAGAAGCTGTTCTCTTTTTAAGTGTACACACAGGAAAAAGAAGCTCAGAGGTAAAATGACATATTTACTGTTATTTGTTCTACTAGCCAAGATGTATTCCTGAATGGGAAGAAGTCATTGATAAATATAATGATAAACTTTGCAAATCTTAGAATATAGGATGTTGTGGAGGACAAATAAAGAGATAATAATTCATTCCACTACAGTGAATAGAACAATATTGGATTGTATATACAAACACCACGGAGCTATGGAGTTACATGTAACTATATCTTAGACTCTGGCAGAACTGTTGCTTCTGGTCCCCCTGGTCTATGTTAGATAATGTTTCAAAAAATATTATTATTATTAATAGTAATTGAAAATCAAGAGTGGAGTGTTTACAACAATTACATTTTGATAATATAGACTTCTAGGAAAGTTCCAGAATTAAATGAATGACGAGGCAAGGAGGGAGAAGCAAACAAGAACTTTCTTAGCAGCAAAACTAGTAGAGAATTGACATCACATTCTAGAATTTTCTATCTCAGTCACCTTCATGAGAAAACCCAATCAATCTCCCAACACTCACAAAGCACACACTCTGCCTGAGGCTCCAAAGTCCCAGGTTCAATCCCCCACACCACCATAAGCCAGAGCTGAGCAGTGCTCTGGTATTTCTCTCTGCATCTCTCTCAAAAATGAAATAAATAAAATATTAAAGAAAATAATTTGAAAAGAAAAAAATAAATAAGCACACACTCAAAGATTTTATGACTAAGAATGGGCAAGAACCCATTTAATAGTTCCTTAAAAGTAAATAACTGATTCTATGACTATTATTATTATTATCATTATCATAATGATTATTATATTACAGCAATTTCTGGGGCTTTCCAGGATCTGTTAACTGGAGATACAGTATTCACTATAGTGAAATTCTATACAATTAGAAAATGGGATATATGGTGTTCTTTTGTAATAAGATTTGAAAATAGAATTTTAACTAGAGACTAATATTAGAATATTCTGGCATAATATCTGACCTTTGTTGCTTGGTGAAGCAGGGCTTGCATATTTCCATTTCAATTATCCTGAAGTCATTTCCTGTGTGTCAACTTTATAATTGCCCGACTGTTTAACTGTCCTCTCTATACACTTTCTCAAATATGTTCTTTCACCACCAACTTCAGAATGCAGAATTAAAATCAGTTTAGGGGTAATTTAAATTCCAGTGGTCAATGTCTGGCTTTGTAGATACCAGCTTTTATTCAAGTTTCATCTCTTCCTATTTTTTTGGAAGTGCTAAAAGATTCTTGATATATAACTGTTCCAATACACACTTTTTTCTTGTACCTAACTTCTTATATGTGGTTACTACAATTATTGTTATATCTTCCCATTATTTTTCCTTTACATTATGCTGAAGGTTTTCTGTTATGTGTTAAGAGTATGAATTTTTAGCAAAACTGATCATTTCAATTCATACATTTATTATTCTACTTCTAATTTTGTGGGTTGTTTTTATATAGTATAAAAGTTGTCAGATATCTTTTCTCATCAAATTATACTTGTTTGCCAGAAAAGTCACGATGCATTCTTACATAGAAAGATACAGAAAAATACACCATAACTTTTCCAACAACCCTATTATTTCTTATTTCCTTATCAGTTAACATTCAAAACTTTGCTTTTCATAGGGCCTGGATTAAAGTTCTGAATTTTTAGAATACAATATTCCATTTTAAATAACTTTATTGAAGTGTACATTACAAGCATTAAAACAGATATCTTAAGAAGAAAGTCAGTGAATCTTGCTAACTATATGAAGCCATGCAACTATACTCACAGTCAAGATTTTGAATGTATTCATTGCCATAAATAGTAGTTCTGTATTCCTTTGTAGTCAATTTTCTCAATCCAGAATGCCTATTCTGGTCCACATTTTTTTGTTATGGTTATATTATTTTCCTACAGTGCCATGTAATTAAAATGATACATTACTGATTTCTTTCTAGTGTGATTGTCAATGTTTATGTTCTTATAGTAGCTCCATTCTCTATACAAATCCTTAACAATACAGAAAAATAATATGAAGACCAAAAGGAATTTGGTAAAAGTGGTTGTTATTTTTACTTATATCAGCCCACTCATGCAAGGATCTATATATTCAAATGTGCAACAAAATTGACTTTCATGTGTATTTTATTTATTATTTTAACGGGTTTCTAATTTTTTATATTTATTTATTTTCCCTTTTGTTGCCCTTGTTTTTTTATTGTTGTTGTAGTTATTATTATTGTTATTGATGTCGTCCTTGCTAGATAGGACAGAGAGAAATGGAGAGAGGAGGGGAAGACAGATGGGGGAGAGAAAGACAGACACCTGCAGAACTGCTTCACCGCCTGTGAAGCGACTCCCTTGCAGGTGGGGAAGCCCGGAGGCTCAAATCAGGATCCTTACACAGGTCCTTGGGCTTGGCGCCATGTGTGCTTAACCTGCTGCGCCACCGCCCAACCCCCTTAAAATTTCTTTACTGGTGGGTTAATGTTTTATAGTTGACAGTAAATACAATAGTTTGTAGATGCATTGCATTTTTTAGTTTTCCACAAAACAATACAACCCCCAGTGGGTCCTCTGCCATCCTGTTCCAGGACCTGAACTCTCCCCCAAACACCCCAGAGTCTTTTTACTTTGGTGCAATACATCAACTCCAGTCTAAGTTCTGCTTAGTGTTTACCATCTTATCTTGCTTTTCAACTTCTGTCTGTGAGTGAGATCATCCCATATTCATCCTTCTGTTTCTGACTTCTTTCACATAAAACGATTTCTTCAAGCTCCATGCAAGACAGGCTGAAAGCAGTGAAATCACCTTTTTTTTTTTTTTTAATAGCTGAGTATTCCATCATGTATATAGACCACAACTTGCTCAGCCACTCATCTGTTGTTGGATACCTGGGTTGCTTCCAGGTTTGGGCTATTACAAACTGTGCTGCTAAGAACAAAGGTATACACAAATCTTTTTGGATGGATGTGTTTAGTTCTTTAGGATATATCCCTAGGAGAGGAATTACAGGGTCATAGGGTAGGCCTATTTCTAGCCTTCTGAGCATTCTCCAAACTGCTCTCCACAGAGGTTGGACCAATCTACATTCCCACCAGCAGTGCTGGAGGGTTTCGTTGTCTCCACAACCTCTCCAGCATTTGTTGCTGCTGTCTTTTCTGGTGTATGACATTCTCACAGGAGTGAAGTGGTATCTCATTGTTGTCTTTATTTGCATTTTTCTGACAATCAAAGACTTGGAGCATTTTTTCACATGTTTCTCAACCTTTTGGATCTCTTCTGTGTTGAATACTCTGTTCATGTCTTCCCCCACTTTTGGATAGAGTCATTTGTTTTCTTGTTGTTGAGTTTGGCAAGGTATTTTATATTTTGGTTATTAGCCTCTTGTTTGATGTATGGTATGTAAAGAAAAATCTTCTTCCATTCTGAGGGGTCTCTTTGGCTATTGGTTTCTTTTGCTGTGCAGAAGCTATTTTATTAAAAAATATTTATTTATTTATTCCCTTTTGTTGCCCTTGTTGTTTTATTGTTGTTATTATTAATTTTCTTGTTGTTGGATAGTACAGAGAGAAATGGAGAGAGAAGGGGAAGACAGAGAGGGGGAGAGAAAGATACACAGCTGCAAACCTGCTAGGGAGCTGGGGCTCAAACGGTATCCTTATGTGGTCCTTATGCTTTGGGCCACATGCATGTAACCCACTGCCCTACCGCCTGACTTCTGTGCAGAAGCTTTTTAATTTGATGTAGTCCCATTGGTTTATTCTTGTCTTAGTCTTCTTTGTAATTGGATTTGTTCCATTGAAGATGTCTATAAAATTTATATAGAAAAGAGTTCTGCCAATATTTTCCTCTAAGTATTTTGTAGTTTCTGGTCTAACATCCAAGTCCTTGATCCACTTGGAATTTACTTTTGTGTCTGGTGAAATATAGTGGTTCAGTTTCATTCTTCTGCACATTTCAACCCATTCTTTATAACACCATTTGCTGAAGAGACTCCCCTTCCCCTATTTAATAGTCTGGGCACCTTTGTTACAGATCAGATGTCTATACGTGTGGGAGCTTACTTCTGGGCTTTCAATTCTAACAGTTCTCAACTAATTTCACAAAAGTTAGTATTGTAAAACATTATTGCCATTTGCATAAGTTAAAAGAGTAATGAAAATATCTTATAAAATTTTTGGCAGAGACTTAATTATAGGTTGGCATGATAGCTCACTTGGATTATACGTTTGCTTTGTCACATGCATGACCCAGGTTTGAACCTTGTCGCCAGAGCACTAAAAAAAGCTGAAAGGAGAACCCCACCCTGCTAGGGAAAGAGAGAGGCAGGCTGGGAGTATGGATTGACCTGTCAATGCCCATGTTCAATGGGGAAGCAGTTACAGAAGCCAGATCTTCCACCTTCTGTATCCCACAATCACCTTGGGTCCATACTCCCAGAAGGTTCAAGAATAGGAAAGCTATCAAGGGAGGTGATGGGATACGGAGTTCTGGTGGTGGGAATTGCGTAGAGTTGTAGCCCTCTTATCCTATGGTTTTGTCAGTGTTTCCTTTTTATAAATAAATCAAAAATAATAATAAGTAAATAAGTATATAAATAAATAAAAAAGAAGCTGAAAGGAAGCTTTATATCTTTATTTCTTTATGTCTGGAAAAGCTTACCTAGAATGGTAAAACCTCAGTGGGAACAACAAAAAGAATTTAAATTATTTAAAGTAAAAACCTTGTTAGCATAACAAGATAGTATAAAGAAATTGTATTGGGTATTTAAAAGAAATAGGAGAAATTTTTTTTTGAGATACTTGTATAAATTTTACTAAGTTGATGACATGTGAATAGATGGGCCTCAGAGTGTGGATAGAGATTAAATGAATAAAGGTGGAGTAAATTGACATGCCAAGCAGGAAATTAAAAAAAATAAAAAATTTCTTGAGAAGTTAGGGAGGCTTAAAAAAATGAACAAACTGTGTAGACATGCTTGCCTCAGTAAATATTTGTTGAGTGAATGAAATTTTAATGTCCTATTTAGAAAGCAAGTACTAACAAAGCAAAATTGAAGTAGCTTTGAGGTTAATAAACTATGTTGGGTGGAGCATTTTGAGATGTGACTGCAAGAAATTTCACTTCACTGCCTCAGCATGTAGTTTTTTTGCCACAACTGAATGGTGAGAAACTCAGGAGCAGAAACTTTGTTTTATTTCTGTTTCTATAACCAGTTCTGGGATCTAATAAGTATTCAAGATAGTCTAGTTGAAGGGATGGGTATATTAAAATGAATACTATATAGCTAATTTTCTCTTTTATGTTATCCTTTCAGTTTCAGTAGGATTTATCACAGTTTTTATGTATGTGACACTAGCACCTCAAATATGCATAATTTCACCATTCTGAGGCCAACTTTTCTTATGTCAGGTAGATAGAAAGAAAGAGAAAGAGACCACAGTATTAGAGCTTCTTTCACGTGTGGCAGCAGACTTTGAACAGGGGTGAGGTATACACCTTGCTGGTGACTGATGATCATGACAATGATGATTCTGACCCAGCATTTATTTTTATGATTTATAGATGGGAACTGAATTGTGAGTACATATTTTATCACTTCATTTTGTATTTTACATGTCCCTTCAGGCTGCAAAAGCTTGCCTGTATCTCTCTATAAGCAGAACTATACTTTCTGCATATTCTCTACCTTCTAGACATCCTAAAGGTAGGATGTGAATTCCATATATTTTATATCACCAAATACTATGAATTGCCCTCACAATGGACACATATTTATTACACATCTAATCTTTTTATTTGAGCACCAACTAATTTCTATAAATTATGTTGACTTAATGCTATTAAATAAATGTCTACATGTTTACAACAAATATTTCCCCTCAGCAATCGTTTTTGCTTTGGGGAAAACAGCAAACTGACCTAGTATGGATTATAATGTAACTTGGAGACAGGAAAATAAAAAGGAATAAGTCAGGAATGTATCTTCCTGCAAATTATAGAATGTCAATCTCACAAAACCATTTGAAGCCTAGCTTTGTTTATGAAAGTTTCTCCAAAAATCTAGCAAGCCTGAAAGCAGTTTGAAAAACAAATGATACCCTGGAGAAAATAAATGTTTTCTCAGCATGAAAGAAGTTTTAAAGAGTTTTGTATTTTTCTCTACAGTTATAAACATATCTTTTAAGTAATTACATAGTTACCAGGTTTGTATATTAAAGCCTACCTCTTAGCTTTAAATGTTTTTGGTTATCAAATCAAGTACAGACTAGGAAGTCTGAATGGAAAGGTAAGTATGAATTATAACAGTAAGAAAAGTGTATCTACTGGAGTTATTTCCTTTTATTGAAGCAAGTAATAAGCTTTAATAATTTCAATAGCATGCATTACTCTTTATCTAGGCTATAGTTTTTCTTTGTCTCACTTTATATCACCTGGGAGACTTAAGAGAACACACTAATTTAGGTAATTTCTTGTTTTTACCTTCTCTAGAAAGTTGAATCTTTTTGATGACCTTAGTATAATACATCTGAGTGGGTCATACTTCTAGAGAAAAGGCCTTTCTTGTTAAAATTTTACCAGGGTTGAAAAAAAAATGAAACAGAGCTATTTTGGTGAAAAGGCTTTTGCTCTAGTTTTACATCAGAATAATTCACCCGGATTTCCAAATAATTTGACTTGAGGGGAGAAGAGAATCCTTCCCTAACAATACAGGAAAGTATTTGTGTCAGTGGACTCAGTGCTTTTTGGGTCCTTTACTTGCTAAGATAAGAAAGTAATGTGAATGGCACATTACTTTTAGAGAAGACAGATTGAAAGATTGGTGCATTTTAACTTCTCTTAAAAACTGCTCTTTAAGAGTACAACAAAGTGGGCACAGGGAGTTAGAAATGCATACACTCACGCATACACCCAGAAACACAGTAACTTCCAGAGAAATAGAGTGTTTTGTTGACTAGGTTGACACCTATTAGAATTTCCAAAGAATTCTAGAAGAGTGAGTATGGGCAGGTCTATTAACATGGAGTCGTCCTTTGACTTGGGAGACCCCAAAACCCAGTCTGAATTCCTAATGGGTGGAAACCTGTCAATGACATTGGGGGTAATTGCTTGGGTGTTTTTCATCATTCTCAAGTAAATGGAGTATTTTCTTTCTACAATACTGAATGAATATGTCAAATACTCCTGAGAAACCAACTTGGTCTTCTATTAAGGAGAACATTGTCAGTTTCCAATGTATTCTGAATTATAATAAAAATGAGTACATGCACAAATAAAAAATAAATACAAATGTTTCCTTTAAAATGATAAAATTGAATTTTTTAGGGCTAATAACTATGCAGTATTCCCTTGTGTCTCAACCCAGATGCTGGTCTTAAAAGCATGCAGTTCTGCTCACCTTTCTAATCTGGGCACCAGATTCAAAGCTATTCTTAGGATGGATAAGTGTCTAGAAGAAATGACCATTTGGGGACAATTCATTTCAGCATAGCAATAATGACTCTCTCACTTAAAAAAAAAGGGGGGGACGGGTGGTGGTGCACCTGGTTGAGTGCACATGTTACAATGTGCAGGGACCCAGATTCAAATTCCCAGTCCCCACCTGCAGGGGGAAAACACTGTGAGTGGTGAAGCAGTCCTGCATATGTCTCTCTGTTTCTGTCCCTCTTTATCTTCCTCTTCCTCTCAATTTCTGACTGTCTCTATCCAATAAACAAATAAAGACAATAATAATAAAAAATTTTAAGTGGTGGTACTCTGACATGTAGAAATCTTCATGTACAGGCTTCAATTGCCCCCTTCCTTCCTATTTTTTAATTTTTTTTTTCCCTCCAGGGTTATTGCTGGGCTCGGTGCCTGATCCATGAATCCACCGCTCCTGGAGGCCATTTTTTCCCCCTTTTGTTGCCCTTGTTGTTGTAGCCTCGTTGTGGTTATTATTGTTGCCATTGTTGACGCTATTCGTTGTTAGATAGGACAGAGAGAAATGGAGAGAGGAGGGGAAGACAGAGAGGGGGAGAGAAAGATAGACACCTGCAGACCTGCTTCACCGCCTGTGAAGCGACTCCCCTGCAGGTGGGGAGCCGGGGGCTCCAACCGGGATCCTTATGCCGGTCCTTGTGCTTTGCGCCACATGTGCTTAACCCACTGCGCCACATGCGCTTAACCCACTGCGCCACCGCCCGACCCCCATATTTTTTAATTTTTAAAGAAGTGGTGGATGCATATTCCATTTGTTTTTCCTACTGGGGCCTCTTTCTTCTTTCTAATATTTCTCTCAGAAGTGGAAACAATTTCTTATTCAATGTTTTTTCATTGTTTTGATAGTTTCTGTTTGTTCTACTCTCAAAGCTCATTTTTAAAAGGCAGTGAGAACAAAGGTGAGTTTCTCTTTGATTGCTTCAGTGTTGACAAAATAGTGATGCCGGCAACTTGAAAAAGTTTCATCTGATAACATTTGAAAACTTTGAGGATATCAGAGGAGTCCTCCAGATGTACTTGGGAAAATTTTGGAAAGAGTTTGTATTGTTCTGCGAATGGACTGCCTAGAATATAACTTCAGAATAGGGGAAGTTCAATGCTTATTTGTGGAATGAATGAATAAATAGTGAGAGGAGTTAGTTTTACTGAACATACACCATCACATTCATCTTTGATGGTGGAATCTAAGATTGTAAATACTGTTATCATCTTGAAGATTTGTACACTGATTATGATAATATAATCTTAGCAATAGTTTAAAGAGAGAACTTCTTAATACATAGTCAGCTGGGAATCTGATTATGTGTAGAATAAGAAATGTATTTTAAATAATAAATTGAAATCATGGAGTCTGGTAGAGTTCACATTTTGTTCATACTCAAGGAACCTAGATTGAGCCCCAGACCATCATATGGGAGCTCGTGCAAGTAGGAAGTTTTACAAACAGTGGAGCAGTGCTGTGGTATCTCCTCTTTACTGTTCCTGTATCTTATCCTATATCTAGAAGAAAAAGAAAAGGCTGCTGGATACAGTGGAGCCAAGAAGCATGAAATCCAATGTTAACCCTGGTGGCAAAATAAATAAATAAAGAACATGTAAAGAACTCTGATTTTTGTAAAGTGAAAGAGATTAATTAAATCAAGTAAATCAACATGCCACTTCCCAGATATTATTATTTTGTGATGAGAACACTTGAGGTCTAACCTCTTCTCCAATTTCCAGCATTCAACACAGAGTTATTAGTGATATTCACCCTGGTATATACTAGACATTTGGATTTTTCATCCTATAAAATTGCAGCTTCTTAAAAATTATTTTTTATATTTATTTAACCTTTTGTTGCCCTTGTTGTTTTGTATTGTTGATTAATGTCATCATTGTTAGATAGGACAGAAAGAAATGGAGAGAGGAGGGGAAGACAGAGATGGGGAAAGAAGAGAGACACCTGAAGACCTGCTTCACCACCTGTGAAGCAACTGCCTGCAGGTGGGGAGCTGGGGGCTCGAACCAGATTCCTTATGCGGTCCTTGAGCTTTGCACCACGTGCACTTAACCTGCTGCACTACCACCTGACTCCCCAGAACTGCAGCTTTATGCCTTTCGACTATTTCTCAGACTTCCGTATACCAGGTAAAACTACCAGCATTACATTTTCTGTTTCTGTGTATTCAACTCTTTTATTGGTAAATTCCACATATGAGTGAGATCATGTAGTTTCTTTAAATTAATCTTTGATGGAGCTGGGCCTCTGTGCATGTATGATGTACTGTGACCAAGCCTTTTATTCAGATAGGTAGAGTGAGACCATAGCACTGGAGTCTTCCTAGTGAGAATCCTACCTGGTGAGCTATCTCTCTGACCTAGGTCTTTCTTTTTGTGTATTACTTATTTCACATAGATAAACATAATCATTTTATAATGTGTTTGTATACATCTGTTTTCAAACCACCCTCTTTTACAATCAAGTATTTTATTTTTATTTAAAAATACTGCATATCCTATGATTCCACTTATATAAACATTAGAAAAAGAAAATTAAAAATGACAAGGCTCATCATTAGCTCCTAAGACCAAGTGGAGGAAGGAATTAGCTGTAAAGGGATATGAATAAACTTTCTGAGGTGGTGGAAATAGTTGTATTGTAGTGGTGATGGTGGTGACATGAGTATACATCTACTTTTAAAGCTTTACACATTAGTAAATATTATTTTATATTAATTTGTGGAGGATGGGGCCCACTATCCCGGGAAATTTTAGGCCATTGTTTTCATGAGGTCCAAGCAGATTGATCCCCAGCTCTCCCTTCAAGTCGAGACAAGGTTCCCCTGACCTCTTGAACTAATGATGGATGGCTTCTTCGGAATGGGGGCTATCTTTCTGCACATGCCTCTCCCCTTAAAACAAAGGCTATGAATTACTGTACATTGTGTTTGGTCTAACTTGAAAGCCACCACATATGTTCTTGTTCAACTGCCCCCTCTTCCTCCCCTCAACCTGAGGTGCCTGTAATTTACCCTGAAGTGCCTGTAATTTACCCCCGAGGAATTATGGATTGTGAAGCTTGTGATCAAATCTTGTATGGTAATTCTTCACTTGTGATCAAGTAGTTTGTAAGTCAAAATGCGGCTATGCATTGTGTTGTTCTGTGCTTGGGTTAATGCTTACCTTGACCTTCTACCTGGGCAATGGGTATATGTACTTGCTTTCTCTTTCAATAAACGAATTGCCCCACTGAGGCTTTCCCAGAGCTGACTATCCTGTCTGTCTGTGCACTTCGCCCCCAACATGAGGAGCTAACCCGAGACTCCCAGGGGGCCACTCTGACCCTCACACCTCAGTTGGCCAGAGGGGAGGGGGATGCAGATCTGTTGGGCAGCCCCCCTGCGCTGCTGCATTGCTTAATACTGTGGTCTGTTTACACATAATCATTGTTTTGCCTGAGACCTGCCCTGCCTGCAGGGTATTGGTTAACCCACTGGTTAGAACCTTCACAACATCTCCTATGGAAGCTTTCTATCTTCATGCTCTTTTCTCTACCCCCTCTCCTAGCCATTTCCTTTTCCCACTTGCCACTTCCGGTTAAAGATATATAGGCGTTGTCTCTGTTCCATAAAGGCATTGCATTGCGTTCCCGCTCCACCATGAGTTCCTGGTCTCTCTCTTGCTTTGCTGAGTAAGCAGCAGCCCAGGTTGGCTCCAGCTGAGTTCTCTCCAACCCAGAGAGCACGTGCCTGGGAAGAAAGACCCGCAAAGCTAGCCCACAAATTCTGTCTCTAATAAAGTTGGGTTAAAAACTGCAACTGCAAAACAACGACAAAGTAAATGCATCCCTGTTTTTGGAAAATAGCACACAAGAAACATTGATGCTTGAGTTTGCCACTAGTGAAGAATCTTGTGACTGAGAGACTGGGCTCACACTGAGGCTGTCATTATCCCTTGGGGATTATTTTTTTATCCCTACTATACTCCTTAGGGGTACAGCTTGATTTTTAACTTACTGGCCCAAATTTAGAGAAAGAAACTTGCTCTACTATAGTCTTACTATAGTTGAACTGTGACATATATCGATGACAAGTGGCCATAGGATTAGCTATTTGGAGGTTATGTTTCAGTCAATTCTGGCAATATTATTTAACAAATGTTCAGGAATAAAAAAGCAAGCATTGTGAGTACTATGAATCTTCTAGATAATCTAGTTGTTGTGTTCTACTTCAGAGATTGGACCACTTTTTTCTCCAAAGGGACAGATAGCAAATATTTTAAGTTTATGGACTATATCATAGCTGTTGCAACTGTTAATATTGCAGTTCAAGTGTCAGTTACAGGTAACATGTGTAGTAATAGACTGTGTTACCAAACTCTCTCTTTCTCTCTCACACACACACACACACACACACACATGCATGCACGCACGCATGCACATGCACACGCATACGCACATGCACAACCCAAGGGGAATAAAAGGTTAGGAGAAACTTGGCCTCAAGGTCATAGTTTTCTGACCCCATACTCTCAATAATCAGAGCTTGTTTTTTTCCAGGGGCAAAATAATCTCTTGATAGGTTCTCTGCCTCATTAACTCCATCTCCAGAGAGTCCTTTTATGGGTATTTGCATCTCTTAACCTCCAGATGAATAAGAAAGATTAAGAAAGATGATCTCTTTGTTATATTATTTCTTTCTTTCTTTATTTTTGACTTGAGATTCTACCTTTTCCCTGGTTCAGTGACATCGAGCATTATCTAATCTTTCCTGGGCTGTTCATCCTCCACCGTTTGAAGTGGGTCTTACCTTTTATAAGTCTTAAGTGTTATAACATTGTTAGAAAATTATGCGAGAATTGCAGTGTCACCGTAAGAAATGAACTCCTCTAGTTAGGAGTCAGAGGCTCATTTGCTCCTGAGAGATAATACAATTATTCTTTTTTAAAAGTATTTTATGATTATTCTTTTTATTGGGGGATTAATGGCTTACAGTAAATACAGGTGTTGGTACATATGTAACATTTTCTTAGTTTTCTGTAAAATACTCTCTCCCTCCAGCATAAGTCTTCTTCCATGATCTTGCACAAAGATCTGAAACCCACCTTCGCCTCCCAGAGTCCCTTACTTTGGTTTGTTCATGACAGATCCTACACATGTAAGTATACTTCCCTACTTACTGTGTTTTGCACAATTCAGGACTAGTATAGTTCTGAAGTCAGAAGCATATATTGGTACAAAGGGTAGAAAGGGGATGGGTTAAGGTTGGGAAAAAAGGGATTATTGTATCACCTCTACATATATATGCACACACACGCGCATATAATGCACACAGTGGGCCAGGAGGTGTCACAACTGGTTGATTGCACATGTTACAGTGCATGGGACACAGGTTCGAGCCCCTGGTCCCCACCTGCAGGGGGAAAACTTCATGAGTGGTGAAGCAGTGCTGCAGGTGTCTCTCTGCCTCTCTTCCTCTCTATCACCCCTTTCCCTCTTAATTTCTGCTGTGTCTATATAATAAATAAATAATGATAAAAATAAATTCTATAATACATAATACGTATGTCATATATTTTATATATTAAAGAGACTTTTGTAATGATGCTAGCCTTAATAAAATCACTCTTTACTAAAACAAGTCAGGAAGCCAGATTTACTTCTGTAATTACTCTGTGCTGTTACTCCAAGTCAAAAGCGTGAGTCAGTTTGGGATGAGAGCCTCTGAGTCCTTCCCAGAATTCTTATTTTTAAATAATTTTTACTTATAAAATGGAAACACTGATAAGACCATAGGATAAATGGGGTAAAATTCCACAAAATTCCCACCACCAGAACTCCATATCCCAACCCCTCCCTTGATAGCTTTCCTATTATTTATCCCTCTGGGAGTGGGGAATCAGGGTGCAGAAGGTAGAAAATCTGGCTTCTGTAATAGCTTCCCCTCTGAAAATGTGCATTGACAGGTCAATCCATACAGCCATTCTGTCTCTCTCTTTCCCTAGTGGGGCAGGGCTCTGGGAAGGTGGGGTTTCAGGACATATTGGTGGGGGTCATCTGCCCAAGGAAGTCAGATTGGCATCATGGTAGCATCTGGCACTTGGTGGCTGAAAAAGAGTTAAGATATAATGCAGAACAAATTGTTTAATAATCAGGACCTAAAGACAAGAATATAGCAGATGTAGATTTGAAGGTCTTCATTTTGGAGAAAGGTAGTAGGTCTGTATTAGGTATATTCCAAGAAGCCCATGATTTCAGTAGTTTTTGCCTGAGCCTGACAGATAACATGCAGATGGACCCAAGTTATTGTCTGGGGACATGGTGTCAGAATTGGGAAAAGGACTAGAAAGCTGGATCAGGAAAGATCTGAGCTTGCATTTTGTGGTCAGGGCTAGGAACATCAGGCTGCACTACTTTCAGGACCCATCTTCCTTGAGTGCTAGAGTATGTTGCCCAACCACCATTCAGAGAATGGGGTTGTTCCTACCATTATTGGTCCACACTGAGGGCAAGGTCCTATAGGGGCTCAGAAAGGGATCTATTATGCTGTTCCTGATGAGATGATCAGTGACAGTGGAGAGAGGGATTTGTTAGAGGTCTAGGCCCATCATGTCTCTGTGGGAGTCCCAGGACTCCCTAGTGCCCTGGGTGATGGGGTGGCCTGGTAGTGACCAAAGAGCCATGCTTACAATATGTGTGTCTCTTGTCCTTATCCAGCTTTTGTAGTCCTTACATTGTCTGACAATGTTAGCCTTAGAGTGATTGAGGGAAGTGAAATAGGTAGTAGGTGAGGAAGATGTCTAGGTCTAAGTAGAAACTATTTGATTAGGTACTTTATGGGTTTTCTTTTAGGTCTTTCTACTTGTTGGCTGCATTTATTTAGTCACTGGAAACTATTGTGCACTTTTGATTTAAGGTATGTATTTTCCCCTAACTATGCTAGAGGTTCCAGGACTAGGAGAAATATGGGTTATATCGAGAGTAGGGAAGGTTCCTGCTGTCTTAGGGTTTAAGCAGACAATAGATAGTTATTGATATAGCTAAATTATTTGGAAATTGGATTGACTTTGAAAATTCCCTTGTTAGTATTTGCATTAGCATACAAGACCTCATCATAATTTATCCTTTAATGCTATTTATATATAGCTCTATCTTATAAAGTGTTGCCACCAATTGCTTCTGTTCACCCTGGTCTAGCTTATAGGGTTATTTAGTATTTTAAAGAACAAGTCATTATTAGAGATGTATTAACAATTTGAGCCCACTTTTAAAATGCAATCTGATTACCTGTTTGATGTCTTAAGTGCTTAGTTTGAAGGTATATATACTCAGAGCTATGGTCTATGCATCAAAATTTTGAGACATTCAATCGATTTTCCCACTCATTAATTAAATAGTGATTTGTGAGACTATGAGTTAATTGGAATGCATATTAACACCATTACCACCACCAAGGCTCTCTGTCCCTTCCCCCTCCCCCTACAGTGAAGCTGAACATCTACCCTTCACCTTCCCCCCTGAGATTTTTACTTTGGTGCTCTACTCCAAACTTAGATTCTGCTTTGAGTTTCCCTTTCTGTTCTTATTTCTCAGCTTCTGTTTATGAATGGGATCATCCCATACTCGCCTTTGGCTTTCTGATTTATCTCACTTAACATAATTCCTTCTAGCTCCATTCAAGATGGGTCAGAGAAGATGGATATCTGTATAGTATTCCACTGTGTATATGTATACCACAGCTTTCTCAATCATCTGTTTGCTTTCAGGTTTTAGCTATTATAAATTGTGCTTCTATGAACATAGGTGTACACTTATCTTTTTGGTTGGGTGTTGTGGAGTCCTTAGAGTATATCCCTAGAAGAGGAATTATTGGGTCATATGGAAAGTCTTTTACCAGAATTCTTGAAGTTGAGAGTGACTACATGATGATTTCCAACTCTCAAGAACCAGTGTATCTACTCCTGATATTATTTTAGACAATTAGCCACTACCTTAGCTCTTTGAAGATTGTATATCTTACTAATTTGGATGTGGACCTGCTTGCCCAGCATCATTTCTTAGTCCAGTACATTAACTTGGTCATGTGGATCTGTATCCCACATCATCTCTTGGCACTGTATATCTGATGTTCCTTTTGCCCCTTTGACATAGCTCCATCAGTGCAACTTATGGGGTACTGCTGGGCTAGCTTCACCAGAGAGAGAGACAAACAACTCGTGGCGGCATGGTAATACAATTCTTTATTGATGCGGACGTCCCAGAGACTGGTGTGAGCACAACGGGTTTAGGCCACGTGGAACTAGCAAAATGGCCACCTCCCACTATGCATGCCAGCCCTTCTCCAGGTCTTCTCCAGGTTGGGATGCAGAAGAGAAAGAAAGTGAAACCAGGAATAGCAGCGGACTTTATAGGGTAAAAATGGAAGTGGCAAGTCGGGATTGGGATTGGCTAGGAAAGGGGGTGGAGAAAACAAGGCAGTCTGGGAAGTTAGAATGCTTGTGGGATTAATGTACCCTGCAGGCATGGGTGGGAATCTTTCAAGCAAAACAATGATTATGTAAATAGGCCATAGTATCAAGCAATGCAGGGGAGCTGGTTTAATGCCCAAAATTGTAATTCCTCTGGAATTACAAGATGCTCCAGGTAGGACAAATGTTACTTTTCATATAGAAATCTTCTCCTGAATATTGACATTTGATTCCTTAAGGGTGGATATCAGTGGTAGAAGGAAGCTATGCATTCACAACTTTTAAAAACTTCTAAAGAGTTATTATAGATAAAAGACTCTTGCCATTAGAAGATTTATTTCTTTTTAAAGTTTATTTATTTATTCCCTTTTGTTGCCCTTGTTGTTTTATTGTTGTAGTTTTTATTGAAGTTGTTGTTGTTGGATAGGACAGAGAGAAATGGAGAGAGGAGGGGAAGAGAGAGAGGGGGAGAGAAAAATAGACACCTGCAGACCTGCTTCACTGCTAGTGAAGCAACTCCCCTGCAGGTGGGGAGCCAGGGCTTGAACCGGGATCCTTACGCCAGTACTTGCGGTACTTGCATTTCGCGCCATATGCACTTAACCGACTGTGCTACTGCCTGACTCCCTTTGGAAGATTTAAAATAGGACTTTGCAAAAGCAAAAGAGGGCAGTAACTTTGGAAGCCCTGCACACTGTATCTTCCACTAATCTCTGAGATTATCAGGATAATAAATATGACAGTGGATGAGGAGAAGTGCTTTGAGAAAGAATTTGGACTTTGAGTCTTTAAATTGAAGTATTAAGTGTAGCCTGCCAGGGTTTTATACATTAATATCTGTCCTGTGCTTTCTTTGTACTCTAGATGCGGGTAAGTCAGTCTCTTGATTTGGTGGTTATTGTGGATTCCTTATAGGAACAGGAGAAATAAAGGGTATAATTACATTATGGAAAAGGAGTTGGTAATTCAGTACATGTGTGATACATGGGTAAGGGAAGTATATATAAAAAGAGCCTTCTAGTTGAAAGTTGTTGGTGACACTTTAATAAATATGAAGACATTAGGTATTGATGTATGTGAAACTTTACATCAGGCTCAACCTGACGCTGTTGACTGGCTACGGAAGAAGGGCAAACGCTAGAAGAAGAAGAAGATGTATGTGTCTACCAGAAGTTTGGAAATGTGCATCTGAAACTCTGGAGAACAGATCTGGGTGAACAAATTCAGGAGCTATTTTTACAGGCATCATAATAAATTATTTTCTTCCACAGGTCTGACATCTGCCTTGAACATTGTAATATGTGTGCTGGAAATAGTAATATATAGATGGATTTTACTTCAAAAAGAATACATGCCTTGAATGCAAACACATTTCAGATTAAAAACACTCTATTTATTCCCTCATGTTCTTTTAGGATGTGAGTATTAAAAAATCAAGATTTAAATAGGAACAACTACAAAAAAGATTTGTTCAATGAACTGCCAGACTATAAAGATAGGAACATGTGTTCTATGCTAATGTGAGAATTGCTATGATTATAGGAGCTGTTAGTACACTGCATGTTTCAAAAAGTATAAATTACTTTTGCTTGACAAATGTGAAAATTATTTTGAAGTTATATTTCTCTTTGACTTACAAATTACATTTCTTGAGATATGTAGCTCTTATTTAAGGATTATACTTTTCCATTTTACAAATAGTGGTGGTTAATACTTTACAGTTGTAGCTATTGTTGTTTTGGTAAGTAGAATGGATCAACTGCTAATGTTCATGTCAATGAAATTCACTATGAAGGGCAGAGAATCAAATTAAGCATTTTTAATTTCACATGTATGAAACACTGGCAGCAAGTTTTGATGTAACTACAAAGGCAAATACCTGCACAGTTAACTCAGAAATTTAGTTTATCTTAATGAAGAATAAAAAATAAGACCTGTATTCATGAAAAGAAAGTTTCATTTTTCCGTAAGGTTATATGTTTGTTTGTTTATTTATCTTACCAGTGCACTGCTCAGCTCTGGCTTATGGCAGTACAGGGGATTGAACCTGGGACTTTGGAGCCTCAGGCATGAGAGTCTCTTTGTATAACCATTATGCTATCTACCCTTGCCTGTAAGGTTACTTGTAATCAGGATAGGGTTGAGGTGTAATATTAGTTAGTTAAGACTCCTGCACAGAAATATATTGGAGTCTGCTCTGTGCCTATCAGCACTATTTCTAGTATTCGGAACACTGGCTTTTGGTCATGTCAGGGATTGAACCTGGGACCTATGAACCTCAGGCACGAAAGCCTTTTTTCATAACCATTATGCAATCTCCCTTGACTATTACCTTTTTTTTTTTTTTGTGGAACCATGGCAAATAGCAGACATAGCCTAAGATTATTTGTAACTCTGGTTACAACTCTGATTAGTTCTGTCTACTTAGAATTTTTCTTACCATTGTGATATAGGTTGTTTGTAATTGAAGTTTAATTCGAATTCGGTTATTTATTGTAAGGATAGTTATTTATTGTAATGATTTCATTGCTATGGACCATCTTTTTTTTTTTTTCTTCTCCAGATAGAGAGAGGGAAGATACCACAACTTAGAAGAGTCCTCCACTAATATAGCACCTCTCATGTAATGTTGGGGGCTCAAACTTGGGTTGCAGGGATGGTAATGCAGTCACTCTACCCAATGGTCTAGATCTCTGGAGCTTAAATTAATCTAGTTGAAATTGGAGTTAGTGAGGCTGGGTGGTGGCGCACCTGGGTGAGTGCACATTTTACAGTGCACGAGGACCCAAGTTTGAGCCTCTGGTCCCCATCTGCGGGGAGAAAGCTTTGTGGTGAAGCAGGTCTGCAGGTATCTCTCTGTCTCTCTCCCTCTCTATCTCCCCTCCTATCAATTTCTGGCTGTCTCTATCCAATAAATAAATAAAGATAATAAAAAAATTAAAAGTATCTTTAAATAAAAAGAGTGAAATTGGAGTTGACATAATCTATTAGTTATCTTTTTTTTTTTTCACCTTCAGTTGCTGGGGCTTGGTGTTGGCACTATGAATCCACTGCTTCTGGTCGCCCTTTTTTTTTTTTTTTTAGATAGGATAGAGAGAAATTGAGAGGGCAGGGTAGACAGAGAGAGGGAGAGAAATATAGACACCTGCAGACCTGCTTCACCACTTGTGAAGCAGCCCAACCATGTAGGTGGGGAGCAGGAGGCTCGAACTGGGATTCTTGGTCTTGTCCTTGCATTTCTTACTATGTGCACTTAACCCTGTATGCCACCACCCCGACCTCCTATTAGTTATCTTGATGCATGGAGTGAAAGGGACCACAACACCAAACCTTCCTTCAGTCAGGATTTCATCAGGATGAAACATGCATTGTACACATGGCAAAGCAGTACACTATCCAAATGAGCTATTTTAGCAGCTCTTAAATGCTTCTTTTAAAATATTAGTACACTATAAAAATACTCATCTTATAGTCAGTACATATGTAACAGTTAATTTTTGTTAAATAAAATACTGTTAATAAATTTTGTACCACTGAGATTTTATACAGGGTTCTGTTCAAATCAACTTTTTAAAAATATTTTATTTTATTTATTCCCTTTTGTTGCCCTTGTTGTTTTATTGTTGTAGTTATTATTGTCGTCGTTGTTGGATAGGACAGAGAGAAACGGAGAGAGGAGGGGAAGACAGAGAGGAGGAGAGAAAGATAGACACCTGCAGACCTGCTTCACCGCCTGTGAAGCGACTCCCCTGCAGGTGGGGAGCCAGGGTTCGAA
Organism: Erinaceus europaeus; assembly: GCF_950295315.1. Lineage (NCBI taxonomy): Eukaryota > Metazoa > Chordata > Mammalia > Eulipotyphla > Erinaceidae > Erinaceus > Erinaceus europaeus. Next base: position 92,458,087 of record NC_080166.1, read on the forward strand.
CCAGGATTCTTATGCCGGTCCTTGTGCTTTGCGCCACCTGCGCTTAACCCGCTGCGCTACAGCCCAACTCCCCAAATCAACTTTTATTATGCTGCCTTCTGGAGCTAAAAGTTGACATTAAGTAAGACCTAACCTTATTATTATTTTTATTAGTGATTTAATAATGATCATCAAGACTGTGGTATAAGAGGGGTACAATTCCCACCACCAGTATTCCATCCCCTCCATGGGAAGTTTCCCTATTCTTTATCCCTTGGGAGTATGGACCAATGATCTTTATGGGGTGCAGAAGGTGGGAATTCTGGCTTTTGTAATTGATTCTCTGCTGGACATGGGTGTTGACAGGTTGATACATAACCCCAGTGTGTTTCTACCTTTCCCTAATGAGTTAGGGCTTGAGGATGTAGAGTTCCAGGACACACTGGTGATGTTGTCTGCCCAGGGAAGTCAGGTTGGTGATGGATGAAAGCATCAAGATATAAAGCAGAACAAATTGTTTAATTATCAGGGGCTTAAAGGGAAGAATATAGCAAATGAGATTTGGGGTTTATGTTGGAAGAAGCTTGGAAGTCTATTCTAGGCATATCCCAAGGGGTCCATAACTTTACTAAATTTTTGTCCCAGCCTGATAGCTAACATGCAGGTGGGCTGAAAGTATTCTTTAGAAAGATGATGTCAGAGTTGGGAGTAGGACTTGAAAGCTGTATCAGGGCAGAGAGTAGCTCCAAAATATGGGAAAAGCACATAAATACTGTTAACTGTCAACTCCACTGATCTGACCTAGGGCCCATATCTATTCATATTTAGCACAGGAGCCTGTGCAATCTCTGCACTTGAGTAGATATGTGGGAAATATGTTGAAGCTTAGTGGTTATCAAGGTAATATCAATTCATAATCTGCTTTTTCAGGCACCAAGGAAAGAGATTTTAAAAATGGTGTTCAATGCTGATGACACAGGAGTGAGATTTATATTGCTAGTCAGAGTGTAAATTGCTAGCATCATTATGGAAAATATGTGGTAATATGCTCCAAGAGCATCTTGGGTCCATTATCTTTGTTTCAGTACTTATTCTAAGATAGCTTCCAGGAAGTTTAATAGATAGTACTGTAAAAATATATAATTAGTGAGAGTGAAAAACTGTAAGCTACATGAGTATAGAGTAACAGGAAAATAAATTATAGTATGTCAATGGGTTGCCCTATTATATGGTAATTTAAAATGCAATATTGATTAATAGTTAATGTTGTCTAAACAAAATAATGATGTAGTATGTCTAAAAGTATATATATATATATATATATATATATATATATATATATGACATGTGTATCACAGGAAATATATTGGTACTGTTAAGTGATTTTCTTGGAATGAAAAGTATAGGCACATTTCAATTATTTTTTCTCATTTAATGATTTAATATTAATTTACAGTGTTATAAGATTTTAGGAGTATAGGTTCACATGTATGTATATGGAAATCAGTGTGTGTATGTATACACAGGTGTATACAATGTGCCTTACCCACCATAACCAAAGCTCCTGTGCCTTGGTGCTAAATGGAACTCTCCAGTTTATTTTCATATTTCTCCTTAATTTTATATTTTCTAATACAGAGATGAGAATGTACTTCTTCAGTAAACACACTAAAATATGCTAAAAAGTATTTTAGGATTTTTAGGTACAAGTTTTAATCTTCCATTGATAAAACTGTTAAATTATGATGTTCTCTAATCAGTCTATCTAATTTCTCTTTTCCCCCTTTAAGCAGAGAGAAGAGAGAGAGAGAGAGAGAGAGAGAGAGAGAGAGAGAGAGAGAGAGATCACAATATCATAGCTTTCTTCAATGCAGTAGGGGCCAGGTCACAGCACAGCACAGCACAGCAGCACACTATCTAAGTGAGCTATTTTGTGAGATCTTGAATTTCAAACTGCACTGGCATGAAGTATGATTTGTTGCTATCAATTGTTGTGAGTTAAAATGAGTTACGATAAGAATATATGAACTATCACAGAAATTCAATATTTCTATCCAGAAAACAAATAAAAAGATCACAAAAGGATACTTTTTTTTTTTTTTAACATTTTCCTCTCTATGGTTTTCTCTCTGTGTGAATCCTTTTATCAGCAGCATGAATATCTATGTCATTTGGGATGCCCTTGAATTCTTTTAGTGAACACTGGTCCAGTGATCTCAGAGAGACAAGCAATATCCCTGTGCCTGACATACTAACTTGGGTTTAATATTCTTTCACACAGTTTCTTAGGAGCATGAATACCACTGTCAACTTTTTTCTTATTTAAAAAAGTAAGTGCCCAATTTCTAATGTTAACTAAGGCTAAGGCTGGCCCCATATTTAAAATGCCATTAGTTAAATTCTTAAAAGCCAAACATTTGCTACTTTGTGTTGACTGCTCAATGAGCTCCCATTTGAGTTGTAAATATCTTCACAATATGCCTCCATTATGAGTAAATTGGTGTCCCATCTCCTCTTCAACCTGGAACTTGTTGATTTTGCTTTAAGTGATCCATTTTAACTGCTGATTAAATAAAACAAAGAAGACTTCAGGTCTAAACTATACCAACCTAATCTTGAAACTATGAAAAATACATGAGCCAGATGGCAACCCTCTGAAGCGCATCGTCTGACACATATATCAGATTAGGACTGTTCTTTTATAAGCAGACTGTTTAATAGCACACATTATCTAGACCTCCCCCCATAAAAATTCATTTCATGTGAAACTGTCTAGAGGCCAATTACTTAGAGGTTTGACCCTAAGTATAGGAAATAAAAAATGTATTAGCCAATCTGTGACACACAGACATGCTCATTAATTTAATATTAGAACAAAAACAATACACAGCACCATTTATGAAATATGTATGCATTGCCTTATGAAGACATCATTTCACCTCATTGGAAAGCTTTTACTAATAATGCATTTTGAGCCATAGCTATTTTGTTGTGTATGGATGTTCTAGCCTAATAAAGCTATTAAAAAATTTAGGTGTAGCAATACATTCAAGTGAGACCTAGGGGATATTTTGAGATTTGTGTTCTCTTTAGGCAAGGGAAGAATTATCTTTTCTATTTGCTAAGGGGGAAATCAAAGCCCTTAAGTCCCTTGCAAACAATTGCCATAGGTTGGTACAGAGTAGAAAAATTTGACTCCTGATTTTATTTTTTTTCATATACAGCGAATTATTGAGTTTCACTAGAATTTAAAAGCTTCTTTGAAAATGAATAGGATTTATGTTACTTAGAGATCCAGGGATTCAATCTGAGGATTATATGTTCTACCTAGTTTTTTTTTTTTCCAGTTTGATTCCTGTTGTTATCTTGTAGATTTCTTTTGACTGGAATATATAGGACAGTGACGGAAGCTATTCATCTTTTGTCTGTAACCCAGATACAATGAGAACATACAACCTTTTTTGGTACTCACTGTCCAAATACATTTAAAAACACAATTTGAATAGCCTTAGTAATGTCAAGCTATTCTTTACTTTTTCTCCTTCCTTCATCCCTTCCCTACTTTCCCATTTTCTCTCAACACATCAGTTATGACTGGGGCTCAGTGCCTTCATAACAACTTCACTACTTCTCATGACTATTTCCACCCTTTATTTCTCAATAAAGGTGAGGAGAAATAGGGAAAGAAAGGGATAGAGAAAGGGAGCTATCTGCAGCAAAGTTCCACCAGTTATGAAGCTTCCCCTGCTGCAGGTGGGAACCAGGGACTTGAATCCAGTTACTCAAGCATATTGTGTGGACTTAACTGGAACACCAGCAAATATCCACAACAGTGTTAACTTTTACATAGATTTAAAGGAAAGCAAAACTTGCTTAAAATTCTTTAATTTTCAGTTGCTATAAAAATAATATTTTCAGTTAGTAATCGATTTATTTCTATAATACTTATGAAATAAATACTATAAAAACTTGAAAGAAAAATGTTCATATCACACAACTGTTAACCCTTTGATAGATTTCATCTCATCTGTTAACGGTTTATATCTGCTTGCCTAGTTTATCCAAATTAGCTAGTTTTAATTTGTATTTTCTTGTTAGTAAATTGATATATTTAAAATGTTCACACAAATGCAAATATGTAAATTTCCATAACATATTTGTATAAAATATTTTGTATAATTTGAATAATTTATTATTTTATAACTTTTGCTTAACATTTGAAACATCTTTATTTGTAATAGTTTTTTTTAATGTAATTTATTTATTAGATAAGCAGAGATAAATCCAGAGTGAAGGAGGAGCTAGAAAAAGAAAGGGAGCTACAGCACTGTTTCACTACCTGTAAGAGTTCCCCCTACTGGGGTGGTTATTTGTAGTTTAAAATATGTTGATTCATTGTCACAGTTAGGGTGAATCTTTCCCATTTGGTTTACCTTGCAATATTTTCATGTTTTTTACATTGCAGAATTTATGATTTTTTTAAATAGTGGAATAGTTTTCTGACTTGAAAAGTTTGTATTGTTTAGTTATCTCTTAAATTGAAAAACTTTAATTGATATGGATTTTTTCTAATGTGTTTGCTGTGATTTTTTAAAAATTTATTTGTAAAATGGAAATACTGACAAGACCATAGAATAAAAGGGGTAAAATTCCAAACAATTCCCACCAACAGAGCTCCATATCTCATCCCCTCCTTGAACGTTTTCCTATGCTTTGTCCCTCTGGGTACAGGGACCCAGGATCATTATGTGGTGCAGAAGGTGGAAGGTCTGGATTCTGTAATTGCTTCCCCACTGAACATGGGCATTGACAGGTCAATCCATACTCCCAGCCTGTCTCTCTTTCCCTAGTGGGGCAGGGCTCTGGGGAGGCGAGGCTCCAGGACATATTGGTGGGGTCATTTGCCCAGGAAAGTCAGATTGGCATCATGGTAGCATCTGGAACTTGGTGGCTGAAAAAGAGTTAAGATATAATGCAGAACAAATTGTTAAATAAACAGGACCTAAAGGCAAGAATATAGCAGATGGAATTGAGGTCTCCATTTTGGAGAAAAGTAGTAGGTCTATACTAGGTATATTTCAAGAGGCCCATGATTTCAGTAGTTTTTGCCTGAGCCTGACAGATAACATGCAGATGGACCCAAGTTATTGTCTGGGGACATGGTGTCAGAGTTGGGAAAAGGACTAGAAAGCTGGATCAGGGAAGATCTGAGCTTGCATTTTGTGGTCAGGGCTAGGAAGATTCCAGGCTGCACTACTTTCAGGACCCATCTTCCTTGAGTGCTAGAGTATGTTGCCCAAACTCCCTTCAGAGAATGGGGCTGTCCCTACCATTATTGGTCCACACTGAGAGCAAGGTCCTATAGGGGCCCAGAAAGGGATCTATTATGTTGTTCCTGATAGAGATGATCAGTGACAGTGGAGAGAGGGTTCTGTTAGAGGTCTCGGCCCATCATGTCTTTGTGGAAATACCAGGACTCCCTAGTGCCCTGGGTGATGGGGTGGCCTGGTAGTGACCAAAGGGCCATGCTTACAGTAAGTATGTGTGTCTCTTGTCCTTATCCAGCTTTTGTAGTCCTTACATTGTCTGACAATGTTAGCCTTAGAGTGATTGAGGGAAGTGAAATAGATAGTAGGTGAAGAAGGTGTCTAGGTCTAAGTAGAAACTATTTGATTAGGTACTTTATGTTTTTTTTTTTTTCTTAGGTCTTTCTACTTGTTGGCTGCATTTCTTTAGTCACTGGAAACTATTGTTCACTTTTGTTTTAGGGTATATATTTTCCCCTAACTTATGGGTACATATGTATGTATGTCCTATCTCATGGGCCCTGGTCTATATCTAGGTTTTGAGGCTTTGTTTAGGAAGTGTACCACCCAGAATTGAATTAAGGTGTCTTCTGAGCTAGGAAAGGTCTCACCAGAGTAATGAAGCTGCAGGGCTGACTTTCCAAGCCTGACATTTCTGTATACAATCAGAAGTGAAACATGCTGAGGTGGTACTCATTGCATTGATTAGGTTGGGATCAGCAGATGCAGTATCAATTGGTATGAATTAAGAGAAGCATGCTGAGAAGGGAGTCAGTCCCATGCCAGAGGTTCCAGGACTGGGAGAAATATGGGTTATATAGAGAGTGGGAAAGGTTCCTTCTGTCTTAGGGTTTGATAAGACAATAGTTATTTGTATAATCAAATTATTTGGTAGTTGGGTTGACTTTGAAAATCCCATTGTTGGAGTTGGTGTATTTTACCAAAGTAAAACACTCTGGGGTGCGTGGGGTGGGTGGGGGAGTTCAGGTCCTGGAACAGGATAGCAGAGGGCTTAGTGGGGGTTGTATTGTTATGTGGAAAAATGAGAAATGTTATACATGTACAAAATATTGTATTTACTGTCAACTGTAAAACATTAATCCCCAATAAAAAATAAAAAACCCTAAAAAAAAAAAAAAAGAAAGGAAACACTGTCAAAAAAAAAAAGAAAATCCCATTGTGAGGATTTATCTCAATGTGTTTTTTGGGAATAAGTAGAACAGATTATTTTCTTAGTAGTGAATTTTCCTAATCTTTTTGTTGAATAATTCGTACCATCTTTTTATTATTTATTTTATATGTGTGTATGCCATTTTATTTTATTTTCTATTTTATTTACTAGAGCCATGGTCAACTCTGGCTTATTGTGGTGCTGGGGATTGAATGAGGGAGCTCAGAGCTTCAGATCTAGAAGTTCTTTCCCTAGCTGGTTGTCTCTTTGCATCATTTCTTCTCCTTACATATGTGTGTTCCTTTTAATTATTTTTTTCAAAATCAGCATTACTTTATTGAGGGGAGGTTGATGTACAGGATTGTTGTCATAAGGGTACACTTGCACACTTCCTCAAGTTAGGTGTCAGTACATTTCACCTTCTGCCAAAGTATCATTCTGTTCTACCATAGGAAGTTAGATTCCCAGACTTCCCTCAATGCTCCTCTTTTCCTACTTCTAATTCCCCAAGATTGCCAAAATAGACTACAGTTTACTAAGTATGCACCCTGTATGAATGAGATCATCTTTGTATTCATCCTTCTCTTCTGACTTATTTAACTCAACATGATACCCTCTACTTCTTCCATACTATAGCAAAGGACAATATGCTATTGTTTGTTATAGCTGTGTGGTATTCCTGTGTATATATGTCACAGCTTCTCTAATTATTCATCTGTTGTTGGACACTTGGGTTATTTCCAAATGCTGACCATTACAAATTGCACTGCCATAAATGTGGGTGTGTATAGTTCTCCTCAGATAAATGTTTTTTATTCTTTTTTAAAAAAATTTATTTATAAAAAGGAAACACTGACAAAAACCATAGGATAAGAAGGATACAACTCCACACAGTTCCCATCAGTAGAACTCTGTATCCCATCCCTTCCCCTGATAGCTTTCCTATTCTTTAACCCTCTGGGAGCATGGACCCAAGGTCTTTATGGGGTGCCGAAGGTGGAAGGTCTGGCTTCTATAATTGCTTCCCTGTTGAACATGAGTGTTGGCAGATCAATCCATACTCCCAGCCTGTTTTTTATTCTCTTAATAGATGCCAAGGTGAGGCATTATTAGGTCAGATGGTTGATTTATATTTAATATTCTCATGTATCTTTCCCACAGGTGTTGCACCAACTTGTTTCTCTTCACATTCTAGCCAGTACTTGATGCTTCTGTCCTTTTTGATGTAGGCCATTCTCACAGGGCTGAGGTGGTATTTCAGTGTTGTTTTTTTTTACTTGCATTTCTTTGATAAACAGTGATTTTGAACAATATCTCATGTACCTCTTCTTTGGTGTGTTCATTTCTTTTCTCCATTTTTTATATGAGGTGGTTGTTGTTGCTAAGTTCTGTATATATATATTTCTTGGCTTATTAGCCCTTTGTATGAGGCATAGTATGAAAATATCTTATCCCATTCTGTTTGGTGTCTCTCTGTTTTGGTGATAGCTCTTTTTGCTATGCAGAAACATTTCAATTTGATAAAGTCTCAATGGTTTATACATTATGGAGAAGTTGTAAGATTAGTACTGTAAATAGAAACTGTTGGGGAGAAGGGAAATTTTTCCCTTAGCCCTGTGCATTCTTGCTAGTTGAATAATCAAATTACCATAGACATAACAGTAGGAGAAAAATTTTAATTACTTACATGTGGAGAATATATATGAAACTGTAAATAAAATTCCAAAACTAGTGAGGAATAATAATGTGTATATCCTGAACTAAGCAATGAAATAGGAGCCTGGGTCTTTAAGGAAAGAGTAAGGGTTCTCACATGACAAAGACAGATACTATAACAATGACGAGGTACTTATAATTAGATGCTTGCCTAGTGATATACTGGGTTGTTGACACATCTTTTTTGCATAGAAAAACATATAAAAATATATCACAACTTTGCTGAAAACCTAATAATTTTATTTCTGTGATAGTCTGTAAAAGTCATTTCTGATAACAAGACTTCTCCTCCATTTTGTTTTTCTTTCGATAATAGCTAGTTAAGGGAGTAATAAGAGGTTTTTGTGAGTCTAGATTGTCTTTATTGACTTCAGCTTATTGTAATCCACATGTCACAGAGCTACATTTTAGGAATGTCTGTTGTGGGCATCTTGATGAGTACTATCCTTCAAAATTAATCATTCCAATTCCAGGTAACTACTTCTGCATATAATATATATTCCTATCAAATTAAACGGTATAAGTGACATATAAGAAGTACACAATATTATTTTAGGTCATATTGAATACAAAATTTTAATAGAGTTTAGAGATTTGATGTATCAAGCGGTCTCTGAAATGTACAGAAACCTCTATTGAGAGAAGTAGAAATTATAATAGGGGTGCTAGCTTGCTATAAGGACAACTCTCTCAACTGACACAAACTGGAAAATCAAGAATGAATTAAAGCAAGATCTCTGTGAAAAGTGTTAGAACAAGTCAATAAAGACTCAAGGTGCTTAAAGACCTAAAATGGAAAAGGATAAATTAACTTTTGATATCATTTTCCCTTTCAAAGCACTTGTCCATTTGAAACAGTATTTACAATGCTTAGAAACTTAGAAGAACTGATTAGATCTTGAGGAGTTATAGCATCAGAAAATAGAGTCCAGAAATAGCAAGAATATAGAGTTTAGAATATAACCAAGGCTTTCATTTGATATTAATGGAGGGTGGCATTGATATTCTGGGTTCTAGTGTGCACTTCTACAAAGAGAAGACTTTGCAAAACCTGAAGCTTTGCTTTAGAGCATCTAATTATCAAGTGGATTATTCTTTGACCATAACTGCCTACCAGACTGCTCTCCAGGGACTCAGATTAACTCTACAGTCTTTAATATAAAATTTATATTTATTAATCATAATTTACTGAGGATGGCAAGAAATAAAGTTACATGATCAGAAGCTGTGGGAAAGGAAATGAAACACAGATATAGATCCATCAGAAACCCAGACAGTGAAGTCAGTAAATGCAGACTTTAAGATATCCATGTGCTGCAGTTATGCTTATCACTGCCCACTAGGTCATGGACTCAAGCATAGTAGGCTGGACTCACTTGCTCCTCTTCAGTCTCTTTCAGGTCCAGTGAGCTTCTCTTGCTCTAGATAACATTTTCTCTACATGAAACTCAATCCTCAAAAATTATCATGGCAGTGTAAGAAGAGTCTGGAGGGGCTACCCCAGCATACATTTCACCAGTGGGACTTGACCTAGTGTAGCCCTGAAGGCCCTCACTTGCAGTCTTTTTACTGAACATTTGAGGATATATCAAAGTGAAAATAGAATTTCAAAACAACTATGTCAGTTATGAACATGTTTAGGAAAGTATGCATTTGAGAAATTTCTCCCCCAATTTGTAGACCACCTTATACCAGACCTGCTACCTTCAGTTTTAATAGTTACATAAATTTCCATATCCACTCCTGTAATTCCTGACCCCTCTGCAAAGATGTAGATACTGCTTAGGGGCATCAGATAAGGAAGGCCCTGCCCATAGGATTCTTTTGACCCCATATCTGTGCTTGCCTTGATTTTTAGTCAGGTATCTCTGAGACCTGTGAGTAAGAAAATACAAATGATTTCTGACATGACTAACGACATACAGAGAGTTCTGCTTGGATCAGAAGACTGCAGGCTTTTGGTTATAGGTTACACAGCACAGAATTTCAGGACTGCATAGTGTGTATATCAGAAGCATTTGACATGCTTCAACATATCAATTGCTTTGGTTAATTTTTTTTTTTTTCCATTCATGGAGAATGAGAGGCACCATGGCACTGGAGTTTTCTCCATTGCCATAGGTCCTCTCTTGTGGTACCCAGATTTGAACCTGATCTGTGCACATGGAAATCTATTTTAAAAAATATTTATATTTATTTATTATTGGATAGAGACAGAGAGGAATTGAGAGGGGAGGTGAAGACACAGAGAGAGAAAGAGACAGAGAGATACCTGCAGTGCTGCTTCACCACTTGTGAAGCTTTCCTCCTGTAGGTGGGGATTTGTTTTTTAAACACAAAGAAATCTCTCTAGAGAATTCACCTACCCAAGGAGCTATCTCTCTCTAGCTGAAAAGTTCCATTTTAGAATGTCCTTCTCAATATTATTTATGTGCATATTTATAACTAATAGTTGGAGACAGCTATATGTTTGTGGGGAGAGGGAGAGGACTGATTTTCCTTTTTTCTCTTCTCATTTCATGTTTGAGTTAACCTTTTTAAAATAAAAGACAGATTGAAAAGGGGAAAAAACATTTACTAACATATTTATATGCTTCCAGTATATATGGGGAGCTACCCATGAAAACTGAGTGGCTTCCCCCAAATGGACCAAGTCATCATCTTCAGTACTATCTTCAGTTAAAGGCAAATATGTTGGGAAAGGTGGTTGTGTAAGATGAGATATACATGCTTATAAGTGAGGCATGGTTATCATATGCCTATTTAAGTGGCTGTCTTCTCCATTTATGAATTTTTAGAGATGAGGTCATTTTCTACTCTTTATACGAAGAGGTTGACATTCTCATATGGAAATTCCTTCTACAAATGTAAATGCCTGTAGTGAAAAGTAGTTAGGATATCTTTTTAGTTAGTTTTTTTTTTTTTTAGAGATTCCTATACCTAGTATTTTGTTATAAGTAAAAAATAATCCTAGCTCCAAAAGCAGCAATAATCCTTTACAAATGTCTAAAAAACTGCCAATTTATCCCTTCCCTTGCCCAATTCTTCATCTCTTTGATCTCAGATGACTCTTCCACCAAGTCTATAAACCTACCTTTTTTTTCTATGAAAAATTAAGAGTTGACAGAGACTTTAGGGACTATAGTTGTCAGACATTTATTGGGCTCTCTGAAAAGTCCTGATCTACTTTTACATAAAAACATAGAAAGAATACTTCATAACATTTTTGATGACCCAATAAATTAGAAAAAAAATTGGGCATTTTATGCTGAGTAATTTATCCCTTCCCTTGCCCAATTCTTCACCATTTCAGTTTTTTTTCTTTATTTTCCCTTCCCTTCCCTCCCCTTTTCTTATTGCTAGTGCTGAAAAAAGGGCTTTATTGCTCCAGTCCAACTTTACAACCAGCTCTATAACCAATTTATAACCAACTCTGCCACTAAATAAATATTCTATAAGGAGGGATATTTCATTACTATTGTTCACAAACTGCAATTATTAGTTTACTCCACACAATAGTTTTTTTAGTTAGAAAATACAATATGGAACACATTTGAGTTGTGTGGCACATTTGGATAGTCTGAACATATTTTGTCTTGGATATGTTTACTAGCAACAGGGTGTAACCTGCCAGTGATTTCAGTATTCGGAATTCTATCAGCTGATTTAAGCAATGGGTTTTTGCTTGTTACCATGCACCATCTATTTTCCTTAGTATAATATCTAATGTTTCCCTAAAACCTTATGGTAATAAGATCAAATCATTGGCACATGCCTTCCTTCCTCTCTTTCTAAGAAATTTTTATTTATGTATAAGCATAGATGGCAGAGAAGGAGAGAGGGAGAGAGAGAGAACAACACCAAAACTTCCTTCAGTGGGGAGGGACCAAGTTCAAGCCTGGGTCTTGCTCAAGGCAAAGCAGCATATGATCCAAGTAAACTATTTAGTTGATCCTTTTTCTTTCTTGAATCCACTTCATTATTGTTTTAATAGTATTGATCACTGTTTCTAAACAGTATTAGATAATGTTGATACTATTGTGAATTGATTATTTAATGATCACACTTCTAGTGTACCAATTTTGGTAACAGTTTTTTTGAAAATATTCTCAGCTTTGTCATATCTTTTGACTTTTTATTTCACTGTACTCAGCACTGATTACTTATTTTTTAGTAAATCACTCACTGTCTGATAACAATTGAAAATTTTCATTTATATTATGTTTTCTGTTTGTTTTTGGATACTGCTTTACGTCTTAATTGATTTACTTGTAGTTTCAGCACTGTTGGCACATCTTAGTGACTCTTTCCCCTCACTTTCATTAGGACTAAAAAAACAACATTGTGTTGTATATCTTAAACTATATATGCCATAAATATTATTTATTTTAATTTAATTAAAAATTTTTTTTTTTACTGGAGCAGGAGCACAACTCATCCCTGGCTTATGGTGGTGCAGGGGATTGGACCTGGGACCTTGGAGTCTCTGGCATGAGAGTTTCTTTTGTATAACGATTATGCAACTCCTTGTCCACGTGATAACTTTAATATATAATTAGATGGAGACAGAGAGAAATTGAGAGGGAAGGGGAAGATAGGAAGAGACAGAGAGACACCCGCAGCACTGCTTCACCACTCGTGAAGCTTTCCCCCTAGAGGTGGGGACTTGGGGCTGGAACTTAGGTCTTTATGCACTGTAATGTGTGCACTTAATGAGGTGCACCACAGCCAGGTTCCTCATTCCCAATGGGTTTTCAAGAAAATGCCCATAACGAATAATCATGTCATATAAATTCACTTGTTCCTATAAGAAGTAGGTTGTATGCTTCAGACTTTCAGACTTAAAACACTACAGCTGTTTGTTTTTTTTTTCCTGGAATAAATTTCAAAAACAAAGTTTGTATTAACGTGTCTATAGTTTAAATTTAAAACTGATCTCCTGTTTATGTCAATGTAGTAGCTCTAATCTACAATAAAGTCAGAACGCAAGCCAGTAATTATAATGCAAATAAATTTTTCTTATTTAATTAATTATATACTACTCAATTCATATTATTAAGTTTTGTTGAATGGCAAATGCACTAATTCCATTTAGGTAAAAATAGTAATATTGTTTTTAGTCACAGTTCATAGTTGCATCAAAAATTACATACTGTGTAGTTTATTGTTTTTTGAGGAATAGTTAAAATGCAATTTTATGCTAACTCAGGTGCACAACATTTCTTTTTTTTTTCTTTTCTTTTCTTTTCTTTTTCCTCCAGGGTTATTGCTGGGGCTCGGTGCCTGCACTCTGAATCCACTGCTCTTGGAGGCTGTTTTTTTTCCCCCTTTGTTGTCCTTGTTGTTTATTGTTGTTGTATAGGACAGAGAGAAATCGAGAGAGGAGGGGAAGACAGAGACGGGGAGAAAGAGATACCTGCAGACTTGCTTTACCGCTTGTGAAGTGACTCACAGCAGGTGAGGAGCGGGGGACTGGAACCGGGATCCTTACCCTGGTGGTCCTTGTGTCTTGCACCATGTGCGCTTAACCAGCTGTGCTATTGCCCCACAACATTTCTTTTTAGCAATAGAAAAAACTTATTTTTAGCCAACCACTTGTTGCACAATTTAGATTTGTCAAGATGGGTTTGCTTTATGGTCTGAAAGGAGGTGAAGGAATTTAAGAAGAACTGAACTACGCTGCACCAGTAACTACTCTACACAAGATGATCAAGCAAATGTGGAGTTTTTACAGTAAACTAGAAAGATATGGTAGAATGCACAAAAAAAGTTGTGGAAGAAAGGTCCATAGGTTGAGCATATAACTAGTTTATGACCCAGTAATCATACTGCTATGTATATGCCACAAATAAATGGAGACAAGTTTTCAAACAAAAATTACTTGTGTATGAATGGTCACAGTTCAAATATTCTCATTTACAAATATTGTGTTTACAATCTAAAATGTGTTTAAAATATAAAATACTGTATTTGCTATCTGAAATTTGGACTGTTCACAAATAGCCCACTGGTCCATCAGTGGATAGATGGGTAAACAAGATGTAGTAAATTCATACAACAAAATATTCAGTCAAAAGAAGGAATGACGTATGGCCCCATGGTACAACATGACTGGCCCTTAAAAAATATAATGCTAAATGAAAATAAGTCAAACATAAAAGGTCAATGTTGTGTGAGTCTTCCATTTATAAGACATGCCCCGAATCTGCAAATTTGTACTGACAGGAAGCAGATTTGTGGTTGTACAGGGATGATGGTGTGTTAAGAAAAATGAGAAAGAGGGGCCAGGCGGTAGTGCAGTGGGTTAAGTGCACGTGGCATAAAGTGCAAGGACTGAGCTGTAAGGATCCTGGTTGGAACCCCCGGCTCCCCACCTGCAGAGGGGTCACTTCACAAGAGTAGAAGCAGGTCTGCAGGTGTCTGTCTTTCTCTTTCCCTCTGTTTATCCGTCATCTCTCGATTTCTCTCTGTCCTATCCAACAATGACAGCAATGATGACAGTAATAATAATAGCAATGACAAACAACAGGGGCAAAAAAAGGGAAAAATAGCCTCCAGGAGCAGTGGATTCATAGTGCAGGCACCAAACCCCAGCAATAACCCTGGAGGAAAAAAAAGAAGAAAAGAAAAATGAGAAGAGACTGTATTAAAGAATCAAGTTTTATTCAGGGTAATGAAAGATTTTGTGGAACCAGATAGTATTGGGGTTGCATGACACTATGAGTGCACTTAATGCCACAAAATTGCACACGTTAAAATAGCACTTCCCTTTAGAACACTGACTTGCCTGCCTTAAGCCCCAGAGAATATAGATTCAATCTTTAAAACCAGCTTATGCCAGTCAGCCAGTTTTCTGGGTCTTTCCCTCTGTCATTTTTCCAACTCTCATAAATAAATAAATAAATAAGTAAATAAATTGTTGTTATTTAACTTAAGGGGGTTTGTGGGGCTTAACTTGCGGGGGTTTGTAGGGCTTTGGTGTGTGAAAGGATTCACAGCAGGGAGCTGGGAACTGGTTTAAACAATACAAGGTTTATTAGGGTAAAACAGGTAAAAGGCAAAATAAGCACTTACTTTAAAATTTTTTAAACAAGTATTTATTTATTTATTTATTTATTCCCTTTTGTTGCCCTTGTTTTAGTTATTATTGTTGTTGTTGTTGTTGATGTCATTGTTGTTGGATAGGACAGAGAGAAATGGCGAGAGAGGAAGACAGAGGGGGAGAGAAAGATAGACACCTACAGACCTGCTTCACCACTTGTGAAGCAACTCCCCTGCAGGTGGGGAGCTGGTTCTTGAACTGGGATCCTTAGGCTGGTCCTTTTTCTTTGCACCACCTGCGCTTAACCCGCTGCACTACTGCCCGACTCCCAATAAGCACTTATCATCAAGGGTTAAGAGTATGCTAGGTCCGTAAAGTCTGAGTATAGTTATCAAAAGCTTAGTCCCACAAGGTAAACAATTATCAGCTCTGCTAAAGGTTGCTCTTAGCTGTAGAGGGGTCTAAAAGTGTACAGGCTAGCAGAGTCACATGTATTCAGTTCCCAGGAGAAGTAGCCATGTCGGATACCAATGAGCCTGACTTCTGGCTGGCTGTACCTTTTAAGTCTATTCAGTCCACCCACAATGCTTTGTACACCAGCACAGACTGGATCCACCCATAGTCCACGATGTGCCTGTGCAGATCACTGCATCCTCTGTCACCAAGGCTGACCTCAGCACTCTGCCAGGACTTCCATGCATGGTTGCTGGTCTACTGCGTCACCACAATTCCCCACTTTTGATTCTTCTTCTTCTTCTAGCGTTTGCCCTTCTTCCGTAGCCAGTCAACAGCGTCAGGTTGAGCCTAATGTAAAGTTTCGAGACCTCCTTTGAATCTGGAGAGGTGGCAGTCGTTGACTATGTGGGTCATAGTCTGTCTGTAGCCGCAGGGGCAGTATAGACATGGACAAGATGTACAGTCTGTATGTACAGTCTGTATGAACATAGGAGAAATATGAAAATCTTCACTGATTCTAGGGTTACTACTGCAAGCTCTGCCTTCACCCCCCAGACTGCGGGCATAATAACTGGGTACCAGATAAGGCCCTGTTAGCCTGAAGACCTGTGATCTAGTATCTGTATCTAACCCAGAGATGGTCCATCACTCAGGGAAGCTCAGAGCAGAGACTTACAGAGGTGTCCCTAGGTTCAAGTGGCTCCTGGGTGGCAAGCGTGGCATATCCAGGGTGTTGGACTGCTGCAATCCATGCTTCAGCTCGTGTTCTTGTGAGGAGTTCGAAGATGAGAGGGGTTTAACTGCTCAGCCTGGGTCCAAACAGGACCTGTGAATGATAAACTAAAACAAACATACCCTATGCCTTAAGTTAGTAATTTTATTGATTTCAATCACAAAGACTAGACAAATCACAAGGCATCTGCTGGAGAAGGAATAGCTCTGTGGAGAAGAGAATTATGCAGTACAAAATTTAAAATATATAAAGCTCCTTGTATTCTGTTCATGTCTGAGAAATAGCCATTTAAGGGTGCATATGGTGTTCTACAATTACTCATCTAGCGGGGTAGTAAGGCATGTGAAATGTATACTGTGTCACCACATAAATAAACCCTTTTTTCTCTTTTTTTTGCCTCCAGGGTTATTGCTGGGGCTTGGTGCCTGTATGATGAATCCACTGCTCCTAGAGGCCATTTTTTCCCATTTTGATGTCCTTGTTGTAGTTATTGTTATTGTTGCCATTGATGTTGTTGTTGTTAGATAGAACAGAGAGAAATGGAAAGAGGAAGGGAAGACAGGGGGAGAGAAAGATAGATACCTGCAGACCTGCTTCACTGCAGTGACCCCCTGCAGGTGGGGAGCTGGGGGCTTGAACCAGGATCCTTACAACAGTCCTTGAGCTTTGTGCCATGTGCTCTTTATCTGCTGTGCTACCGCCCGACCCTCTAAATAAATCTTAATAAGGAATAAATAAACTATTATTTGATTTATTTGGGGAATTATGCTTCCCCCTCCTGGTAACTTAACTGAAATATTCTCAGTTAAAAGAAATAAAGCTGCCCATTTGCTATTATAAAAAATGCTATAGGAGAGGAAGAAGGAGTTTATCATCAGCTATCCAAGAGGACATTAGAAATTAACAGTCGTGGTTACCACTGGAGAAAGATGCTGAAAGAATGATCTTGGAAAATTGCTTTTCTTCCATTACTTTTAAAAATCTTTTTCAATGAGAATATATTATCTGCTGAAAAATATGTTATTGAGTGGCACAGTAGACAAAGCTTGAGACTTTAAAGCATGAGATCCTGAGTTTGATCCTCAACACTAAATATGCCAGAGCGATGCTCTGGTTCTCTATCTCTCTTTCTCATAAATAAATTAATTAATAAAAAAAACTAATGGGTTGAAATTTTTAGTGGTTTTGCTTAAACAATGTGTGACTATTGTCTCAAATTGGACTGTAAACAAAATAGAATATTCTGTTTGCTTCATGTATATTTTCTCACTGTCAGAATAAATCTTAAAAAAAATTAATAAAAAATGACCTAAATATATTTTTATTGGAGAATTTATGGGTTGCAGTGACATCTTTGACATATATGTAGGTACAACCTCTCCTTGATCACGTCTAGGTGTTTGGGAGACAGTCCCTTTTCTAATCCAGGGCCCCCTCCCCCATCATACACCAGGACTCCACTGTCCTTTCATCCCATTCCTTTTCCTCCCTCTCCAGAGCCCTTTGCTTTGGTGTAATACATCACTTCCAGTCCAAGTTTCATCTTATTTTTCCCTTACTCTCCTTTCTTTATTATTAAGTTTCATGAAAGATAGGTGAGATCATTCAGGATTGGTCCATCTCTTCTTGGCTTACCTCACTCAACAGTCTTTCTTATTAAAGGCTGAGCAGTACGTGAGAAGGCATAAGTCTCTGTAGGCCGCTTCTTAATTCTCCTAAATATAAGGTTGCATGGGTCTGGCCTTTAAAGGATTTTATTTTTCATATTTCTGAACAGACAGGAAAGAGAGCTCTGTGGATTTGTAAAGTGAAAAAGCATCGACAAGCTCTCTGATGTTCATATTAAAACTGACATTTATCTTAAGATCTTGAAAATTATTTTAATTGCTATCAAAACACAATTTTAATCATAGAAAAAAGTCAGACTCTCAAGAGATTACATATTTAATAACTCTTGATAACTACATGAATTAAATGTTAACGAAGGGATATAAAAATGGAAAAAGATATGACCCATACTTTTAATGTCTTCACAAAATAGTAACAGCAATGAACTTAATAAGTACATACTTATCAAAATATGGCATAAGGTCAATAATAAGTTATTTAACTATAGTAAGACACATAAGGGATTAATACCTGGAATAATTATTTATTTTTAAAGATTTATTTTATGGGATGGGGAGACAGCATAATGGTTATTTATGCAAAGGACTTTCATGCCTGAAGCTCCCAAGGTCCCAGTTTCAATCCCCAGCACCACCAAAAGCCAGAGATGAGCAGTACTATGGTCTCTCTCAGCATTTTTCTCTCTGTATCTCTTACTCAATAAAATAAAAAAATGTTAAAAATATTTTTATTTCATATGAAATAATTTTATATGAGAAAGGGAGGGAATAAGGGCTAGAGGGAGGAAGAGAGAGAGAGAGAAAGAGAGAGAAAGAGAGCCCACAAGTGAGAAGCCAGAACACATATATTACCAGGAATTGAATCGGGAGCTTCAGGCAGGCAAGTCACACACTCTATTAGCTGAGCTACTTCCACAGCTATTAGAATAGTTTGTAATAGTGCCACAGTGTTGATAGTAACTGACCTATAACTGTATTTACATCATAAGCAATATTCATATGTATACCTTTTCCCAACAAGAATAATCCAGTGAAAAATTTAAAGACATTTATTTTTCTTCTAATAATGTGCTATCTGCATACTTTATTTTACTATGCTCATAAAATTACTTCTACTTAACTAAGCTGAAAAATGTATAGCATTGGGTTGTTGGAAAAGTCATGACACATTTTGCATAGAAAAAACATAGAAAGATATGTCATGAATTCTCCCACAACTCACTAGATTACTATGTAAATTATTTAGAAACGGGAAAGCATTTTTAATAGTACATATTTTGACATTTTGGTTATGCTATTAGAGTTATTCACATACTTTTTGCTATTAAAATTAGTTAATACAGTTTGAGATTCTGTATTTTCCAATGGTGGCTTCTTGCAGATTTTACTATTTAATTATTTCCTTTGTTGCCTTGTATACCAAATCATTCATAAAGTCTCTATACTAGGCAGAAAAGTGTCCTACTTTAGGGATTGCTATTTTGCTAAAGGTTTTCTTCTTCTTTTTCTGTTCTGTTCTGCAGTTTAAAATAAGACATAGTATTTATAGATTATTTGCAAAGAAACCATAGGATTCCTTAGCTTTTGGAGTTTCCTACCCTGGAATCTGTAATCAGTGACATTAAGTCATGGTTTTGATTTGAGTCATTTTAGATTATAAACATATTCCACTGTGTTAAAGTTTCTATATTATTTATTCCCTGATTGATTGTCTCACTGGGATTTCACTGCTCTGGGAGACTTTTTTTTTTTTTTTTTTTCCCAGATAGACAGAGACAGAGCTAAAGAGAAAAAGGCGAAGAAGCCAACACACTGAACCTGCTATTCAAGTAAGCTGTTAAAGTGTTTAGGACTTGCTTTCACTTTCTAATCCCTGCATGTAGAACTTGACCTGCTTCTGCATGAATTTAAGTTTCCAATTAGAATTCTACTAATATTTTTTCTGAAAGTATTAAAAAGCTGAACCACCTAGTTATGAGAAACTGTGCTTTTTATCATAAAATTAATATAATTTTGATTTAGTAGAAAAAAAAGGAAGTTGCTAACCATCTAATACAGTATTAAAACAAAAGGGAATCATCTTGGTAACAATCATAATAACATTTCCTTTTTCTGAAAGATATTCTGTGTTTGCTTCTTACCCATTTAGTAAATGTGGTGTGTGTGTGTGTGTGTGTGTGTGTGTGTGTGTGTCCCTTTGATTGGCTCTACTGAGAGAAGCAATCTTCTTCTTCTTCTAGCGTTTGCCCTTCTTCCGTAGCCAGTCAACAGCATCAGGTTGAGCCTGATGTAAAGTTTCGAGACCTCCTTTGAATCTGGAGAGGTGGCAGTCGTTGACTATGTGGGTCATAGTCTGTCTGTAGCCGCAGGGGCAGTTTGGGTCGTCTCTGGCTCCCCAGCGATGGAACATAGCGGCGCACCGGCCATGGCCTGTTCGATAGCGATTGAGGAGGGTCCAATCATAACGTGCTAGGGGATGCATTGGATCGACCTTCCTGTGGTGCATCTCGTGAGTACCCATTCATTGGGGAAACTGACGATCCTTCCTAGCCGACTGAATCCACATGGATCCCAGTCACTTTCAAAGCCAGCAACAAGCAGCTCCTGCCAGCTTTCAAGAGAAGCAATAAGTCCTGATTAATTTACTATGAAATATTGACATTAAGAAAAATTATTTACACAACATAAACCTTAGGTCAGTTGAGAATTATCCATAATAGCATGATCCCTAATATTTTCAAGTGCTAGTTCCTTGATACATTACTACTCAGAGGACTAGTGACCTCAACAGACCAGTGACCTTTGCATAACTTGGGAATCTGTAAGGGCTATAAAATCTTGGGCTATATCTCAGTTTGTTGGATTATAAATGACAATTTAACAAGCTTTTCAGGCACTTAGCAGGCATATGAAAGTTTGAGAAACACTCTTATTTGTAGTCATAACTCATCATCCCAGAAAGAAAATAAAATAAGCAAGGGCAACTTCTTATGTTTTAGGTCTAATACATAATTTATTGACAATTGCTTTTATATAGGAACAATATTTTTTTTTACAAATCTTAGAAAATAAAACCAAGATACTTGTAGGTAGATTCACTATAGACATTGTCTTTTAAATTCAGTGTGTAGATTGTTTGAGTAAAATTGTCATCGCTTGATATTTGAGAACTGGTCATATTTCTCTGAACCTTTAGAGGTCTGGTAAATTCAGATAGCGTCTTATATATTTATAATGTCATGCTATTGACTTTGGTGTCTTACAATTTTCTGTACAACGTTGTTCGTGTGTGTGCAAGCATGCATACATTGTGTTTTATTAGGCAATCAAATAGATTAGGTTTTGAGCATATTTTATCTAGATTTCTGTAGGTAGTAGTTGCAGTGTAAAAACATAGTTCTCAATGCCTTTGCTATTTGGGTTTGTATGACTTACCAGGCTTCCATCTTGGACTTGGCTATTGGTTTATATTCTAAATCTCAAAGATCTGAGTTTGTTATTTTTTTCATGAGGATGAGCCAAGCTCTACCTTCTTAAGGTATTTTCCATATTCTCTAACTACCAGGTTTTTCCCTTTGCCTGGAAATCTAAGATTTCACTCAGTTTTAGTTTGTTGTGTTTTCGTGTAGTTTTATTTGAGCTTTACCTTGGGGTGGGGAGAGAAAAAAAAAACGCAGGTGAAATTTTCCTATTTTTGACACAGAGGGCCTCTTGGTTACTTTGGCAAAACAGGTTTCTTTCTTTATTTCCTTTCTTTATTTTCTTCCTTTCTTCCTTCCTTCCCTTCTTTCTTTCCTTTCTTTCTTCCTTTCTTTCTTTTTCTGTTTCATTAGATGTCCATGTTGTTGCTGATTGACAAATAAAATTTATTTGTAAAATAAAAAATAGAAAATATCAATAGAACCATAGAATAAGAGCGGTGAAATTCCACATACTTCCCACTGTCAGAGTTCTGTATCCCATCCCCTCCATTGGAAGCTTTACTATTCTTTATCTCTCTGGGAGCATGGACCCAGGGTCATTATGGGACGCAGAAGGTGGGAGGTCTGGCTTCTGTAATTGCTTCTACGATGGACATGGGCATTGACAGGTTGATCCATACTCCCAGCCTGTCCCTATGTTTCCCTACTGGGGCAGGGCTCTGGAGAGGTGGGGTTCCAGGGTACATTGGTAAGGTCGTCTGTCCGGGAAAGTCAGGTTGACATCACAGTAGCATCTGCAGCTCCCTTTTCTCCAAACTTGTCTAAATATTATATTATTGCTATGAATATAAAACTCAACTGAAAAGCACCTGCAACTTGATGTTTGGAAGGTGTATTCCTTTGTTTCCTCCTTTCTTGTGAGACTCAGTCCTGTCTTTGCCTTAAATTCAGAAGGCTAAAGCCCCCCCCCCCCTCCCGAATTGAAGACTGAGAGGTTTTAAGTCCCTGTCTCTTTTCTTCTAGTGCTAGGAATAAGTTTCTTACTGCACTTAAAGTGAAAGTGCCAAAATGGTACAGTTTAGGACCTGCAGCCCCCAGAGTTCTGATTTGACTTTGCTGTTCTTCAACCTGCACCCACACCCCTTTCATTCCAACTGCATGTGAGGTCCCATCTGAGGCTGCAGAACTGTAGATTATGGCTTCAGTTGGGTCTCATGTTGTATTTATTTGTTGTCTTGAGAGGAGAGGTGATTTGGTCCCAGTTATTCCATGGATACGCCTCCCGGAAGAATGGAATTTTTTAACCAAACGTATACTGTGAAAAAGTTGATAGCCACCAACTAGCTTCATTGATGTAATGATGATATTATCTAATTTGTTTCATATTTTCTTCTAAACTAATCACTGTTCCTATAGGTGATTTCCCTCTAGTTTTGGCATTAGAAAGTGATTGCTAGAGGAAATGACTTCTGCCCTGTTCATCCCCCTCCCCTTCTTCTTATTATTGAAAGATATACTTAGTCTACAACCAACAGAGGTAGCCATGGCTTCCCTCAAGCTTATATTAGTATGTTTTTTTAAGAATTTATTTATTTATTTATTCATGAGAAAGATAGGCTGAGAGAGAGAGAGAGAGAGAGAGAGAGAGTGAGAGAGAGAGAACCAGACATCACTCTGGTATATGTGCTGCCAGGGATTGAATTTAAGACTTCATGGTTGAGAATCCAGTGCTTTATCTACTGCGCCACCTCCTGGACCACACATTAGTATGTTTTATATTTATTGCTTCTCTCTCTCTCTCTCTTTTTTAATTAGAGAGACAAGTCAATATACCTTTCCACTATTTATGTTATCAGGGATCAAATATAGGACATTATGTATGCAAGTTCTGTACTTTAGTTGCTGAATCAATTACCTATTCGCTAGCATAGTGTTTTAAAGCAATATGTATGGGTGCAAAAGAAATGGTTCTAGGAATTAGATGATCTGGTTTCTTGTCTTAGTTCTTAAACGTAAAAGGTATATGTCATCTTATCATTTACCTAGAATTCTACAGTTTACAAATTACTTCAGGAAACTGATACATTTAATCCGTATGACAACTGTGAAATGCAAGGTAATATCACAGCTATTTAAAAGATAGCATCGTATTCTAAAAGGTTAAATTGTTTGCCCAAGTTGAGATTTGTATATAATTGAGATTACAAGAGATTACCTAAAGATTTGTGTATTCCAAACTCAAGGTTTGATTTAAGATATCACTATCTAGAAAATTATACAAATAGACTTAAGACAAACTGATACAATACAGCAAAAAAGTACTAAGGTGAATATATAAGATATTGATAGAGAAATAAATAAGATGACAAATTAGAATTTAAGATAAATGTATCAAATTGGTCACAGATTAATAAGACATTGAAAGTGGAGTCCTGGTTGATTTATTTCATTATTTTATACAAATTATATTAAATCCTGCAAAAAGAAAACTTGTTTTCGTAACCCAATCAGGGTTATTGCTGGGGCTGGGTGCTGGTACTGTGAATGCACTGTTCCTGGTAGCTAGTTTTCCTCCTTCCCTTCCTTCCTTCCTTCCTTCCTTCCTTCCTTCCTTCCTTCCTTCCTTCTTTCCTTTCTTTCTCTTCTTTCTTTTCCTTTTTATTCCTTATTTCCTTTCTCTTTCTCCCTCACTTTCTTTTTCTTTTTTTCTAATTTTTATTCACTAGGACAGAAATAAATTGAGAAAGGAAGGGAAGCTAAAGAAAAATATATACCCGCTGACCTGCTTCACTACTCATGAAGCATCCCCCTGCAGTTAGGGATCAGGGGCTCAAACTTGGGTCCTTGCATTTGGTAATATGTACACTTAACTGGGTATACCACTGCCCGGCTCCCAGAAATGAATTCTTTTGTGACATGAGAATTCCTACTACATGTATATGGATTTAAAGTCATTTTTTTTTAGATAATTCTAACTAAACACACAAAAGATGAAAGTTTCTGCTGTGACCACTGTTGCTTAACATATAAGGCCTGACCCAGTAATATTCCAATCAATAAAATTTCAGCCTGTCATTGTGCACTGTAACAATATATGGAACTTTGGCAAATACCAGTGTTGGGTCCAAATTCAGGAATCCTGATTATACTGCTCTCAAGATCTAGCACTGGTAAACTCCCAGATTATCAATCTAAAGAAAAAACAAACAAACAATAAAAAAAAAAGATGAACATTGTGGACCTTTTAAATTGCCATTTTGGGATAAGATACTGGCTAAGTACAAAGTGAGAGCTTAGTCATAGTGTCATGGAATTACTACTTATTTGTGTAATATAGCATTATTACATTTTACTCCCACTACAATCTTAAGAGGCGGTCTAATTATGCCCTAATTTTACACACATTGGCACATTGCCACCAACAACTCCCTTTTATCCAAACTTGTTAAATATTATATTATTGCTATGAATATAAAACTCAACTGAAAAGGTGAAAGAAGTGCAAACGTAACAGTAATGTACCCTGTTCTGTGGGAGCACAGCAATTAAAATAAAAAAGATAAACAAATGGCAATAATTACTTATAAAATTAGCTATGAAAAATAGTAATGACAGGTTTCACAGATGATATGAGGTAAATAAGTTTACTATTTCCTGTCTTATAGATTTAAACTTAATATGCCCTGTACTCATGTTTAGTCACCTCTACTATAGTTTATTAATGCTACAGAACTGAGAAATATGAAGGACTTGGGGAAAAAGTAAAAAGTTGTTATATATGTCAAACATGATCTCCTTTTCAGAAACTATAAAGTGACTTTAATGGGAAAAACTTGAGAAATAGATATTAAAGAATCTAAGACAACAATGAGGAACCTCTTCACTTCTGTGAGAATGTCATACATCAGAAAGGAAAGTAATAACAAATGCTGGAGAGGTTGAGTGGATAAGGGAACACTTCTGCACTGTTAGTGAAAATGTAAATTGGTCCAACCCTTGAGGAAAGCAGTTTGGAAAACTCTTAGAAGGCTATAAATGGACTTATCCTATGACCTGGTAATTCCTCTCCTGGGGATTTATCCTAAGATAGCAAACACACCCATCTAAAAATATCTGTGTATACCTATGTGCATAGTAGCACAATTTGTAATAGCCAGAACCTGAAAGCATTTTTTTTCTGTTTTGTTCTGTGTTCAACAACATATGAATAACTAAGAAAGTTGTGTATATATATATATATATATATATATATATATATATATATATATATATTACTTAGCTATTAAGAATGATGAATTCACATTCTTTATCTCATCTTGATGGAGCTTGAAAGAATCATGTTAAGTGCAATAAGCCAGAAAGAGAAGGGTAAATATGGAATGATTTCATTCATGAATAAAAAATGAGAAATAAGAACAGAAAAGGAAAACACAAATTAGAACTTGAACCGGGTTTGGTGCATTCACCAAAGTAAAGGATTCTGGGAAGAGGGGGGTGAGCATGGGGTGGGGAGGCTGTCAGCTCCTGGTGCATGATGGTGGAGGAGAACGAAGGTGGGAGTAAGAGTCTTTTGTAGAAAAATGAGAAATTTTACACATGTGCCAATAACTGCATTTAGTGTAAACAATTAATCTCCCTAATTAAAAAAAAACAGACAAAAACCAAAATTAAGTCTCAAAAAATGTTGAGAACCACAATTGTTACAGGGACCGTCACCTCTGATACATTCAGTTGTTTTTATCTTTCCATTTTGATAGTACATATGATAGCAATGCCAAACTATACACTTTCTCCTTCCCTAATGTCTGTGGACATTATTTTTGACTCTCTATTAAAGATGTGAAAACCTTGGGGTTACATAAAAATGAGTTAGGGTTAGGGAAAAAAACTAAAGATTCTTAGCAGGAACCTAAAGATATCTAATCGAGTAGAGTGTGGGCCTTATCATTCCCGAATAATCAGATTTCTGCCTTGGGAGGACCATAGAACCAGGCAGAGATCCACTGGTGATAGAATATTGCTGTGATATTTTTCTTCTCCTATCTTGGCAATTTTAAGGAGAGAAAAAGAGAGAGAGAGAGAGAGAGAGAGAGAGACCATTGGAGAGCAGTGAGATTGTACAATTGTACATACACAAGACCCGTAGTGCAACAATAAAAGAGAACCTAGGTAGTTTCCATCCACTAATTTAGACTGAGAATAAAACACCAAGAGTGTTAATTAATTGGGGGCCAGACAGTGACGCACCTGGTTAAGCACACATGTTACAGTGCGCAAGGTTGCAGGTTCAAGGCCCTGGTCCCACCTGCAGAGGGAAAGCTTCACAAGTGATGAAGCAGGGCTGCAGGTGTCTCTCTGTCTCTCTACCTCCTCCTACCCTCTCAATTTATTTCTGTCTCTGTCCAATAATAAATAAATAAAATATTTAAAAAGAGTTAATTAATTTAAAAAGTATTTACTGTGAACTATTAACTCCCCCAATAAAAATTAAAAGAAAACATAATAAAAATATTTTTGGTAAGTACAAAAAAAATCACTAACATTACCTGAACTATAGGAAGAAATAATCTGATATGTACTGGTAAAGAACAGGTATTGCAAACATTTACTTGAACTCCTTTGAGACAGACTTAAAATTGTTGTAGAGAAAACTGGACTGTTAAAAACTCATTTGACAGTAACAAACAAACAAACAAACAAAAATATCATTTTACTCTGGTTCCAGGAGACTGTAAATCTAATGCAATCTTTAGGCATCACTATAAATGATTTATTTAGGAGATCCAAATAAAGTTCTAGAAGTGGTGTCTATTAGACTTCTGAACTTTTAAGTAACATTGATAAGAAGGAGGATATCTGCATTACTTAATTTTTTGTGAAATGTTTTAAAAGAATAGACAAGAAGACATTATTTCAGAAATGTGTAAAAAACAATAATAATAATAATTCCCGGGGTTGGGTGGTAGCGCAGTGGTTTAAGCACAAATGGCACAAGCACAGGGACCAGCATGGGGATCCCGGTTCAAGCTCCCAGCTCCCTGGCTCCCCACCTAAGGGTAGTAGCTTCACAGGCAGTGAAGCAGGTCTGCAGGTGTCTATCTTTCCTTTCCCCTCTGTCTTCCCCTCCTCTCTTGGTTTCTCTCTGTACTATCCAACAATGAACAACATCAACAAAAACAATAATAACTATAACAACAAGGGCAACAAAAGGGGTGGGGGAATTACCTCCAGGAGCAGTGGATTCATGGTGCAGGCAGTGATCCCCAGCAATAACCCTGGAGGCAATAATAATAATAATAATAATAATAATAATAATAATAATAATTCCCTTGTTGGTACTGAACCTAACTGATAGGGCCTAGAAGGCAAGACATCAGACGGAAATCTTATGACAGAAAAATAAATTGAGAAAAAGGTTTTTTTGC
This sequence comes from Erinaceus europaeus, assembly GCF_950295315.1. NCBI lineage: Eukaryota > Metazoa > Chordata > Mammalia > Eulipotyphla > Erinaceidae > Erinaceus > Erinaceus europaeus. The sequence goes on from NC_080166.1 coordinate 92,485,965, forward strand.
TTCCAAGGTTATGTACAAATCCACTGTTCTTGTCAGGCATTTTTCCCCATTTTATTGGATAGGACAGAGAGAAATTGAGAGGGGAGGGGAAGACAGAGAGGGAGAGAGAAAGAGAGACACCTGCAGACCTGCTTTTTTGCTTGTGAAGCATCCCCCTGCAGGTGGGGAGCTGGGGTTTGAACCTGGATCCTTGCACAGGTCCTTGTGCCTAGTACTATGTGCGCTTAAGTGGTTGCACCCCCACCTGGACCCAGAGAAATAGTTTTCAAGGACTGAATAGATTGCTTTGTTACTAGCCTGGAAGTCTATCAATTTCCCCTTCCTACTAGATGTTTCTAATTTAAAATTTGGTTATTTTCTGTTTTGTTCTTTGGCTGTTCAAATAATACTTTCTCAAGTCCTCTAGTCGCCTTCAGTAAGAGTGTTTTATATTTTGGTCTTTACCTGAAGCTCTTCATTTTGGACTTATAAAAACAAAAATCACAAAGAATAAATATGTATTTGGCTTCTAAAATTAACAAGGCTGTAGCATAAATATGCATGCTTAAGATTTCTTTATAGTTTCAAATGAAACCTAAATCAAACAAGACCAGAATTCTTCAAAGACCATAATTTCAAAGTGAAGATTCATCTAGAGAAATAATTTACTTTTATTTTTGCTTAAATCCTGAAAATTAACATACGGGAGAAATATGTGTTATATATCAATACTTTTAATGATAACACAAAATTGTTATTTTAAACTAAAAGTTAACTAGGTTATGACAAACTTATAGCAGTTATTTTGAGAACAGGAATTATTCAAGAAGTTTGGGCCAGATAACTCACCTGGGAAGGTGCTTGCTTTGCCCTGTGAGTGGCTCATGTTTGAGCCTAGCTCCCACTAACACTTGCGGTGCTATATACACTTTAGTACTGTAGAGTCTTACTCTCTCACTCCCTGAGAAAGTCTGTCCAAAGATGTCAAGTCCTAGTGATCACAAAGCAAAGCAAAGAAAAGAAAGCAAAACAAAACAAGAAATCAGTCAGGAGTGATTCACTCAAATTATTTGACGCAGCCATATCACTTAGGAAATTCAATTCCTTTGCCAAGTACTAAGGAAACTGATTAACATTACCTTGATAAATGTATGTTGCTATGGAGAAAAAATACTCCTCTTATTTAGATGACACAAAGGAAATATCAATATTATAGTTCATCTTTTACTTTTTTACTTATTCAGGTTGTCATCTGTGTAGGGTGAAAGTGGTTATTAGTAAGGAAGTAAGAAGAAGTGCTTAAAAATTTGTACTTCTGTCCTCCTCTCCTTTTAAATAACTATTAGCACTTATACATTTTTTCCTGGTCATTCTAAAAGAGAAACTTTTCCAATTACTACATCTTGGCAAGTGGCTTTTTCTGTTAACCCTACCTTTCTTAAGCATTGTGATGAAATTTTACACTAATAATTTTCAATGCTATAAATAAAATATTAAGTAGAACCTTTATCTTCCTAATGTCCTGGGAAATATAAAGTAGTGTGTTTGTTCTGCAAAGCATAAACCTTTGCATACTACACATATCTGATGAACAACAGTCATTTCTGGTAACTGTCTTTAGTTACAATATGCCACATATCAGCAGTATTTGGAAAATTTATTTTATCTAAGATAATTTCAGTAAAGACATCTTGAAAGAAACAGAAGCCATCAGTCAAATTTTAAAAACTGAGAATGGGAACAATATTAATGAGCACTAGTGTTGGCATTTATCATTTTTTCATTCATTATTCTAGAAGTGCTTTTTCATAATTATTTAACAAGAAGAGTGGTAAAAGATTTGGAAGGGGGACAATCAACACTAGTTACTAGAAGCTTAAAAAACTTATGTAGAATATTGATTGACCTGTCAACACCCACGTTCAGCATGGGAGCAATTACAGAAGCCAGACCTTCCACCTTCTGCACCCCATAATGTCCCTGGGTCCATACTCCCACAGGGTTAAAAAATAGGAAAGCTATCAGGGGAGAGGATGGGATATGGAGCTCTGGCGGTGGGATTGTACCCCTCTTATTCTATGGTCTTGTCAGTGTTTCCATTTTATAAATAAATAAATTTAAAAAACTTATCGGGGTATATACATATATGCAATCATGGTAGAAGTGATAAGTTCTATGCGACTCAGGACTTTTACTCAACTCTTTAAAAATGCAATCACCCTGGATGCTCTTAGCTGAGTGTTCTGCGAGGCCCGAAGCGTTTACTTTGAAAAATGCAATCATGGTACATTCAGTAGAGTTGTTCATGGCTCATAGACAGGGCTAGATAGCATAATGGTTATGCAAAAAATCTCATGCCTGAGGCTCCAAAGTCCCAGGTTCAATCCCATGGATCACCGTAAACCAGAGCTGCTCAGTGCTCTGGAAAAAGAAAAACAGAAAAACAAAACAAAACAAAAACCTTTTATGGCCCATATTATAATTTCCTCTTTACAGTACTCTTGAAAACTGGTATTGATTCTCTCTTTTGACTGTCAACTGAAAAGGGAAAAAAGTCAGCCTGGCATATAAGCTTGTTCTGTTATTATACAGTTCTAAATGGTAGAATATCTCTAGGTTTTATTATGTACCAGTCTAGGTTTGATTTTTGGAGCAACAAGTCTCATGACTGATTATTTGAAATAATCATTACATCTGCCTATGTGTCTCCCTTCTGCCCAGCACATTATTTTAAGTGTTTTTCTTACAGTGCTTTCCACTTTCATCATCTTGGTGGTATATCTCAGAACATATTATAATATTTGTCTTATTAAGTGATTTTTTAGAATTGAAAATAATGCTCAAATGTGATCTAAACAATTCAGAGTAGAGTCTGAAGCTACTCCACCTATCATGGTTTAAACATGACATTTCTATTCATGTAGTTTCAATATTCTAGCAACCACAGTAGTGTTGGTTCAACTAAGCTTTAGTCAACATCTGTTAATTGAAGTACCAGAAAGCCCTATCTTTCCTCTTTCCCCTTACATACATATTACTTTATATGTACTAATATGGCTACTGTACTGTCAAAGGAATGGAATATAATAAGGGTTGGCAAGTATGTAGATTAATTGGAACTTTTTAATACTATCTGTGAGAATATAAAATGGTGACTCTATTGAAGAAAATAGTAGTGGAATTTTTTTTTTAATTTTGAAAGCTCTGTTCCTCACTCACTTTTCTAATTATTTAATCTCAGCATCAAATAGATAACCAAAGGCTAAATCCCATTCCAACAAGAAGAATTTTACAAACACACTTTTGTAATTAATTTACATATAATTAGCTAAGACAGAGTGGATAATCATGTCCACAATCTTCTTACTATATTACTGAGTGCACTTTGCTGTAGTGAAGTGCATTGGAATCAATCAGTCATCACAATTGTACTTGATTATGCAAACTTTATCTGTTAAGGTTTTGTTCTGCTCAACTTACGTAACAAAGGAAGAATGGAACATTATAAAGATTTATTAACAAAGGAAAATTCAGAAGAAACAAAACCCTTTTTTTGCAATTGGACCAATGAAACATTCCTGTGAACCTCCTAACATGAATTTTGGTTAAAATATTAAATTTTTATGTTCCCTCACAGAATCAGAGTAAAAAGGTGATTTACAGGGGTAGAAAGTGGAGGAAATGAGAGATGGTTACATGGTACATATTTTGAGTTCTAAGATTTAGTTCTGGAAAAAGAAAAACAGAAAAACAAAACAAAAAACTTTTATGGCCCATATTATAATTTCCTCTTTACAATACCCTTGAAAACTGGTATTGATTCTTTTGACTGTCAATTGAAAGGGGAAAAAAGTCAACCTAGCATATAAATTTGTTCTGTTATTGTACAGTTCTAAATGGTAGAATATCTCTAGGTTTTATTATGTACCAGTCTAGGTTTGATTTCTGGAGCATCAGGAGCAATCTAAATCTAAATTTGTAGATTTAGTGTATAGTATGGTGACTATAGTTAGTAATACTGCACTGCACCTTTATAATTTTTAAGAGAGTTGTATTATCATCACACACAGTGCCAACTATGTGAAGTAATAGATGTGGTAATTAGCTTGATTGTGAATCTGAATTGAATCTGTTTGCATAACCATTATGCTATCTATCCCTGCCTGTAATAAAACAATTTTAGATTACGTACAGGTGTGGTAATTTTTTAAAGGGAAATATTTATGAATTCTTGAATATATATCATCTCAGTAGAACTTTGAATAAGAAAAACAATAGAAACTGGGGGCTGGGCGGAGGCCTGCCTAGCTAACTGCATGAGTTACCAGGGACCTGGGTTTGAGCCCCTAGACCCCACCTGCAGGGGTGAAGCTTCACAGGTGGTGAAGCAAGTACTGTAGGTGTTTCTCTCCTTCTCTATTTCCCCTCCCCCACTCAAATTTTATCAAATAGAAAAGAAATGGCCAGCAGGAGCAGTGAATCTGTAGTGTAGGCACAGAGCCCAGCAGTAACTTTGCGGAAATTAAAGAAGAAAAAGAAACAAACAAACAAATAGGAATCCTCAATAAAAGAATGACGGATATACCCCTTTCATTAGCATAAATGATTTAATATAACTCAAGGACAGATAAGCAATTTAATGGTAAATTCTAAGTAACAGTAAATTCTATGAGCTAGTGGGTATGTTTTAGATGAGTAGACTTGAGACATGGCTCTCTGCCCTTGGAAAACTTGGTTATGCTTAATAGAATGAGAAATTAAAGAAGAATTGCAGAGTTCAATGATAATTTATAACAACTTATCCTACTGAATGATAGTTGGTGGGGATAAGATGAGAAATTCTGTAAAGCTCCACATTAACCATGAATCTCAAATTCATGGTTAATGACATGTTTGGTTAATGACATGTAGGAATAATTCTAAGAGTATTGAAGTCTGTTTAGACTAACTTAGGTGAGGGGCGATTTTGTCTCCCATGGGAACTTTGGCAATGTGTGGAGGTGGGTGTTTGGGACAAATGAGATGAGTGTTTTTGGCATCTAGTTAGTCAAGGTGAGGGATGCTATTAAACACCATAAAATGCACAGGCCACACACTCTTCATGAATATGGAGATGACAGAAGGCTTTAGAATTACAAAGAAGAAGACAACTTCTACAGGATGGACAGAAAAATGAAGCAAATCAGTTTGAGGGTAAAGATGTGAGTTTTCAAGCAAATATGATTTTGAATCTCTATGTCTGTGAAGTGAACCCAGAGAGTAGACAGAGAAACTGAATTGCTGTCAGATATTAAACAGCTGTTAGCAGTAAAAATTCAAAGATAACTGAGGGAGAGAGCCAGAAACTAAGTAAATTAAATATGTTTTCAATATAAAATGATTACAAAATATATGCCAAAGGAGCTTGTAATGAGATCATGTCAGGAAAAAAAGTGTGCTTTAAGAACTATATTAAAGGGGATAAGGCCTTGTCATAGGGTTTAGAGAAAGAGCCTTGTGTACTCTGTAAAACTCAGTAAGGAATGTGATTTTGCATCATATTACTCTGCTCCGAGGTTCTGCTATAATTACTTTTCCTTTTCTTAGGTCATGGTCTTACCTGGATCTAATATTTTTAAAATTTATTTATAGGTACATTCTTTTTATTTTTATTTTTCTATTTATTTATTTTTTTGTTTAAGAAAGGATACATTAACAAAATCGTAGGATAGGAGGGGTACAACTCCACACAATTCCCACCACCCAGTCTCCATATCCCATCCCTTCCCCTGATAGCTTTCCCATTCTCTATCCCTCTGAGAGTATGGACCCAGGGTCATTGTGGGTTGCAGAAGTTGGAAGGTCTGTGTGGAATGACAACCCTTCTTTTTATTTTTATTAGAAATTCAATATTGATTTACAAAATTACATGCCAACAGTGCTGTAATTCTACTATTCCTACCACCAGAGTTTTGAATCCCAAGTCCCTCCATTGCAACCCACTGCAGTTCTCCCAAGTTTGTAGACATGGGTTAACTGTCATGTCTACAGTTGTCTACATTTGTAGATAATTGCCCCCTTTTTCTTCCAGTTCCAGTCCTCTCTTCCCCTCCGAGCTACACATAGCCCTATTACTAGATCCAAATATCTCTCTCCTTTTTATCTTCTCTCTCTGGGACCCGCTGGAGCTAGAGTTCAGAGCCCTCTTATTCTCTTCCTCTTATCAATTCTCCCCAATGGGAACATGAATCAAAATTGATTTTGGGGTGCAGAAGGTAGGAGTTCTGGCCTCTGTAATTGCTTCTATGCTGGGCTTGGGCATTAGCAAGTCAATCCATAACCCCAGCCTGTTTGTATCTTTTCATAGTGGGGTAAAGCTCTGGAGAGGTGAAGTTCCAAAACACAGAGGTGAGGTCATCTGCCCAGAGATGTCAGTGTGGAATCATGGTAACATCTGAAACTTGGTGTCAGGTTTGAAGAATGGTGAGGTTGACATCTCAGGTTCCATATTTCTTGTTGCAGTCCACCACAAGAATTCAGTAGCAATCTCAAGTGGGAGTGGGGTGACAGCACTAGTAGTGATTTGGTTGAGGTCACCATAGGTGTTATGGCGGTAAGGAATCAGAGAGAAGAAATATAGAGAAGTATGGGCATAGTCCTAGAGGTTCCAGGACTAAGGGAAATGAGGATCTTAAAGAGACTACAAGGGATGAATTTACATCCTTTGGGATAAAATGGATGGAACTCCAGAACATTATGAAACCACAGGGTGGTTTCACTCATATGCAGAATTTAGAGAACTGAACACACATACCTGAAACAAACAAACAAAATACGACCCATATTTAGACTGTGGAAAACTAGTGATCACCTGGAGGGGGGCAGTGATGGCAGGCACAGACTTTCAGTGGCAGGAAGGGGTAAAATTATAATCTTATTGATTTATATTCTCATAAATCGCTACTAATGTGACATGTCAGAGGAGAAACAGATGTAATACTTTTTAAGTTCTGTAACTGCCAGACCCATAGCTCTAAGTGCAAACATTTGCTTTAGCCTAAGTAATCAATACCTCAGATGTGTAAGATGATCAAACTCTGACAGTGGTCTTAAACTGTTCAAGGAGCTCTAATAATATATGTGCATATACAGATTTTTAAACATCTAAGTCAACTCCAACTTTAGGTCAGTCAGATCAAGACCATTTGGCCCTGTCAGTATCTAAAATATGAAGATGTTCGGACACCACTAAAGGTCACAAAGCACAGTGAGGTCTAGTATATTATAGATGCTAACTATTGATTAGCATAAAAACAAAGCTTTAACTAACCTGGCTTTAATAATAATCAAATTTTCCTACTCAGTATTTTATAATGGGCTTTTTGAGAATGCACTCAGCTGCTTCTAGAGATACTACCATTTAATGCTTGTGGAAGACAATATGACTGAGCAAAACCATTCTATGGAAAGCCTTTCATTTCTTCATGATATTTTCCCCTTTCCATTCTCCCTTTCTTTCCCACTGTACTCCTTTCCTTGAGTTCTTCATGCATGTTAGTTTACTATATATTATAATTTATCTGTTCTGTTTGTTTTAAATTTCCCATCCCTGGTTATCATTCCAATCACAGTTCTCTATAGGTTGCAAGTTAATATCTTGATATATATACTTAAATGGGCCTTTACATTATGAATTGAGTACTGGTTGTTTTTATTATATGATAAATTAAGCAGAGGTTCAGGGGCTTTCTACTTATGACTTTGTAAAGGTACAGTAATACTAGTCATAAAAATTCCTTCTGGATGAATAACAAATTGTTGCATCTGGCATTTCTAGTGGACCTTTTTTTGAATTTTGGGTATTTTGCTTTCATCCATTTGCTATACGACTTGAAAAGCTGCTAGATTTTTATGGGACCCAGAATATGGAAAATTCTTCAATAGATCTAGGCTGCTGTGCCAACTGTTCTGACAGTGATCAAACAGATCCAGTGGCAGAAGGTGTTGTTCTGAGTCTTTGGTCAGTCAACACAGGTTATTATAGGACTGACCTCAAGGATTCTGAAGCAAAACCTTGCCATTCTTTATAAATACTTAAACTCCTTTTAGAAAACATATCTTGGCCTACTGATGGGCTCTAGTAGAGTCAGAATGTTTAACCATGAGTCATCCAGTCACCATGCAACATGAATTATCCAGTATAAATTCCGTGTTATTTTAGTCACCACATCATTTCCAGAAGCACTCTTCTGCCTCTACTGCTTTCCACAAAGTTCTTCCTTCCTAATAAGCTTGTTGAAATCCTGAGCTGCCTTAGGAGACTGTATGGTTCTTTTCCATCAAAGCTGTCCTTGATCATCTGAGACAATGTGAACTATTTAATCTCTAATAGGAAATTCTGCTCCTGTATTCATGAATGTGAACATACATTTAGTGCAGTACTGCAATTTTTGTGTCATATTATCTTCCTTCTTTCAAAATGTATATGCTTGGCTAGGAGGAGAAGTGGCATCTTTTTGGTACTTGGTTCACTGTAACTACTTGAATAATTTTTGAGTATTGAAATAGAAGTGACTGAATAATGAGACATTCAAGAATGATTGACAGCCTGTCCTTTTGCACTGTGACAGGTGAAAGAGAAAGCCTTTGGAATAGTTTGCCTTTTTTTTTTTTTTTTTTTCTGTAGCATAAGCTTTATGCCTTCAAAATTGACCATGAATTTGTGTTTATGTTACTTGGCAACTAAACTTACTCACATCATCATAAAATGAGGGTGACAACACTTAGTTGTCATTTCTTTCTGCAAACATTTAACCAATTACCCTGTTATTAGAGAAATCAGCAGAAGGAAGTTAGTGAGAATCAAATAGAGATTTGAAGAATCTTTTGATATTTTTTCTTTTATTGTCTTACTTGTCTCCCCAAAGCAAAGTGTGTGGTTGGGTATTGACAAGGTATGCTGGTGGGGGTATAGATTGATAAAGAGTCACTGTTTTATTTCTTTTCTGATACTCACAATTATACAAAACTGTGTGTAAGTGTATTTATATGTATATATAGTAACATTTACACATGTGTACTTATAGTTTTATATATGCATACACACACATACACATACACATAAATGTATATATATGCTCACTGTTGCTTTTTCTCTGCCTTGTAGAATGGGAGGTTTACTTGGCCAAAGACAGTGGACATAATTCATAAATGTTACATCTTCAGTGCTAAGAACATTGGCATACTGTAGAAGCTCAATGAAAATTTTATGAATTAACAGTTAAATACATAAAGAAATGAAATATACTGAGATCTGGTAAATTCACTTGTAATATGAATTCAGAAAATCTTCCTCCTTTTTATTGAATAAACTGAAGTCATTTCTAGGTAGCATTTACTTTTCTTTTATACAATGCTTTCTATTTTTATTTTCCATTTTCTATTTGGAAGCTAAATGAAGGAATACTGTAGAAAAATCTCTACTTTGCACACACATCTGCCTGCATTTAAATTCAACTACAAGAAATATAAAAATTAATCATGATGACTTATCCAAGGTCAAAGTTGTTATGCATGGAGGCCTGGGAATATGTTTTAACAGAATTTTTCATAGAATTAATCTTACAATGGTTTGATAATTCAAAGCACAGAGCTTATTTGTATTTTCTTCTAAAATGTTGGCTATTTGCACTGTACACTTCGAAGCATAGCAGCAGAACATGTATTCCCATAAATCGGTCCACTCCAGGGATTTTAGAACTTGCATTTCTATCTTTTCTATATTGAGGCTTCAGAGGGTCAAAAGATTCAGAGTTCAAAACAGTGATCTCCTGGGAGCTATGGATTTGTCACCATGGCAACAAGCACAATAATTCAGTAAGCAAGGACAGGAGATAAGATAGTATTTCATTGTTCTACAAACAAGAAAGGTATCAACAAATTCAACTCCTTTAAAGTGGTTATATAACCCTATTGTAAAGGTGACTAATATCAGTTGTGAGTATCATAGTTTCTGGCACTTTATTCCCTCTAGCAAAATTGAAATGATTAGCAGAATTTTGAGGAAGAGAACATTTAGGTGACAGTTTTGAGGAAGACTGCTCTGAATTGCAATGCCACCTATTAATTATCAGTTTCTAACCATAACATATAAATTAACCGAGGACGGGGGTCGGGTGATAGCGCAGCGGGTTAAGCACACATGCGCAAAGTGCAAGGACCAGTGTAAGAACCCCGGTTCGAGCCCCCGGCTCCCCACCTGCAGGGGAGTCTCTTCACAGGCGGTGAAACAGGTCAGCAGGTGTCTATCTTTCTCTCCCCCTCTCTGTCTTCCCCTCCTCTCTCCATTTCTCTCTGTGTCCTATCCAACAACAACGACAGCAATAACAATAATAATAATAACCACTACGATGATTAAAAAACAACAAGGGCAACAAAAGGCCGGGGCGGGGGGGAATAGCCTCCATGAGCAGTGGATTCATGGTGCAGGCACTGAGCCTCAGCAATAACCCTGGAGGCAAGAAAAAAATATTACTCAAGGAGTAATTTAGTAGGTATACCTGAAGATTTACCATTCTGCCTTCTGCTTTCATTAAGAAGTCCCCTGTTGCTTGAGAGTGGAATTGGACTGTCTTACAAAGCTAGTGGGAATTTATCCATGCAGAGTTGAAGGGTATGGCAGGGATAAGATTGGAATAATTGCTGGCAATGAGGAGCATTTATCACATTGAAGGGTAAGGAGTGTTTTCATTTTGGTACCCAGTCTAGAGCACAAAGTCCACATGACAGAAACTAGATAGTATCAACTTTTAAATATTAGATGCCTACTTACTTACAACTTTTAAATATTAGATGCCTAATATTGAGAGGTTACTAAAAAAAAAAACTCTTGTGGAATGGCTGAATAAACTTAACTGAACAAATACATTTTGTGTAGTATTTAGCATTCTATTCACTCTCACCCAGTCCCCTCTCTTTGATAATGATATCCAGGGACAAGTTGTTAAAGGATATGGATTGACTTTTAATAAGATCAGCTAGTTTAGAAAGGCTTATTAGCATTTTTGTTTTTCTTGATACTTTTTCTGCATATGACATGCATTGATAAATCAGGTTAATCATTTTTGAGATGATAGTTGTCAAATAAAAAATTGCACCTGGTGGAATTAAGCAGACAAAGAGTTTATTCCAGACAATTTCAATAGGGAAGGGGGATAGACTCACTGCCCCTGAGTTACTAAGTCCTAATGTTAGTGGAGAAGCACTAGAGGCTGCTGGGGGTGGGGGGGTGGAGTTTGTGGGTAGCAGGTCACTGTGAGTAAGATACCTGCTTGCTAAATGACTCTTTCTCAACTGAGGCTCTTGCCTTTCCACATAGAATGGAAGGTAGGGTCTTTATGCTTTATTATGATTACATCTCACCAGGATAATTTCCATGTCCTTAAAAAAGGCATTCCTGGGTTGGAAACTGGCAAGAATCAGGGAGAGACATATATCGTGAAGAAGCATAATTTTCAAGTTTTTATTTCTTTTTAATTCTCTAATGAAAAAGAGATCAGGGGCATGTAGTCAGGAAGAATATGTAGTTAGATGAGCAGAAAATTTAGCCCTTTTAAATTATACTGTAAATTCTTCATCTTTGGAATATTCTTTTATGAAAAGCAGGAGTTAGAATTATACCCTGAATCCCAGGTATTGTGGTCTGATTTGTTCATGAGTTTGAATAATTAATTCAGCAATTCATACACAAAGTGGGTAGCTTGAGACATTTTCCAAAGTGGCATGGGAAGAAGGAATAGAGATTTGAATGCTTCCAAGGTATTTCATTCTAATCAAGGGTATGAGAATATTTTGCTAAAAAAGTTGGGACATGGGAGTCGGGCGGTAGCGCAGCGGGTTAAGCGCAGGTGGCGCTAAGCACAAGGACCAGCGGAAGGATCCCGGTTGGAGCCCCCGGCTCCCCACCTGCAGGGGAGTCACTTCACAGGCGGTGAAGCAGGTCTGCAGGTGTCTGTCTTTCTCTCCCCCTCTCTGTCTTCCCCTCCTCTCTCCATTTCTCTCTGTCCTATCCAACAACAATGACATCAATAATAACTACAACAATAAAACAACAAGGGCAACAAAAGGAATAAATAAATTAAAAAAAAGTTGGGACATATGTATACACCATGAAAAGTACCTCACTTCACCAGTCATGTGGATAGAATCCAAAGGATAGTTAGAAATCTATCTTAACTTTAAGTAGAGATAACAATGCAGCTCATTTTAGAGAAACAATGGACTTCTACTTTTTTCTCTGTCTTATATGTGTCTAACCATGGTCTTTGTGATTCCCCTTTGTCCCACTTTCTTACCAGATTTGGGTTGGTTTAACCCAGGTGTATCTTCAATGTAGTAGAGTGATCTGGGGTAGAAAGTAGAACTGGCAGTGAAAAGGGTATTTTTAGGTCAGGTGAACAAGAGACTAGATTGAAGAAAAGAACCATTATCTATTCCTAGCCTAAGAATGAAAAACATATAGCCTCCTTTCTGTTACTAATATTGGCAGTATTTTATAATTTCTATAACTTCAGGTCATCAGTATAAGTTAAATGAATCTCATTTTACTTTTCTGATTCAACTGTACTGATTTTAGTTGTGTTTGGGTTAGGATTCTAGAAAGGAGTGTTGCTATGTCCCACCTCAAAGTTAGAATGTCTATATAGGGTGGGGTTGTAAATAATAAAGGAGAAGAATAATTCTATATGGAATTAATGCAGTGTTCAACTGAGCATGGAGGTTAATGCCATCTGATAGACAAAATACATCTGTGGCAGACTGTATTTTTCCCAGAAAGATAACAATATTTTGGGGCTCAGGTGGTGGCACACCTAGTTAAGTGCACATAGTCTATGCACAAGGACCTGAGTTCAAGCCCCCGCTCTTCTACACCTGCAAGGGGGGCACTTCACAAGCAGTGAAGCAGGTCTGAAGATGTCTGTCTTTCTCTTCTTCTCTCTATCTCCCCCTCCCCTCTCAATTTATTTCTGTCTTATTGCATAAAATAGAAAACAAAAACAAGCAAACATATCTGTAGTGCCCATACTTCTTGAACTTTGCCATTACCTACCAAGAGGTGAATTCTGTTTTCTATTGAACTAACAGTAGACCTGAAATAGCTCTAGCCACTAGAGTGTTGTGCAATCGATGCTGATGCTGTGGAATTGCTGAGGCTAGATCATTAAAAAAGGAGACAGATCTTCTTCTTGCTTGTGACACTTACCCTTAGAACTCAGCTCAAAGTTGTGAGGAAACCCAAAGCAGCCACTGAACAGTGACAACATGTTCAAGTGCCAATATAAGAGGAAAACCCAGCATCAGTTGAAAGAACTTTGAGTGAGTAGACTTCTAGATTTCAGGTCACAGCTTTCAAGTCTGCCAGATGAGACTCTCAACATTGTGTAGCAGAGGTAAGTTACACCTGTTAAGCCCTGTCCAAACTCCTGACCCACACTGTTCGTTGACACTACATGCTGAAACAAACTGTTATGCATCTAAACTAAATCAATGACTACTGGATGAAGTTTGGACTTTATCTGTCTTGTTAAAGGTTTTCGGTAAAAGAAACAATCTGAACTATCTTTAAGGAAATTTATTATGATCACAAGATATCAGATTCACTACAGGGGACGAGAGCAGAAAAAGAAGTGGTGATAGGTAGTAGCTATATAAAGAAATAGGAAAAGGTAAATAATAATAATAATAATACTGTGAAAAATGAACCCGCTATCTTTGAGTGCTGATTGAATAAATAACAGTATATAAAAAGTCAAAGATAATGGAAAAAATGTTTAGGGTCCTTGGGGAAGATACAAGTTGGGGGAAATGTTTGGCCTTTCCATATGTATACACTGAGCTCTTATCAGTGAAACATCACAGTAGCTGCTGTATATACACAATTGAGTATACTTTTCATAAAATTGAAAATGAAGATTGTAGGAAAAGATGTGAAAGATGTTAAAAGCTCAGTGGATAAGGGAGAAGTATACTGTCAAGGGAAAAAACAAGAAGAATGGCAATCAAAGTGTTAGCGAGCATAAATCAAACCACCATCCACTGTAAGGAAGCAAAGATGTTTATTGACGAATTGCAATCCGGGCCGAGATGGTGACTGGTGTTAGTCTACCAAGCTCGGCCCTGAACAGGGCTCAAACCATACAATTTATAGGAATTCAGACTACACTCAAGGGGGGGGGACATCACCTTATCAACCTACATCCAATAACAGGCTATAGCAAACACAAGATCCAATCATTTCAAACTTAGCAAAAGCATGATCCATTCAAAGCAAAGCGCGGGCTAGTTTCAAATATAGTAAGATCACACAACCAATAGAATTCAACCAGGCAGGGTCGCCACATCCTCCTGCCATCTGCTACGACCACCCATCCGGTGGGCAGCATACCACAAAGTCTGTTCAAAGGTCCTGATAAGGCTTATCCCCATGTAGGGTCCTTCGAACAATGGGTGGCCTTCACTGATAAGATCCTGATAAGGCTTGTCTCCATGCAGGGTCCTTTGAACTATGGGTGGCCTTCACTGATTAGATCCTGTTTATTCAAGGGGGAAGGGGCAAGGAATTTCCTACTTCACTCAGCAAGACAGCTCAACTCTAAAGAGAGAGATAGGAATTTAACACTAAAACCTAAAAAAGGAACTTAACCATAAAAAAATATTAATAAATCATTGGTACTGAAGGGAAGTAACAGCATATTGTTGTCTGTCACACAAAGTTGGGGATAGACAGCAAAATAATGCACAAAAACAAGTAGAAGGGAATTTTTCATGGTATCAGATGCATGAACTTTTTCATGAAAGGTTGGTTTGTCAATAATGTTCAAACTAAAAATGAATATGGAGGAAGCAACAGGATCCTATAGTGAGAAGAGTTTATAGAGAATGCCCCTAGGTGAGAACAAGGTAAAAATCAATTTTCACAGAAATTTGGTAGCTGTAATAGAACAGGAAGGAGGAGGAATACTTCCAGTGAAAATTCTTAGCAAAATAAAGATAGTGGTTAAATAAAGATTAAGCAAAATTCAACACCTTTGAGACAATATTGAAAAGGGGACAGAGTTTTCAACAGTGAGTTGTATGGCAATAGACAGCATGGATGCTTATGCAAAGAAACTGATGCCTGAGGTTCTGAAGATCCAGATTCAATCCCTTGCAGCACCATAAGCCAGAGCTGACTGGTGCTCTTGTAAACAACAAAAACCAGACCAAAAAAAAAAAAAACCCAACTTTCTAGTGGGTTGCTTTTTTATACAGTTGGGAAATCAGACTCGTACATGGAATAGTTAGCCTAAAAATGGAGAAGCAGAAATTGATTAAAAAATACCAGTAGGTTTGATGAGTTAGCTCACCTGGGTTCTTAAGTATGCAAATTGTGCTCTTAACAGGCTGAACTATTCTGGGATAGTACACTGGGAAAGATGTCTACTTTGCCACATGTTTCTAGTACTTAACCCATGTGGCACTTGGGGAAACTTCGGTTCTCTTGATGTCATCCCCCCCTTATGTCACCTATTCCTGTCTCTCTTTTTCTATCCAAAAACACCAGCTTAGAGTAATGAAGTCAAAGCAGTTACAAAACAAAATGAAAAACCAAGGTCGAAATAAAAAGCAGAGTTGTAGTTTTATATTTAATTACTGTCATTAATATCAATATTAAATTATATACAAGTAAATAATAATATAATAGAGAAGAATTAGTTCCATGTACTTGTCCTATATTGTAAACTGTAGTTCCCCAAAACTTTTCATGTGAAAAATAAAATGTAAGATTATAATCTATTAACTGCTGATAACTGGTTATTATTGATATGTGATGTGTTGATACCTTTTGATACTATCTCTTACAAATATTTCAATCTGTATCCAATAAATCATTCATTTTATCAATGATCTAATTTAGGAAGAGATCTATGTAAAATAACTTAATAGCTTAAAATTTTAATTTATGGTAGATACAATTGCACTTATTTTACTACTTTGAAAAAGATAATTGTTTGGCTAAATGGTTTATGAAAATCCCCCTCTCTCTCTCTCTGTCTCTCTCTCACACCCCTACCTCCCCAGTTTTGGAGCTAGTTTAATTTCCAGTATGCATTTGGACTCTATCTATAACATTTTATTGGTTGCTACTTTGATTAATTAACATAAGAGATCAGCAGATCAGAGACTTCTTGTTATTTATCTAGGATCCTCCCCAGCCCTCCTTCTGCCCCCATATACACTCCAGTTTGGAAGCTATTGAGACATTGTAGCAAGAATGCAATGAATGACTCTCTTATGCTTTCATAAAATTCAATGAATCTTTTAATGGTATATCATAGTTGAGATATAGGAAACAAATACTCAGCCCTTCTTAATGTTATAGATTGTACAAAAGCAGGAAAGTAGAGACTTTGAGAAAAATAAGTTTTATTCTTTTAAGTTACCTCATCAAAATGAAGCTTTAGTCACCTAAACATACCTCTATATTTCTCTATAAGATAAGTAAACCAGAGACTTATAATAGTGGAGATTACATATGACCTTTTCTCTTGGTTTCAAAATATCTACAATGGAATCTGTTTACACAGTATATTGATAAAAAGCTTGTGATAGCAGAAATTAGGAATAAAAAATACCAGGAGACAAGTGCTTTAGAGGTCACATGTCATCTGCAGTTATTACTATTGTGGTAATTGAATTTCAGAAGTTCACAGGGAGTTTTTATGAAGCCAAGAAGTGACTCTCTGTTGTCATTCTTGCAATTCTTTACATAAATGCACTTAAAAAATGGTATACAAGAGCACTTGTGTTTTCTAATCTTTAAAAGACCATGTTGTGAGCCCAAATTCACAGGGTTCAGTATTTCTTATTATTAAGTTTGTATTGTCATCTGCACATATTTGTTAAACAGTTTTTAATTATTATTTTCATTTTGTCCTTGAATAGTAGGCTTTGTCAATGAAGACAAAATCCTGCACAACACTTTGTGTGTGTATGTGTATGTGTGTGTGTGTGTGTGTGGTGTAAACCTGAAATCAGAACTGATTTTGTCCTAAGCAATTATTTAAATTACTTTCTTGTCATCATACCATTTTGGCATTTCAAATATATCAGCTACCACTTGACTTTTCACCAAATCATTATCACTGTAGCTGTTGCCTTGGGCTAAGAGTCTGAAAATAAAATTTTATTCAATTTCTCAAACATGTTTAAAAGACAACTTGATTGTGTAATGTTTGAAATTGAGTTTAGGAGTGGGTAGATGTGCACCTGGTAGAGTGTACATGTCACCATGTACAAGTACCCAGGTTCAAGACTCATTTCCCGCACTGCAAGGGCAGAAGTCTCATGAGTCGTGAAGCAGTATTTCATTTATCTTCTTTTTCTTTATCAAAGAAAGAAAAAAATGCCTACCAGAACACCAACCCCGTTGATAACTGTGATGCCAAACAAATTATAGAAAGAAAAAATGAATTTAATGAATACTTATTGGGAGTTTTAAAAAAAGCCCTCAAAAGTTTAAAAAAATAAATCAACAAATAAATAATGAAGATATGGAGGAATTTGAATACTTGGACACTACTGGTAAGATTATAAAATGATCATTTTTTTTTTAGTTGCCAGCAGGGTTATTGCTGGAGCTTGATGCCTTCACTATAAACCCACTGCTTCTGGCAGCCACTTCCCCCTTTTTGTCTGCTTTCTATTTTATTGGCTAGGACTGAGAGAAATTGAGACAGGAGGAGATAGAAAGACACCTACAGACCTGCTTCACTGCTTGCAAAGTGTTCCCCCTGCAGTGTGTTTGGGGGGGGGGCTTGAACCCAAGTCCTTATGCATGGTAATATGTGTGCTTAACCAGGTACCCACCACCTGACACACTAAAATGACGGTCTTTATGGAAAACCATAAAAAAGTTTCTAAAAAATTAAAGCTATAAGGGGCCCGGGCGGTGGTGCATCTGGTTAAGAGCACAAAGCACAAGGACCTGTTAAAGGATCTGAGTTCGGGCCCCAGCTCCCCACCTGCAGGGGGAAAGCTACACAAGCAGTGAAGCAGATCTGCAAGTGTCTCTCTGTTTCTTTCTCTATCTCGCCTCCTCTCTCAATTTCTCTCTATCCTATCTGATAAAATAGAAAAAAACAGCAACCAGGAGCAGTGGATTTAGAGTGCTGGCACTGAGCCCCAGCAATAATCTTGGAAGAAAAATAAAACAAAACAGAAAACTACTATCTTATGATCTGTTAACTCCACCTCAAAGTATGAATCTAATGAATTTAAATCAGGATTCCAAAAATATATTCACATTCATGCTAAGTATGAAATTATTCAAATAATCAAGGTATAGAAACAATATAAATGTCCATCAAAAGATAGGTTAAAAAAAAGAGAGAGAGAGGGAAGTGTAAAAAAGCAAAATTGAAACAACAAAAAAACCACAACTCTTAGCAGGTACTGTGGAGTTGATCTGTGTAAGTAAATTTCTGAGTTACTGAGACTATCTTTCTCCCAGTCTTTCTTCATCACATCAAGATTCATTTAGATGCAAGTACTAAAGTTTATTATTTAGTGAGAACACTAATATTTATAAAGTTATTTGAACATTTTATATTGAATTGAGGAAAATAGGTTTAGATTGAAGTAATAAACACTGAAAACCTGTGGGTGAAAATTTAGTCACATATAAATATCTGTCATGATAGTTTTGAAAACACCCATTTTCCATTACAAAGATATATTGTTATATTTTCCTTGATCTAGGTGCAGATAAGATGAATGGTTTTAATAAGTCTAGATGCTTCTATTATAATGACAATGGTTAATCAGTCACAATTAAATGATGATGGTTAAATATGCCATATGCTTATAGGTGAATTAACCACTGTTAGCTGTCATGAAAGTAGTCTTGTCCATTGTGAGAAGACTGACAATATTTTATCAACAACTTTAAATTCTACCAATATAAATCAGTTTGTAAACATGGTCCTCAAGAAAAATAATGCAACAAAAATGTTTTCTTAGTATACTAGTTGCCCATTAATTGGAGAAGTGGTTTCCTTGTGACATATTTAAACAAAATCAAGCACCTACTCAAATTAATAATCACATACCATTATTTAAAATTTTATAGTCATTGATTTTACCTTTTAAATTTAGTAATACATTTTACTAAAGAATATATGTAGAGTTGACCAGTTCACTAACTTAAAAACAAATGGATATACTTTTTATTTCAAAAAGTTTACTTTTGTTTAAATAAATTTATGGTTTGAAAGTATCACACCTGGACCAGCAAAATAGCTCACTTGGTTAGTTTGCTGCTTTGTCAGTTTTACAGTCCATGTTGGAGATCAGTTCCTACCACTCTGAAGCATCTGAAGAAAATGTCAGTACTATGATTTCTTTCACTTTCTTCTGCCTCTTTGCCTTCTCTATTTCTATCTAAAAACAACAGAAAAATAAAAATAAAAAACCCATTAAGTGGGACATGCTTATTCCTCATAGTATACTTTTTTTTTTTGAGTAGATGCAACAATTCTACCCATCACTATTCTAAGACTCTTTCAAATGGATTTTCTAGGACAATGTATTTATGATTACCACTGAAAAATGCTCACAGGAACCCCGTAGTTAAGAGTTTGTGTGTATGAGTCCCACGACTAATTCTAAAGGCTGAATGCATGTGATGTTTTTTATAGTCTGCTATAAATATTTAAGATATTCTTGTTTATTGATGATAATGAGTGGTAGTAAAAATGCTTAGCATTTAATTTGTAAACTTACAGTCATGTTCGCTAGATAACAGTGATCTGGCTCATTAGTTCTAACCACAACAATGGAGCCCTTTTAGGGTCCTTGTTCCCTCATTAGTTCATGCACCTAATTAGCTCAAGAGTTAAGAGTAATTTGCCTCCTTGCCTCCTTGACAGACTTCAGATGACAATACCAACAAATCAGGGCATAGAACAGATCAGTGTTTAGAAGAGATAAACACTCAAGACCTGTCAGCATAAAAGTCAGTGATTCTCAACACTGCTACACAGAATTCCCAGAAGTTTTTAATTTACACTGATGGTTGTATTGCAAATGCAGATTATTTTAGTTAGAACTTGGCATGAGGAAAGCTGGGCACAGGTATTTTTTATACTCCTAGGTGTTTTGACCAGATATACACTAAGAAGTGACTTCTCTTCAGGGAGAAAAAGAACTGAACCACTGATTTCTCTTGACTCATTAGCAAGTTTTCATTACCAGGTTTTCAACTTGATACTTTCTTCCATTAAACCCAAACTCAGAGTTGGTGGGGGACTAGCAGTATGGCATCTAGTTAGAAATGTGATTTTTCAGGTCATACAACAAATCTATAGAAATCGAAACTCTCATGATGATCAGAATTCTATGTTTTAAAAAAGTTTTATCAAGTGATTCTCATATATATATTAAAGTCTTAGAAACAGCATTTTAAGAAAAGTCTTGGTCAAGATAGGTATTGGACATTAATGGTTAAAACTATGCCCATTTGTGATTAGTCAGATTTGAGTTAAATGGAAAGGATCTAATCAAGCACTCATATATCTTCCCTGGCCTTCTTTCTCCATTGCCAGAAAACTAGTTAACATATGTCATCAAATAAATCACAGGGAGAGCTGTATTAAAAAAAAAGTCTATTGGTTTGAAAAACATTTTGAGTAGAGAAACTTGATGACATGTTTCAAAGAATCAGAAGTGGAAGTCCAGCTTATACTGAGTACAACTAGAGTAATGTAATAATCGTCTATACTTATTTAGGAGTTTTCTGGGGGGTGGGAATCATGCATATTTGTTAAAGTGGTACAGACACTCAGTAGATGATCTTTAGTGATCACACAGCGTATATACAGAAAATGGTGGGAAAATACCATCGGGGGACTAGGAAGGCTCCATTGTGCAGATCAGATCATCCTAATTTCTCATTTCCCTGTGATAGTTGCAAGCAAAACACTCTCACCTACAACTTAGATCTATTTCCACATTATCAGTCAGACTGTTGTGGTCCAGTCAGAGCCCAAAGAATATAATGTAATTATTGCTCCCAGAAAGGGATGGTCATATCATCCAAACTGCAAGCCTATAGAATTGAGTCTCCAAATATATGTAAGTCCTGCAATGTATCACTTAGTTTCTATGCATTTTATGGCTTATGGTATATCAGCAATGCCTGATACATTTCCCAATTTTTATTCCTTATCCCAGCAGCACTGTAGAGACCATTATCTTAGAAAAGTTTTCTTTGACTCTTCGTTCAGCCAGGGCTTTCTGAAAACTTTGAGTGAAAGTAAATAATGTTGGTTTTCCAAAAACTAAGGAGTTTTCTTTCATTGCTAGACCAGGGAAGTGCTAAACAATTGTCAGAGACAAGGCTTCATAGCTTGGACAAACTTCATCAGAGAACCAGAAAGAAACAGTGGGAGAGATAGCAAAACACCAAAGCTTCCTCCAGTGCTATAGTACTCTTCTGTGGCATGCCAGGGATCTGAACTTGGGTCATGCTTACAACAAAGAAGTTCCCCTCATACATGAGTTCTCTTACAAGATCCTAACCAATTAATTTTAGTGGACTGATTGAAATATACAATTATCTTGGACCCAAGCAATTAACTGAGACTATGCTTCAGCTGTGTCCTCTCTTAACACTTAGTAATTACACAACTGCTTCTAACTCTCAAATAGATTGAATTAAATTTACCTGTGACCATGCGTTTTGGATTAGAGAATTTTAGAAAGACTTAGAAAAACAATTGTTTCCATGAAAAAGTATAAAAGTAATTGCTGTATTATGTGTCAGTTACTTCAAATATTTTTTGTCAGATCAAGACACTTTAGATTTAAAATGTGCAACTATAGTAATTTATCTTGCAGATTAATTACTATCATTCAATTTGATTAAGTTATAAATTTGTTCTAATAGCACATTTAAATTTAGACTTCCCCTTTACATTATTTTATCATACATATTCTTTTTTCTGAAGAGATTTATTTTTGATAGACTCAAATTAACATGTCTAGAAAATAACATGAAGTAGAAGTATATTGTTAGTGCTATAGATGTAATAAAAATTCCAGAAAGAAATAGGACATTTTTTTAACAGATGGAAAGAGTGATCAAATATTCATGAAAGGTATAGACAATATCTATAGAAAGTGAAAAGAAAATATGGAGTCAGTTATAACTTCATTGAAGCCAAGTTTCTTGCAAAGAGTGCTCAACAATCTCAGATTGGGGAGGGAAGGAAATCTCTCTTCAGCAATCAGTCACACTGAGAAACTGACAGGAAAATGAGTAAAATTCTTTACAGTAGTGTCAAATGTCTTCAGTTTCTCTCAACTGTCACAGACACTACCCACACAACAGTAATTGGCTTTAGTTTGCTTGACAAAGATGCTCTTGTGATTGAATTAAGACTGAAATAAATTTCTTCTAGTCCTAGAAAACAATCGTGTGTTCTATTAGAGACTCAAAATTAAATCATTCAGAAAGAAGAATCAGCTTTCTTATGTTCAGATCTGACATTTAGGCAGTACTTTTGGCAGTATGCTTTTTGTTTTCAAGGGAATAATGACTTACATGCATAGTTGAGATCAGAACATTTGGGTAATCAACAAATGAAAGCATTGCTTAAAGTTAGAATTCCATGTGTCTACCAGTTGGCAAAACTTCCAGTTTTGAAAAGAGTTACAATTAGTGACTTCCCATCTGTGTCTAACTGGAAATAGCTAATATTGAAAAGGAGTAATGAAATTAAGTTGAGGCAGTCATTACTTGAGCTTGGGTCTTTACTCCAAAGAAATTCAAAAGATAGGAATAGGCTTTATAGTTTTCAACTAGTTCAAACTGGCCATTGGTATCCTTGCTTCATTGGGGGTGTATCACAAAGATTTCTCATTCTATAGGCTAAAAACCGAATTTATGTGTTAATATTTGTTGATTTTTAAAAATTGTATTTGATAGGACAGAGAGAAATTGAGGGGGAAAGGAAGGTAGAGGGAGGGAAGGAGGGAGAGAGAGAGCGAGAGAGAGAGAGAGCGAGAGAGAGAGAGCGAGAGCTGTGGTACTGCTTTACTGCTTATGAAGCATACCCCCAGACTTTCACAGGGGCTCAAACACGGGTCCTTGCACATGGCAAAATGTGCACTCAACTGGGTACAACACCACCTAGCCTCCATGTGTGGTTTTTCAACTGAGATAGATGTTGAAAAGAAACTTAGATTTATAAGGCGATTTGGCTGAGAAAGAAGTCTTATTATGAATATCACCTTTGTAAATATAAACATTTGCATGAACACAAAGAAATATTCTCAGATGTAAAACAGTTGTTTCTCTTTAGCATGAAACTTATATTTTGAACATCTGCTCCAAGTAGATTTCTTTTTTACCTCATATATTTGAAATCAATAATTTAAAATACATGTTTGCATATATAAATTTCCTAGGTTGTGAATAAAAGCAAAAACTGTGCTTCACCAAAGTAAAAGACTCTGGGATGGGTGGGTCGGGGGAGAATACAGCCAAAAAGGATGACAGAGGACCTAGTGGGGGTTGTATTGTTATATGGACAACTGGGAAATGTTATGCATGTACAAACTATTGTATTTACTGTCGAATATAAAACATTAATTCCCAATAAAGAAATTTAACAAAGAAGAAAAAAGAAAAACATAGTTGAAGACAAAAAAAAAAAAAAAACAACAACTGTGCTTTAGTTCTTTTGTTAGGTTTATTCCTAGATGTTTTATTGTTTTTGTTGCTATAGTAAATGGGACCAATTTCTGCATTTCTTCTTCTTCTTCTTACATAGTGGTTGCATAGAGGAATGCCACTGCTTTTTGTATATTAGTTTTGTAGCTTGAAACTTCACTATCTTGTTTGATAATTTCCAGGAGCTTCCTGATGGATTATTTGTTTTTCTGTGCATAATACCATATTGTTTGCAAATAGTAACAGTTTAACTTCTTCTGTTCTAATCTGTATCCTTTTAATTCCTTCTCTTGCCTAATTGCTATGGCAAGAACTTTCAGCACCAAGTTGAATAGTAATGGTGATAGTGGGCAGCTCTGCCTAGTAGCTGATCTAAGTGGGAATGCTTTTAGCTTCATACCATTGGCTATGATGTTGAAATGTAAGTTTGCTGTATATGAACTCAATTAGACTTAAATATTTTTCCATCTATTCTTATTAAGTGTAGTGTTTTGATCATGAAAAGATGTTGGATTTTGTCAAAGACTTTCTCTGTTGTACTAATCATGTAGTTTTGGGATTTTTTAAATTGATGTAGTAGATCATATTTATTAATGTATATCGAATCAGCCTTGCATCCCTGGGATAAATCCCACTTGGCTGTGATATACAATCTTCTTATTATGCTACTGTACTTGGTTAGTTAGAATTTTTTTCAGTATCTTAGCATCCATGGTCATCAAAGATAGTAGTTTACTTTTTTTTTTTTTTTTGCTTCCAGGGTATTGCTGGGGGCTGGCTGCCTGCACTAGGAATCTACTGCTCCTGGAAGCCATTTTTTCCTCATTTTGTTGCAGTTGTTCTTATTGCTGTTGTCATTAGATAGGACACGGAGATATTGAGAGAGGAGGGGAAGACAGAGAGGGAAAGAGAAGGATAGACACCTGCAGACCTGTTTCACTGATTGTGAAGCGACTTCCCCTGCAGGTGGGGATCTGGGGGATCAAACCAGGATCCTTATGCCTGTCCTTGTTCTTGGCGCAGTGTGGATTTAAGCTGCTGCACTACCACCCAGCCCCCTTTAGTTTCCTTTTTTTGTTGTGCCTAAGTCTCCTTTTGGTATCAGAGTGATGTTGGCTCTATAGAAGGTGGGAGGGAGTATTTCTGTTTCTTTGGAAGAGCTTAAAAAGGTATCGGTATTAGATCTTCCTAAGGGTTTTTGAGGAACTAATGTCTGTCTGTGTTTCTGTTTCTTCATATGGTCATCCCTCTTCTTTCATGCTTTCCTTTGTGTCAAATTTCCCCTATTTATAAGGAATCAGTCATATCAGATCAGGGTATATCCTGCTGATATGATTTTAACTAGATTATCACTGTAACCCTTCTCTTCCCAAATAAAGTCATATTCTGAGCAACAATGAGTTCTCAAAAAATCAATAAAATCTTTTACTTCAATGTTATTTCATTATAGTGTTGATGAGAAACAAGAAAAAAAAACTCTGATTGAGTATGATCTAAATGAAATGATGTTATTCAAAGACATTTTTTTAAAATAAAGTTTATGTTTGAAGTTGAAATTTTCAAGAATCTACTGAAGATGTTACTGTACTGGGGGTAAGGATTTTAATAGAATTTTTAAAGGGATACAACTCAACCTATAAGTGTGTTATAAACAACACTAACTTTTATGAAAATGTGATTTATAATGTTTTATACAACTGGAAAATTTGCTTTACAAACTTTACACATTGAAACAGTACACACTCTTATAAAGAAAAAAAGAAAAGATTTTTGATTAAGTTACTAATTGAAAGTTACAAATATTAACTAGATACAAGGCAATGGGAGGAAAGAAATAGGGAAAAACATGAAGCAGCATATAACTTAAGATACTGAAGCATCTAAATGATTCATAAAGAATACCCAGTAGAGAGCAATTAATGTGAAAGTAAACATAAAGAAAAATAATTCATTATTACTTCCTTTGAGGCAGGTGATGACAACAAAATATAAGGCCTGGAAATTAGATAATTAGAGCATAGGGTAAGGAGGAATTAATTGACTCTGATGAGCTACATTTTAGTATAATTTCATGTAAACACACATATCAAGATTATGATGTGGTTTGCAAAGAAGTAGAAATGATCAGTTCTGCTTTAGAATTTTGGAATTCTAAGGGCCAAAGCTTCATATTTAAACTGTGTGTGTGTGTGTGTGTGTGTGTCTGTATACATGGGTATATTTATATGAATGCTAGAGTTATTTATGCAATGATAAAACTACAGACATGAGAAAGCACATGATTAAAACATACAGGTAAGTAATTTTAAAGATAGAAACTTGAAGATTACATGGACATACAGAATAGAAAGACAAAGATAACTAAAAGTTAGAAAAAGTAATCATTATAAAGGAAGACTTGAATATGAGAAAACTCATTGTGAAAAGTTTCATGTAAAGGTGGCCAAACATTTAAAATTGATCTAGAGACTGAGATCAGGGACTGCTTCATGTATTTATAGCATGAAGCAGACCTTGCAAAACATAGAAATTTAATATATACTATTGTATTCAAACCTTGGGGGAAAGCATTTAATGAAATCTTTTAGAATCTAAAAATTGTAAGTGGCATATAAATCTATGATTTTGATATTTGGCTTAAAGAATCTCTTAAAAAGTAACATTCCTTTCTTCCAGCTCTTTTTTAAATGGAACACTAATAAAAATCCATTCCATAATTGGCAACCCTTGGTGCTGATTAGCTACTGCAAAGCCTGTTTACACTAAAGGAGTTACAGCTTGAAATGGTCAAGGAAGGGAGAAGCCAAGATCCCCTTGATTGCATCCAAGACTAGTACCTGTCCTTTCCACTTGCCATGTTTGAACAGTTCTCTAGAGACAAGCAAAACCAATCTGCTTCTGTAAACCTTCTTAAAAATGAGATTATATCTATTCTTCTAGATTGGAGTCAGTCTTGTGTGACTACTTTAAATATTCTACTTTGTAAGAAAGAATTGTCTATATCACTAGCTCCTTCCTCTCTCTCTTCATATATATATATAATATATATATATATATATATATATATTATATATATATATGAAAATTAGGTAAATATTGCAAAAACAGTTTGAATAATGATGAAAGGTCCGTATTTATAGCACTCTTTTAAATTCTGTATATATGTTAATTCATTTCATTCTTACAAGAAACTAATGAGATAAAGATTGGCCAAGGTCAATCAGCTAATATGTGAACATAATTATTGTGTGATATGAAATAGCTTGAGAGATATTCAGGCTAACCCATGTAAATCCGACTGTGAACAGCAACAGCAAGATTTTAGTAAAATTGAATTTTCCTTATGCTATTTCCTAACTAAATAATTTCAAGTTTTCAGGATATCTCTGTGAGTAAAAGCTTCAGTTAATTGAAAAAATGTGTTCAAGTTCTGATAAGGATCTAATTCTAGAGGGACCTCGGTATATGTGGAAGAATGTCAGAATGCAACTAGAAAAGCAGAACAAATCAGGCTATCTATCTAACCTATGCATGTGATTTTGTAACAGGAACTAATTCAAGCAATTATGGGACAGACAGGAAAAGTAATTAAGGGGACTGGATAAGCAAACAGAATTCAAGCTCTCTAGGACAGGTGAATAAGAAGTTCAGACTGTAAGTATGTGGCATCTCATGAACATCAGTGACGTAGGTGTAGTTGTGATTTAAAATAGAATAGAAGGCAGGACCATAGGAAAAAATGGGAACTATGTGGTCCGGGAGAAGGGCCAGTGGATAAAGCATTGAGACTCTCAAGCATGTGATCTGAGTTCAATCCCTGGCAACACATGCACCAGATTGATGTCTGGTTCTTTCTCTCCACCTATCTTTCTCATTAGTAAATTTTTTTAAAAAATGGGAAATTATATATGTACACCTGTAGAAGTAATGGTCAACCCATATGTGTGACGTTGGGAGAATCACTACAGTTTCTAATGAAGGGAATGGGGACACAGAACTCTGATAGTGGGAATGGTGTGGCATTATACCCCTGTTATTTTGTAATTTTGTAAATCACTAAATCACATTGTTTCTTTCTTATTTACATGTCTGTAAAACTCTACTTAGGTAGCATTGAAATTGCTCATGCACAAAGCCTAGCAAACCATAAAAAAACATAAATGTTTAAATTAAAGTGAGGGGATAGAAATATATTGAAGATTATGTTTATTATATTAGTGTCTGACCTATCATTATACAAAAGTAAAGTATGGAGATAAATTAAATATAAGTAAAGACAAATACTAGATATATTGTACTATAGTAAAAAATATTTCTACTACCATGTTAATTCTCAGGTCATTTAAAAAGAAGGTATTTTAACATTGTGTTTTTATGCAACTAGTAAATATTAACTTTTAAAATAAAGTGCAACACTAAAATTTGGGGTGGCAGATTGTAATTGTATTTTGAGAAAAAGAAAATAGAATACTAATAATTTTAATAAACACTACTTATTTTGGGTTGACCATGCATCAAAAACTGAGATTCATCATATTAATAGCACAAACCCAAATATGTCACTCAATTAAAAATAGAGACTGATCTAGGATTCAACCTGGGTCTCCCTTATTGTTTTCTCTGCATTTTTTTAACAATACTATGATGCCTCTAAAACTTGCTTTCTGACAACTGATTCACTTTTCTATTGTTTATGTCCTCTCTGCACCTAGCTCCTTCTACCAACATTCTCAGGATAAACTTAAAGCTGTCTTACAGGATGACTAATAAATATTTCCTGCTTCTTCACCATTTATAAGTTAGGGTTTCCTTTCCTAGGTCACTGGTGAATAACAGGCATAGGGTAGTTTGAAGAGAAATTCTTCCTTCTGAACATCTTGACATTCACTCTAAGTGGGCAGATACATCACTTTTCCTCTAGGGATTTAATTTTTAAAATTTATTTGTTTATTTTATGAGCGAGAGACCAGATTACTGCTCCATTCTGGCATATAGTGGTGCTGGGGACTGAGCCTGGGACCCACGTGTGCAAATTCTGTACTCTAGCATGATGATTGTAATATATCGTCAGTCCTGTATTTGATATTAAAGCAATTTTCTTATATACTCTCGTAAACAATTTAGAAGATATCTTGATGTTCTTACCTGGTTGAGGATTTGTAAAACATCTGACTTCCACTTTCATAGCACAGATAGTGCTAACTACTCTTGTCATGAGTATGACTCCAAGTGTAGTTTAAAGAAATAACTACCTTTGGGGAGCCGGGCAGTGGCACAGCAGGTTAAGCGCACATGGCACGAAGTGCAAGGACCAGCGTAAGGATCCAGTTCAAGCCCCCATATCCCCACCTGCAGGGGGTTCACTTCACAGTTGGTGAAGCAGGTCTGCTGGTGTCTATATTTTCTCTCCCACTCTGTGTCTTCCCCTCCTCTCTCCATTTCTCTGTCCTATCCAACAACAATGACAGCAATAACAACAACAACAATAACAACAAGGATTAACAAGAAGGGCAATAAAAGGGAAAAATATATTAAAAAAATTTAAAAAGAAATAACTACCTTTACGTGGTGAAAGATAGCTCTAGAAGATTATATAGTGTATTTATTTAACTTAGTCTCAACACGGACATTGAGAAGATGTGATCTTCTAGATATTTATATGCTTTTATTTAAAAGAAAATTATAAAAGTTTAATCAGCCCTTACAAAGGTAGACTTTGGAAAGAGAGGAAAATATGTAAGAGAAAACAAAATTAAAAAAAAAAATCATTGAAGTTAAAGTCGAAAGCCTGTACTCAATCATTGGTTGTTAAAAAATTAATGACAGACCACCAGGTTCCAGACGCTAGCATGATGCCAACCAGACTTCCCTGGACAGACCAATGTGTCTACCAATGTGTCCTAGAGCTCTGATTCCCTAGAGCCCTTCCCCACTAGGGAAAGAGAAAGACAGGCTGGGAGTATGGATTGACCTGTCAATGCCCATGTTCAGCAGGGGAAGCAATTACAGAAGCCAGAACTCCCACCTTCTGCATCCCAAAATGACGTTGGGCCCATACTCCCAGAGGGTTAAAGAATAGGAAAGCTATCAGGGGAAGGGATGGGATACAGAGTTCTGGTGGTGGGAATTGTGCAAAGTTGTACTCCTCTTAGCCTATGGTTTTTTCAATGTTTTCTTTTTATAAATAAAAAATTTTAAAAAAGAAAAAATTAATGACAGAATAAGAGGCAGCATAAAACATAAGTAGAAACTCAGTAAAAACTTTGTTAGCATCAGCCCAGTCTCCTAGTGTAGCACAAGTCTACGGTATATATTTGAAAGTCCACATATTCCCTACTTTGATTTAAATATACTCTAAGCAACCAGCATTTTGCTTTTATTTTTATTTTATTTTCCCCGATTATATTCAACAAGACAGAGAGAAATTGAGAGGGGATCGGAAGACAGAGAGGGAAAGAGAAAGATAGATACTTGCAGACCTGCTTCACTGCGTGTGAAGTGTCTCCCCTTCAGTTGGAGAGCAGGAGCTCAAATTCTAGTCCCTTCTTCTGGTCCTTTTGCATAGTACTATATGCTCTGAAACGGGTGCGCCACCGCCCAGCCCCCTGTAGCTGGCGATTATTATTATTAATTATTATTATCTTTCTAAAATTGTATTTATTTATTTATTTATTCATTGTATAGGCAGCCAGAAATTGAGAGTAAAAAGGAAGATAGGGAGAGAGACAGAGAAACACCTGCAGCCCTGCTTCACCACTTGCAAAGCTTCCCCCCTACGGGTAGTGACAGGGGCTTGATCCTCCTGTCCTAGTGCATTGTAACCTGTGTGCTCAACCAGGTGCACCACTACCCGGCCCCCCACAGTTGCCTTTTTTTATTATTATTTGTAATTAATGGGCATTCTTGTGTTTTTGGAATCATAACAATTTAAGGACCAATTTTGTTCTCGCTGCTTTGTCACCCACTCCACTGTGTTTTTTGGCCTTTCAGTTCCTTTTACCATTCTTTGGTTTTCTCATTTATAAGAGTGGGCATATTACCTGTCACTTTCCGCTCTCAGACTGCTGGGAAGATTAATGGCATGAGATGTTTAAAGCCTGTTAGTCTCCTTGGAAGCAAGAAGTTACATATGCACAGTGTTTCATTCTTATTTGTTTCTATTTTGAGGGGGAAATGAAGTAAAAATGAACAGAGCTTGATGTACTTTAAAGTAGGATTTAGGTATTGAAACTATCATCTGGGAAAACAGTTCTTACTTGGAAATAGGTTTCTTTTCAAGAATCTTGAATATGCAGTCTTGAATATTTTTATTTTCCTAATAAAGTCTCTGTATGTGGCTATTTTCCCTGAGATCATTGTCATCTCAAAGTGCCCTGATAGCATGTGATGATTGTGCTTTTCTTAGTAATTTACAGAAACATAGAGAAAATGGAAGAGCAAAATAAAGACACATGATAGCATTTATTTGAAAAACATGGGGAGAATTGCTTTCATCATTACATTCTTGCAAGAAATGAAGTTCACAAGTTGGACTTTTGAAATTATTGACATACCTAACACTAAAACAATTAATTCCATTTCTCAGTGCAGAGACTAGGAAAAATTCCTACACAGAAGATTGGTCTGGGGGGCTGGGTGGTGGTGTACTTGACTGGGCACACATGATACTATGTGCAAGGACCTGGTTTTGAGCCCCCGATCCCCACCTGCAGGGAGGAAGGTTTGCAAGTAGTAAAGTAATGTTGCAAGTGTCCCTCTGTCTGTCTCCCTCTCTATCACTCTCTTCCTTCTTGATTTCTGGCTGTCTCTAGCCAATAAATAAATAAGAACAATCTTTTTTTTTATATAAAGGAAGATTGGTTTGAGGAGGAATATAGACTATACAAGGGCGTATCTCAAGCTTGTAATTTTTGCTCTTATCAGAAACTAAATGTAATTACTTTTCATTGAGTCCTTATCATGTTCTTCATATTTACATATATTACCTTGCGTAGTTTATAGAAATAATTCTATTATGTCTATTATTTCCCAAAATAAATTAAATATTTTTGCCCAAGTTTATGTGATTAAGAGGCATTTAACATGAATCTATACTTATCTTTTGTCTCTGAGAGAGAATTTAAATACTGATCCGCAGTCACTGTGTGCTTTTGTTATGTGGACATGTTTGTTAGTAATTCCTCTACTAGGCTGCAAGTTCTTTGGAGGAAGTGGGATGCATTTTATTCTTTGTGGGAAATCCTATCTGAAGTCCAACATTTGGGCACTGGTAGGATGTCTTTTGTTTGTTTGTTTGTTTTATCTTAGTGAGAAGAAGATAATGAGAAAGAGAGAGAACAGAGCACTGCTCAGCTCTGGCTTATAGTGATGCTGGTGACTGTACCTGGAATTCAGAGCCTCAGGGTCACAAAAGTCTTTATGCATAACTAGTATACTTTTTCTCCAGCCTGGGTAGGATTTGTTAAATAGATGTCTGCAAAGAAAATATTGTTTTCACCTCCATGTGAAGAAGATAACTGAGGTTTTAACACATTAAACAATGTGCCTATGATCCTGTAGATAGTAAGGAGAAAATGCAAGATTGTAGTCCAAGATTTCTGACTCCAGCCCATGGCTCTTCCCCAGAATACTGCAGTGTTATGTATTCTTCCTCCCTCTCTCTTCCCTGGTTTCTAATTTCATTTTGTTTTTGATACACTTTATAGCAAAGCAGTGTGTGTGTGTGTGTGTGTGTGTGTGTGTGTGTGTGTGTGTGTGTGTGTGTCGGGGGGTGTTACGTTCATTGAACCAGTAGGTACCTCAGACTTCAAAAGACAGAGCAATAAGTGAGATTTATGAAGTTTCTTTCTGTAAGCTCACCAGCAAACTGCTAATTGTGTAACTGAATTTATCTAATTTAATTGTCTTCACTATTCCATGATGTGGTAGTGACCATGGCTCCATTTTATTAGTGAAGAAATTCAAGCCCAGAAAGGTTAAACTACTTGTCCAAAGTCATGCAGTCATTCAAGTTCAGTTCAGCCTGACCTTAAAGGCCAGCGTCATACTTGCATGCTGTGACTCCAGGTTTCCTCCCTGGCATTGTAGTGCACTGGTGTCTCTCACTCTCATAAATATAACAATTATATTTAAAAAATGTCATGTGCCTATGATCCTGTAGATAGTAAGGAGAAAATTCAACATTATAGTCCAAGAAGTGACAATGGATCTCAAAATTTTATTTTAATCTAGTTGTACAATGAATAACTGAGACTACTTCTATTTTCCCTACTTTAAAAAAGCCGATTTTACTGAGTCCTGTTGTGGCTGTAAATTTCATTGTCAACATAACATCTGAATTGAGATATTAAGAGTGTAATCACCACTAGTTAAGAAATGAATTGGGGGAAAATTGTGTAATAAGAAGAAAGGTTCTTTAGGGAGTACCAGAATTCTTTGTTCATATTCTTTTGCATTCTGATAATCAGGCTTCTGAGAGTGCTTACCCAGAGGGCCTGTTAGTTCTATTCCAAGGCCCAGCCTCATCTTCATGGATAACCACTGGTTTCACATTTCCACCTACCTAGTCTTCTTACCACAAAGTATTGACATTCTTCCTTTCAGCAAGAGCCAGTAACTCCAGTCTTTATCTTCCCATTGCTTTAGCTCCATCTTCTTTTTACCTAATAACCATACTTAAGGAGAAGCTTGCTGTCAGGATGTGAGCAGATTCCACCTCTGTTTCTACTACTGTTGGCCAAAAGTCTAGGCCAGTGACAACTGGGTTAGAATAGGATTGCATTAACACCTGGGAAAGGAGCATTCTGGGGGCACGGAGGTCACAGTGACAAATTAAAATGACTGCCAAGGCACAGTGGAATTAACAGCTGGTACTTGGAAGATGCCATTAATGCTCTAAATAGGATCCAAAGTCATGCTAGGGAAATGGAATCTGTAAGGCTAAACTTGTAACTTTTATGGTTGTCTTGTTAAGAATAGAAATGAGATGTCTTGTATCTACCAGCTTGTGAAAACAATAGAACATTTACTTCCTTGATTTGAGATACAAACCATGCTTTATTACATAGATGTGTGTATCTGGGAGTGTGTCCTATAGAATAATTTTCACCCCCTGAAATGAGTGCTCAGAGATCTATGTATTAGACTCTTAAAATCCTACATACTCACCACTGTTGGGGCTGGGAAGAGAATACTTCTAACTTCCTTGTCTTGTTACTGACACAATACTCAATGTGTATGTTGAGCATACAAAGCTAATACTTGTGGAGCTGGGTGGTGGTGCACCTGGTAAAGTGCACATAGTATGAAGCACATGGACCTGCGCAAGGACCCAAACAAGGATCTGGGTTTGAGCCCCCGGTTCCTTACCTGCAGGGGGGACACTTCATGAATGGTGAAACAGGTTTGCAGCTATCTTCCTATCTCCCTCTCTACCTCCCTCCTCGCCCTCTCAATTTCTCACAGTCCTATCCAATAAAATGGAAAAAATGGCTACTGTGAGCAGTGGATTTGTTGTACAGACATCAAGCCCTAGCAGTAACGCTGGAAGAAAAAAAAAAAATGACAACTGAAATCTGGCCAAGAATAGCCCTCCACAATCAGATCATCCAGGGAGATGATTCATTGTTAGAGCTTGGGATTTATAAGATCCCAAGATCAGTTCCTAGCACTGCATCTGCTATCAAATTATCACTTTTATTAATTAATAAATAACAACAGTTGTAACAATAATAATAGAATAGCCTGCCAATTTGCTGATTCAGCTTAGGGTCACCTGTAGGAGGAGGTCTAGGGAGACTTTTCTACTAACTTAAGCTGTCAGTTAGCTTTCCTGTATTACTTCTCTGCCACCATTAGTAGGCTCACCTGTATGCTGACACTGAGCTGAGATCTTTGTGGTTTGAGGTCTTTGCTAATTAGAATGAAGATGCTTCTACTGTAAGCATGCATCATTATCTTGCCAAAGCAAGACAACTGGTTTTGATATATTGCCTTTTACTCCAAATTTGTGTGGTCTGATTGAGAATACACGGATAGAGAACCTTAGCCAGTTGCCAGGGCCCTGAGATTAGATGTATACTAGAGTGGAGAGAAAGTCACCACAGCCAGTCACCAAACAGCTGATCAGAAGAGGTCAGGTGGGAGCACAAACATATGACACCCTTAGCTAGCACAGTGTCGTGTGTGCCCCCTCATCCCAAGTTTCAAGGAGTATTTATTTGTGAAACTTATGCATAACATGACATTGTTCAGGCAAAACAACAGGTGGTAGACAAAGATCAGAATACATTTCTAAGGGAGAAAACATCAGGATATGGGTGCTTGAAACTGTCATTATCCATATGTCATAATGTCAGGTACATTCTTTTGATGCCACAAGATATTGAGTTTATTCCAACTATTCCATGCACCGTCTCCAGAACCTTAGGGCAGCAGCCAGACATTCCAATTTATGGGTGATTGTTGTGGCAACCCAACCCAGAGTTGGATATGAAATATCTAGAATTTTCCTTAGAGCAGGGTTTTGTGATAATGAGACAGAGCCTGAAATATAGGCCTCATGGTTAATTAGCCAAAGAAATGTACTTTGGAGACAAAAAACCAAATATATATTTTGCAAAGGTGACAACCTAATAATAAGCTTCTAATAATAAGTATCTAATAATAAAAACCATATAATAATATAATATATAATAATCTAATAATAAGTTTCTAATTAATAATATGTATTAGAATGTCTGAAATCAGAAAACTTCTTCAACAATTCTCACTGGCTTAATTTTTTTTCTTTTCCTGCAGAGGTAAATCTAGTAGTGCTTCATTCAAGGAAAACACTGCATGCTATACTGACCAGACTGATACATATCCTCAGTTATTCTGACTTGGTAGTGCAAGTGGCACTTCTCCAGAGAGCTAGTTTGCCAGAAGAAGACTGATTTCGAACAGGTGTTGTCCACTTGCTTTAGGAACCTAAGCCATTTAGTGAAATGTTAGACATGCAGGCTCTGGAGTCAGATCAATTGATTTAAAAATCCTTCCCTGATAGTTGCTACTTGGGTGACTTGAACCACATAAACTCTCAGAGCCCGGTTTGAAAACAAGATAATGGTTTCTATAGCACAGACACAGGAAACGCAGGGTGTAAGGCATTGGTGATTGTAATGGATTTGTATTCTCAGCAAAGATTCCAGGCAACCTCAGCTCCAGCCTACTAGTCAGGCATCATCTCCACAACTGTTATTTTTCTCATCAGCCATTTTACTACCCTGATCTGAGCAGACAAAGAAATAGGGGCAAAAGAACTTGTCAGATACTCAAATAATATCCCAACTATCTATTCAACCAACCCAGCATCTTATTTCTGGAAATATTTGAGGAGAAATGTAAGTTGTATAGTGGATATAATACACATGAAGATGAAGTTAAATAAATACTGTGCTGTGACTGTTATTAATGTTAGATATTATGTTTTATACACCCTGAGCTGTTGTGGTTATATACAAAGCCTGCTACATACTTATATGTCTCAGCCTATCTTTCTCTTATGAACTGCAATTGTGTTTGTCATAGAACTCATGTATAATGGAAAAATCAAGCCATATTATTTTTGGGAATTAGCAATATAGTTAAGGATTTCTCTTTCACTCACTTTCTCTTTTCCTCTCTCTCTCTCTCTCTCTCTCTCTCTCTCTCATTTCTTTCTGTCATCTTTGGTGTACTATGGGTTCAAACCTGGGCCACATGCATAGCAAACCAGGTGACCACCCAGGAAAGCAATCTCTCCATCTTAAACTATAAATGGAATGAACAGGCAAACTCAAGTAGAAAATTCAAAGTCATCTGTGGAATGTTCTTGACCTCTTTTTGTTTCTGTATGTGCAAAATGATAAAAAAGCACAACCAATTTCATGATTTTAAGGAATATAAAAACATACTATGTACTGGGGGCCAGGCAGTAGCACAGCAGGTTAAGCACACATGGCGCAAAGTGCAAGGACTGGCATAAGGATTCCAGTTCGAGCCCCTGGCTCCCACCTACAGGGGGTTTGCTTCACAGGCGGTAGAGTAGGTCTGTAGGTGCCTGTCTTTCTCTCCCCCTCTCTGTCTTCCCCTCCTCTCTCGAGTTCTCTATGTCTTGTCCAACAACAACAGCAATGGCAACAATTACAACAACAACAAAGGCAAATGGGAAAACGGCCTCCAGGAGCAGTGGATTGGTCATAGTGCAGGCACTGAACCCCAGCAATAGCCCCAGGGTTCTATGATGTACTTCTGAAATTAAAGTCACACCTAACTTAATTTCCAAGGTTTTTTTTTTTTTTTTTACAAGTTAGCACAAAGCAGATAGTTAAATGATTTGTTTAATGAGCAAATCACATTATATGTGGCATATAGTACTTTGTTTATCCAGGAAATTTTATTGTGAAGCAGAAAGAACAGTTAATTGGGAGCAGGATATTTGGTCTCTAGTCCCAAATGACATTCTACTAAGGGTTATTTTCTCTCTTAGAATGTCATGTTCCTTGTTTGCCGCTCACAGGGGCTAATCCTCTCTAGTTCCCCCTTTTATTCCTAGCAAACCAATTGATATATTTAATCATCAGTTCTGCGGGATTATGATAGCAACTATTTTCCTTTGGGATCTAGTCAAGTTTGAGATAAGAGGGTTGGGGAAAGAAAGAGGGGGAGAGAAAAGAATATATGGATAGGAGAAAGATAATAGTATAAAGAGGGAGAAGGAAGAGAAAGATTCCTTTAAATGTTGTGGCATAGTACTAGCCCCAGTAAAATTTTGTGATTAGCATAAATTACTTTTGTGTATCTCTTCATTATTTACCCAAACTGCCCCTGCGGCTACAGACAGACTATGACCCACATAGTCAACGACTGCCACCTCTCCAGATTCAAAGGAGGTCTCGAAACTTTACATCAGGCTCAACCTGACGCTGTTGACTAGCTACGGAAGAAGGGCAAACGCTAACGAATTTATTCATTCAGTCTTCACGCTTTCTCCAAATGTCCAGATGAACCATAAATTAATGTATTTTAATCCTCTCATCCTCTCAACATTTGTCCTACAAAGGACTGCATCCTCCCAATCTCCTCCTTAGCCCAGTCACCTGTATACCTGAACTCAGTTGCAAATTGAGACAGATGTAATTAACGTCTAGATTACAGTGATCTCTTCATCTTCAGTCTTCTTCCAGAGACTCGGCTAAATATTTTACAAATAGAGTACCTGCAACTTGCAAATTCTAAGAGGTTGGGAGAAGAATGAATACCATGGCTGCCAATATAGACATTCAATCCCCTGTGGGAGCTCTGTCCCCACTACTTTCCTCAGAAATTCCTCTAGATGTCCTTGTTCTCTTCCCATCCAAGTCATCTGAACACATAAATTCTAGGAAATTGACTCATCACTTTAGCTCCCTCTGGGAACCTCAAGTTCTTCATGAGCTCTACCAGGATATAAATAAACAATTATAACAAAACATGAATAAATAATGACTTCCTTGGTGATGACGTTAGTGGCTGTGACTATGGAAGCAGAAATTGCAGAATAAGGTTTCTTTCTGAGTTAATGAATGCTTGGTATACACATAAAAATGAGAAAAAGGAGAGCAGGGGAGATATGCAAAGTGACCCTCATGCCTGAGGCTCCCAAATCCCAGGTTCAGTACCTCAACCACCATAAGCCAGAGCTGAGCAGTGCTCTAAAAAAAATTTCTGAGCCCCAAATGAGAAAAAGGAGCACAACCAGCGTTTATCTACAGTGAGGAAAAATCCAAGTGATTTCTTTCTTGTCTTTCTTCCCTTCTTCCTTTCTTCTTCTCTTTCTTTCTCCAGTTGCTTTTTCCTAAAAATCCCTTTATTCCCAGATAAGTATTAAATTCTAGAGTGAGAAACATCAAAATTTCTCCACTTCATTACACAGTCTCCCATACTTTTATCAATCCCAAACCTAGAGATTCTGTCAGTTGAAAATACATGTCAGGGATTGCTACATCCTGACTACAATGGAATCCATTAAAGGGAGAACACTTCCAGATCTCTCTTAACCAATGAATAATGCAATAACAAAGCAGGGCTACAAACCATGATTATGCCAGGTAGTGTTGGATGTTTAATCTTCCAGCTAAAAACAAGAAAGCAATATAAGTACTTTATCTTTCTCCCAGAGTCTGAACAACCCTGTATGCTACTCCAGAATACATGAGGTGATGAAAGATATTCCCTTGCCTCTGTATTTGCTTCCAGGGATGTTGTTCCAGAGGACTCAGTCCTTATGCTGCGTGGTTACACATTTGTTTTTTATATTTCTGGAAAAAATGCTCATATACACACCTGTAAATCTCACATACATTTTCCAAAGGCCTCTGGATAGCTTGAACATGGTACAATGAACCCTTACTTAAGCATCCTAATAGACTGAACCAGCCTTGCCCTGAATAGTCAACACTAGAGATGTCAGATATTTCTTATAAAAGTGTGTGTGGTGTTGGAACAGACACAATATACAGGAGTTATAAATATCATGGACATTCTGTTTGCTTTCTCTTCCTTTTTTCCTCTGACTCCCTGTCTTTTCACTATTTAATTCTTCTAAACCTGTGCTGTCTCCAGATAAAAACAAGTCAATAAGAATCATAGTTTGCACATGTGAAATTTCAAAAATTAGTTATTTTGAAGAAAAGTGAAAATGATTTAGGTGATTTTATTCTAATTATCCCAATGGATCTTATGGTACTAATTATACAGTTACTTTAAAATAATAGAACTATTGGGAGTCGGGCGGTAGCGCAGCGGGTTAAGCGCATGTGGCGCGAAGCACAAGGACCAGTGTAAAGATCCGGGTTCGAGCCCCTGGCTCCTCACCTGCAGGGGAGTCGCTTCACTAGTGGTGAAGCAGGTCTGCAAGTGTCTATATTTGTCTCCCCCCTCTGTGTCTTCTCCTCTCTCGATTTCTCTCTGTCCAATAACAGCAGCAGCAACAACAATAATAATAACCACAACAATGATAAGACAACAAGGGCAACAAAAGGGGAAAAAATGGTCTCCAGGAGCAGTGGATTTGTGGTGCAGGCACTGAGCCCCGACAATAACCCTAGAGGCAAAATAATAATAATAATATAACTATTAAGAAGCTATGAAGCATGGGCTATGCTTATTTTAAAATCATGTTATTTATATTTCCAATTAGCACATTCGATACCTTTTTTTTCACACTGTAAACACCCTCTCACTTGATGCACTTGTAAGTTTAAAGCATTGGTTCTATTTGCTTATCTGAAGAAATACAATAAAGCATTTCCTTTGTATATCTAGACTTTTGGGTCAGTCTTAGCTATGTTTATTATGCTGATAGTAAGCATAAGAACATCTCAGGCAGAGGAAAGGGATTAAAAAAGCACATTAGTATGGATGCATGTTTATTTGCACTCATCATGAACATGAGTTATTACTACTTCATTTATGATTGGAATACATAATCACTATCCCATCAGGTCTTATTCTTCTAGTCCCAGCAGGTTCCTGTATCAACTATTTAACACAAAGGTCATTGTTCTCATTTTTAGAATACCAGCAGACTGTAAAGACACAGAGATAATTATGTTGCTAGGTTGGGAAAGACACAACATAGGAAGCATCCCTTTCTCCTCATGGATAGAATTTGCTGCAGATCAAAAAGGAAGTTCCAAAAATAAATAACAACAAAAATCAAGGATATAGGATATTGTGAGTTTACATCAGACCGTGGAATTTTCAAGATCCTTTTGAAGATGGTGATCCAACACCTTCCCTCAGCTGAGAGTCAGCAAATATTGATCATGCACCTACTGTGAGCCGTCTGCTGGTGAAGTAATACAACTGATGGGAAAGGACTTGTACTACGTCAGCAGTTAACTTTGAAAGCAAAGACAGAATGTGATAACATGAAATAAAAGAAGATACAGATTAATTTCTATAACACAATAGCAAAGGAACAGGAGAAAGATTACTACTAGCTAGAGAGAAAATGGGAAATGTGTGATGAGAAGCAAGTCTGAATTGAGTCTAGAGAAAAAGGATTTGAATATGCAACGCTGGAGAAAAGTGTAATCTTGCACCTGAGCAAGGGCATATAGAAAGTGCAGAACTTTGTCATTTATATACGACAATATGCATGCCATTTCGGCTGCCCTGACTCTTCTTCAGTCATTTCTCCATAGATCAGCGCCAGCTTGGTAGTGGCAGTAAAGTGACCAAAGGGGAATATTGGTAAATGCTAGGGGGAAAGACAGATAAAAGGAGGCTCTGCACGATTGTAGACACAGTTACAAACACAAATCAATGAAACACCCACTTTTAAAGAAAAATCTTTAAAATTAGCAGGTAAGTAGGACAGTTGATCACAACTAAAGTCATCCTGCCTTTCAGGAGCTGGCCTTGAGTAAATCATTACTGAATTAGTCAGACAGAGAAGACAGATTTCTGAGCTATTATTCTGTGGTAGTTGATAAAACTCCTGTTTTCTTCAGTAGGAGTTGATGTCTAAAGACTGTTTTGCAGGAATAGCTCATATATGAAACATAATTGGCATGTATAGGGAGTTTAGTTTCTAAAGATTTTACTTGGAGCACAAGAAGAAACCATCTCTGATGGAGTGAAAATTGAAAGTGAATCCAGATTTTTACATTTTCTTTATCCTGCTTGAAATACAACATACCCTATGCTACAGTTGCTCATGCTTTTACAAAAACCTTTTATTAAACCTAACTTCTCTATAAATATTCCCCCATACACTTAAAAATATACATCAGTCTTCATAGGCAATGACAAATGCAATTATTACACATGTGCTTTTTAAAAATAGCTCCCCCTTTTTATTTTAACTTTTTTTGTTTAGCTCTATCACCATCACTCCTATTCCCTCTGACCATAAAATCCTTTATTCGAAGTAATTCTAGTGAAAACTTAGTATGTGCTGTACCATATTTTCTTCAAGTTCATGTGACTATA
The DNA here is from genome assembly GCF_950295315.1 of Erinaceus europaeus. Taxonomy (NCBI): domain Eukaryota; kingdom Metazoa; phylum Chordata; class Mammalia; order Eulipotyphla; family Erinaceidae; genus Erinaceus; species Erinaceus europaeus. The sequence continues at coordinate 92,527,696 of NC_080166.1, forward strand.
ATTTGCATGTATGCAAGAACACTCGTATGATGGTTTTTGCACTGGCTTGCTGTACACAGAAACCTGCATCTTATTGGTCATAGTGTTTTGTTTATCTACCCACCATTTCGTTTTGGAAATCAATCAAGTCAAATAGTTTACTTCCCACTCCTGCTCTAGAGGCCTCATTATATTTTATTATGTGGAGATAAAAGTTGAGGTCATCATACTTTGTTTTATTCTTGGGGAGGTAGTTTTTAAATGTAAATAGAATAATTACATATTTTTAAATGTTTCCAAGATAAACTTTAATTTTTGTGTGTATTTACAGAACTGAGACCTCAAAATTTCACTACTCCAGAATGCTTTTTCACTCAAATGAAGATAGATACATAGATAGATAGATAGATAGATAGATAGATAGATAGATAGATAGATACCAAACATATGACTGGAACTTCCTCCAGTGCCATAGATTCCCTCATGCAGTGTTGGCATTCAAACCAGGGTCTGAGAAGGACAAGGCAGGTGACTATTTGTGATCAGTACCTCTGGCTCCAAAGATCATGTTTAGTTGACCTCTATGTCTTGCAGTATATACTTTAAATAGGTGTCTTGAACTTAAATAAGTTTTAATAAATAGTTGCACTATTTCACAAAATTCCTAGTAACTTTGGGCTAACATTATTTAATTTTGTGTTCTCCCTCCCTATCTCAGTTTCTTAAGCCCCACTTACCAGTGAGATCACTCAGTATTTGTCCTTATCTTTTTTTTTTTTTTTTTTGGCTTATCTCCCTTAACATGATGTCTTCCAATTCCATCCAAGGTGATACAAAGGAGATGACTATACCATTTTTAATAGCTGAGTAGTATCCCATCGCATATCAGTCAAAATTTATTACTCACACATCTATCATTAGACATCTGGGTTGCTTCCAAATTTGGGCTATTATGAACATGCCGTAAGATATATGAGTTCATATAGCCTCTCCAAATGTTGAAAGATGAGATATGGTTTCATGATAGAGCACATAAATGCTAGGCTGGGTCATTTCTCTTTAGTTTAACTTGTTCCTTCTTCTCAGCTATTGTAAAAATCTTGCTGCATTTTGCCCTAAGTAAAAACATATGTCTTTTATTGAAGTATACAATTATTGATTTTCCTTAGATGCTTTTTTAAAGAGAAAAGTCATTACTGCCAGCCCATTTGTGTAAGTCAAGAATTATGTGGCCTGAAATGAATCAAAGAACAGGAAAGGTTTCTCAAGATCATATGATCGCAAATGAATTACATATCTAGCAGGATATGTATGTGTCCAACTAGATTTTTCACCAACATGTAAAAATCTGTTTACATATTCTGTTTCTGTTTCATATTATTCTGTATAGAATTTTTGTTAATTTCAGATAGTATTTTTTAATATTTTTACATTTACTTATTTATTTTCCCTTTTGTTGCCCTTGTTTTTCATTGTTGTAGTTATTATTGCTGTTGTTATTGATGTCGTTGTTAGGACAGAGAGAATTGGAGAAAGGAGGGGAAGACAGACAGAGAGGGGGAGAGAATGATAGACACCTGCAGACCTCCTTCACTGCCTAGGAAGGACAGATAGTTTTTTAAAAAACTAAAATACACTAAAACAACTCTAAAGGTTGATCTACTATTGATTTCAGTTTCTTATGTACCCAAGTATTAGCAAATGGAAATGAGGGAAGTATTTCACAAAGAATAGAGAAAGTAGGCTTCAGGGGGTTGGGCGGTAGTGCAGAGTGTTAAGTGCACATGGCACAAAGAGCCAAGAACCAGCATAAGGATCCCGGTTCGAGCCCCCGGCTCCCCACCTGTGGGGGGGGGGGTGCTTCAAAAGTGGTGAAGCAGGTCTGCAGGTGTCTTTCTCTCCCCCTCTCTGTCTTCCCCTTCTCTCTAGATTTCTCTCTGTCCTATCCAACAACAACAGTATCAATAAGAAAAATAATAATAACCTCAGCAAGGATAAAACAAAAAGGGGAAAAAAAAAGAGAAAATAGGCTTCAAAAATTCTGAAGCCCTAATGTTTAACTCTCATTTAACAAAGAAAATTCTGGCAATTACAGAGATTTCTGTAAGTACTAAAACAAGATATGGTACTGAATTTTCCTTGATGACTCCCAGTCCTTAAAATATGCCACATTGATTTAACTCCTGTCTATGAACATTTTCCAAACATTCCCTGTATATTTAAAAGGGCCCTGGGTGGTGCAACTTAGCCAGGTAATGATAGTCTTTAAAATGAATGAGTTTATTTTCTTCTGATTAGGAGATCAGTATTGAATCTTAGTGTCCTTGGCACTATGCTTTCTCCTAGATTAGAAAACAAGTTCCTTTTCATTCTTACAGCTTAGTGTATATTCATGTTGTCTGTTATGCTCTTCTGTCTTAGCTTGGCAACAAAACAAAACAAGCAAGAAAATAAACAAATGAACTTAAGACTTCCAGAATAGGATGTGTATCATCTGCACCTTGTACCTTGTGCAGGTCAGCACAATATATAAAGAACTACCTTTTATAGTCTTACTGAACTTATAAAAAAATAGTTAAATTTTTATTTGTAGTACAGTTGTTGAGAAATGGGTGAAATTTCTCACTTCTCCATCATAGATATCTGCAAAACATTTTCACCTTCAACATAAGTCTTTTTCCATCATCATGCACCAGGATCCTGGAGTGTCCTCACTCCCCTCCCTCCCACTTCTTCCCCAGAATTCTTTTCTTTTTTTTAAATATTATTTATTTATTTATTTATTCCCTTTTGTTGCCCTTGTTGTTTTATTGTTGTTGTTGTTGATGATGTTATCATTGTTGGATAGGACAGAGAGAAATGGAGAGGGGAGGGGAAGACAGAGAGGGGGAGAGAAAGACAGACACCTACAGACCTGCCTCACCGCCTGTGAAGTGATTCCCCTGCAGGTGGGGAGCCGGGGGTTTGAACCGGGATCCTTATGCAGGTCCTTGTGCTTTGCGCCATGTGCGCTTAACCCGCTGTGCTACTGCCCGACTCCCGTTTTTTATTTCTTTCTTTCTTTTTTATTTTTCAGTAAAACACAATAGTTTTTACATACATAACATTTCCTAGTTTTCTACATAACAATACAACCCACACTAAGTCCTCCTCCACCATCATGTTCCAAGACCCGACTCGCACCCCCCCAATCCCAGAATCTATTAATTTGGTGCAATACACCAACTCCACTTCAAGTTCTGCTTAGTGTTTTCACTTCTGATCTTGTTTTTCGACTTCTGCCTATGAGTGAACTCATCCCATATTCATCCTTTTGCTTCTGACTTATCTTACTTAACATGATTCTTTCAAGCTCCATCCACGATGGGCTAAAAATGGTGAAATAACCTTTTTTTTTATTTAAGAAAGGATTAATTAACAAAATCATAGGGTAGGAGGGGTACAACTCCACACAATTCCCACCACCCAATCTCCATATCCCACCCCCTCCCCTGATAGCTTTCCCATTCTCTATCCCTCTGGGAGCATGGACCCAGGGTCATGAGGGTTGCAGAAGGTAGAAGGGCTGGCTTCTGTAATTGCTTCCCCGCTGAACATGGGCGTTGACTGGTTGGTCCATACTCCCAGTCTGCCTCTCTCTTTCCCTAGTAGGGTGGGGGGCTCTGGGGAAGCTGAGCTCCAGGACACATTGGTGGGGTCTTCAGTCCAGGGAAGCCTGGCCAGCATCCTGATGGCATCTGGAACCTGGTGACTGAAAAGAGAGTTAACATAGGAAGCCAAACAAATTGTCGAGCAATCATGGACCCAAAGCTTGGAATAGTGGAGAGGAAGTGTTAGGGAGGTACTCACTGCAAACTCTAGTGTACTTCTGCTTTCAGGTATATATTTTGCACTAGTTTATAGATACGTGTGAACATATGCTCTCTCTCACAGAAACTGGTGTATATCTAGGTTTTGGGACTTTGTTTGAAAGTGAACCACCTGAGATGAAATTAGAGTATACTATGAAAGGAAAGGTCTCACCCGAGTAATGAAGCTGAAGGGTTATCATTCCACACGTGAAGTCTCTGGACACAATCTGAAATGAAGCATGTTGAGGTGGCAATCGTTGCGTTGGTTAGGTTGTGATCGGCAGATGCAATATTATTTGATATGGATTGGGAGAGGCATACGGGAAAGTGGGCCCTATCCAAGGGTTCCAGGACTGGGGGAAGTAGGGGCTCTATAGTGGAGATGTGAGGTTCCTGCTGTCTTAGGGTTCAAAAAGACAATCGATAGTTAATGTTATCATCACATTATTTGGTAATTGGGTTAACTTTGAAAAGTCCGTTTGTTAGGGTTTGCTGTACAGTACCCAGTATCTTGTATATAGCTGTGCTTTTGGTTGCTTCTGATCTACTTGGTCTAGGCTTTTGAGAGAGTCCGCATATCAAATAGACAGCCTATATATTGAAAAGATTCAGTTTGTGTTTTGAAAAACTTTGAGACATACGGTTAATTTTCCGCCTCTCATATTAATTAACTAGTGATTTATATGACTACATTTTACTAGGAGTGTACATAAACACCATTCCCACCACCAGAAGACTGTGACCCATACCTCCCACCCACTCCCACCCCGCACTGGCCCAGGAAGCTGTATGTCTACCCCTCCCCACAGGGTTTTTACTTTGGTGCCCTACTTATAATTTGGTCAGGTCCTGCTTTTAGTTTCCCTTTCAGATCTTCTTAGTCAACTTCTGTTGATGAGTGGGATCATCCCATACTCATCTTTATCTTTCTGACTTAGTTCACTTAACATAATTCCTTCTATCTCTGTCCAAGATGGGTCAGAGAAGGTGGGTTCATTGTTCTTGATAGCTGCATAGTATTCCATTGTGTATATATACCACAGCTTTCTCAGCCACTCATCAGTTGTTGGGCACCTGGGTTGCTTCCAGGTTTTAGCTATTATGAATTGTGCTGCTATGAACATAGGAGTACACACCTCCTTTTGGTTGGGTGTTATGGAGTCCTTGGGGTATAACCCCAGGAGAGGAATTACTGGATCATATGGAAGGTCCATGAGATCATATGGAAGGTCCTTCTGAGAGTTTTCCAGACTGCTCTCCACAGAGGCTGGACCAATTTACATTCCCACCAGCAATGTAAAAGGGTTCCTCTGTCCCCACAACCTCTCCAGCATTTGTTGCTGCTGTCCTTTTTGATGTATGCCATTCTTACAGGAGTGAGGTGGTATCTTAGTGTTGTCTTAATTTGCATTTCTCTGACAATCAGTGATCTAGAGCAGTTTTTCATATGTTTGTTAGCCTTTTGGATCTCCTCTGTAGTGAATGTTTTGTTCATATCCTCTGCCCATTTTTAACAATAACCATTTATTTAATAAATAACCACTTTTAATAGCTGAGTAGTATTCCATTGTGTATATAGACCACAACTTGATCAACCATTTATTTATTGTTAGACACCTAAGTTGCTTCCAAGTTTTGGCTATTACAAATTGTGCTGCAGTGAACATAGGTATACACAAATCTTTTTGGATGAGTGTGTTTGGTTTTTAGGATATATCCCCAAGAGAGGAATTGCAGGGTCATAGGGTAGGTCCACTATTTAATTTATTTTATTTTATTTCATATTTATAAAAAGCAAACACTGACAGATAGGTCCACTTCTAACCTTCTGAGAGTTCTCCAGAGTGCTCTCTACACGGGTTGAACCAATCTATATTCCCACCAGCCTTGCAGGAGGGTTCCTTTATCCCCACAACCTCTCCAGAATTTGTTGCTGCTATCTATTCTGATATATGATATTCCCACAGGAGTGAAGTGCTATCTCATTATTGTCTTTACTTGTAATTTGACAGTCAGTGACTTGGAGGATTTTGTCGTATGTTTGTTGATGTTTTGGATTTCTTCTATGCTGAATATTCTGTTCATATCTTCACCCCATATTTGGATGGGGTCATTTGTTTTCTTGTTGCTGAGTTTGATGATCTCTCTCTATATTTTGGTTATTAGCCTTTCCTTTGATGTATGGCATGTAAAGATCTTCTCTCATTCTGTGGGAGTTCTCTTTGTTTGGGTGGTGATTTCTTTTGCTGTACAGAAGCTTTTTTAATTTGATGTAGTCCCATTGGTTTATTTTTGTTTCAGTCTTCTTTGTAATTGGATTCGTTTCATAGAAGATGTCTTTAAAATTTATACAAAAAAGAGTTCTGCCAATATGTTTCTCTACATATTTGATAGTATGTGCTCTAACATCCAAGTCCTTAATCCATTTGGAATTTACTTTTGTGTTTGTTGAAAGATAGTGGTTTGGTTTCATTCTTCTGTATGTTTCAACCCAATTTTTCCAACACAATTTGTTGAAGAAAGTCCCCTTCCCTCATTTAATAGTTTGGGTACCTTTGTTAAAGATTGGATATAGGTGTGGGGGCTTACTTCTGGGCTCTCAATTCTATTCCACAGGTCAGTGTGTCTATTTATGTTCCAGTACCAAGTAGTTCTGACTACAGTGGTCCTATAGTACAGTTTGATCCGGGAGTGTGATGTTTCCCTATCTGTACTTTCTTCTCAAGATAGTTTTGGCAATTCTAGTTCTTTTCTAGTTCCAGATAAACAATTGTATCTTTTGTTCTAATTTCCTAAAAAATTTGGGTGGCTTTTTAATGAGGATTGCATTAAATTTGTAGAGGGCTCTGGATAGTATATTCATTTTGATGATGTTAATTCTTCCAACTAATGAAAATGGAATATCTTTTCAACTTTTTGTGTCTTTTTCTATTTCCTTGAATAGTGACTCATAATTTTCAGTATACAAGTATTTCACTTATTTTGTTGAGTTTATTCCTAGATATTTTATTGTTTTGTTACTGTAGTAAATGGAATTGATTTCTAGATTTCATCTTCTGCTACCTTAGTTTTTGCAAAGAGGAATGTCACTAACTTTTTTTAAAAAATGTCTTTATTTGGGAATTAATGTTTTCATTTGACAGTAAATACAATAGTTTGTACATGCATTTCTCTGACAATCAAAGACTTGGAGCATTTTTTTCATGTGTTTCTTGGCCTTTTGGATCTCTTCTGTGGTGAATATTCTGTCCATGTACTTTCCCCATTTTTGGATGGGGTTATTTGTTCTTGTGGTTGAGTTTGGCAAGATCTTTACATATTTTGATTATTAGCCTCTTGTCTGATATATGGCATGTAAAGTTTTTCTCCCATTCTGTGAGGGGTCTCTTGGTTTGGGTAGTGGTTTCTTTTGCTGGGCAGAAGCCTTTTAATTTGATGTAGTCCCATAGGTTTATACTTGCCTTAGTCTTCTTTATAATTGGATTCGTTTCACTGAAGATGTCTTTAAAATCTATGTGGAAAAGAGTTCTGCCAATGTTGTCCTCTAAGTGTCTGATAGTTTCTGGTTGAACATCCAAGTCCTTGATCCAATTGGAATTTACTTTTCTATTTGGTGAAATATAGTGGTTCAGTTTCATTATTCTGCATGTTTCAACCCATTTTCCCCCAACACCATTGTTGAAGAGATTCTCCTTCTCCTATTTAATAGGCTGGGCACCTTTGTCAAAGTTTAGATGTCCATAGGTGTGTGGGCTTACTTTCAGGCTCTCAATTTTATCCCACTGGTCAGTGTATCTATTCATGTTCCAGTACTAAGCAGTTTTGATGACAATGGCCCTATAATACAATCTGAGATCTGGGAGTGTGATGTCTCCAGTTCTGTTCTTTCTTCTTAAGGTTGTTTTAACTGATTACTGTAAAAAATGGCGACTAATCCCTAGCACTGCAAAAACGGTATCATCTGTTTTCCATCTACACCATGCCTCGGCCTCGCGTGAGCTTAATGTGCAGCTTGGCGATACGAGAATCCGGCATGAAGCCCAGCCAGTCTATCTTGGTGTTACTCTCAATCGCACTCTGTCATTTCACGAACATCTCATAAAAACTGCAGCAAAGGTGGGCGCGAGGAAAAACATCATTGCAAGACTGGCCAGCTCCTCATGGGGCGCAAGCGCTTCCACACTACGATCATCATCTCTGGCATTATGCTATTCCACTGCAGAATACTGTGCCCCAGTATGGTTCCATAGCCCCCATGTCCACTTGGTCGATTCCAAATTATATTCCTCCATGAGGATAATTTCTGGAACCATCCGTTCCACCCCGGTTCCATGGCTGCCAGTTCTTAGCAACATCGCCCCGCCAGATATTCATCGGGATGCGGCATCATCTAAGTTCATTTCCCACGTCTACGCTCGAACGGACCTGCCAATATACACGGATATCTTCGCCCATCCTGTCCAACGCTTGACGTCTCTGAACTTCTCTGTTCCAGTCTCTTGGAAACAGAGTTGGCAGTCAGCTGAGGTAAAGAACAAACACCTCATCACAGACCCCTGCAAGCGTCAACCCGGCTTTGACCTAGCACATTATGATTGGGCCCTCCTCAATCGCTATCGAACAGGCCATGGCCGGTGTGCCGCTATGTTCCATCACTGGGGAGCCAGAGACGACCCGAACTGCCCCTGCGGCTACAGACAGACTATGACCCACATAGTCAACGACTGCCACCTCTTCAGATTCAAAGGAGGTCTCGAAACTTTACATCAGGCTCAACCTGACGCTGTTGACTGGCTACGGAAGAAGGGCAAACGCTAGAAGAAGAAGGTTGTTTTGGCAATTCTCGCTGTTTTCTGGTTCCAGAAAAACGTTTGTAGCATTTGTTCTATTCTCCTAAAAATGTGGTTGGGATATTGATGGTTATAGTATTAAATTAGTATATGGCTTGGGTAGTATATTCATTTTGATGATAATTCTTCCAATCCATGAACATGGAATATCTTTTCACTTCTTTGTGTCTTTTTCAATTTCTGTGAACAGTGACTCATAATTTTCAGTATACAAGTTTTTCACTTCTTTGGTTAGATTTATTCCTAGATATTTTATTCCTTTAGTTGCTATAGTAAAAGGAATTGATTTCTGAATTTCATCTTCTTCTAACTTAGTGTTTGCATAGAGGAATGCCACTGACTTTTTTGTATGTTAATTTTGTATCCTGACACCTTACTGTATTGCTTGATGATTTCCAAAAGCTTCTTGCTGGATTCTTTAGGTTTTTCTATGTGTACTATCATATCATTTTCAAATAGGGAGAGTTTGACTTCTTCTCTTTGAAAATGTATCCCTTTAATTCCTTGCTCCTGCCTGATTGCTATGGCAAGAACTTTCAACACTATGTTGAACAGTAATGGTGATAGTGGGCAGGACCTGATCTGATGGGGGAATACTTCCAGTTTTTCACCATTGAATATGATATTGGCTGTAGGTTTGCTAGATATGGACTCTTCTGTCTTGAGTATTTTTCCATCTATTTCCATTTTTTGTAGTGTTTAATCATAAAGGAATATTGGATCTTGTTAAAGGCTTTCTTAGCACCTATTGATATAACCATGTAGTTTTAGTCTTGCATTTATTGATGTGGTGGATCACACGGATTGGTTTACATATATTAAACCAACCTTGCATTCCTGGGATAAACCACACTTGGTCATGGTGAACAAACTTTTTAACATACTACTGTATCCAGTTGGCTAGAATTTCGTTCAGTATTTTAGCATCTATGTTCCTCAGAGATATTGGTATGTAGTTATCTTTTTTTTGTTGTATCCCTGTCTGCTTTTGGTATCAGAGTAATGTTGGCTTCATAGAAGCTGGGAGTATTTCTGTCTCTTCAGTCTTTTGGAAGAGTTTTAAAAGTAGAGGTATTTGCTCTGATTTCTATATTAACTCTTTTTCAGTCACCAGGCTCCAGATGCTACCATTATGCCAACTGAACTTCCCTGGGCAGACAACCCTACCAATGTGTCCTGGATCCCTAATTCCCCAGAACTCTGCCCCACTAGGGAAAGAGATAGATAGGCTGGGAGAATGGATCGACTTGTCAATGCCCATGTTCAGCAGGGAAGCAATTACAGAATCCAGACCTTCCACCTTCTGCACCCCATAATGTCTCTGGGTCCATTCTCCCAGAGGATTAAAGAAAAGGAAAGTTATTGGAGGAGGGATTTGGATATGGAGTTTCAGTGGCGCCAGTTGTGGGGAAGTGTACCACTCTTATCCTATGGTCTTGTCAATGTTTCCTTTTTTATAAATAAAAACTATAAAAAAGTAGAGGTATTAACTCTTCCTTGAAGGCTTTGTAGAATTCATTTATAAAACTATCTGGTCCAGGACTTTTATTCTTGGGGAGGTTTTCGATAACTGTTTCAATTTATTTGGCTCAATTTTATTCCACTGGTGATTGGCCTGTTTATATTTCTAATTCCTTTTTATTTAATGTTGGAAGTTTGTAGGTATCTAAGAACTTGTCCATTTCTTCCAGGTTCTCTAGCTTGGTGGTATATAGTTGTTCATAAAAGCTTAGCATGATATGTTAGATTTCTGTAGTGTCTATTGTAAAATCTCCTCTTTCACTTACAATCCTATTCATTTCCTGTCCAATAATTCTAGTTTATCTATCTCTTCATTTAGTTCCCTTATTTTTTATTCATTTTCTACCTAGATAATCTGTCAAGTGTTGAAATCCCTTACTATTACTTTGCTGTTGGAAATATATTGCTGTAGCACTTTAAGTAGATGTTTGATGTATTTAGTTGGCTTCTCATTGGGTGCATAAATATTAATAATTGTCAGGTCCTCCTGATTGCTGACCCCAAACCCCAGTGATACCCTTAAGGAAAAACTTTGTAGAAGGGTTCCTTTTTCCCCCACATCCACTCAACACTTGGTGCTTTTGTCATTTCTAAGGTATTATTTTATTTTAGTTTTGCCTTTGGGGTTCTTGCTGGGGCTCAGTGCTGGCACTATGAATCCACTGCCATCTTTTACTATTTCTTATTGGATAGGACAGAGAGAAATTGAGAGGGGGGGAGGAAAGTTAGAGAAAGGGAGAGAAAGATAGATACCTGCAAACCTGCTTCCTCACTTGTGAAGAAACCCCTGCAGATTGGGGTTAAAGCAGTATCTTTGTGTGGGTCCTTACACTTTATTCTATATTTACTTAACCTAGTACACTACTGTCCAGCCCAGCCCAGAGATTTTTTTCCCCACAGAACTTGATTAGTGAGACTAGTCTTGATTTTTAATATTTTGTAATTTTTTGAATCTTTATTTATTGGATAGAGACAGCCAGAAATTGAGAGGGAGGGGGAAGGGTAGAGAGAGAGAGAGACACACCTGCAGCACTGCTTCACCACTTGCAAAGCTTTCCCCCTTGCAGGTGGGGACTGGGGGCCCAAACCTGGTTGTTTGTACATTGTTACTCAGGTGCTCAGCTAGGTGTGCCACCACTTTTAATTATTTTAATTTTAATTATTTAAAATTAAATTTTAATTATTTTAATTTCAATTATTTTAATTTTAATTATTTTAATTTTAATTAAAATAATTAATTTTTAATTTTAATTATTATAATTATTTTCTGTTTAAATATACTTGGAAAATAATTGCTGTGATTTATTTAATATCTAAAATCCTGGAATGTTATTGATTAGCATACATATTAATTGGTTATAGATCTAGAGATCATTTCATGACTATCCTCTCGGGTGTATTTCTGCAGATTCTGAATTATGTAATGATTGAAGTCTGTCGAAATGTGACCAGACTTGGCTTTCTTTTTAGTGACTGTTTGACTTTTGGTTTCACTTTTCTCATTTGTGTGTCTGAACATCAATAACTTGTTGATTCTGTTCTACCTGTTTCCCTAGGGGTGTACATGGAAAACAGCACAACCTAGTCCTCTGCAATTGCCTGATGTTTTCTCCCCCTAACTTTATCAGTGAACACAAATACCTTTACATCCTACTTAGCAGGGCTTTCTGGCATCCCCTTAGGGGTAAACTCAATTTCAGTCCTTTGGTGGTGGGAATGGTGTTTATGTACACTCCTAGCAAAATGTAGACATATAAATCAGTAGCTAATTAATATGAGAGGGGAAAATCAATTGTACGTCTCAAAGTTTCTCAAAAGACAAACTGAATCTTTTTAATATATAGGCTATGTATTTGATATGCGGACTCTCTCAAAAGCCTAGACCAAGTAGATTAGAAGCTTCCAATAGCACAGTTATATACAAGATACTGGGTACTGTCCAGCAAACCATAACAAAGGGACTTTTCAAAGTTAACCCAATTAACAAATAATGTGATGATAATATTAACTATTGATTGTCTTTTTGAACCCTAAGACAGCAGGAACCTCACATCTTCACTATAAAGCCCCTACTTCCCCCAGTCCTGGAACCCTTGGATAGGGCCCACTTTCCCGTATGCATCTCCCAATCCAAACCAAATAACATTGCATCTGCCGATTACAACCTAACCAAAGCAACGATTGCTACCTCAACATGCTTTACCTCAGAATGTATCCAGAGACTTCACGTGTGGAATGACAACCCTTCAGCTTCGTTACTCGGGTGAGACCTTTCCTTTAATAGTACACTCTAATTTCATCTCAGGTAGTTCACTTTCTAACAAAGTCCCATAACCTAGATATACACCAGTTTCTGTGAGAGAGAGCTTATGTGCACACGTATCCATAAACTATAAAATATATACCTGAAAGCAGGACTAACACTAGAGTTTGCAGTGAGTACCTCCCTAACACTTCCTCTCCACTATTCCAAGCTTGGGATCCATGATTGCTCAACAAATTGTTTGGCTTCATATGTTAACTCTCTTTTCAATCACCAGGTTCCAGATGCCACCAGGATGCTGGCTAGGCTTCCCTGGATTGAAGACCCCACCAATGTGTCCTGGAGCTCAGCTTCCCCAGAGTCACACCCTACTAGGGAAAGAGAGAGGCAGACTGGGGGTATGGACCGACCAGTCAACGCCCTTGTTCAGCGGGGAAGCAATTACAGAAGCCAGACCTTCTACCTTCTGCAACCCTCAACGACCCTGGGTCCATGCTCCCAGAGGGATAGAGAATGGGAAAACTACCATGGGAGGGGGTGGGTTATGGGGATTGGGTGTTGGGAATTGTGTGGAGTTGTACCCCTCCTACCTTATGCTTTTGTTCACTAATCCTTTCTTAAATAAAAAATTAAAAAAAAAACAAAACCTCAATTTGTATGATCTTAGAAAGGCTGAGAACCATGGAGTTGCTTGGTTAGTCTTTCCTAAATATTGGTTCTTATCAACTGATACATACTTATCCTTAGACAAGCATAGATCCTTATGAGCTCTGGGTGTCCACCCTTATAAAGCAAATAAATTCTCCATACAAGGAATCTGGAGGATTTGTAGCAAATCAGTGAAAACACCACCCTGCTAGTCAGAAATTAGGTGTGCATGGCAGAGCTTAGTAGGAGGTAACATTTCACAAAGTTGGTAACATTGGAAATGTCTATGGAGTGACTTTGGAGTGACTGAATAATATTTTCTCCACCCTTCTACAAAATAACGTGTGCAGCATTTTGTTAACTTAAATATTTTTTTGCTACACTTTGATTGTCAGACTTTGCTAGTAATGGAGGTTTGTTTGCACTGAACTACTACTAACTGGATGGATAGTAGCTGAAGTCAACTGGAGTGTGAGTCCTAAAAACTAGGCTGAGTCTCAGGTATCCTTTGCTATGTTTACTCTATAAGCAGTGGCTCTTCATTTCCCCTCTGGCCTAGGGCTGCCTCTCAGGCCATTTTACTGTTTCCAGTCCTCTCTCTCAATTTCAGCTTATACTTAGGCACTAATTAAAGTGGCAGGTGTTAAATTGATCATTAGCACATTTCAGCTACAGCTCTGAGCACAGAATTCCCTCAAGCTTATTCTTTGTTTCCCCCAATATATCCCTCTTGCTGCAGATATTTTCTCTCCTTTTTACCACATAGTCCTAACAGCTTCTTAAGGAGAGAGCAGGTAACCTAGCATGACTGCCCCAGCTGTTTCCAGCTTCTTTCTCAGATTTCTTCCTTCTGAGTAACCAGATTTTTTTAAAATTATTGTAGTAATGGGCTAGGATCTTATTTCTAATATTTTAAGAAAAAAAAAAGACCATAGATTTCATATACTCTTCTTTCAAACATCATGGGATTGAAAGAGATAGCATGCACATGGAGGCTTTTTAAAATAAAAACTTATTTGTTTATTTTTAAAGATTTATTTTATCTTATTTTAAAAATATTTTGTTTATTAATGAGAAAGAAGGAGAGAGAGAAACAACCAGACATCACTCTGGTACATGTGCTGCCGGGGATTGAACTCAGGACCTCATGCTTGAGAGTCCAATGCTTTATCCACTGTGCTACCTCCCAGACCACACTTTATCTTATATGAGATAATTTCATATGAGTGATATAGATAGTTGATAGGTAAATAGATAGGCAGGCCAGCCAGAATATAGAGTACCACACTGGTCTATACACGACACCTGGGGTTAAGCTAGGGAATTTAATCATACAAGTCCTGCACTCTAGACTTTTGGACTAATTTCTTAGCTGCTTGATTTTTTATTGTGATAAAACACTTAACAAAGGATCTACCCTCTTTACAAAATTGTAAGTGGATTACTATCCCTTTGTTCAATATCAGGACCATGTTGTATAGCATATCTCTAGAACTTCTTTATCTTATATGGTGAAAACTTTATCCTCCTTGCACAGAACTCCCTATTTCCCCCAGTTCAATTCTAGTCCCTGGCTTAGTGAGCTTAAGCATTTTCAACTACTCCCTAAAGTGGATTCATGTACTGTTTGTCCTTTTCCCCATGGTTTATCTCACTCAGCATGTTTTTCAGGTCCACCCAGGGTGTTTAAAACAGCAAGATGACCTCCTTTTGTTAGCATGGATAATATTATATTGTATATAACCTCGCATATTCTATTTTTTCCTCCACTGACGGACACTCAGGTTGTTTGCGCCTCTCCACTATTGTGAATATTTCTGCAATAAACATGGAAATGCAGATATCTCTGACATTCCAATCTTAATTTAAAAAATCCAGTGTGGAGGGTCCAGGCAGTAGTACAGTGGATTAAGCACACATGGCTCGAAGCACAAGGACCAATGTGAAGATCCCAGTTCAAGCCCCAGCTCCCCAACTGCGGTTGAGTTGCTTCATAGGCGGTGAAGCAGGGCTGCAGGTGTTTTTCTCTACCCCCTCTGTCTTCCCCTTCTCTCTCCTTTTCTCTCTGTCCTATCCAACAACAACAATAGCAATAGCAACAATAACAACAACAACAACAAGGACAACAAAATGGAAAGAATGGCCTCCAGGAGCAGTGGTAGTGCAGGCATGGAGCCTCAGCAGTAACCCTAGAGGGGAAAAAAATTTCAGTGATGGTCCTGGATGATATTATGTACTAAAGATGCACCATGTTGCTTTTTCACTTCCACCTGTAGACTTCTTTCTTGCTAGATGTTGTCAAAGCATGTCCCATCTCACTGTGTTAGCAAGAAGAGGGAGAAAACCAGTATTTCCAGGCTAGAACCAGAATTCTTTTTTTTCTTTTTTATTTAAGAAAGGATTAACTAACAAAACCATAGTGTAGGAGGGGTACAATTCCACACAATTCCCACCACCCAATCTCCATATCCCACTCCCTCCCCTGATAGATTTCCCATTCTCTATCCCTCTGGGAGCATGGACCCAGGGTCATTGTGGGTTGCAGAAGGTGGAAGGTCTGGCTTCTGTAATTGCTTCCCTTCTGAACATGGACGTTGACTGGTCAGTCCATACACCCAGTCTGCCTCTCTCTTTTCCTAGTAGGGTGTGTCTCTGGGGAAGCAGAGCTCCAGGACATATTGGTGGGGTCTTCAGTCCAGGGAAGACTGGCCGGCATGCTGATGACATCTGGAACCTGGTGACTGAAAAGAGAGTTAACATAGCCAAACCAATTGTTGAGCAATCATGGACCCAAAGCTTGGAATAGTGGAGAGGAAGTGTTAGGGGGGTACTCACTGCAAACTCTAGTGTACTTCTGCTTTCAGGAATATATTTTGCAGTAGTTTACGGATATGTGTGAACGTATGCTCTCTCTCACAGAAACTGGTGTATATCTAGGTTTGGGGACTTTGTTAGAAAGTGAACCACCTGAGATGGAATTAGGGTATACTATGAAAGGAAAGGTCTCACCCGAGTAATGAAGCTGAAGGGTTGTCATTCCACACGCAAAAGTCTCTGGACACACTCTGGAGTGAAGCATGTTGAGATGGCAATCGTTGTGTTGGTTAAGTTGTGATCAGCAGATGCAATATTATTTGATATGGATTGGGAGAGACATATGAGAAAGTGGGCCCTATCCAAGGGTTCCAGGACTGGGGGAAATAGGGGCTCTATAGAGGAGCTGTGAGGTTCCTGCTGTCTTAGGGTTCAAAAAGACAATCTATAGTTAATGTTATCATCACATTATTTGGTAATTGGGTTAGCTTTGAAAAGTCCTTTTATTAGGGTTTGCTGTACAGTACCCAGTATCTTGTATATAGCTGTGCTATTGGTTGCTTCTGGTCTACTTGGTCTAGACTTTTGAGAGAGTCTGCATATCAATTACACAGCCTATATATTGAAAAGATTCCGTTTGTGTTTTGAAAAACTTCGAGACATACAATTAATTTTCCACCTCTCATATTAATTAACTAGTGATTTATATGTCTACATTTTACTAGGAGTGTACATAAACACCATTCCCACCACCAAAAGACTGTGACCCATCCCTCCCACCCACTCCCACCTCTCACTGGCGCAGGAAGCTGTATGTCTACCCATTACCACAGGGTTTTTACTTTGGTGCCCTACTTACAATTTGGTCAGGTCCTGCTTTTAGTTTCCCTTTCAGATCTTCTTACTCAACTTCTGTTGATGAGTGGGATCATCCCATACTCAACTTTAGCTTTCTGACTTAGCTCACTTAACATAATTCTTTCTAGCTCTGTCCAAGATGGGTCAGAGAAGGTGGGTTCATTGTTCTTGATAGCTGTATAGTATTCCATTGTGTATATATCTACCACAGCTTTCTCAGCCACTCATCAGTTGTTGGGCACCTGGGTTGCCTCCAGGTTTTAGCTATTATGAATTGTGCTGCTATGAACATAGGAGTACACACCTCTTTTTGGTTGGGTGTTATGGAGTCCTTGGGGTATAACCCCAGGAGAGGAATTACTGGATCATATGGAAGGTCCATGTCTAGCCTTCTGAGAGTTTTCGAGACTGCTCTCCACAGAGGCTGGACCAATTTACATTCCCACCAGCAATGTAAAAGAGTTCCTCTGTCCCCACAACCTCTCCAGAATTTATTGCTGCTGTCCTTTTTGATGTATGCCATTCTTACAGGAGTGAGGTGGTATCTTAGAGTTGTCTTAATTTGCATTTCTCTGACAATCAGTGACCTAGAGCAGTTATTCATATGTTTGTTAGCCTTTTGGATCTCCTCTGAGGGGAATGTTTTCTTCATATCCTCTGCCCATTTTGGATGGGGTCATTTGCTTTTTTGCTGAGCTCTTTATATATTTTGGTGATTAGTTTCTTGTCTGATGTATGGCATGTGAAGATCTTCTCCCATTCTGTGAGGGGTGTCTTTGTTTGTTTAATAGTTTCTTTGGATGTGCAGAAGCTCTTCAATTTGATGTAGTCTAATTGGTTTGTTTCTGCTTTAGTCTTCCTTGCAATTGGGTTTGATTCATCAAAGATGTCCTTGAGGTGTAGGTTAGAAAGTGTTAGAGGCAGTATCTCTAGAATAGTTATAAGTATAGTTGCTTTTTGAGTTTGAGTTTTAAGAATAGTTTAAATATAGTTGCTTTTTGCCCTCCTGCCCAGTGAGGTGGGAAATTCCTTGCCCTTTTCCCCTCAACAGAACCTAAAAGGCCATCAATTATTTTAACAGACCCTGCATTGAACAGACCTCCTCATGACCTTTGCATAGGAAAACTGTCACCAGGTAGTTCAAACAGATGGCCTGATGAATTACAAACAGATGGCCGGGTGGTCCCAACAAAGAGCAAAGGAATGTGGTGACCCCCTCCCACTTAGGCAGGGACCTATTGGTCTGGTGTGATGTTTAGAACTAGCCCATGCTTTATTCTGAATGGATCAGGCTATTGATAAGTTTGAAATGATTGGATATAGGCTAATAAGGTGATGTGTTCTCCCCTCCCTGAGTGGAGTCTGAATTCCTATAAATTGTGTGGTTTGAGCCTTGTTCAGGGTCGAGCTTGGTAGACTAACACCAGTCACCATCTCGGCCCGGATTGCAATTCGTGAATAAACATCTTTTGCTTCCTTGCAGTGGATGGTGGTTTGATTTTGCTCTTAAACAGAAAGAGTTTTACCAATGTTGTCCTCTAAGTATTTGATTGTTTCTGGTTTTACATCTAGGTCTTTGATTCATTTGGAGTTGATTTTTGTTTCTGGTGAGATAAGGTGGTTCAATTTCATTCTTCTGCATGTTACAACCCAGTTTTCCCAGCACCATTTATTGAAGAAAGCCTCCTTTTTCCATTTAATGCTTTGGGCCCCCTTATCAAAGATTAGATGTCCATAGGTGTGGGGATTTATTTCTGGGCTTTCAATTCTGTTCCACTGGTCTGTGTGCCTATTTTTGTTCCAGTACTATGATGTTTTGATGATGATGGCTTTATAATATAGTTTAAGGTCTGGGTTGTGATGCCTCCATTTCTGTGTCCTTTCCTTAAGATTGTTTTGGCAATTCTAGGTATTTTCATGTTCCAGATAAATGATTTTGTAGTGTTTGTTCTATTCTCTTAAAGAAGCTTGGTGGAACTTTGTTGGGTATTGCATTAAATTTGTATATAGTTCTGGGGAGAATATTCATTTTGATGATATTTATTCTTCCAATCCATGAGCATGGAATATCTTTCCATTTCTTGGTATCAGTTTCTATTTCCTTGAGTAGCAACTCATAGTTTTCAGTATGTAAGTCTTTTACTTCTTTGGTCAACTTTATTTCTAGGTATTTGATTGATTTTGCTGAAACAGTAAAGGGCAGTGATTTCTGGATGTCTTCTTCTTCAGATTTAGTGTTTGCATAAAGAAATGCCTCTGAATTTTGTACATTGATTTTGTACCCTGATACCTTGCTATATTGCCTAATAACTTCCAGTAATTTTCTACTGGATTCTTTAGGTCTTTCTATGTATACTATCATATCATCTGCAAATAGTGAGAGCTTGACCTCTTCCTTTCCAATCTGTATCCCTTTGATTTCTTTCTCTTGCCTGATTGCTATGGCAAGAACTTCCAATACTATGTTGAAGAGTAACGGTGACAGTTGACAGCCCTGTCTAGTCCCAGATCTGAGGGGGAATGCTTTCAGCTTCTGTCCATTGAGTATGATGTTGGCTGTAGGTTTGCTATATATAGACTCCACTATCTTGAGGAATTTCCCATCTATTCCCATTTTTTGTAGAGTTTGAGCATGAATGGTGTTGGATCTTGTCAAAGGCTTTCTCTGCATCTATTGAGATAATCATGTGGTTTTTGGCTTTGCTTTTATTGATGCAGTGAATGACATTGATTGACTTATGGATGTTGAACCAACCTTACATTCCTGGGATGAATCCCACTTGGTCATGATGAACAATCTTTTTCATATGTTGCTGTATCCGGTTGGCCATGATCTTGTTTAATATTTTGGCATCTATGTTCATCAGAGATATTAGTCTGTAGTTTTCCTTTTTTGTTCTGTCCCTATCAGCTTTTGGTGTCAGGGTGATGTTGGCTTCATAGAAGGTGGAAGGGAGTATTCCTGTTTCTTCAATCTTATGGAAAAGCTTCAGAAGTATGGGTGCTAACTGTTTCCTGAAAGTTTTGTAGAATTCATTTGTGAAGCCATCTGGTCCAGGATTTTTGTTGTTGGGGAGATTCTTAATAACGGTTTCAATTTCTTTGTCTGTGATTGGTGCATTTAGATTTTGTAGTTCTTCTTGGTTCAGTTTTGGAAGGGCATATGCTTCTAGGAATTGTTCCATTTCTTCCAGATTCTCTAGCTTGGTGGCATATAGTTCTTTATAGAAGTTTCGCAGGATTTTCTGGATTTCTGTGGTGTCAGTTGTGATATCTCCTCCATTGTTTAAATTCTATTAATTGGAGTCTTCTCTCTTTTTTGTTTGGTGAGTCTGGCTAGGGGTTTGTCAATTTTGTTTAATCTTTCTAAGAACCAACATTTGGCTTCATTGATCTTTTGTATGGTTCTTTTATTTTCGATGTTGTTTATTTCTGCTCTAACTTTAGTGATTTCTGACCTTCTGGTTGCTTTAGGGTTCCTTTGTTCCTCTTCCTCTAAGTCCTTGAGGTGTGCAGTAAGGTCGTTCATTTGAGCTTCTTCTTGGTGTTTAATATGTGATTGTATGGCTATAAGTTTCCCTCTCAGTACTGCTTTAGATGTGTCCCAAATATTTTGATAGGTTGTGTCTTCATTTTCATTTGTTTCCAGGAACATTTGAATTTCCTGCTTCAGTGAATCTCTGAACCAGTGGTTCTTAAGGAGTATGTTGTTTAGTTTCCAAATTCTGTGACTTTTAATAATTTTCTGTTTGTTGTTAAATGTTAGTTTTACTCCACTGTGGTCTGAGATTATATTGGGAAGATTTCGATGCTATGAATTTATTGATGCTGTCTTTGTTGCCTAACATGTGGTCTATCCTTGAGTATGTGTTATGTGGATTTGAAAAGAAGGTGTATTCCAGTTTTTTGGGGTGGAGGAGTCTGAAAATGTCCAAGAGGTCTAGTCTGTCAATCTTTTCATTCAATTCTCTTGTATTTTTATTGGTTCTCTGCTTGTTGATCTGTCTAAGTGTGAGAGTGGGGTATTGAAGTCTCCCACTATTATTGTATTACTATTGATGTATTTTTGAAATTCTTTCAGTAGGTGCTTAATGTATTTAGATGGTCCCTCATTGGGTGCATAGATGTTAATAATTGTTAAGTCTTCTTGGCTGATTCATCCTCTAATCATTATGAAATGTCCTTGCCTATCTTTTATTACTTTATTTAATGTAAAATCTATCGTGTCTGAGATGAGAATGGCTGTTTCTGCCCTTTTCTGTGGTCTATTATCCTGTATGATAGTTTTCCATCCTTTCATTTTAAGTCTGTGTTTATCTTGTTGTGACAGATGGGATTCTTGCAAGCAGCATATGATTGGATTATGTTTTCTGATCCATCCCCCAACTCTGTGCCTTTTGATGGGTGAGTTTAAGCCATTGACATTTATTGATATTATGGATTTAATGTATTGTAGTGCTATTGTTCAAAAAAAAATTTTTTTTTGTTTGCTCTGATATATTGCCAGTAAGTGATGTTCTTATTTATAAGAGGTCTTTTAGAACCTCTTTCAGGGCCAGTTTCATGATGGTTGCCTCCTATAACTGTTGTTTGTCTAAGAAGGTTTTTATCCCTCCAGCTAGTTTTAATGAAAGTCTAGCAGGATATATTATCCTTGGTTGAAACCCTTTTTCATTCAGGGCTCGATAGATATCTTTCCATTCTCTTCTGACTTTTAGAGTTTGAGTGGAGAAATCTGCAGATAGTCTTATGGGTTTTCCCCTGTATGTGACTTTTTGTTTCTCTCTTGCAGCCTTTAGGATCCTTTCTTTATCCTTACTTCTTCTCATTGTGACTATGATGTGTCTTGGTGTCTTCAGGTCTGGGTTGATTCTGTTTGGTACTCTCTGGGCCTCTTGAATCTTGATGTCCTTTCTGTTATTCAGGTCTGGGAAGTTTTCTTCTATTATTTCCTCTAGAATGTTTGCTTCTCCTTCCTCATTTTCTTCCTCTGGCAGGCCAATTATATGAATGTTACTTCTTTTGAGATCATCCCATATGTCTCTGTTGTTGTTTTCAGTGTCTCTCAATCTCTTTTTAAGCTCTTTCACCTCTTTCTTCATTTTCTCTAATTAATCCTCTGTCTGACTAATTCTGTTTTCTGCTGCTGTTAGTCTGCTTTCCCTTGCCTCAGCTTCTTTCTTCATTACAGCTATTTCAGCTTTCAGTTCTCTAATTGCCTCAAGATAATCAGTATTTTCCTTGGGGGTCTCAACTGTTGTTTCCCTAATATTGCCTTTCCTTTCCTCCAATGTTGTTTTCATTTCTGTGATTAATAAGTTTATTATTGCTTGCATACTTTTCTTATCTATGGTTACTTCTGGCTGATTTGTAGTTTCTTCTGGGCTCTTGTCTTCATTCATTGGAATAGTAGTTTTATTTGTTTTTTATCTACCCATTTTTTTGATTTATGTGTTTCTTTTTTTATGCTCCTCTCTTCCTCAGCTGTTGTGTCTTGAGTACAAGCAACACTGTACTAAATACCTTTATGACAATTGCACTCACCAAACTCAGTAATTACAGTAGACACTGAAGCAAGGATTGAAGCAGTTTAATCACTACCAGTTAACCTAACAATTTCTCCAGTCCTGAAAAAATAGTAACCAAATCCCAGTGAAGAAGAAAGAGAAAAGAAAGAAGGGATAGCGAGAATAGACAGTTCTTCAAATCTACTATCCACTGTATATTCTAGGTGTAACAAGAGGGGAAAGGGAACTAGAGCAGAGATAAACACATAGAGAGTCCACTCTGAGTCAGATTTCTTCCCCAAAATAATTCACAAATTCAGAAAGGCAAAGAAGAAGGAAGGAAGAAGTGTATGACAAGATAAAAAAAAAGAAAAAGAGTAAAAAGGAAAAAGAGACAAATGAGAGAAAAGGGAAAAGATAAGAAAAAGAGCTGTAATTAAAGAGCAGTGAAAGGAAAGGTTTTTTTTTTTGATTACTTTATTTTTAATTTAATTTATTTTAATTATTTTAATTAGCTAGGGGGAGGAGGGATGGAAGAGTCTGTAGAGGACGTAGGAGTAAGGAGACAAGTTCCTCCCACAATAGATAAGATGCCCACTACCCTAGCAATGACAAATACCCTAAGAGTTAATTCTGATCAACCTAAAGGGGGGGAAGATATATGCCTTTATATAATATTAATAATAAAATAGAGCAGGGTAAAAAAAAAAACCCTGTCCCAGATTACCTCAAACCTCGTGATCAGAGGCAGCTGATTGTTAAGAATGAGAAAAAAAAAAAAAAAAAACACCTCGGGACAAGACAAGGATAGCTGAAATAGACAGTTATGCAAATCTACTATCCACTGTATATTCTAGGGGTGGCTTAAGGAGGAAGGGAAGTTGAGCAGAGACACTCACAGTGAGAGTCTACACTGAGTTAGAATTCTTCCCCAAAATAATTCCCAAATGTGTATCAGTGAATTCAAAAAAGCACACTGTTTGGTGGTGTGGGGGCTGTGGCCTGTGGCTTTGGAAGCTGTAGGATTAAGGAAGAAAGGATGACAAGAATGAGAAAAAGAAAAAAAAAAAGAAAGAGAGAAAAATGAAAAAGATAAGACTAAGTACAGTCATAAAAGAGCAGTGAAAGGAAAGAGTTTTTTAAATTAATTAATTTATTTTTAATTATTTAATTAGCTATGCAGAGTGAGGTGGGGGGGTTTGGCTACTTAGAAAGAAAAAAGGCCAGAGGTTTCAGAAGGGTATAGATTTAGAATGAATGATACTCCCTGGTGGGATAGGAATTTGGTAAAGACAGAAGCTCAGCAGGGGAGCCTGCTAGGAGCTGGTCCCCAGGGACTGGTTATGGGGGGAGGAGGGGGAGGAGGTGTGCTTACTAATTAAAAGGGAAAATTTATTTTCCCTTTTTTTCTACTCTATTTCTTAACCCAAATTAAGTTATAGTCACCTCCTTGGTGTCACCGCTAGGACCCCTTATTGACTGGCCTGCTAAAGCAGAAAATCCTACCGTTTCCAGATGTGGTCAGAGCTCAAGCCACTAGCAGATTCTCAGTCTGCCATCTTCTGGGAACCCCCAGAACCAGAATTCTTAGGGCCTGTCTGGTCTCAGGAAGAGTCAGGTAAATACAGAGGAAACTGAAGGTGTTTTTCTTGCATGTAAGTCAGTAGACAGTTAAGCTATCCCATACTTATTAATTCCTGAACTATAAATGACAAAGTAACTTGCCCTCATTTGAGTTGGTATTTCTGATTTTAATCAGACCTCTTAAAAAATCCAAGTGGGTGGTTATGGGCAGCGGCACACCAGGTTAAATTCACAAATTATCATGAACAAGGAAGGGCCCAAGTACAAGCCCTGCTATGCACCTGTGGGGGGTGGAAGTTTCACAGGTAGTAAAGCACTGCTTCAGATATTTCTCTCTTTTTCCTTCTTTATCCCTTTCTTCCTTCTCAATTTCTCTGTGTTCTATCAAATAAAAAGAGCTTGGAGTGGTGGATTTGTTGTGTAGGCACCAAGGCCTAGTGCATTTACATGGAGTAGGAACTGGAAACAAGATTAAGATTAGTAACTACAGCCCAAATGAGTCATGTCTTCCACTTGGATGCTGGGGCTATAGGCCAACTTCATTGTCAGCATCCCATATTAAATTGCAGTGATTCTGATCGCTACTTAAATGGATCTGGTTGTAGCCTGGGCCTCAACAATTTAGGTACCTTTCTCTACTGAGGGAAGAAACAAATAAGAACCCCAAAATACTTATTTAACACCTACATTGAATAGTGGCAAGTATAAAATCTTACAGGGGACCAACACAGAAGTTGGGGAAATGGAGCCAGGCAGTGGCACACTGGGCTAAGTTCACAGAATATAGAACTTGGGGAAACAGAGACACAAATAGTTCTCCCAATTAGTCCCACTTTATTTGTCAAATACAGTAATTAAGCAAGCATATGTATGACACTACTACATCTGAGTCCCACGTATTAAATAGTCCTCAAGGCCATTTGTAGAGTCAGAGCATAGCACTCTCCTACAAGATGGATCTTTTGGCTTTTATTTCTCAGTAATGCAATGCTGTTCAACTAGAATAAACATAAAATCTAGACAATTATCTTAAGGAGGAATAAAAATCCTTTCCTTTGTATCAAACCAATTAGATTTGGGTAGCAATTTTATTGTTAGTTACCAAACCCACTTATTTAACATACGCTAATTAAGCAAGTGTTCATGATGAAATGCAAAGAGAGGTGTTGTCCTTGAAGCAGTCTACATATTTGAGCAAAAGATGTGGGCAATGATTCAGAGGTTAGGAAAAAAGCTATGGAAGATGGGCTGGGAAGATAGCATAATGGTTATGTAAAAAGGAGTTTCATATTTGAAATTCTGAGGTCCCAGGTTCAATCCTCAGCACCAGCAAAAACCAGCCAGCTGAATAGAACTCTAGTGTCTGTAATATTGGCAGAACTCTTTTCTGCACACATTTTAAAGACCTCTTCAATGAAATGAATCCAATTACAAAGAAATCTAAGGCAAGCATAAACTTATGGGACTATATAAAATTAAAAAGCTTCTGTACAGCAAAAGAAACCACTACCCAAACCAAAAGACCCCTCACAGAATGGGAGAAGATCTGTACATGCCATACATCAGACAAGAGTTTAATAACTAAAATAAATAAAGAGCTTGCCAAACTCAACAACAAGACAACAAATAACCCCATCCAAAAATGGGGGGAGGACATGGACAGAATATTCACCACAGAAGAGATCCAAAAGGCTGAGAAACACATGTAAAAATGCTCCAAATCTTTGATTGTCAGAGAAATGCAAATAAAGACAACAATGAGATACAACTTCACTCCTGTGAGAATGTCATACATTAGAAAAGGTAACAGCAGCAAATGCTGGAGAGGTTTTGGGTTCAAAGGAACCCTCCTGCACTGCTGGTGGGAATGTCAGTTGGTCCAACCTCTGTGGAGAAAAGTCTGGAGAACTCTCAGAGGGCTAGAAATGGACCTACCCTATGATCCTGCAATTCCTTTCCTGGGGATATATGCTCAGGAACCAAACACACCCATCCAAGATTGTCCCGAGATTTGTGTATACCTGTTTCATAGCAGCACAATTTGTAATAGCCCAAACCTGTAAGCAAGCCTGGTGTTCAACAACAGAAGAGTGGCTGAGCAAGTTGTGGTTTATCTACACAATGGAATACTATTCAGCTATTTAAAACAGTGACTTCACTGTTTTCAGCCGATCTTGGATGGACCTTGAAAAATTCATGTTAAGTGAAATAAGTCAGAAACAGAAGGATGAATATGGGATGATCTTACTCTCAGGCAGAAGTTGAAAAACAAGATCAGAAGAGAAAACACAAGTAGAACCTGAACTGGAATTGGTGTATTGCACCAAAGTAAAAGACTCTGGGGTGGGTGGCTGGGAGAATACAGATCCAAGAAGGATAACAGAGGACCTAGTGGGGGTTGTATTTTTATATGGAAAACTGGGAAATGTTATGTATGTACAAACTATTGCATTTACTGTCGAATGTAAAACATTAATTCCCCAATAAAGAAATTAAAAAAAAAAAAAGAACTCTACTGTCCGTGGCACTCTCATTCTCTCTCTTTCTCTCACTAACATTAATATACCCCCAATATACAGATTTTTTTTTATATAATGGGTGATAACAACACTGAAACTCAGACTAATAAAGATAACTACCATTTATTAACACTTGTGACAAATTTTATTGATGTATGTTTAGGACCTCTAATTCTCATAATATAATACTGAAGCTCAAAAAATTAAAACAGTAAAAGCAACACCCCTGTCATCCAACCATACACTTCTAGCAATCTTCAGAGCTGACACTTTGTTCTCCTATGTCCCTCAGAAATGTAAAAGATTCATCTTTTATAATGGAAAGTCTTCCAGAAATAACAATTGTCATTTAATAGTAGCATTCACTTTTTAATCAGAATAGAACTTTTTCTTAAATTGGAGAGTGGAAAACAACTGATAATTTGGATGGAAGAGCAATGTTTTAAGTAGGAAACAACCCATAAATAAGAGGACTGGCTATAAGTCAATAGGAAACAGAAGAAAAAAAAAAACACAAAAGGGTAGTGGTGGAACAATTAAACGGCAAATGTATGTTGCATACTTGGATTTTTTTGTAGAATGTGAAAATTATTTTCTAAATTCATATTCTTCCTCATCTTAGGAGGAGGAGGAGGAGTTTGGAAATGTAAAAACATGGTTTCAAGAATAGTGTGTAGGCACCCATCACAGAAGTATAGGAAGTTGTACACATGTGACAATTGTCTTGTAAATCTTTACGTCCCCAATGAAGCAAACAAAAAGAAAACATCTACTTTCTCCAAATTCACATTACCCCATTCTACTCAATAGTTAAAATGAACTACCATTATTTTAGTTCAGCATAGCCTTGTCACATCCAGTTCTATGCTATCTCTTGAAAAGATGTCAAGAAATAATTTTAAAATAATTTGAATGTATTTTTATTCTACTTCATTTGTCCTTTCAGGGTGTTGTCAAGAAATTTATACCCACTCTGAAAGTTGATGTTTTGCCTTACTAAGTAAGAAATTATTTTATGGCTTATTATAATAACATTATTATAAACTTGCATACTAATTATTATTATAATCGAGCTCTTATTTTATTGGACTGAGTATCTTGGGAAATCTAAAGGCTCTGCCCTTTGAAACAATTACAAATTATGCAAGAGGAAGTAGGATGTATATATGAAACATTCTGGGAAAAATTCATAAACAAAGTAATGCACAGTGTAGCTATTGCAATCCCCTGGCCAACTTTTCCAATTATAAGATCCATTTCCTTATGCTGAATAGCACTTTTTGTGAATCCATTTCTTTTAGGATACAAGAAAAATCTAATCTTTCAAAACCTATAGCTAAGCTTACAATTTTTGCATATAAGTTGTAATATCATTGTAGCTAAACCAAGAATTATGTTTTCTAACATTTCAGAATAAATTCTCTTTCTTGTTCCAGTCTACCTTTTCAGTCTAGCCTTCATTCTCATACTGTGGAAACATGGTTAACTTTTTACATTTGAAATCCCCAGGCTTTTGTGCAGTGTTTGAGACACTCTATAGACTCATTTATGGAAACCCTACTCTTCATTGTCAAAATTCCATACCATCATTAGCTTTCTTTTTTATTATTATTTGTTTATTGGAGCATTAATGGTTTACAGGTTACAGTAAAATACAATAGTTTGTACATGTATAAATGACAATTCAACCTCCATCTTCCTCTGCCATCATGTTCCAGCTTTATTATCACTTCCATGCTAATACAATTTGGAAGTGATTTTTCTTCTTCTTTTTTTTTTTAAGCACTGTATTGGGAAGGTAGCACAGCAGTTGTGTATAGGAAATGCCTTATGCAGTTCTAGGTTTGACTCTTAGCATAGTATATGCCACAGCTGAGTGGTGCTATAGCCTGTTTCATAAATTAATCATTTCATTAATCATTAGCCCTTATTTATTTGTTCAAATAGCATTTATCAAATATTCATGAACACTAGAAATAGACACAAATTACTAAGATACTCTCATAATTGTTACCTTTAGGGCAGAGAGACTATGAGAGTAAAGCTTTAAAAATAAGTCAGAAAAGGTATTACAATGTTGCTAAGTATTTTACTTCTTTATTCATTATAATATTACTGAATAAAGTTTTTTTTTCTTGTAGAATATAAAGGGCTTAAGTACAAAGACTATTCATTATTATATTACCTAATTTACTTCCAAAGTAATCCTTGGACATATATCAAAAGGAGTACTATATTATATGTTGAAATTCAGTGAGACAAGCAAACTAGGAATCTTAGAAGTGCTAGTTGGTTAAATAAGTAAGGCAAATGAACATATCCAAATGTATTCATGTAGTTGTATCTAAATTTTGCTTCATGTGAAATGAAGCAAATGAGAGATTATGATTGTGAAATTTTCCTTAGTGATTGTGAACTCCTCATAATCAACACTAATTAGTGATCCAGAAAGATTCTTTATTATGGGAGAATCTGTTCCCTCTAATTCCACATTACTTTCTTTGGTTGTATCTGCATTATTCAAGATAAATGATTCTTTTTTAAAAAAAATATTTATTTATTCCATTTTATTGCCTTTGTTGTTTTATTGTTGTAGTTATTATTGTTGTTGTCGCTGTTGTATAGGATAGAGAGAAATAGAGAGAGGAGGGGAAGACAGAGAGGGGGAGGGAAAGATAGACACCTGCAGACCTGCTTCACTGCTTGTGAAGTGACTCCCCAGCAGGTGGGGAACCAGGGGCTTGAACCGGGATCCTTATGCTGTTCCTTGCACTTTGCGCCACCTGTGCTTAACCCGCTGTGCTACTGCCCGACTCCCTAAGATAAATTATTCTTTAAGAGGATGTAAGACATCAGAATAATAATTTCACACCATTTTTAATACAACCAATTATTGTGTTCAACATAAAGAAGTTCAAGTCTTATAAGAAGTTGGTTATTATATTCCACAAATATAATTTCTTTACTGACACACTTGCAGAAAATTCCTGGGTCAATTTTCATAACTCTTGTATACGAGGAAGGTATTTCAAAATTTATGTATAAAAGACAATGTTACTTTGTCTCATAATAACAGTATCTAAAGGAAAACTAAGGTGATTGATATTTCCTTTATATTTGGAATGTAATGGGTACCATGAACCTGGAAGAGTGCGTATAGGTGGCATCCCTGGAGCTGGTAGCAAGTACAGTGTTTGACTTGTGAGCATGAGGTGCTCATTTGATCCTTGGTGTTGTGTATGACAGCCAGAGTGGTGTTCTGATTTTCTTTTCCAAATTAATTAATCAATCAATTAATTAATGAGTATAGGTGATCTCCAGAGCTAATGGAACAAAAAACACTAGAGAAGAAAAAGACTCACAAAACTTGATACTCCTTCCTGCCGGCACATGGAAAATACTTAATCTGGGTCAACCATTCACCAAACAATTTGAACATCAGTCTGTTTAATCAGCTCTTAGTTATAGAAGATTCCTTTAACTAAACACTTCAGCTTGGGAGGGGATGAGAGATGATGTTTGGCAGTGAGCTGAGGATTCAGCCCAGTGGTTAAATGTTCTAGTCTGTGATTTCATGGAGATATAGGAATTTGGCTTCACATTACTTCCTTTGGGTGTGTCTGCATTATTCAAGATAAATTATTCTTTAAGAGGATGTAAGACACCGGGATAATAATTTCACAACAATTTTTATATAACCAATTATTGTGTTCAACATAAAGAAGTCCAAGTCTAAAATAAATGCTGCACCTGAAACCAATTAGAAGAAAGACATCATTACTTTCTTGCTGTTAGAATCCAATTTTTAAATACCACAAAGGGGTTATTTAGATGGCAATAAATGCATTGTAAAGCCTTTTTCGCTTGACTACAAAGCAATCTGTTGTGTTGGAAGTTAGACTAGCAAAACAGTTGCTGTGCTGACAAAGTAGCAGGGAAAATTGGGGTTGATAGGAGTAGAAAATCTAAATCGATATTATGCTTTGGTCTAATTAATATGTGCTCTGCTATTATCAGGTAAGATATATTAGTACAAAAAGATGGTAATTCCATAGAACTGCCTAATAAATATAAATTAAGGGGAAGAGAACCTGGTAGTTATATACATAATTCTATGCATTTGCCTAGTCATTAGAAAGTCAACAGTATGATAACATTAATTTTTTTTTAAGAAATGCCAATGTGTTGAGATGTTAAAACAGTGCTATTCTTGAAAACTGATAGGCGAAAACAGAATTAGTTTTCTAGTATCAAGGTAAAGTAAGTTGAGGATATTCTTAGCCCACATCAGCAAACAGACTGACCAAAATTTATTCAGCATAATGTTATTTTTGTAATTGCTTGTCAGAAGATTTTGAGGAGGGTTACACCACTTGATTGGTGAGAGTGAACAAGGCAGTCAGATCTCAGAGCGTTACTACTACGTAGGGAGTGTCTGATGGTCTCAGGCAGTGGAAGAGATATGTGGAAAATCATTAGGAGTTTATGAGGTGGCAACAAGATGAGCTCAGGCTTATCTTTCTGAAAAGCTGGTGGATCTTGTCTAGTATCAAATCATGTCACACAGTATATGATTCACTTAGTTAAAATACGTGAACAGTTTCTTCTTGTTACTTTTTCTGAATGTTGTCTATTTATTTTTTAAAAAATTTATATTTTCTTTCCTAGTGAACAGCTGGTTTTGTGCCCGCATGATTCCACTGTTACCAGTGGAATCTTTTTCTTTTTAAATTTAAGAGGAGGAGAGAGGAAGGAGAGAGACGTAGTACCTCTCATACCTGATACTCTCATGGAGTGTTGGGGAATCAAGTCTAGGTCCTTGTGAATGTTAAAGTGTCTGCTCTATCATGTGAGCTCTCTTCTGGCCTCCTGTCTCTGCTCTTTTAAAACTGCATTAAACAGTACTATGTCATGGTGGGAATGGTTCTATTTAAAAAAAAAAAAAACTTTGGTTACCTAGTTAGGACACCATGATAATTATTCAATATCTAGGTTAGGCATATCTAGTTAATGTGCTTTTTTTTAAAAAAAAATTGTTTGGATTAGAGACAGAGAGAAATTGACAAGGATGGGGGACATAGGGAGAAAGAGACACCTGTAGCACTAATTCACCACTCGTGAAGCTTCCTCCCCACTACTGGTGGGGACCCCAGGCTTAAACCCAAATTCTTGTGAATTGTAACACATTTTTTTTTTTACTAGTTGTGCCACTACCCCACCCATAATGTGACTTTCTTAAGCTATAGCTACAAGGAGGTCTTTTACACACACGCACACACACGGTTATACTATATTCTCAGTTAAAGTTGTACAATATGTCATGTACTTACTGCATATCCCTGTACCTAAGTATCCTGAGTTTTGTTAATAACAGTTACTAAGGGTAACTATGTGCCCCCACTCAGGAAGTTAGGACAAGGCTTAAATCCTGGCAGGTCAGTGGGAGTCTGGGACTATTCACATTTCAGACTTTCTACTTGCAATTTCAGGAGCTTTATCAGATGAAGTAGAGGCATTTATATTTCCAGGACTGATTTTTTTTATTCTAATGATAGTTAGACACATAATTACAATATTGAAAGTAGAATAAGACCAGACAGTATGACTCCTGTGAGAATAGACTACTCTGATAAGAGTGAGTTTTATTTTCAGAATATGATGTTTGTAAATTTGGATTTATTGGCAAGAGGATACAAAGAGAAGAAAAAAAAACTCTCTGTTTTCCTATCAAGTCCAGATGTACTGCACTCTTCCCACTACAAAAGCTCTCCTCTATAAGGTCGTTTAGCTCCTGATTGGAGATACTGATTATCTTTTCTACCTGGACAAGGTTTTGATGATTATCAGTTTAATGCCCACTATACTCTTTTCCCACTCTGTTCCCTGAAAAAGTAATTATTTTCTGTGCTTAAAACTACCAGTTAGGTATTGATCAATATCATTAATTAGTGAATATATAAACTTAATTTTATTTTAACTGAACTGGCTAATCAATAATAATGTTCATTTGATGCATGGCCTACTCTGGATGAAAATGCATGTGCACATATGTATATACAAATCAACATACACATGTATATATATATATATATGAATATATATCCAGATACAACAAATGTCTATATGACATAGCTACATACTCATAATCAAATGCTTTTGTCCCTTAAATTCATAAAATGCACTCAAGATACATGCACACATACATATACATATACATTTCATTACAATTATTATTAAATAGCAGTGCCTGATGGCTAATACATTTTTTCTTAAGAAATATACTGTGAACTT
This sequence comes from Erinaceus europaeus, assembly GCF_950295315.1. Taxonomy (NCBI): domain Eukaryota; kingdom Metazoa; phylum Chordata; class Mammalia; order Eulipotyphla; family Erinaceidae; genus Erinaceus; species Erinaceus europaeus. Next base: position 92,560,381 of record NC_080166.1, read on the forward strand.
TTTGCTAGAGGCACAAGCACTGAAATACAGGTTGTTATATTTGCAGACATAATATCACTAGAGACTCTAGCAAAAAGGACATGCTGTGCACATCAGGTATGATTTGTCTTGTTTTCTCAGCTCATATTTGGCCCTAACTAAACTACAGATTGAATTATTTTCTTCAGTCCTGTATTTCCTCTATCCTGACATTAAATCAACTCAAATAGGTGGCCCTGGATTTCAGGTTACCCTCACTCTGAGGAACTAAAAACTTTGTATCCTCAAGTGCTGGTCTATAGTAAGTAAAATAATAATAATAAAACTTTGCATGGCTTTGGCTGAGCTTTAACAAATGGGAGGGTTTATTACAACTTGGGTTATTTAGGTACAGCAAAATTGACAAAGGGGCAAAGATTGGCTGTTACAATGGTGAGGAATTTGAGTCTATAAGCTAGTTACCAGCACTCAGCTACACATGTCCCAGTCCTGGGGGAAGCAGCATGGTGGGTCCCAGGAAGGAGAGCAGGCAAGGGAAGTAGGAACAAAGACCACAATTTCCACCAGAACACGTCACTACATGTGTGCATCATGCAAAGGGGAAGCTTCAGGAGCAATGACGCAGTGCTGGGGCATATCTCCTCCTTCCTGTTTCTGTTTCTCTCTCTGGCTTTTACCCTTAATTAAAAGGAAAAAAAGTGCAACAAGAGCAAAGCAATTGCTCAGGCCCCAAGCCCTAGTAGCAAGGAAAAGTAAAAAAATAAAATTCCAATATTTATCAGAGCTACTTGAAAATTATTTTAATGTATTCATATATTATCTTAAGCACCACACTAGCTGAAAATTTACACAGCAATAAAACATAAAGTGGAGTTTCCATGGAAATATTATTATAGTAGTAAAACTGATATTTCCTTACATTAAAAATTAATTGACCTTACTATTATTTTACAGCTCTCACTGATTTTTGATGGCAAGGTATTTTAATTACAGTTCTGGAATTTTATTATCTTTTATTTATAAACAGGAGTATCATCCTTTTTTCCTTTTTAAAAATCAGTTGCTTATACCTTCCAAGCATACTTACTGATTTAGAAAGCCAGTGAAAATATTGAAACACTAAGAATGTCAATATGTTAATAGACTTTTCAAGGTACTAATGTACAAGAAGCCATAATTTAAGAAATAAGGCTGCTCTTTCAGAGTTGAATTGTTAAAATTGAATGCAATTACTCATTCCGAAAGTTGATCAAAGCCTATAAAAGTATGTGATTTAAAAGACTGGTAACCCTGATTTCAATCCAGATGTTAAGGGAAACAACCTTAGTGAAGCAAACTAAGTTGTGACTTCATTATTTTAGGGTAAAAATAGCTAGTGCCAGCATATAGTAATCATAGAACTCTAGTCATTTAAAATTGCATTGGTTTATGCTGGTTAAGCATTAACATAACACAACTCAGTTCTCTCCTCTATTCTACTTAGATTTTTTTTTTCCCCTCTCATTGTTATTACCACCAGAGGTGGTGATCAATCTCTAAGGTTTGGTGCCTGCATGACAAGTCCACTGCGCCTGCTATTCAATTTTTCCTTTTTTAGTTTTTCCCTTTTATTTGATAGGACAGAGAGAAATTAAAAAGAGAGGTAGACAGGGAAACAGAGAGATAGTTGTAGACCTGCTTCCTAGCCTCTGAAGCTTCCCCAATACACATGAAGAATAAGGGCTTGAACCTTAGTCTTTAGGCATGGTAATGGTACAACCAGGCTCACCACTGCCTGCCCCTCCCCCAGACCCTTATTTTTATGTAGTGTGGAAATACTCTAACCTTTAAATAATTATTTTTGGTTATAGTCATACAATTACACATTCAGACAGAAAATTTGTACTTCCTAACCATTCTGTCCCCTTTTCTGAATTGCAGGGGAACAACCTCAGAATCACTTCTCAAGTCTTTTTAAATTGAGAATCTGCCAACAAAGAACACTCTGAGGTTGGAAAGTGGCAGAAAAGGAGATGCCATTACTTTCTAGCAGAGTTGCCAAGAGCCTTGGGGGGGTACAGCAGAAGTCAAGTGTATAGAAACTTCCAGGTAAGTTAATGAGCAGCAGCCACTTGGGTTCAGCTGGCATTGGTGCCATCAGCTGCACTGACATTTGCTTCCTCAGCTCTTCAAGCAGTGATCCAGCTTAGAATTTTTACATGAAAATTTTTGAAATTATTATAGCAACTTCTCTTTTCTTTCCCAAATTCTGACATAAGTACACTCTGATTTTTGTCATGTGAATATATTGCTTTTGTTATTAATAGAGAGAATTATATTTGTCTAGATGAAAATTGCATGCAAATAGGGTGTCTCTTTTTCCTGAAATGCTTTTGCTTTAACATCTTTCATTAAAAAAGAAAAAAAAAAGTTATATGTCAGAGGGAAACTGATTTTTTTTCTCTTCCCTTCTTGACATCTTTATGACTTTTAGAAGTTCCAGTTGATTCAAAACTTAATCCATGGTGTTTAAAGGTTAGGGCAAGTAAGGATAGAATAATTTAAAATAGTGTTTGTTTACCTGTAACAGTACCTGTGTACTGTTTGTTCCAGAAGAAGTGAGATTATTCCCAGGAGTATGTTACTTATGTAATCTCTATCATGAGTTGCTGAGAAATTTCTGCTATCCCAGGAAATAGATTAGCATTCTCTCATAAGGTTTCAGACTTCTCTATTAAATACAAACTTTTCTTTAATTTCTGTCAGTAGACTCAATTCCCATCATGTTTAGGATTTGTCTACCCAGTTTGGAGGTTTTCTTATTTGTTTGTGAGTTGAAACATCAGTTTTTTTTTTTTTTTAAGGAATGGTGGCGACACAATTAGGCATCATTATTACTCCAGACTGATTTTCCACACTTAGAAATACCATGGATAGAATTAATGATCATCATTTAGGAAAAAAAAGGTTGAAATAGACAGGATCTAAAGAGGATGTGATAATCAGAGTGTGCAGATGGGTAGAAATTCTATGGAGAAAATGCCCCATTAAGAGCTGAGCAATTAAAGTCATTTCTTTTAAGAGCAGATGTGCACTGTTCTTTATGGGATATGAAACATGTTTGAAAGTACATATAGAAAAAAGAAGTTAGGGCTTTCTTTTATGTTTTTAATTCTGTAGGACATGAAATAATTAATTATTCAGAGAAATTTGGGGGTTTTCTATGAATTTACTTAACCTGCATTCTCATCATTTTCTTTTGAGTCTTCTTTGATTCTATCACAAAAGTTAAAATACACTCTGCCATTGAAGTCCTTGCCACATCTGAGCATAAAAGGAGATATTTGGAGTATGGCCTTGCTGAAGTGGTTAACTAAATTATAATAAAGGATCTCACAGGTCAGGAAATTTTGTTTCAAGCTTGTTGCCAGTGTTAATTCAAAATATTAGTTTTATTTTACATCTAAAACATGTTGTCTTGTGGTAAAACAAGAAACATTCCTACTATCTATCATGTGTATCCTCAAAGACAGGGCTGGAGAACATTCAACCTATGACCATAAGCCATCCGTGAAATCACTTAGTCTAGTCCTACTGAAACTGTTTACATAACATTATTAAGTGCTATTTTGTAAGTTAATAATTTTGTATGACCCACGAAAGATGTTATAAATACACAAATAATCCTTGGCAGAAGAAAGGTTCCCAACCCCCATCTAAGCCAAGCACTCACAATGCATGTTGCCACCGACCATTACTGATCTCCATTAGTGTTTCTCTCCAGATGAATAAACACATCACCATGACTCATATGGGCTCCATATTCCATTAGCCTCTACCCCATTTTAATGCTGCTGTTGTTCTTCATTTTAAACCGTTTTGTTTGTAATTCCCTAAGTTGATCAGTCTAAGGAGGAAAACTTACTGATATGCAGACTGTGTGCTGCATTTTGCTTTGCATTATTCATTTTTATTATTCACATCATGGTTCATTTCTTGGCACAGAGCAGAGAATTTAGAAAAAGTATGTTCACAGTGCTGTGGGTATCATTTAAAATAAAAAAGTGCTTTTCCTACAACTTGATTTTATTGGTACTCATCTAATTTCTGTTAGGTTTTAGGCCTGTTGACCTATGAGTTTATATAGTAATAGAAGTCTAAAATAATATATTCATCTCTTTCAAGTCAATTTCAAAAGTCAAGGAACTAACTGAATCATTAGTGAATGAGGATGAATTTTCAACTGTGATGTCTCTTCTATTTATGATAAACGATAGCTATCTAAAGTTATATATGCTTCATCTCAAGTTCAGAATTGTCATATTGATTTCCAATTGAAACTGTCAAATGGAATTGGGAATTGGCTAATTCTTCAGCAACCAATTTATCAAGGCATGAGTAGTCATGTTTTTCTGCTCTGCATTTCCTAGAGCTGATGCTCACCCTTTAAATTTTGTGAAACTGTCTTAGTCACAGATATTTTTTTAATTATAGATATATTCCTGTTACAGAAGTGCTACAGATTTCTGTTCTGAATCAGTTCCACCAACTCTAATTAAGGTTCAGAAAGAAATTTGTTTTTTTTTTCCCTTATGGCAGAATTTCTATGTTTTTTAAATTATTGTCTTTATTTATTGGATAGAGTCAACCAGAAATTGAGAGGGGAGGGGGAGGTAGAGAGGGAGAGAGACAGACACCTGCAGCCCTGCTTCACCACTCATGAAGCTTCCCCCCCTGCAGGTGGGGACCAGGGGCTTGAACCTGAGTCCTTGCGCACTGTAACATGTGTGCTCAACCACGAGCGCCACCACTCTATCCCCAGAATTTCTATGTTGATGATTATTTCAGGATTGCTATCATCAAACTTTCTATAGTTTCCTTTGATTTGTTCACATTCAGTACAAAAAAAGAGATAAATTTTTCAACTTTGCAGGCTTTTGTTTCCCTCAAGGTCACATTAAAACACCTTTGGCTTCCTCTTTAATTGTGACATATTTGCTTCTCTCTCTCTCTCTCTCTTTCCCTTTCTTTCTTCCCCTTTTGTGAATATTTATTGTCTCTTTAAACTATTGTGGAGATTCTGCCTAGTTTCTGAGTTTACCTGCTGGACAAAAAGAATATATTTGTGTTCTGTATGGAAGGTGCTACAGAGTTCCCCTCTGATGTCCACAGAAATTCAGATTGAAGTAAAGGAGAGAATGTAGGTGTTCCATGATCACAGTCAGTCTTATGAATTGAACATACCTGTGAGAATTTATTTTAACCATTTAACAAAAACAACTTCAGCATATATTATGGAATTTTTTAAACATATATTTATTTGTACACCAGAATTCAAACCAAGTGGCCCACATGCTTTCAAGCCAAACTTCCTGACCACTGATACTGGCATTTGTGTTTGCTTTTAAGAAGCAAAGATGACTCAGGCACTAGTTCTACTGTCAAGAGCTGTTATGGAGAAAGAAAGGTACAGAAATGAAACCAGCCTACACTGTAACATTTCTGTAGTAACAACATTTTTGTCAAATACCCTAATTATTCAGAGGATGCTATTCTTTCCTGACAGACCTTTATTGGGTTGAGCAATGTTGCCTGAAGCACTTAATACTATAAACAAGATTGAAAGTATGACTGTCTCAGATCACATTAAGACAATACTTTTGCTTGCTCTATGGATCAATGACCAATATATAGTCTACTTATGTTCATGACTGCGAGGCATATGGATGTGTGCTTTTTAAAGTGGCTTTCTGATTATGAAGTTTATCTGCTTAATGAATGTCTACAGAAAAGAATCACAAGAGGTTTTTTGTCAAATTTCAGGGAAGCCAAGTGCTTATTGTAGCAAAGCAGGGATAGGAAAGAGGATGATACACACATGTAGGCCTTTAAGAGAGAGCTCTGGATTTTCTGGTAGGTCCAAGTCATAAATATGCTGTGGACCATATGTGCTGAAGCATACTGGTTTTTTGGACCCTCAACCTCCCTCCCTTTTAGTCTTTGTCTTCTGTTGTGCATAGTTGCAGCCTATGACCTCAAACCAGATGGAGAGGTGAAATACTGCACTGGTGGGTGATACACCAAGACATCCTGGTGTCTGGTTTCTCTTTCATGCTACTTTAGGAATGTGAGGAGGGATGTCTTGACCATTTCAGCCTGCTCTGGGTTTCTGGTCAGCTATGACTGCTAATGTCCTTCCAGTGCCCTTCAGGATTTTCCTCATAGGTGAGGGCTCTATCCCTAAGTAGCCCCTAGCAATTTCAATATAATCTAGATATACTTGATGAAGAAATATTTGAGAGCTATAAAACTATTAGGTATATTAGCACAGTCCCTTATTGAACTGAACCATAAAAACTTATACAAAGTCTTTCAGCATTATGTTGAGCTACTTTTCTAAGAAAGGTCAACCTATTGGTTTATGTTGTGAATTTCTTCTTTGACTAAACCATTTTTTTCTATATGATTGTAAGTAAATAATTATTATTTTTGGCTCTGAAGTTTAATTGGAGACGGGAGGAAAGTGGCCTCGATAAATGAAGATAGACTAGAGAAACTGCAGAAAAGTCAAATTTTATGGAGAACTTTGTAGGGTTAATTTAATTGATAAAATCTTCTGAGGAAGTTTGACTTGCATTGTTACAGATAACAGAAATTAAAAGATAGAAAACAAGAAACATGTCTGAGTGTTTTCCCAAAGTATGACCTGTAGGTCTGAATGCTAACAGTTTGCGAGCCTTTCTTTTCCTTTCTTTCATCTTTTTTTCCTTTCACCCTCCCTCCCTCCCTCTCGCCCATCCTTCCTCCCTCTCTACTTACTCCTTTTCTCTCTTTCTCTCTCCATCTCTCTCTCTCTTTCTCAGTGGATGCTTTCTTCATGAAGCAGTATCTTTGAGAAATATTTTAAAACAAAATGTACTTAACAATTTCTGGTAAAGTATATGGGTATCTAGCCTTTTAAAGGAATAAAAATGTATATGTTTAACCACACTGTACAGTTTAATAATTTATTTTTTAAAGTATGCAATTGCCAAGTTTATCTCAACTATTTTGGGTTTACATGTCTTATTCAATAAGTGATAGTAATGTGTAAATGAGAAAAAACAGAAGGAGGTAAGAAAATTAGAGCTTAGAGTTATTTTGGAAAGCAGATATTTAGAAATGCTTCAGCTGATGTTTTTTTCATTAAACATTTCACATACTGAACAGTCTGTAACCATCTATAGCTATCATGTGATATGAACCAAGAATCAGAAGTTTGGTTAGAAAATTTGCTGATCCTTTAAGAACAAAATATTTGATGCAGTTATGACTTGAAAATGAGTGATGCTGCTTTATGAGTATAATCCGCACACGTTGTAGGTCTCTGGGTATATAAATGTGTACATACAACTGTACATAGAACTTGTGAATAGATTAAACTAAATCGTGTACAGCTTTATGAAAGAGAAATAATTTAAGCAAATTTCTAAAGATGGAGCACTACATAGGAATGTATCCCTCCTCTACAGAGTAACAGTGATATGTGGAAATTTAAATCAAGAGTTCAGGTGTTTACTAAGATCACCACATGGAGAAGGGGAAATGAAAAGAAATTAATTTTATTTTATTTTATTTTTTTATTTTTTTTAAAGATTTTATTTATTCATGAGAAAGATAGGAGAAGAGAGAAAGAACCAGACATTACTCTGGCACATGTGCTGCCGGGGATCAAACTCATGACCTCATGCTTGAGAACCCAAAGCTTTACCACTGTGCTACTTCCCGGGCCACAAGAAATTAATTTTAATATCAGAATTTGAATTACATTTGGGCTAGGAGAAAAAGGCCAAGGAAGAAAGCTTTGGCAGTTTTCCTCAATCCAAGTTGGGCAGAGGTGTATTTATAAGCCAAAGAAAAGAAATTTGCATGACAGAAGTTTACATTCCAATTGAGGTAACCAGACACTTAAATAGGAAGGCATTTTTGTTAACTTCTATGTGAGATGATTCCTGAATCTCAAACATCATACTTGGGATCAGAAAACCCATTTTAGGTGTGAGGAAATGTAACAATAGTGACAAAGTGTTCACCACACAGTTGTTTTGAGGACTATAGCTTTTTTCTTTTTCTTTTTTTTTTTCAATGTGTGTGTATGTGTGTGTGAGCGGGTGGGGGGTGCTGTGAAATAAAAAAGACCAGAGGAAATTCTTTTAACTGACCTTCCTAGGTCAATTATAAGCTGAATGGAAATCTACGAGCATCCTTCTCCAGTATGCAGATTTTTCTTTCAACATAAGTATATAAATAGAAAGCAATTTTGCTATTCTCTGGTAAAGCATTAAGCCCTACCATAGGGCTTTGGAAGGGGCTCAGGAGACTAGAGTGCTTGCATTCTAGGCATAAGTCCCTGGCTTCCATTTAGGCCTAACACAAGTCAGAGCACAAGTCAGACCCTGAGCTAGACTCCAGCAGACTTTAGGTATGCAGATTCCTTTAAGAAAGGAAAAATGAAGTCCTGGAGGTCCAGGAAAGCCATTGTTCTCCTTCTACACCCCTCCTCTTGACCAAAACACACTCTCAAGCCATTGTCTTTCCCCAAATCTGAATGGAGGAAACTATTACTTCCTAAATATCCTCTTCTGTACAACATTTCAAGAGCCTCATCCCCTCCTCTTAACTCTCCAAGGTCTTAATTTTGAATATAAATACTCTCCCATATGTGCCCATTTTGTCACTGTAGCTACCAAAAGCAGTGCATCTTATTAATAAATCTCTCTTTACTTCTTCTCCTGTCAGCCTCCTTCATGTTTGTTTGATTAATAGTTCATCCTCTGAAGAATGCAGTCCAAGGGGCAAGATGGTTTCTATTCTCCCCCACAGCACCAAGGACAAAAGCAGGCAGAAGTCCTTGGATGACTGGTGATTTCTTTAGTCTCTCTCAAAATATCGAATAAAAAATTACTTCCATGGTATCATGCATGTGTGAGATTCTAGGTTCTTTTCCTAGCACTGAAAAAAAAAAAAAAACATAAAGACTGCTTTAGGGAGTTGGTCGGTAGCATAGCGGGTTAAGCACACATGGCACAAAGCCCAAGGACCTGTGTAAGGATCATGGTTCGAGCTCCCAGCTCCCCACCTACAGGTGAGTTTCTTCACAGGCAATGAAGCAGGTCTGCAGGTGTCTAGCTTCCCCCTCTTTGTCTTCCCCGTCTCTCTATTTCTCTCTGTTCTATCCAACAATGACATTATTAACAACTACAATAAAAAACAAGGCAACAAAAGGGAAAATAAATAAATAAATATTTTAAAAGACTGCTTTACTCCTCCCTTTTATTTAAAAAAAAAAAAGGTGTGACTTGTTAGTTGCCTCCCCCAAGGCAGTCTGAATAATTAAAATATGTAGTCCAGAGTTATAATTGAAACTGAACTTTATCTTAAAAATTTTATCAAGTTTTTTTTTTTCATCCAGTAACTCAGACCTGCTTCTAATTGTGCTCTTGCAATTGACAAAGTGTTCCCTGTGAGCTTCTTTTACAAGTCCTTTCATTCCTCCATCTGCTTCCATCAGTACATCCAGCCTTTGATAGTTTCTGTATATGTGAAGGACACATTTTCTTTGACTGAAATTCATGACTTTGGCAATGGGATTAGCCATGGTGTATTTAGCCATGGTGTGTATTAGAACCAAACCTTCTCCTTATTGTTAAACTCCTTCAAATTTGTGTAGTGCCAATGGTGTGGCAGGCATCACAACTAATACTGTATGTTTTGCTAAAGTCTCCTAGACCTTAGTGCCTAATACATACAGGAAATGCTCTTGGAGAGTATTTCTAATTTACCTTTTATTTAAGAAAGAAAAAGTATAAAACACTATTCTATCATAATGATGTTGAGGATCAAATTCAGAGACTCATGTGTCTAAGAAAGATGCTCTACTACTGAGACAATGTGCTCCCTTGCCCTAGAGATCGTTATTTAGAAGCACCTTCTGGTCATAATCCTCCTACAGTTTACATAACTGCTCTCACACATGGGCATGCCATAGTGATGTACTTATCCCCAGACAACACCTTCAATTCCAGTCCCATGTATCTCTTCAGCCAGCATCTATCAGTGAGTCAGACATCTCTCCGTTGCATCCCTCAAATCCAAGCACAACAGGTCCCTGACTCCATGTTTTACACAAAGGATTTTCTTTTTTTTTTTTTTTTTTTTAATATTTTATTTAAGAAAGGATTAGTGAACAAAAGCATAAGGTAGGAGGGGTACAACTTATAGTGGGTGAGATGAAAGAGAACTCTATAGGTTGAATGCAGGAGCCTTACAGCTCTATCCAATGAAATGTCTTTTGCCCAGCTTCTTGTAACATTCTGATTTGTTTTTTAAATAGCCTTAATGTTGCCTTAAGAGTCAGTCATGAGAATTCTTTAAGTTTTTATTACTTTTTTGGTATGTTTTTTGGTATTAAGGTGGTTGAGTTTAGGAGCTTGTTTCAAAATCTTAATGTTCAATGAAACCAAGTCAGAAAGTTCTGTATTTTAATATTCTTTTGTTTTTCTACCTCCCTACCTCCCTCCCTACCTACCTACATACCTTCCTACCTAATTACCATGTTTTTGGTGCCTATGGACTTCAATCTGGAAATGCTAAAAACTTTTGTCTTGAAAAATCAGTGCAATTATAAGAGAAATGCTTACATGCTTAGAATCTACTCAAAATGTGTATATAGGTGTATGTACATATTCTCTCTCTTGCTCTCTCATTTTAATGCATATATACTCGTGTGTGTGTGTGTGTGTGTGTGTGTGTGTATCAGTGCATTATTATCTGACCATTTCTTGAGATGAACATTATTAGGCACAGAAGGTTGGGGGATCTGAATCCGATCAGAGTGGTAGACAGAAAAGCAATAAATATACTGCAAAGTGAGGAATGCTGCTCACAAGTTCTGCCAGTTATTTTAAGAACAAAGAGGATTAGCTGTGATAGAGCTGTGGAGGATTTGACCAAATGAGTGCCATAAAATCAACGAGGTCAGAGTAAGGAAATTCAAATTAACGGACACCAGTGCAGACTCCATTTTATAGGTAGCAACGCATTCTGGACCAACTGAAGAAAACATGTGTAAAACCCCTTCTATGCCTTTATATGGATCCAGTCTTTATGTTTTCCTGCTATTTGTATAAACTTTGAACTCTACTTTAAACTTACAATAAACTTTCAATATCACATATTTCACCATAGAAGAAAGAGCCTGATTTAAGAAATCAATCACATATATGTTAACCAATAGTAATATTGTTCTCTAGAATAGAGACTTTTTATTAGTAAAACTCTACTACAGGGACAGTCCAGTTTGTCTCCACGAAAATCGTTCTGTTTTCTTTCAAAATTCAGTAAAAAGGGAATCTGAATGGTGTGCCTTCTGACTATACAAATGAAAATCTTCAGACTTCAGGGGCCAGGTGGTGGCACACCTGGTTGAGTGCATATGTTGCAGTGTGCAAGGACCCAGGTTCTAGGCCTCAGTTCCCACTTGCAGGGGGAAAGCTTTGCAAGTGTTGAAGCAGGTTAGTAGTTATCTTTCTTTCTCTCTCCTTCTATGCCTCCCCATATCGTATCAGTTTCTGGATGTCTCTGTCTAATAAAGATAATAAAAAATTAGAAAAATAAATTAATTAAATAAAAACTTTTAAAAAATCAGTGTAATGGAAGGAGAATGCTTACACGTTGAGAATATACTCAGAAGAAGGTCAAAGTTCAGGGTCAAATAATTATCTTTATTAATTAAGGCAGTATTTTTTTTTTTTTTAGGAAAGAAGTTGTATTTAGTTTCTACTTGTTAAAGGAAATGAGTCAAATTGTTCTGATACTTAAGAAGCATTGTTGTTCTTAAGTTTAAAAAATAGGCTTTCCATGAGCTCAGTAACTTTAAAAACATAATGTCGATTATAAATGTCATCACCCCCTCACTGTGTATGTGCAGCAGCTGATTAACACGTTAATAGTATGCATTAATCTGTTATTGAAGATCTCACTCCATGAAACAGTAGCTATCGGTGTTCATATGGTAATGACATTAATTTTCTTTTTTTTTTTTTTTTTTTTTTTATTTTATTTTATTTTTTTATTTATTTAAATTTTTAATTTAAGAAAGGATTAGTGAACAAAAGCATAAGATAGGAGGGGTACAACTCCACACAATTCCCACCACCCAATCCCCATAACCCACCCTCTCCCATGATAGCCTTCCCATTCTCTAGCCCTCTGGGAGCATGGACCCAGGGTCGTTGAGGGTTGCAGAAGGTAGAGGGTCTGGCTTCTGTAATTGCTTCCCCGCTGAACATGGGCGTTGACTGGTCGGTCCATACTCCCAGTCTGCCTCTCTCTTTCCCTAGTAAGGTGTGTCTCTGGGGAAGCTGAGCTCCAGGACACATTGGTGGGGTCTTCAATCCAGGGAAGCCTAGCCAGCATCCTGGTGGCATCTGGAACCTGGTGATTGAAAAGAGAGTTAACATACAAAGCCAAACAATTTGTTGAGCAAACATGGATCCCAAGATTGGAATAGTGGAGAGGAAGTGTTGGGGAGGTACTCACTGCAAACTCTAGTGTAATCCTGCTTTCAGGTATATATTTTGCAGTAGTTTATGGATACGTGTGCGCATACGCTCTCTCTCACAGAAACTGGTGTATGTCTAGGTTATGGGACTTTGTTAGAAAGTGAACTACCTGAGATGAAATTAGAGTGTACTATAAAAGGAAAGGTCTCACCCGAGTAATGAAGCTGAAGGGTTGTCATTCCACACGTGAAGTCTCTGGATACACTCTGAGGTGAAGCATGTTGAGATGGCAATCGTTGCTTTGGTTAGGTTGTGATCGGCGGATGCAATATTATTTGGTATGGATTGGGAGAAGCATACGGGAAAGTGAGCCCTATCCATGGGTGCCAGGACTGGGGGAAGTAGGGGCTCTATAGTGAAGATGTGAGGTTCCTGCTGTCTTAGGGTTCAAAAAGACAATCAATAGTTAATATTATCATCACATTATTTGTTAATTGGGTTAACTTTGAAAAGTCCCTTTGTTATGGTTTGCTGTACAGTACCCAGTATCTTGTATATAGCTGTGCTATTGGAAGCCTCCAATCTACTTGGTCTAGGCTTTTGAGAGAGTCCGCATATCAAATACGTAGCCTATCTATTAAAAAGATTCAGTTTGTCTCCTGAGAACCTTTGAGACATACAATTGATTTCCCCCTCTCATATTAATTAACTACTGATTTATATGTCTACATTTTGCTAGGAGTGTACATAAACACCATTCCCATCACCAAAGGACCGTGACCCATCCCTCCCGCCCATTCCCACCCCCCACTGGCCCAGAAAGCTACATGTCTACCCCTCACCACTGGGTTTTTTCTTTGGTGCCCTACTTACAATTTGATCAGGTCCTGCTTTTAGTTTCCCTTTCAGATCTTCTAAGTCAGCTTCTGTTGATGAGTGGGATCATCCCATACTCATCTTTAACTTTCTGACTCAGTTCACTTAACATAATTCCTTCTAGCTCTGTCCAAGATGGGTCAGAGAAGGTGGGTTCATTGTTCTTGATAGCTGCATAGTATTCCATTGTGTATATATACCACAGCTTTCTCAGCCATTCATCTGTTGTTGGGCACCTGGGTTGCTTCCAGGTTTTAGCTATTATGAATTGTGCTGCTATGAACATAGGAGTACACACCTCTTTTTGGTTGGGTGTTATGGAGTCCTTGGGGTATAACCCCAGGAGAGGAATTATTGGGTCATATGGAAGGTCCATGTCTAGCCTTCTGAGGGTTTTCCAGACTGCTCTCCACAGAGGCTGTACCAATTTACATTCCCACCAGCAATGTAAAAGGGTTCCTCTGTCCCCACATCCTCTCCAGCATTTGTTGCTGCTGTCCTTTTTGATGTATGCCATTCTTACAGGAGTGAGGTGGTATCTTAGTGTTGTCTTAATTTGCATTTCTCTGACAATCAGTGACCTAGAGCAGCTTTTCATATGTTTGTTAGCCTTTTGGATCTCCTCTGTGGTGAGTGTTTTGTTCATTTCCTCTGCCCATTTTTGGATGGGGTCATTTGCTTTTTTGCGGCTAAGTTTGCTGAGCTCTTTATATATTTTGGTGATTAGTTTCTTGTCTGATGTCTGGCATGTGAAGATCTTCTCCCATTCTGTGAGGGGTCTCTCTGTTTGTTTAATTGTTTCTTTGGATGTGCAGAAGCTTTTCAATTTGATGTAGTCCCATTGGTTTGTTTCTACTTTGGTCTTCCTTGCAATTGGGTTTGATTCATCAAAGATATCCTTGAGGTGTAGATGGGAAAGTGTTTTACCAATGTTTTCCTCTAAGTATTTGATTGTTTCTGGTCTGACATCTAGGTCTTTGATCCATTTGGAGTTGATTTTTGTTTCTGGTGAGATAAAGTGGTTCAATTTCATTCTTCTGCATGTTTCAACCCAGTTTTCCCAGCACCATTTATTGAAGAGAGCCTCCTTCTTCCATTTAATCCTTTGGGCCCCCTTATCAAAGATTAGATGCCCATAGGTGTTGGGATTTACTTCTGGGTTTTCAATTTTGTTCCACTGGTCTGTGTGCCTATTTTTGTTCCAGTACCATGCTGTTTTGATGATGATGGCTTTATAATATAGTTTAAGGTCTGGGAGTGTGATGCCTCCATTTCTGTTTCTTTTCCTCAAGATGGTTTTGGCAATTCTAGCTGTTTTCAGGTTCCAGATAAATGATTGTAGTGTTTGTTCTATTCTCTTAAAGAAGCTTGGTGGAACTTTGATGGGTATTGCATTAAATTTGTATATGGCTCTGGGGAGAATGTTCATTTTGATGATATTTATTCTTCCAATCCATGAGCATGGGATATCTTTCCATTTCTTGGTATCAGTTTCTATCTCCTTGAGTAGCGACTCATAGTTTTCAGCATACAAGTCTTTCACTTCTTTGGTCAACTTTATTCCTAGGTATTTGATTGATTTTGCTGAAACAGTGAATGGGAGTGATTTCTGGATGTCTTCTTCTTCAGATTTAGTGTTTGCATAAAGAAATGCCACTGATTTTTGTACATTGATTTTGTAGCCTGATACCTTGCTATATTGCCTAACAACTTCCAGTAATTTTCTACTGGATTCTTTAGGTCTTTCTATGTATACTATCATATCATCTGCAAATAGTGAGAGCTTGACTTCTTCCCTTCCAATCTGTATCCCTTTGATTTCTTTCTCTTGCCTGATTGCTATGGCAAGAACTTCCAATACTATGTTGAAGAGTAACGGTGACAGTGGGCAGCCCTGTCTAGTCCCTGATCTGAGGGGGAATGCTTTCAGCTTCTCTCCATTGAGTATGATGTTGGCTGTAGGTTTGCTATATATAGACTCCACTATCTTGAGGAATTTCCCATCTATTCCCATTTTTTGTAGAGTTTTGAGCATGAATGGGTGTTGGATTTTGTCAAAGGCTTTCTCTGCATCTATTGAGATAATCATGTGGTTTTTGGCTTTGCTTTTATTGATGTGATGAATGACATTGATTGATTTACGGATGTTGAACCAGCCTTGCATTCCTGGGATGAATCCCACTTGGTCATGATGAACAATCTTTTTGATGTGTTGCTGTATCCGGTTGGCCAAGATCTTGTTTAATATTTTGGCATCTATGTTCATCAGAGATATTGGTCTGTAGTTTTCCTTTTTTGTTCTGTCCCTATCAGCTTTTGGTATCAGGGTGATGTTGGCTTCATAAAAGGTGGAAGGGAGTATTCCTGTTTCTTCAATCTTATGGAATAGCTTAAGAAGTATGGGTATTAACTGTTTCCTGAAAGTTTTGTAGAATTCGTTTGTGAAGCCATCTGGTCCAGGACTTTTGTTGTTGGGGAGATTCTTAATAACGGTTTCAATTTCTTTGTCTGTGATTGGTGCATTTAGATTTTGTAGTTCTTCTTGGTTCAGTTTTGGAAGTGCATAGGTTTCTAGGAATTGTTCCATTTCTTCCAGATTCTCTAGCTTGGTGGCATATAGTTCTTTATAGAAGTTTCGCAGAATTCTCTGGATTTCTGTGGTGTCAGTTGTGATATCTCCTGTATCGTTGACAATTCTATTAATTTGAGTCTTCTCTCTTTTTTGTTTGGTGAGTCTGGCTAGGGGTTTGTTAATTTTGTTTAATCTTTCAAAGAACCAACATTTGGCTTCATTGATCTTTTGTATGGTTCTTTTATTTTCGATGTTGTTTATTTCTGCTCTAACTTTAGTGATTTCTGTCCTTCTGGTTGCTTTAGGGTTCCTTTGTTCCTCTTCCTCTAAGTCCTTGAGGTGTGTAGTAAGTTCGTTCATTTGGGCTTCTTCTTGGTGTTTAATATGTGATTGTATAGCTATAAGTTTCCCTCTCAGTACTGCTTTAGCCGTGTCCCAAATATTTTGATAGGTTGTGTCTTCATTTTCATTAGTTTCCAGGAACATTTGAATTTCCTGTTTGAGTGAGTGTCTGACCCAGTGGTTCTTAAGGAGCATGTTGTTTAGTTTCCAAATTCTATGTCTTTTAATAATTTTCTGTTTGTTGTTAAAAGTTAGTTTTACTCCACTGTGGTCTGAGAAGATACTTGGGATGATTTCAATGCTCTTGAATTTATTGATGCTGTCTTTGTGACCTAACATGTGGTCTATCCTTGAGTATGTGTTGTGTGGATTTGAAAAGAAGGTGTATTCCAGTTTTTTGGGGTGGAGGAGTCTGAAAATGTCCAAGAGGTCTAGTCTGTCAATCTCTTCATTCAATTCTCTTATATCTTTATTGGTTCTCTTCTTTGTTGATCTGTCTAAGTGTGAGAGTGGGGTATTGAAGTCTCCCACTATTATTGTATTACTATTGATGTATTTTTGAAATTCTTTCAATAGGTGTTTAATGTATTTAGATGGTCCCTCGTTGGGTGCATAGATGTTAATAATTGTTAAGTCTTCTTGGCTGATTGATCCTCTTATCATTATGTAATGTCCTTGCCTATCTTTTATTACTTTATTTAATTTAAAATCTATCGTGTCTGAGATGAGAATGGCTGTTCCTGCCCTTTTTTGTGGACCGTTAGCCTGTATGATAGTTTTCCATCCTTTCACTTTAAGTCTGTGTTTATCTTGTTGTGACAGATGGGATTCTTGCAAGCAGCATATGGTTGGGTTATGTTTTCTGATCCATCCCCCCACCCTGTGCCTTTTGATGGGTGAGTTTAAGCCATTGACATTTATTGATATTATGGATTTAATGTATTGTAGTGCCATTGTTCTAAAAAACAATTTGTTTGCTCTGATATATTACAAGTATTATAGTGATGTTCTTGTTTATAAGAGGTCTTTTAATACCTCTTTCAGGGCCGGCTTGGTGATAGTTGCCTCCTTTAACTGTTGTTTGTCTAAGAAGGTTTTGATCCCTCCATCTAGCTTGAATGAAAGTCTAGCAGGATATATAATCCTTGGTTGAAACCCTTTTTCATTCAGGGCTCGATAGATATCTTGCCACTCCCTTCTGGCTTTTAGAGTTTGAGTTGAAAAATCTGCAGAAAGTCTTATGGGTTTTCCCCTGTATGTGACTTTTTGTTTCTCTCTTGCAGCCTTTAGGATCCTTTCTTTATCCTTACTTCTTCTCATTGTGACTATGATGTGTCTTGGTGTTTTCAGGTCTGGGTTGATTCTGTTTGGTACTCTCTGGGCCTCTTGCACCTTGATATCCTTTCTGTTATTCAGGTCTGGGAAATTTTCTTGTATTATTTCCTCTAGGATGTTTGCTTCCCCTTCCTCTCTTTCTTCCTCTGGCAGGCCAATTATACGAATGTTACTTCTTTTGAGATCATCCCATATGTCTCTGTTGTTGTTTTCAGTGTCTCTCAATCTCTTTTTAAGCTCTTTCACCTCTTTCTTAGTTTTCTCTAACTCATCCTCTGTCTGACTAATTCTGTTTTCTGCTTCTGTTAGTCTGCTTTCCCTTGCCTCAGCTTCTTTCTTCATTACAGCTATTTCAGCTTTCAGTTCTCTAATTGTCTCAAGATAATCAGTATTTTCCTTGGGGGTCTCAACTGTTGTTTCCCTAATACTGCCATTTCTTTCCTCCAATGTTGTTTTCATTTCTGTGATTAATAAGTTTATTATTGCTTGCATACTTTTCTTATCTATGGTTACTTCTGACTGATTTGTGGTTTCTTCTGGGCTCTTGTCTTCATTCATTGGGGTAGCAGTTTTATTTGTTTTTAATCTACCCATTTTTTTTTAATTTATGTGTTTCTCTCTTTTTTTTTTTTTTTTTTAATGTTCTGTTGTTCCTCAGTTGTTGTGTTTTGAGCACAAGTAACACTGTACTAAATACCTTTATGACAATTGCACTCACCAACCTCCGGAATAACCGTAGCAACTGAAGTAAGTATTGAAGGAGTTTAATCGTTACCAGTTAGCCAAACAATTTCTCCAGTCCGTGAAAAAATAGTAACCAAATCCCAGTGAAGAAAGAGAAAAGGAAGAGAGGATAGCAAGAATAGACAGTTATGCAAATTTACTATCCAGTGTATATTCTAAGGGTAACAAGAGTGTAAAGGGAACTAGAGCAGAGATACACACATAGAGAGTCCACTCTGGGTCAGATTTCTTCCCCAAAGTAATTCACAAATTCAGAAAGTCAAAGAAGAAAGAAGTGTATGACAAGATTAAAAAAAAAAAAAAAAAAAAAAAAGAGAGAGATTGAGAGAGATAAGAGAGAGAAAAGGGAGAAGATAGGAAGAAGAGTTGTAATTAAAGAGCAGTGCGAGGAACTTCCCAAATGTGTATCAGTGAATTAACAAAAAAAAAAAAAACCCTGTTTGGTGGTATGGGGTATCCTGCTAGTAGCTGGTCCCAGGCACTGCTTATGGGGGGAGGGGGGGCGGGCGGCGGGAAGGATGTATGCTTGAAAATTAAAAGGAAGAAAAAAGAATTTTTTCTCCCTACTCTAATTCTTAACCCAAATTAAGTTATAGAAACATCCTTGGTATGACCGTTATGGCCCCTTATTGGATGGCCTGCTAAAGGCAGAAAATCCTATTGTTTACACGAGATGTGTCCGGAGCTCAAAGGCTGGCCGCTTCTGCTTCTCCGGGCGCCATTTTCCGGGAAACCCCGCCCTCCAGACTTTTTTAAAGGATTTCTCAAAAATGAAAACTAGCTCCAAGTCCTTTGATCCAATGAGAGCTATACTCAAGAAGTCTTTGGATCCACCCTCAGGGTCGCGGTGGACCCTGGCAACTCCCAAGAGGCAGCCCCCGAGCTAAAGTGCTCTCTCCGGGTCCTCTGCCCGCCGCGCTCTGCAACCGGCGGAGGAGCCGCCTTCCCGGGCGGGCGGAGGACAATGCCCGGCGCACTCGCCTTGCCTGGCGCCGCCTGGGAATTCTGGCGCCCCGCTAGTCCGTGTCACCTTTGCTCTAATTGTTAACCCAAATTAAACTGTAATAACTTCTTTGGTGCCCCCCCCCCCCTTATTGACTGGCCTGCTAAAGGCAGAAAATCCTACCTTTGCCGACGATGCTATCAGAGCACTCGCTGTTAGCGACTTCTCAGGCCGTCGCCATATTACCTCCCGAGACATTAATTTTCAAGCTGTGTTTTCATATTTACTTTAGGCTTAAGAGCACATTTGTATGTTATTGTCCTCACTTGAACTTGTTTGATTGTCTGGGGACTTGATGCAGAATTCATAGGATTTTTTCACATATCTTATGGTTGACTACAAATTAAAACCATATTTGTTTATGTATCCTAAAAGTACATTTTCATAGGAATACCAAGAGTACAGTTTTAGTGAATCTGAACTAATGCAAAAAAAAAATTTAAGATAAAACTATGAAATCTGAAAAAGATGGGATTCAGAGACCCCAATAAGCTTACCTGCTAAGCTCTAACAGCATCTTCATACCTACTTTATGCCATCAACACAAATGTCATAGCCTGCTTATAAATATTAGTATAATCAACAACCTACAACCTAAGCTTAGAAGACTTGAATCTGTAACTCAATAAATGTTACAGCATACGAAATCTATTTTTTTTCAAATAAAATAAGAAATATAGTAGTGGATGGATGTCTGTCACACTGCCATCCTTTTATGCTGACATTTCAGAGCTGTTGACAATATTCTTAAGGTATCACACTAAAGTGATATCCTCTGATGTAGACAATATCATTGCTGTTTGATAACATGACAGAATATGATAAAATTCAGCACAGCTTTTCTAGATAGCTGTATAGAAATCTACTGAGTCCCCAAATGGAATAAGACATGACTAGAACATTGTGACCATGCCAGACTAATACAGATTGATAATTTGGCTTTTCAAAGGAAAGGTCAGAGAAGAAATGAAGTTGGTGTGACTTCAAATTATCCATATACTCTTATTTATTTATTTTCATTACATTTAAATATTTCTTTTGGATAGAGGCAGAGAGAGATTGAGAGGGGGAGGAGGAGATTAGGACAGAGAGAGTCAGACAGACATCTGCAGTACTGTTTTTACCACTTGTGAAGCTTCCCCTCCTGCAGGTGGGAACTGTGGGCTTGAACCCAGGTCCTTGTGCATTGTAATGTGTGTGCTCAACCTGGTGTGCTGTCCCCTGCCCCCTCCATCTATTTATTATTCAGTCACATCTCAGTAACCAAGACAAATTTCTTTTCACTTAATCTTTTCCTAAGGCTTCTTTGTTATCCTCTATAATTTACCTTAGCCTTTTCATTTTGTATCATTTACTAAAGAATTAGCTCTTCTATAAAAACCATTTTTTCTCACACTTCTGTGACCTCTGCTTATTTTTCTTTTCCTTTGTATGTCATTTAAGTAATTTTTGTCATTCAGAATATCACCTGGTTATCCTATTACTTTTTTCTTTTGTCTTTTGAATCTGTATTTGCCAATGCTGACCTCATTTATTCTTTTTGCATAGCACTTATGGTATCTACTCCTGTTGGACACCACTCTCTATGTGACTAAGGAGAAGACATACATAGCCTTAAGCACATTTTTTTTCTTATCTCTAGGGTTATCACTGGCACTCCATGCCTGCAGTCTGAATCCACTGCACTTGGTAGCCACCTTTTCCCCATTCTTGTTGCTATTTTTGTTGTTGGATAGGACGGAGAGAAATTGGGAGAGGAGGGGAAGACAGAGAGGGATAGAGAAAAAAAAGGCACTTGCTGACCTGCTTCCCCGCTTGAGAAGCAAGCCCCCGTGCACCGTGCAGGTGGGGAACCAGGGACTCTGACCAGGACTCTCCAGCCTTAAGTACTTTAATAATATTCCTCTATTTCCCAACACTAACATCCTCTCTGCCAAAATCTGATATGAGGATTGGAACATCCACCTGGACGGTTCCCCAAGATACTAACCTTTAGAATCTAGACCCTTTCCTTCAAAGATGTTGCCCTCCATTATGAAACATCTACTCCCTTGAATAACAGCCATGCTTAACAAATGCCACTTATCCATTTAACTTTTTCCCTTTGTTATCTCAATGTCAGTGATTTCTCAAAACTCTTAGGACTTTCAAAAAAGCCTTACCTACCAAAGATTCTTCCCTACTCTTCACTGTTTGTCCTTCTTCTCTTATTTTAGTCTCTTGTTTATTAAATTTAAGTCCCAAGATCATTCATTACATTCACATTTCCAACTTCTTTCCTCCCCCTAGTGTGAACTGATAAGCACAACTCAGTTAAATAGTTGCTCTCATCAGTGCTCCAGTAAAATCTGAGTAAGTGACCAAGGTGAAGGAAAAAATCTTACTACTGACTGATAGATCTTTAAATCAATGGTGACTAACACCAAGGAGTTTGTGTGTTACTGAAAAAGCCTTCATTTCCCATTGAGTCACTTAATCACCTGTGTAGGTTAATAAGGCATGCCTTTTCTCCTCTCTCTGTTACCCACATTTTTCTTATTCTAATGCTTAGTTACTTGTCGGGTAGTCCCCCTGCTCCATCTTCCATTGCTGACACTATGGCCTATTTGTATCATCATTGTTTTGCCTGAAAGATTCCCCACCTATTCCTTTGATCTATCCCTCTACCTAGAGACCTGCCCTGCCTGCAGTGTAACATTAATCACACCAGTTAAAACCATCACAACAGTTGCTAAGGAAGTTCCCAGGGTGCCTTTTTCCTTTCTCCACCCCCTTTTCCTAGCCATTTCCATTTCCGATTTGCCACTTCTGGTTTTATCCTATAAAAGTCACTTCTGTTTCTGGTTTCTCTCTATTCTTTTCTTTTGCATCCTGACCTAGAGAAGGGGAGGAGTGCAGGGGGAGGTGGACGCTGGCCATTGTGGTTTTTGGCTCCAGGTGGACTAACCCGCTACACTCATGCCTGACTCTGGGGCTCCCACATGAATAAAGATTTGTATTGCTACCACTACGAACTTGGTTCCTGGATCCTCTCTCCCACCCACGAAGCTAGACCAGCAATTTCACAGAGACAATAGACACTGTCAGATGAAAACATCTGTGTTCTTTTTCAAAAAACATAGAAAATGGTTTGAACTTGTATCCAAATATTCAATTTTTCTTGCTTCTTTCTACAGCTGACTCTTTACCTAATAATTTTTGACTGTCTCAGTATGAGGATTTCAATGCTTTGGTGATATCACCTAACCCTGTAAGTTTAAGTATTCTGTGCTTACTGATCAATCAAAAATATACTTGACCTCTCTCCTTGGTTATGAACTTATGTATTCATTAGTCAGCACTCTTACTTAGATACTGGGTGTTGCTAAGGTTATTTGTGAGTGTCTTCTTACCTTCAACTACCTTTTTCTAGCCCATCAAGTTAGCCATATGCATGTACTAAGAAGCCATAAATGTTCAGAATAGTATAATTGCATAGTCTCAGTGATACCTGTTGCCCATATTGTTGTAAGACCACCAAAGAGTCTTCTAGGAAAGGAAACTCCTTGGAAACTATCTCCAGGAAATAACGTACAGAATCTTTTAATACTGAACAGGGATGTTCTTTGTCAGCATCATGTTATTAGGAGAGAAGAATGCATGAGCAAACAAAAACAAAACAAAACAAAACAAAAAACAAAAAAAGCAATGGTGCAAAGTAGAGGATGAAGAAGGAAAGTATGAAAAGAGGGCTGGGCACTTGGGGAATATTTGCAAACTACTTCCTTAGATTCTGTTCTTTCAGTCTTAGAGTAATTGGTACAATTCTTCTTTTTTTCTAAAAGAATTTGACTCCAGTGGGCTTCTTATGTGGCTCAGGAATTGTTCCTGAGGAAGTTGTCAGCCTTGCCAACTAATTTCCCATGGCTGTGAGCTGATCATTATGCGTATCTGCTATTTCCACCAGCCTAAAGTTCTCTAATCTGACAAGATGTAAGAAATTACTAAAGATAAAAAGTGGGCACTTTGTTTCTCATGGCACAGTCTTTTGCTGTATGGAGGCTGACATGGACTCTGCAGTGGTCGTCTATCTATCTGACTTCCATTCTAGAAGCAGGACTTGATTGGGTATAGAGTATATCCACTATTGTCAAACTGGAGCATGATTCAGAATTACCTGTAAGACTTGTTAAAACGTAGAGATGATCCTTGCCCTTAAACTTTCTCACTGGGCAGGTCTGTAGTCAATGTGGAAATTTAATTTGTATTTCTTTTTTTTTTTTTTCCTCCATGATTATTGCTGGGACTCAGTGCCTGCACTATAAATCCACTGCTCCTGGAGACTATTTTTCCCCTTTTGTTGTCCTTGTTGTTTACCATTGTTGTTATTATTATTGTTATTGCTTTTGCTGTTGGATAGGACAGAGAGAAATCAAGAAATGAGGGGATGATAGAGAGGGAGAGAGAAAGATAAACACCTGCAGACTGCTTCACCGCCTGTGAAGCGAATCCCTGAAGGTCGGGAGCCGGGGGCTCAAACTGGGATGCTTACGCAGGTCCTTGTGCTTCGTGCCATGTGCGCTTAACCTGCTATGCCACCACCCAACCCCCAGAAATTTGCATTTCTAACCAGCCTAGGATTGTAAATACTTTTGGTCTAGTATTTTAAATAAAATATTTTTGTCACTGAGAATCACTGGTGTCCGGGGCAGGCAATAGCACCCCAGGTTAAGGGGGCATAGTACCAAGCACCTGGACCGGCACAAGGATCCCGGTTGAAGGCCCCAGCTCCCCACCTGCAAGGGGGTCGCTTCACAAGCGGTGAAGCAGGTCTGCAGGTGTCTTTCTTTCCCCAACTGTATCTTCCCCTCCTCTATGAGTTTCTTTCTGTCCTATCCAATAAATAAATGGGGGGAAAATGGACTCTAGCAGCAATGAATTTGTAGTATAAGCACCAAACCCCAGTAATAACACTGGAGGCAAGAGAGACAGACAGACAGACAGAGAGAGAGAAAGAGACAGAGAGAGAGAGAGAGAGAGAGAGAAGAGAATCACTGTTTTCAGTCGTATCAATGGGAATGTTCTTGTCTCTGTTTTTGTTTACTGGCATTGTTGCTTTCTATTACTTTCCTTACACCAGAGGTTGAGGCATTCAGAGAATATTCTTGCTTTCTTTCCATCAATTTTAAACTGTATTAATTGTAGTTATAATAGTGGTAATCATAAATCTAACATTTATTTATTATGTACTTATTTACTGACAAGTGGTAGGTATTTTGGTAACGTTTTTTTTTCTGTTTTTTTTTTTTTTATTCAAGAAAGGATTAATTAACAAAACCATAGGGTAGGAGGGGTACAACTCCACACAGTTCCCACCATATGTCTAGCAAAATGTAGACATATAAATCAGTAGCTAATTAATATGAGAGGGGGAAATCAATTGTATGTCTCAAAGTTTCTCAAAAGACAAACTGAATCTTTTTAATATATAGGCTATGTATTTGATATGCGGACTCTCTCAAAAGCCTAGACCAAGTAGATTAGAAGCTTCCAATAGCACAGCTATATACAAGATACTGGGTACTGTCCAGCAAACCATAACAAAGGGACTTTTCAAAGTTAACCCAATTAACAAATAATGTGATGATAATATTAACTATTGATTGTCTTTTTGAACCCTAAGACAGCAGGAACCTCACATCTTCACTATAGAGCCCCTACTTCCCCCAGTCCTGGAACCCTTGGATAGGGCCCACTTTCCCGTATGCATCTCCCAATCCAAACCAAATAACATTGCATCTGCCGATTACAACCTAACCAAAGCAACGATTGCTACCTCAACATGCTTTACCTCAGAATGTATCCAGAGACTTCACGTGTGGAATGACAACCCTTCAGCTTCATTACTCGGGTGAGACCTTTCCTTTAATAGTACACTCTAATTTCATCTCAGGTAGTTCACTTTCTAACAAAGTCCCATAACCTAGATATACACCAGTTTCTGTGAAAGAGAGCTTATGTGCACACGTATCCATAAACTACTGCAAAATATATACCTGAAAGCAGGACTACACTAGAGTTTGCAGTGAGTACCTCCCTAACACTTCCTCTCCACTATTCCAAGCTTGGGATCCATGATTGCTCAACAAATTGTTTGGCTTCATATGTTAACTCTCTTTTCAATCACCAGGTTCCAGATGCCACCAGGATGCTGGCTAGGCTTCCCTGGATTGAAGACCCCACCAATGTGTCCTGGAGCTCAGCTTCCCCAGAGTCACACCCTACTAGGGAAAGAGAGAGGCAGACTGGGGGTGTGGACCGACCAGTCAACGCCCATGTTCAGCGGGGAAGCAATTACAGAAGCCAGACCTTCTACCTTCTGCAACCCTCAACGACCCTAGGTCCATGCTCCCAGAGGGATAGAGAATGGGAAAGCTACCATGGGAGGGGGTGGGTTATGGGGATTGGGTGTTGGGAATTGTGTGGAGTTGTACCCCTCCTACCTTATGCTTTTGTTCACTAATCCTTTCTTAAATAAAAAATTAAAAAAAAAAAAGAAAGGATTAATTAACAAAACCATAGGGTAGGAGGGGTACAACTCCACACAATTCCCACCACCCAATCTCCATATCCCCCCCCCCTCCCCTGATAGTTTTCTCATTCTCTAGCCCTCTGGGAGCATGGACCCAGGATCATTGTGGGTTGCAGAAGGTGGAAGGTCTGCCTTCTGTAATTGCTTCCCCGCTGAACATGGACGTTGACTGGTCGGTCCATACTCCCAGTCTGCCTCTCTCTTTCCCTAGTAAGGTGTGTCTCTGGGGAAGCAGAGCTCCAGGACACATTGGTGGGGTCTTCAATCCAGGGAAGCCTGGCCAGCATCCTGATGGCATCTGGAACCTGGTGACTGAAAGGAGAGTTAACATATAAAGCCAAACAAATTGTTGAGCAATCATGGACCCAAGGCTTGGAATAGTGGAGAGGAAGTGTTAGGGAGGTACTCACTGCAAACTCTAGTGTACTTCTGCTTTCAGGTATATATTTTGCAGTAGTTTATGGACACGTGTGAAGATATGCTCTCTCTCACAGAAATTAGTGTATATCTAGGTTTTGGGACTTTGTTAGAAAGTGAACCACCTGAGATGAAATTAGAGTATACTATGAAAGGAAAGGTCTCACCCGAGTAATGAAGCCGAAGGGTTGTCATTCCACATGTGAAGTCTCTGGACACAGTCTGAAGTGAAGCATGTTGAGGTGGCAATCGTTGTGTTGGTTAGGTTGTGATCGGCGGATGCAATATTATTTGATTTTGGTAACGTTTTATACATAATATTTCTGTTTGATCCTTGTAGAAAAGCTAAAATATAGATGTAATTCTTATTTATATTTAGTATGGATGCTAGGTATGAGACATAAAAATGTTAATGATTTACCAAGATAAAAAAATTAAAAACAGCAAACATTTGAATGCAAATAGGGATAACTTATAAATTGTTTATAGTTACTTTGAATGATATTTTTCTGTCTTTCCTTGAGCAATTAAGGGGTGTTACAGGTCAATACAGAGAATGTGAAAGTTTTGATTTTATTCTTTTTGTTAAGGATATTAGCATGGGAGTAAGGTCATCTGATTTATGTGTCAGAAATGTAGCTTGTAGGGGCTGGATGGTGGTGCACCTGGTTGAGTGCACCTTACAATGCTCAAGGACCCAGATTTGAGCCCCCGGTCCCCACCTGCAGGGAGAAAGCTTTGCAAATGATGAAGCAGTGCTACAGGTGTCTCTTTGTCTCTCTCCTTCTCTATCACTCTTTTCCCTCTTGATTTCTGGCCGTCCCAGTTCAATAAATAAAGATAATGCAAAAAAATTTTTAAAAAGAAAGATAGCTTGTGAACAGTTTAGGAATAAAAGTAAGGAAAATGATCATGTGCTTATCTCAGCTGACCAAGACAACAGAATAAAACAATAAATGGTCAGGTTTAGAGTAGAGGAAGTGCCCAGTAGGGTTTGCTGGGGAATTGAATGGTAGGGAGAAGAACTCAGAAAAATGATGGATAGTTTATTAGCAGAGTTTAAACAATGGTAAAGGACGTTATTTGCTGAAATGAAGAGGTAGCCCTAAAAGTGGCTTTGGGGGTAGGATAGTCACAGTGAAAAGTATAGAATTTAAGTTGCAGTTCAATTTTGAAGTTTAGATAGGCGTCTATTCCACACCTATGTAGAAATTTCAAGGAGAGGGTTCGAGTGGTGGTTCAACTAGTTGAGTGTACATGTAACAATGTGCACGGAGCTGGGTTCAAGTCCCCAATCCTCACCTATAGGGAAAAAGCTTCATAATTGGTGTGCGGGTGTGCTCTCTATCTCCCCCTTCCCTCTCAATAACTGGCTGTTGCTATCAAATAAATAAAGACAATATATTTTTGTAAAGAAAAATTTCAAGGAGTGGGTAGGTCTGTGAGCCTTGAACTCTGGAAAGAATTACTCATCCTAGGGTCACGGCCAGTGAAATAGCTCACTTGGACAGTGTACTGCTTTGCCATAAGTATGACCAGGTTTAAGTTCAACCCTAACCATACGGAATGAAGTTTTTGTTTTGTGATCTCTTTCACTCTCTTTCTGTTTCTTTATCTCTGACTGTCTATCTGAAAATGTCATCCAGGGGGCGGTAAATAAATAGATAAAATAAATAAAAATTCTAACATCAGCAGAGATCAAATGACATTTATACAGTGGGTCAAGAGATGTGTGTAACTGGGACTAGGCAGTGGTATACCTGGTTAAACGCTCATATCACCATGTGTAAGGATCAGGGTTTGAACCCCATTCCCCACTTGCAGGGGGGACACTTCGTGAGTGGTGAAGTAGGTCTGCAGGTGTCTGTCTTCATCTCTCCCTCTCTATCTCTCTCTCGCCTCTCAATTTCTCTTTGTCTTATCCAATAAAATAGAAAGAAGAAAAAATATTTACTAAAAAGAGAGCATGTGGATGTGGAAAAATGAGAACTAAAGAAGTAGTGGTGGGACACTCCACACAATGGGACATCTCACTTTATTACTTCATGAAAAACTTTAAAACATTCCCTTTTAAGGCAAAAATAGGGACCTGGAAAAACAAACGGGAAAGCTTGACCTGCAAACTATATTTGAAGCTATACTTGATATCTTATGTTCAGAAGTATAAAAAGTTATCGTCTAAACCACTCTCTATAGCAGGAAGTTTTTGTAAAGTGATGAGCAAATACTAAATTTGAAGTATTTTTAGGTTAAAAAAAAAGATATCCATACAAAGGAATACTTGGAAAAAAGACTAATGACCTAAACAGTGAAAAAGCCACATAATAATGTATTTTCTCATGATCTTTAATTACTCTAAGCAACAGTAAGGGAAATATCATTTAGACCTTCAAAGATTTATCTTTAGACTTTGAAACACCAAGTCTGTGATTGCAGTAATCTTAATTAATTTTATGTTTGTGTAGTGGGGGCGGGGGATAGAAATGGGATTCCTCTAGCGAAGATGGATGACTTTTGGAATGCTAACAAGAGCTATAATCTAGAAATGGAAGATGTAAGCACACACACTTACCACCACACAGCTGCTGCTTGAAAGAAAAATAAAACCAAGCTAATATGAGCAAAGCTAAACCAGATTTTCACAATTGCCAAAAACCTGAAAATTCCTCAGGAATAAAGATGAATAAAATGAACCAAGAACTACATATCTGTAACCAAAAGTGTGTGTGGGGAAAATGAATCTTTTCAAAGAATATGTAAAATTTCTTAAAGCTGGAAACAAAATATTATTATACAATAAGGAGCCTGACTATGGAAGGTATCTGCTTCTCTCAAGACAAACTTGAAACTCCAGACATGATCCATTATTAATAGCCCATTCTAGCCAGAAGCATTCTTAGAAAAGAAGTGAGAGCTAGATTTCAATAGTAATTATCTTTCATCATCTAATGTATTCATAGTCTGTCTTTAAGGTCAAGAGAAAGATTTTTTTTTTCAATAATCTGTGCACTTCTTAACAGGAGGATGTTTCAGCTCTTGCTCTGTTGATCAGATCTGTAAACTTGGGTAAGAGAGCTATAATTTATTTACACAAGTGAAAGATAATAGTAATTTCTAACTTAGTAGCTTTCTAAAAGGATGGAGGGAGATATTTCACATTATCTGCTCTGTGCCTTGTCTAATACATAGTAGACACTGTAGACTGCTGAGCATGGCTATTGTTCATAGTTATAGATCTTTCTCTCTAGGATTGGCAATCCAGAGACAGAAAATTTAAATTCACCTCTAATGTAAATCATAATAGTGGAAAATCAAATACGTATAAACGGTGATATAGCAATTCATAAAAGGAAATTTTTTTTTACAGTGACACATATGTCAGGATTTTATAGAGAAGAGAACAAAAAGTAGAGAGAAGAGCAAGGAGCACTACAGTAAGGAATGAGGTGGGAATAAGAGAATAGAACAAATTTAATTCTCCCTCTTGGAATCAGAAAGGGTGGTAGTTCAACTTGGTCATTGAGTCAAATAGCTTAAAATTTAGAGATCTACCTCCAACATTTAAGATTTTGCAGTAGGACTATGTGGGAGAAGAGTAATTCATTCATACTTTGATATAGGAAAGCTACTAGAGAGTTAGCTGGAGATTCCTCTCTTAGAAATGTCTTCATACTTGTTTTTACACTTACCTTTTGATACCATATCTTCAGGTTTTTGAGAGAAAATTAACTTTTTAAAATTGAATTCAACCTGAAATGAATTTTGATTACATGACATCATAATGGTCATTTGCAAGAAAGAATGATGTCTGCAATGGGGCACAGGCCTGCCCACCTTGCCAGCTGAAGACAGTGAAAAAAAGAACTCACCTATTCAGAAGTACAGGCAATGAAACAACCTCCTACTAGAAAAGGATCTGATGTCCTGCTCATGTGGAAGCCCAGGGATTTATTTTTTTTTATATAGCCATATTTTTTAATAGCATCGATAATCACCATTACAAGTGTTGCAATGATAGCTTCAACACCAATAGTAGCATTGTCCCATTCTATTCAAACACTGCACCAAATGAATAAGTATTTTCAAAATAACTACATCCATTAGGCTGCAGTCTCCTGGCTGGGAGAACACCACCAGGGTTTATGAATGTGCAGTAAGTGAACCTGTGACTCAGAATATCAGTCTATGTGTACTACTCAAATTTATTTCAATTATTTCTAGCCTTGGGAAGACATGCAAAGGCACCTCCATGAAGCCTTTCATGACCACCTCGGGCAAGATATAAATAACATGAATAAACAATTACAAGTACAACTACACAGGCTAAAATCTAAGGCAAAAAATATGGCTATATATTACTATATATATTATATTATTTCATAATATATATATTATCTTGGAGGATACAACCTTTTGGTTAAATCCCAGGAACTGGTTTTCTGGGCTCAATCTCCACACATGGGCACGGTTTGAAGCAGGCTTGTTATTTATTCTATTTGTCTTAGTAGTTCTGCAACTTCTCTGCAAACTGCTCACCAGAGCTTGACTGGCCAAAGTCCTGAATGCTATTCTCCAAAAGCCTAGAGATGCCATGATCAGTACCCAAGAACTACCCTCCAGTTATACAGAAGGTTGGCCTACTCATTTATACCCCAAAGGACTCTCTTTATGTATCTCTGTCAGGCAATTTACTGGGAGAGTCTAATTGAGAGTTAATGCCATAATACTATGACTTTTGATGTAAAGGTCATACAACCTAGATTAGAAAAGCCTTTGCATCCTTCTGTTTGACAGACAAAGAATTTCTGAAATGACTAGTTGGGCATTGTATAATTCTCATACATAGCTCTTAATAATTAGAGAAATGGGTCAGCAGAAAAACAGT
The DNA here is from genome assembly GCF_950295315.1 of Erinaceus europaeus. Classification (NCBI taxonomy): domain Eukaryota; kingdom Metazoa; phylum Chordata; class Mammalia; order Eulipotyphla; family Erinaceidae; genus Erinaceus; species Erinaceus europaeus. The sequence continues at coordinate 92,591,626 of NC_080166.1, forward strand.
ATTATAAACACATATCCGTAGGTCACAGGCATTGTGAATCATAGGGTCCCCAGTGATACTCTTCTAGAGCAATAGATTTCCTTCATGAAGAGTTGGGATTCAACCATTACCTTTCAGGGTTGATTCCCTGCCCTTCCTGTTTATCATTCACTATTCTAAAATTAAACACTACAGAGAATTATGTCCTTGTTTCCATTATTTAACCACAATATCGAACTGAGTTTTTCCCAAAATATTATTTTATTTATTTTTAATTTGCTTGACCATAGCACTGTTCAGTTCTGGTACGATGATTGAACCTGGGACCACCGGTGCTTTGGATCTGAGAGTCTGTTCTGTAAGCCGCTATGACATTTCTCTGCTTCCTAAAATATTTTTAGCATAAATATTCTGTTTAGACTTTTCTTATAGACCTTTCTGAACAGAGTACTGTGGATCTTGGGTTAAGGTTACATGTTTCCGTCTTGGATATTACTCTCTAGGGTAAAACAAAGTTCTCTATTCTTGTTTTCATAGATTCAATGGTATACCATTTCCTCAGGGTTCATTCTGTGGTATTAACATTTCCAAGTGTTTAGTGCAAATGGAGAATGGTAAAAGAAAATATTTTGAGATGTATAGCATGGCCAGCCTGCCAGTCAGAAAGTACTGGTTGCCACTACCAATTATAAAATGATAAAGAAATGTTACAGTAAGTAAATAAGTAAAGAAATAAATAAGGAAATGTTACAATTAATTTTTTTCCTTCATAGAAGTACCATATATACTTAATATGTCTTGAAAACATACAGTCAGTGAAACTTTTCTTTAAGTAACTTTGGGTAGCTTTGTCGAAAATACAGATTTAGTCATAAGTTGTTCTACTGAATTCAGTGAGTCCTCATTCTTCTCTCAAATTAAATTTCCAGTGCACATCTGTTACATAATGTATTGTGATTACACATGACTGCTAAAATTGTTTACAGAAAGCTCTTCTCATCTCTGGAATGGCTGCCTCACAGAAATACTGTGGAGAATTAGTTACAGTTTGTAAATGTTACAGCAGCACTAACTCATTAGTGCGATCATCATGGTTCTGGGCTTAGCCCAGACTTGATAGTCTGATGGGAAAACTTTCCAGAGAAAAATTTGGCCCACAGTGGATTCCAATCTAAGGAAGTTTCTTTCCTGTATTATTAAATTTAACTGAGTCACATGTAACTCTTGGGACCCCCCCACCTCCCCAAAATAAAAGCTTACTGCACTATATAAAAGCATACTGAAACTTGTCATGATTTAAATATTCCTGGAAGAAAAACTGTTTAGTCAAGAATTATGTTACTTGTATTTATGTTTCATCTATTTATCTTATATATACATATTATGCTATATCTGCTATCCATTATATATACTAATTTTCTCATATAAATTCAGATATATATCCAAAGATAGACATATTACTGTGGAGTAGACTAAAAATAATCCTAAAATTATCATCTGATAATAAAAAAGTTGATAAATGATATTTAGTTCCTTATGAATAGGGAAATTCACATGTGGCACATTCAACACATATGTGAATATGTATTTAACATATGAAAATTTTATTAAAGCATAACTAATTTAAAACCTAGAATAAGTTCATCCCATTTGTTGGAGGGTAACTTCACAAGTGGTGGAGCAGTGCTGCAGGTGTCTCTCCTCTCTGTTTCTCTCTACCCCTCTTTCTTTCACTTTTTGTCTCTTCTCTCACTCTCCATCAAAGAGAAAGAAAAAGAAAAAAATGACCACAGGAACAATGGAGTTATGCAGACATTTAGCCCCAGTGGCAAACAACAATAACAATCAGATTAAGTTCACATATCTAATGCTTTTCAAAAGAAGAGGCGGTGGAACTGGGAAATAGCATAGTGATTATGCAGAATATTCTCAAATCTGAGAATCTGAGGTTCCAGGTTCAATCCCTGGCACTACCATAATAAGCCAGAGCTAAACAATGTTCTTGTAAACACAAAACAAAGCATGAATAACTAATAATTCAATTACAACTAGAGGATATCATAGCTCTTCAAGCATGTAGGTGGACATTTGAGAAGGAAAAAGTGAGATGTACTAGAAGAGGAATTGAACAAGAGTGAAAAAGACACAGAGCCAGGAAGCTTTGTTTTTGTTGTTGTTGCTTTACATTTAAAATGGGCATTGTACCTACTTTATGAGATTGTATGAGTTGAAGCATGTGGAGTTCTTAATGTCAAATACATAGAAAGTACTTGGTAAATGGCAGCAGCTGCCATTGCAATGCCCAGTTTTTTGTCAGTGTTCTGCAGAATGTGAATGACAGGGCATTCACTATTCAACTGGAACTGTGGTCAATTCAAAGCAATTAGATCAATCTTGCTATACTTTTTAATATTTCTTTATTTATTTTCCCTCTTGTTGCTATTCTTGTTTTTTATTGTTGTTATTATTGATATCATAGTTGTTAGATAGGACAGAGAGAGGAGGGGAAGACAGAGAGGGGGAGAGAAAGACAGACACACAGACACCTGCAGGCCTGTTTCACTGCTTGTGAAGTGACCCCCCCTGCAGGTGGGGAGCCAGGGGCTCGAATCGGGATCCTTACCTAGGTCCTTGTGCTTCGCACCACATGTGCTTAACCCACTTAGCTACTTCCCGACTTCTCTTGCTATACTTTTTGAGCTATTTTCTTTTATAGGTCTAGAGCAGGAGTAGGCAAACTATGAACAATGGACATGCCTGCTCATACTCTGTTTTTGTAAATAAAGTATTATTCATAGCCAGATATTTTTACAGAGTGTCTCTGAAAGAATTGTCTATTTTTTGACATTCAGATCTTAAAATACATATTATCTGTCCCTGTACAGGAAGTTTGTTGACCTCTGGTAAATAAAGAAGCAAAATTAAGTTTCTCGTTACTGCTGTGTTTTTGAATTTCTTCTTGTACTTAACATCCGTTTGATTGTGTCTATATTTATTTAGTCAGTATATCTACCTGGTAGCATAACTGTTAAAATTTGAGAAAATGTATATATGATCCTTGAATCATAATATGTATCCAATAAAAGAACAACCTATACTATTTTTAGTAATAGAAAAAAATGAATTACAAGAACAAAACTGAGAACACAAGAAGATAATGGTAGGATGCGATTCATGGTCTAGGGTAAATAATAAGTAAATTTTGGGCTGTATTTTTTTTCTGAACGTAAAGAATGCCAGATCTGAGACTTTCCTTTGATACTAACCAGTAATATGATATTAAGGTATGTAACGTATCCAAGATAACAGAATCACTAGCTTCCTGAAGTATAACTGAAGAAATTTAAAGCTGTCTGTAACCTTGGGCAAGTTTTCTAGTTTAATAGGCTTTCACTCAGATATCTATAAATGGAAATAGCGGTACTCATAAAACTTTCTGTCTCTTACTACATTATACTGTATTCCCATGGCTCTTGGGGGATTACCTCTATTTTTAGAAAATAAGCTTGTCTCCTCTAGGTTATCTAAATGTTCTTTGTCACTGGTACTGTCAGTTAATGTACATGAGAGGGAATGTCAACTAATTCTAACATTATCTAAGAAGACATCATTAAAAAAGAAATTCAAGTTATACATATCAAAATGAGTATTGATCACTTGTGATCTACAATTGTAGTGTAGTCTGGCCTTATCATTATGATCTTTTGCAATATGTATAATAGAATACAAATATGACATTATTTATACTCACATCCCACTAATATTTTGGAAAATTCTTGGACTATATTTTTTGCTATTTGAAAGCAGTATCAGTAGACTCTGTGTCTGTCAACCTGTCTGTCATCTAACTCTGTGCCATGTGTATGTGTGAACATACATTGGAATACATTGTTGATGGTTTCCAATAGACTGAAAGACTCACTAAAATGAATAATATTGTTAGAATTCGAATAAAATGAAAAATAAAGGAAAACCTCAAAACCTTGTAATGACTGTGGGTTATTTTACATTCATCTAAAGGTTGGCATGGAACACTAAATTGCATACTCATAATTGGATATCATGATACTGCATTTTTTCAGAAATATGAATCTATAAAACTAAAAACCTTAAGAACTGTCAAAGCAGTAATTTTTCTAAAAACTCAGATTGCTGAAATTGGAGATAATGGAGAATATGCTAATGAATGTAGAATTTTAAAAGTGGATGAAAGATATCATCTGAATCTATATAATGGAATGAACATTTGACTGAGAGATAAATTAGTAGTGTCCAGTTATAACCAAGCTTATTATAGAATAGTTAATAATTGTTTCTGAATATCCTAACGAAGGCTATATTTAGTGTTTGAACTTCATATTAGTTTAAGTAATTAAAAGGAAACACACACACACACACACACACACACACACACACCTTTCTGCCATCCAAAGAGTCTGACCTTAGAATCCCATAAATGAAAGTACTAATGTGAGCTATTTACACAATTTGAAAAGAAATTGTTTTTCTTGCAGAACAGTGCATTTTGTGTTTTCAGTAAGAGAACCACAGTATACAATCATAGTAGTCACTTCAGAAAGCCCAGATCTATGGACAGCCATTAAGTCTCAAAAAATGTTGGTCTCACTTAGAGCACCTATATGATACTTAACTTGTAGGGCAACTACTTCAAATACTTAGTTATTTGCATGTATGTTGGTTTTATACAAGTGCTTCCAACTATTATCAACTAAGCGACTTTGGGAGAATTGTTTTATTTCCCTGGAATACTAACTGAAGATATTTTGAGATTTATATGAGAAAATTTATGGGAGATGATAAAACTCATACGATGTACCATTATTATATAACTGCATTTTGACAAGTGACACAGGTAATTATTTAAGTACATGTTAATTAACTCTGCCTATGAGAGAGATCCGTTTCTCCCCCCCCCCACCCCCACTCTCTCGTCATCTCTCAGGCTTCATTGCTTCTGACTGACTTTTCCAGATAGAGGCAGAGAGAAAGAATAAGGGCCTAGGTGGGTAGGTGGATGGGTAGTCGGGAACACCACATCACTGAAGCTTCCTTCAACATTGTAGGAAAGGGTTCATACCTGAGTGGTGTATATGGCAAAGCAGCACACGTTCAAATGAGCTCTTTATTCAGCCTGAAAGGCACTTCTTATTTATTCTTCATTACTGGTAATTTCAGGAAGAATTCAACCCATGATATATTCAGAAGCTGACATTTTAAACCTAAAACATTATATTACTCTGATTTTTATCCATTAAGTGGTGTTTTTTGGGGACTGGGGGTTGCTATTAAATTCTTTTTAAAATCACTTTATTGGAAGATAAGATTTACAAGATAGTTACTGTCACATATGTACAAGTTCTTATTCTCCTGTAATAGTCTGCACATCACATCCATCACCAGCTGAACTCTATGTCTGTGTGTCTCTGTGATCTTCTGTTACTCTTCCTTCTCTTGCTGGCTTATCTCAACATAAGGATTCATCACTCTGTTATCTTCATATGCTTCTGCAAACATTCATTTAAAAAGAAATAAGTATGTCAGATAGATAGCTCACTAAATTGGGTAGCTGCATTGCTAAATTCACAACCCAAGTTGTGGGATGGACTATGACAGTAGAGGAAGCTTAGGTGCTCTGGTTTCCTCTTTACCTATCTCTCTGTCTCTCTCTCTCTCACTGAATAGAAAGTGACTATACACACTGAAATTTTATAGTCGCAAGGCTTCAGTTCCACCAAAAATAACAAAATTATATTATTTTCAAGAAAAGGTCAACTCTTCTGCCTTGGTTTTTTGTGTTGAGAAGATAAAATGAGATGAACTATGTGTGGATACTAATAAAGCTATATAGTGGTAGATAACAGTGTCAAGATAGGTATTTCTAGTTATTTAGGTGAGCTTGGCTCAGGTCAAAGAGCTACTCAGAACTTAAAGAAAAAAAGCTGGTTCACTTTCTAACAAAGTCCCAAAACCTAGATATATACCAGTTTCTGTGAGAGAGAGCATTTGTTCACACGTATCCGTAAACTAATGCAAAATACATACCTGAAAGCAGAAGTACACTAGAGTTTGCAGTGAGTACCCCCCTAACACTTCCTCTCCACTATTACAAGCTTTGGGTCCATGATTGCTCAACAATTTGTTTGGCTTCGTATGTTAACTCTCTTTTCAGTCACCAGGTTCCAGATGCCATCAGGATGCCTGCCAGGCTTCCCTAGACTGAAGACCCCACCAATGTGTCCTGGAGCTCTGCTTCCCCAGAGACCCACCCTACTAGGGAAAGAGAGAGGCAGACTGGGAGTATGGACCGACCAGTCAAGGTCCCTGTTCAGCGGGGAAGCAATTACAGAAGCCAGACCTTCTACCTTCTGCAACTCACAATGACCCTGGGTCCATGCTCCCAGAGGGATAGATAATGGGAAAGCTATCAGGGGAGGGGGTGGGATATGGAGATTGGGTGGTGGGAATTGTGTGGAATTGTACCCCTCCTACCCTATGGTTTTGTTAATTAATACTTTCTTAAATTAAAAAAAATTAAAAAAAATAAAAAAAGCCACATAGGTTCAGGGTTTGTAACTAAGATGGATGCTGGAGGTTATTATAATATAATTATAATATATTATATATTATACTATTATAATATATATTATATTATTATAATATAATTATAACATGTAGGGAGGGTCATGTACTATTTGGGTATGTTTGTTTTATATTCCTTGAAGAATACAGACTAAAAGAGAACAATTAATTTTATATGAATGTACCTATATTGCTTGATAATCTTACAATAAAAATCATTACCACAGTGAATCTGCTTTTGGTTTAATTACTTCTTACTAGTGATAAGATTTTATGACTGCATTCCATATGCCACAATACAAATTCCCCTGGTTGCATTGTCATTGTGGGCATAATTGTGAATATGTCTGTGCATATATATGATTATTGGTTATAAGTTGGTGTTGACTCTTCACCATCCCCCCACCCCAGGCTACCCTGCTTAATCCCAATTACCATATTGTAAAAAAAAAAATCTGTCTGTATTTATCCAACCATGTGTGTGTGTGTGTGTTCCTGTGACAACAACAATCTTGTAAACCAACACTTGTTATAAATAAAAGTTAAAGTCCAAACTTAATCACACAATTTGTTTATAATTTTAATCAATACATCAATAGACTTTATTTTTTAGTTGAGGGATTAATTCACTACAGTGTAGTTGTAGACACATGGGTACAATTACTCATCTCTCTAGACATTGATTGTACAACAGACTTCAAGTTTTCCTCCACCTCGTCCCTGTCTCCTTTCCCAGAGTCCTTTGCTTTGGTGAAATACACTAATATCCAAGTCTTAGCAATACTTTCGTTCTTTTTTTTTGGCTCCAGTTGCTGGGGCTCAGTGCTGGCACTAATAATTCACCACTCCTGGTAGCCAATTTTTCCATTTTTTTATTTCAATTTGTTTGACAGGACAGAGAGAAGAAGAGAGGTGAGGAGAAAATACAGAAAGAGAAAGACACCTGCAGAACTGTTTCACTGCTTGTAAAGCTACAGGTAGAGAGTGTGGCTCCTAGTACAAGATACATTTAACCAGGTGTGCCCTCTCCTCATCCTTCTTCCTTCTCCCCACCCCCCTTTTGTTTTTTAAAACAGAGTACTACTCAACTCTGGTTTAAGGTGATGAAGGATATTGAATTTAGAACCTTGCAGCCTCCAACATGAGAATCTTTTTGCCTAACCATTAAGCTGTCTTTCCCACCCCAAACTAGTTCCTAGAGGAGGAAAGCCAGAAATTCAGGAAAACTTCATTGCATTTGCTGGACCAACCTCTTTGCCGTGTCGTTTAGGAATAAGAAAATTATTAGATTTATGAATGTAAGTCTTCGGATTTGTTATACGATAAACTAAAGGAGTACAGAAGGAGGTGTGTGTGTTACAAGGCAAAACAAGATTGTCTATGCATTATTTAGTATGAAAAATCTTATAAACTCTGTGATCAAAGCTGGACAATAGCATAATGGCTATGCAAAAAGACTTTCAGCCCTGAAAAAAGGTCCCAGGTTCAATTCCCAGAACTACCATAAGCCAGAGCTGAGCAGTGCTCTGGCAAAGATAAATAAATAAGTAAGTAAACATTACACACTAAAATTTAATGATATGGCTAGATGATGTGCTTTTAATGACATAGATACAAAGGAGGGATAGAATACAACATCTTGATACGAAATGAATTCCATCCAATTGATTTTAAAGGTATTTCTTGTCAAAAAGTTTCAAAACAAAGTAAATTCAACATTCATTCAGATTGTCACATCATTTTGCATACCTGTATAAAATTTCTTTCATATGGAATACTTGTCAATTTGTATTTGACACTGACTTTTCAGTACTATAACCATTATTTTATGTTTCATTAAGACACTAAAGTTATAAGTATAGGCTATCAGTTATGAAAATAAAATGTAAAAATATAGCTGCAATTTAGATGTTTTTGAGCACTATATTATTTGACAAATGTGTATAAGCCTACATTTCTCTCATTTCTCATTTATAAAATACCCAAATAAAATATGTAAAGCAACTTTAGATGATTTCCAGTGTAAATTACTATAGATTGCTTTGTTGCATCTAAAGAAAAGTTAAAAAAAAAGTGACAATTCAGCATGTAATTTGAGAAATAGGGGCTTTTCATAAAATTACCTTGATTGGATCTTTATGTTAACTGAGCTCACTGGCTAAACTCAGCTCTTTATTATCTTTTACCTATGTAAATACTGTCTTTTTTGATTTGGTGTGCTAGAGAATAAAAGACTTTTCCAGCACTAAGCTTCAATAAAAAATAAGGCCTAATTGCAAGTGAAAGCATGGAATAATTTGGGGCTGTTTCTTTTGCTGCTTTAAGTGTGAGCAGACTGATTAACAAAAGCAGTTAGGTGGTGTGATTGGATACAGGAGAGCTCACTGAGGCAAAACTGGTAGTTTGCTCACATCCATAATAATTTTACATTTTGCACAATATCCATACGTCCTGCTGAAGTAAACTCAAGTTATCTTCAGAGGGCTTATTCTACTACATATCATACATTTGTATTATCTGGACCAACCATACATACCTCACCTTAATTGGGCACCATAATTCCGGAAATAAAAATCATGAATAATATTATAATCCAATTCTGTTTATGTATTTGACCTCATTCTGTTATATTTTATTTTTGTGTGGTTCCAGTGATGGAATCTAGGATTTCATGCGTTTCATTACTTATGAATCAACCAATGCCCCGAGCCCAAATTTTTGCTATTTTTAGTGTGAGATCCAGTGAAAAAGGTAGAGAAAACAAAGTACCACTCCAGGGAATGCTAAGTAGTTTTTGAATATGTTTTACCATTGTATGTTCATTTTTAACAGCAATGCTGATATATGATTTCTCTGCATAGATGTTAATTTATAGAATGTTATTTTTACATATTTTAATATTAAAATTCAAATACATGCCCCTTATAAATCTCAACTGCACATTATATTAATTTGCTCTAACTCCATAGCACAATCTTATAGACCAGATGAGTTGAGTAATAGATGTTTACTTTTTACTATCCTGGACCCTGAGGCCTCTGCTCTTGACTGCTCATTGTGGTTCTTCTCACTGTGTGTACACATGACTGTTTGTGCAAACGCAAAGAGAGAGCAAGTGTTTCTGGTGTTTCTTTTAATGAGGACATTAATCCTCTTGGTTAGAGTACCTGCCCCTATTATCTCATTTACATTTAATCACTTTTGTAAAGGCTTCGTCAACATACACTATTACATTGCTTGTTAGTGCTTTAACATACGACTACTGGAAATATAATATTCCATCAGTAATGGTGCATTACCAGTAATACTGGAATCTACATAATTGTTAAATTTTTGCAATATTGAAAGGGAATATTGATCTGTGAATTTTTATCAACTGTTATTATAGATTATATATTAATATCCTTGCTTCATATTTTTTATATTTATTTTATTTTTATTTATTCCCTTTTGTTGCCCTTGTTGTCTTATTGTTGTAGTTATTATTGTTATTGTCGTCGTTGTTGGATAGGACAGAGAGAAATGGAGAGAGGAGGGGAAGACAGAGAGGGGGAGAGAAAGATAGACACCTGCAGACCTGCTTCACCGCCTGTGAAGCGACTCCCCTGCAGGTGGGGAGCCGGGGTTCGAACCGGGATCCTTATGCCGGTCCTTGTGCTTTGCGCCACCTGCGCTTAACCCGCTGCGCTACAGCCCGACTCCCTCTTCATATTTTTCATTATATATATATATATATATATATATATATATATATATATATATATATATTTCCCACCAGAGTTACTGCTGGGGCTTGATGCTAGCACTATGAATTCACTGTTCCTGAGGGCCATCTTTCCTTCCTTCCCTCCCCCCCACACCCTCCCTTCCTCCCTTCCTTCCTTCTTCCCTTCCTTTTCTTCCTTCTGCCCGCCCTCCCTCCCTCCCTCCCTCCCTTCCTTCCACCCTCCCTTTCTCCATTCATTCTTCCCTCCCTCCCTCCCTCCCTTCCTACCTTTCTTCCTTCCTGGATTTTCTTTTTCTATTTTATTTGATAGGTCAGAGAAATTGAAAAGGGAGGAGAAAATAGAGAGAGAAAAAGAGACTGCAGCCCTGCTTCACCATTCCTGAAGCATCTCCTCCTGCAGGTGGGGAACAGGGGTTCAAATCTAGACCCTTGTGCTTGGTAATGTGTGTATTCACTGGGTGAACGCTGAATAATTATATTCTTTTTTTTAAAAAAATTATTTATAAAAAGGAAACATTGACAAAACCATAGGATAAGAGAGGTACAACTCCACACAATTCACACTACCAGAACTCTGTTTCCCATCCCCTCTCCTGATAGCTTTCCTATTCTTTAACCCTCTGGGTTGCATTGGATCGACCTTCTCGTGGTGCATCCCGTGAGTACCCATTCATTGGGGAAACTGACGATCCTTCCTAGCCGACTGAATCCACATGGATCCCAGTCACTTTCAAAGCCAGCAACAAGCAGCTCCTGACAGCTTTCAACCTGATCTGTTGACTGGCTACGGAAGAAGGGCAAACGCTAGAAGAAGAAGAACCCTCTGGGAGTATGGACCCAAGGTCATTGTGGGATGCAGAAGGTGGAAAATCTGACTTCTGTAATTGCTTCCCTGCTTCTTCTTGCTGAACATAGGTGTTGACAGGTCGATCTGTACTCCCAGCCTGCCTCTCTCTTTCCCTAATGGGGCAGGGCTCTGGGGCAGCAGAGCTCCAGGACACATTGGTGGAGTTGTCTGACCAGGAAGTCTGCTTGGCATCATGGTAGCATCTGGAACCTGGTGGCTGAAAAAAGTATTAACATACAAAACCAAACAAATTGTTGACTAATTGTGAACCTAAAGGCTGGAATAGTGCAGATGAAGAGTTGGGGTCTCCGTTTTGAAGATAGCTAGTAGTTTGGTCAAAGTGTTTGGTAAAACTATCTATTTCTGGTAATTTTTTTTGAAGTGCTACAGCTATATTTCTTTTATGGAAATATTTCTCCACACGTTATAAGAAATAATTTTGGTAAAATGAATTTTCCTCTAAAGTGATTTATTTATTTGTATGTAGGTCTGCTTGGATTTGTAACAGGCAGGTTTCTGAAACAAATATAGTTTATTTTAGAGAAATTAAAGACTAAATTCTTATTTCTTTTAGAATAATATAAATAAGTGATTCTTTTTGTACTCAAGTATCAGAAAACATGTGTCACGATACTATATCTTATACCATTTCTATTCATTCACAATCTATGATCATTGAAAAACAAGACTATACTTTTACCATTACCCATTCAGGAGACTTATTATAGACTTGAGAATGTCTGGAGCTTAGATTTTCAACTATCTATACACTGCTATGATATACATTACCTTAAACTGTTTTAAGAGTTATTTACATAACTCTTATTATGAAAAGCAATATGGACCCTAATAGACATTTGACATTTCATGGTAATTTTCTAGCAGCATGTTATAATGCACTACCTCATACTGAGAACAAAATTTGTTTTAAGGGAATATATCTTTGTATAAAACTTTTAATAGAGTAGCAGCTATACTTCTTTTGCTATATTCTTCAAATAGCTCTAAATAATATATTCAGAGAACAGCAATTGTCAAAAAGTATGAATAAGAAATGATAATTTGACATTTAAAAGAAAGAAATTTTTACACCATTAACCACAGAGAATTATGTGAGAATAAAAAGCGTCAAAGAAAATATTTATGAACTAACTGGAGTTCAAGGATAAATACATTTAGTATCTAAAAGAAGTGGCTATTTTTTGTACATCCTCCACAAGTAAGTGGCAGTTGGCTATGTTCAGGGTAGGATCCCAGGGATCCTTTAAAACTTTCAAAATATCATTAGTGACATGATCATTTATTTTTATGAGAAGTGGGAATTTCTTTGAGTGAATCTTGTTAGTGAATTTCCATATTAAAGTTATCACTGAAAAGAAAAACAAGGCAGACACATCACCACTTGAGCATAGCAGTTTGGAGTCACTGATGTGCTGTCAGCAGTGAACAATTTGTAAGTGGGAATGTGACCTTGAGATAAAATTCACTTTACCTGTAGTGTTTCATTCATTATAGATTCCTTATAACAGGAGGTATAAGATGAAGATTCCTTCACTGTAAACACCATAAATAATTTCATGCAGCAAAAAAAAAGAAAAGTTCGTGAAAATAATGAAGCATTTACTTTAATAGAACAGAAGAATTTAATCAAGCTCCATTAATTAGAATTTGGTTTACATATTTTCACAGCTTTTATTCCTTCAGTGTTTAGATAGTAACCAAACAGTTGAAAACAACATGCAACTGTAATGCAATTTTTAATCTGTTTAATGCGGAAGAAAAATTTTGTAAATTGATTAAACTAGCCAAGTATAATTGCACCAAAAGCTGAAAATTATGTTGCAAAAGCTCTCTTTGAAAAACGTTTCTTTCAAGGGGGTCAGACAGTATTGCACCCAGTAAAATGCACACAGTACTATGCGTGAGGGCCCAGGTTTGAACCCCTGATCCCCACCTGCAGGAGGGCACTTCACGAGTAGTAGTGAAGCAGGTTTGCAGGCGTCTGTCTTTCTCTCTATCTTCTCTGTCCTATCAAGTATGATAGAAAGAGAAAAAGAAATAGCTGCTGGAGCAGTGGATTCATGCCCTGGTGGATTTATTGCCCTAGTGGCAATAAAAGGAAATATTTCTTGCAACATATTAGACCCTTTATACTGAATTATTGTATCCATTGTGTCAAGAACAAGGAAAGTTTTCTGCATTAGCCCTGTCTATGATGAATAGCTCTTTATCATGAATATGTGTAGTGAAGACACTTGAACATGTGCTATAGTTTAGTCATGAACAAAAATTCTTTATAACCTTAGTTTAGGACAGGCAGAATGAGTAGGAAAATAATCATTTTCCAAATAATTTATGGATACATTCAATGGATATTTCAAGAGTATATATGTTCTTATAATCATCAGCCAAGAATAAAATTATTTATGCCTTTATTTTTGTGAGAAATATTTTATCATTGAGGACTGGGTAGTGGCACACCTGGTTGAGCTCCCATGTTACAATGCACAAGAATGGCAGTTCAAGTCTCTGGGCCCCACCTCCAAGGGGGAAGCTTCGCCAAGGGGTAATGCACTGTTGCAGGTGCATTACATATCACCATCTTCCCTCTTGATTTCTGGTTATCTTTATTCAATATATAAGTAATACAAAAATAGAATTATTTTTATTATTGAAGTAAGATGCCTGAGATTTATTTTTTAATTTCTGTTCTTCATGAATGTGGGCCTGTATTGCTGTGAAATTCCCTCTTAGGAGTGCTTTTGCTGCATCCCATAGTGTCTGATAGCTGATTTCTTCATGTTCATTGGTATTGAGGTAATTCTTAATTTCATTTTTTATTTCTTCAATGACACAAGTATTATTTAAAAACTGTTAATAGTCTCCAGACTTTGGGGAAGTTTCATTTTCATGAAAAGATTTCTAGCTTCATACCATCATGATCTGAGAAGATGTACTTTATGATTTTAATATTCACATATTTGTTTAGGCTATCTTTTTGACCCAGAATATGGTCAACCCTTGTGAATGTTCCATGTGTATTTGAAAAGAATGAATATTTATTAAAAATATTATCTGAGGAGATGGTGTCATACTTGAGAATAGAACTAGAAAGCTAGATATGGCAGAAAGTAGCTCCCAATCTTGAGGAAGGTATATAAATACAATGAACTAATACACCATCAATGAGACTTATATATTCATATATAGCAAATGAGCCTGTATAGCTTCCAAGTTTCTGTCAGTCTGAGCTCATAGTCCATGATCATAGCTGGGAACATTCTGCACTGCACTCATTAAAGGACCAGTCTTCTTTGAGTGGCAGAGTAGGATGACCCACCCTCCCTTTGGAATGTGGGGCAGTTCTCACCATTGCCATTTCATAGTGAGGGTATGGTTCTGAGGGGCCCAAAGCAGGGCTTATGATAGCATTCCTGATGGAAGTGACCAGTGGTGGAGAGAAGGATCTATTAGAGGTCTAGGCCTATGTTATCTTTGGGAAATCCACCTTAGGTGATGGGGTGGCCTGATAGTGACCAAGAAGTTTATCATTAGGTGAGCCAGCCTCTTGACCTTTTCCAGACTTTGTAGTTATTTCTTTATCTGACATGAGTAGACTTTCTTCCAGCTGTTAAAGCATTGAGTGTCATTTGTTGTATCCAAACCATTATTAGGTTTATTGAGTTTGGTCTCAAGTTAGGGAGGAAATACTCTGAAGATTTTAATGAGGTCTAAGTTAACCTTGAGTTTTACTGAATTTTGCTTGTTTGATGATACTAATAAAGATTGTCAGTGGGACAATAATTGTACTTTAGTTGATATATATCTATATCTTCTTTACTGCTGAATTTAAGTCTTTGACAACATTTCCGAAATTTAGACCATAAGTGTTCTGCCAGTGTTTTCTTTTATGTATTTGATTGTATATGATCTAATGTCCATGTCTTTGATCCATGTTGAGTGGACTTTTGTGCAAGGTGATATATGGTGGTTCAGTTCCATTTATTTTTATGTTTTACCTAATTTTTTCAACACTATTTGTTGAAGAGACTATCCTTTCTCCATTTTATGTTTTGGACTCCCTTATCAAAAATGGGTGGTCCATAGGTGTGGGAGCTTATTTCTGGGCTTCCAATTCTATTTCACTGGTTTTTGTGTCTATTTTAGTACTAGTACCAGGTGGTTTTGAATATAATAGCTCTGTAAAATAATTTATGCTAGGAAATTATTTTTATTTATTCCTAGCATAAATTATTTTACCAAAAAGATTCTCATCTTTTATCTAAAGATTTCTTTGGCATTACTAAGGTCTTTCTTGTTTCAGATAAATTTTTGTAGCTTTTTTCTATTCCTTCCTTCCCCTACCTCCAAATAGAATATCGTTTACTTCTTTTTTTAATTTATGAGTCCTCCAGTTATCCAGTTTCTCAAGCTTAAAATTCTGTTGACATCCTTGACAGCTTCTTCTCAAATTTATTCCCACCATTTGCTGTCAATTCCACCCAAATCTCTAAGTTCCATTTTTTGCCTGAATATTAATGTTATATTCATGTGCAATCCCTGGGCTGTCAATTGCAATAAGATGAAAGAGTATAATGCAAAAGAGGGAGGATGTCATTAGTGTGACAGCAATGTTGACTCAGCTATAATCAGTTAAAACTATTTTTACCAAAATATAGCTCAAAACTGATATTTCATGTTTTTGGATATTCACAGAACAAGTGAGAAATAAGATTCTCTAAACTATTCTGCATTACAGATTTAGTTATTAAAATTATTTTATCGTATAAGTCTCTTTCTTTTAAGCTTTATAAGTTGAGTATTATATAAACTCCTTGACATGCCATACAAATCTCATCAATACAATTATTTTTCACATCTCTCTCTCTCTCTCTTTCTCTCTCTCTCTCTCTCTCTCTCTCTCTCTCTCTCTCTGTGTGTGTGTGTGTGTGTGTGTATTGACTAGGAGCTAATAATTATTAGAGATCAGCATAGAGCTGAGGGCTGTCCATTTCAGTTAAATTGTCATGCACTGAGAGAGAGATCAACCTTGTACCACATATATTATAGCTCTGTTTCAGTTGTATTTCAGGAAGATGTCTAGTAATAAGGTAATTTAGAAGACCATTTATTTTCAATTCCAAAATATAATGGTCCTTAAAAAACCAACTTTTACATGATAGCTTATATATTACATTAATTTTAAGAAAATGAGAAAAATGTAAGACAAAATAATGTAATCAAGTTAAAAATTGGGAGAGAGAGAAGGATGCAGGGTCTTCTAAAACTATTATTACTGAAATTCAAGGAATCCTGGCACTAGATAAAACTTACTATTTTGTATTATTCTATTTGTGAATTTTCTTTCTTGCCACGTATATTTACCAACTCCATTAAGATGGTCATATATGATAATGCAATATGTTCAAATACTATAGGTAAATCAGAACTCAAGTTATTTTAACAATTCAAATTACAAAACACTTATTTGACATTTTTTACAAAGCACTATTCTACATGCTAACAAATATAACTTTCTAATAACACACAGTTGAAAAGACACATAAATACCTATACAGATAGCAAAAGAGTGACTCATCTTTTTGTACTCTGAATTATATGTTCTATATAATTACAGTTATATTCTAGTAAAGGGTCTAGTAACAAGCATCTTAGTAGATAGTTAAAAGTTCATACACTGAATAAAAGAATCAAATTGAACTCTAAAGCATAATGGATTTACATCATTTTAAGATAATGTAACTAGGCAAGCTGATAAGGGATGACCTAACTGAGATGGAAGGAACTACAGGAAAGTATGAGCAAAGTATCTCAGGAGGAGGACTGCACATATGTAAAATCCCCAAAGTGAGGACCAGAAAGAGTTGAGTGTATAGAATAAAGTGATCTAAGGGATACCAAGTCCAACCAAGATTTGTAATGCATATAAGGATGCTGTGATCCTTATATAATTACACCAGTGTCTTTTTTTTTTTTTGTTTAAGCAATGACCCAAAGGTCATCAGTTGGTCTTCAAAGCTGATGTAACTCCTTGATTCATTGGTTGAGTCAAAGATGTGGTATGTGTATTTGGGGGAGTGGGGAGGAGCATAGCTATTTTCATATTGGAGTCAAAATCTCCAATACAGTCCAGGTATCTAGAAGCATTGTCAACAATAAGGAAAATACTTCTTCTTCTTCTAGCATTTGCCCTTCTTCCATAGCCAGTCAACAGATCAGGTTGAAAGCTGTCAGGAGCTGCTTGTTGCTGGCTTTGAAAGTGACTGGGATCCATGTGGATTCAGTCGGCTAGGAAGGATCGTCAGTTTCCCCAATGAATGGGTACTCACGGGATGCACCACGAGAAGGTCGATCCAATGCATCCCAATACTGAAAGGTAAAATACTGAAAGGTATCTATTCACAAATGTTACTTCTTGATGCTGGAATAGCATTTCTGGAGAGCATTTTGGAAAAAAGAGCAGGGTCATTGGTGACATAATCATTCTGTGTATATTGATAGACTCAATGACATTGGGTGAGATTCACAAGGGTTTTGATTTTTAGCCTGGAACAGTGCCCACAAATAAGACTATTACACTTTTTTTAGGAGTTCTGAAACTCAATATTGACCTGGACTCTTTTTTTTTTTAATCACTCACTCATTTATTTATTTTTATTTAGCTAGAGACAGCTAGGTTGAGGCAGAGAAAGAGAATGAAAGAGACCACAGCACCAAAAACTTCCTTCATTGTGGTGGTGGCCAGGCTCAAACCTGTCTTGTAGATGGCAAAGCAGCACACTATCCAAGCCTTTTTAAAAAAAATTCAAATAGAGACAGAGAAGGAAAAGGGAGAGAGAGAGAGAGAGAAGGAAAGACATCACAGCATCACTCTCATTTATAAAATTTCCTTGGTGGTGTGAATGGTGCATCGATGTGGTGCTGGGGGCTGTGATTATAAAACTAAGATCCACTTTGAGTCTATTTTTTGAAAGAGTGTTAGGAACTGGACTCTTAATGATGAAAATTGTTTTAGGCATTTATTTCCAGAATAGAGAGGTTTTTATTGTCCTTGAAGATTGGCTCTGGCAAGTAATTTTTCTCTACAGCTTGCCTAGAGTTTCAAAAAAGAAAAAAAATCAGCTTTCTTTACATCAACTTGCTATCATTTACCACTTAGTTAAAACTATGTAATAAATAATTAATCTTGTATCTTTTAGACCACTCTGAGTTAACAGTATGTTCAACATCATAGTTGAGATCAGACTTTCCATTCTTTTAATATTACATAAAAACTTTGCACTGTTATATGATTTATCAGATGAAGAGGAAGATATGCTTCTGGCTTTAATCTTTAGTCTAGGTCATTAGTAATTTGTCTTTATCTGATGTAGACCCTTCTCAAAAGTTTGTGAGTTTTGTAGATTTCAACAAAAGAAATCCTTTATCAGCTTCTTTCCCCATGTTTTTGAAGATCATAACAATGATGTAATGGGACTTTCTGACAAGTGAGCAATAACTATCAGTGATTTTCCACTTTCCAAATTCTTAATCACTTTTATCTCCAATTCATTCGCTTGATATCATCTCATAAAAGCAACATCATTAATGGTGAATTTTGTATGCCTAGGAGCCATGATGAAAAAAAAAATTGTGAAAGCAAGTCAAGCGTAAGGGAGGATGATGGTATCAAGAGAAACAGTAAGGATTTTCCACTTCCAAATAAAGTTGTATAGTGTTCTATTCTCTTAAAGGAAATTTGGTGGGACTTGATGGGGGATTGCATGAAATATGTATGTGGTTTTGGGTAGAATAGTCATTTAGATGATGTTAATTCTGCAGTGTTTCACAGATATTTTCTTCTATTCATTTTAGAATTTTTGAGGATTTTCTTTACATTTTTCTTGGCAGTTTACTATAATTCCACATTGTACCACCACCAAAGTCTGTGTTCCAACCTACCGATGATAACCACCTTGGCTCTCTCAAAGACTTAGGACAGTTTGTCTACTTCGTTTTCTTTCTTTTTACCAAGCTCATATGTTTCAATTGTTTTTTATTTTTTTGAGTCTAAACAGTACTTGGTTTTTTTTTTATGTGTTTTTCCACCTTGCTTTCTTTTTTTTTTTTTTCTTTTTTATTTAAGAAAGGATTAATTAACAAAACCATAGGGTAGGAGGGATACAACTCCACACAATTCCCACCACCCAATCTCCCCTGATAGCTTTCCCATTCTCTATCCGTCTGGGAACATGGACCCAGGGTCATTGTGGGTTGTAGAAGGTAGAAGGTCTGGCTTCTGTAATTGCTTCCCTGCTGAACATGGGCGTTGACTGGTCAGTCCATACTCCCAGTCTGCCTCTCTCTTTCCCTAGTAGGGTGGGCCTCTGGAGAAACAGAGCTCCAGGGCACATTGGTGGGGTCTTCAGTCTAGGGAAGCCTGGCCGGCATCCTGATGGCATCTGGAACCTGGTGACTGAAAAGAGAGTTAACATACAAAGCCAAACAAATTGTTGAGCAATCATGGACCCAAAGCTTGGAATAGTGGAGAGGAAGTGTTAGGGGGGTCCTCACTGCAAACTCTAGTGTACTTCTGCTTTCAGGTATATATTTTGCAGTAGTTTACGGATAAGTGTGAACATATGCTCTCTCTCACAGAAACTGGTATATATCTAGGTTTTGGGACTTTGTTAGAAAGTGAACCACCTGAGATGAAATTAGAGTATACTATGAAAGGACAGGTCTCACCCAAGTAATGAAGCTGAAGGGTTGTCATTCCACTCGTGAAGTCTCTGGGACACAGTCTGAAGTGAAGCAATTGTTGCGTTGGTTAGGTTGTGATCGGCAGATGCAATATTATTTGATATGGATTGGGAGAGGCATACGGGAAAGTGGGCCCTATCCAAGGGTTCCAGGACTAGGGGAAGTAGAAGCTCTATAGTGGAGATGTGAGGTTCCTGCTGTCTTAGGGTTCAAAAAGACAATCGATACTTAATGTTATCATCACATTATTTGGTAATTGGGTTAACTTTGAAAAGTCCTTTTGTTAGGGTTTGCTGTACAGTACTCAGTATCTTGTATATAGCTGTACTATTGGTTGCTTCTGTTCTACTTGGTCTAGGCTTTTGAGAGAGTCTGCATATGAATTACACACCCTATATATTAAAAATATTCAGTTTGTGTTTTGAAAAACTTCGAGACATACAATTAATTTCCCCCCTCTCATATTAATTAACTAGTGATTTATATGACTACATTTTACTAGGAGTGTACCTAAACACCATTCCCACCACCAAAAGACTGTGACCCATCCCTCCCACCCACTCCCACCCTCCACTGGCCCAGGAAGCTGCATGTCTACCCCTCACCTCAGGGTTATTACTTTAGTGCCCTACTTAAATTTGGTCAGGTCCTGCTTTTAGTTTCCCTTTCAGATCTTCTTACTCAACTTCTGTTGATGAGTGGGATCATCCCATACTCATCTTTATCTTTCTGACTAAGCTCACTTAACATAATTCCTTTTAGCTCTTCCAAGATGGGTCAGAGAAGGTGGGTTTATTGTTCTTGATAGCTGCATAGTATTCCATTGTGTATATATACCACAGCTTTCTCAGCCACTCATCTGGTGTTGGGCACCTGGGTTGCTTCCAGGTTTTAGCTATTATGAATTGTGCTGCTATGAACATAGGAGTATACACCTCTTTTTGGTTGGTTGTTATGGAGTCCTTGGGGTATAACCCCAGGAGAGGAATTACTGGATCATATGGAAGGTCCATGTCTAGCCTTCTGAGAGTTTTCTAGACTGCTCACCACAGAGGCTGGACCAATTTACATTCCCACCAGCAATGTAAAAGGGTTCCTCTGTCCCCACATCCTCTCCAGCATTTGTTGCTGCTGTCCTTTTTGATGTATGCCATTCTTACAGGAGTGAGGTGGTATCTTAGTGTTGTCTTAATTTGCATTTCTCTAACAATCAGTGACCTAGAGCAGTTTTTCATATGTTTGTTAGCCTTTTGGATCTCCTCTGTAGTGAATGTTTTGTTCATATCCTCTGCCCATTTTTGGATGGGGTCATTTGCTTTTTTGGTGCTAAGTTTGCTGAGCTCTTTATATATTTTGGTGATTAGTTTCTTGTCTGATGTATGGCATGTGAAGATCTTCTCCCATTCTGTGAGGGGTGTCTTTGTTTGTTTAATAGTTTCTTTGGATGTGCAGAAGCTTTTCAAATTGATGTAGTCCCATTGGTTTGTTTCTGCTTTAGTCTTTCTTGCAATTGGGTTTGATTCATCAAAGATGTCCTTGAGGTGTAGGTGGGAAAGTGTTTTACCAATGTTTTCCTCTATGTATTTGATTGTTTCTGGTCTGACATCTAGGTCTTTGATCCATTTGGAATTGATTTTTGTTTCTGATGAGATAAAGTGGTTCAATTTCATTCTTCTGCATGTTACAACCCAGTTTTCCCAGAACCATTTAATGAAAAGAGCCTCCTTTTTCCATTTAATCCTTTGGGCCCCCTTATCTAAGATTAGATGTCCATAGGTGTGGGGATTTATTTCTGGGCTTTCAATTCTGTTCCACTGGTCTGTGTGCCTATTTTTGTTCCAGTACCATGCTGTTTTGATGATGATGGCTTTATAATATAGTTTAAGGTCTGGGAGTGTGATGCCTCCATTTCTGTTTCTTTTCCTCAAGATCGTTTTGGCAATTCTAGGTGTTTTCAGGTTCCAGATAAATGATTGTAGTGTTTGTTCTATTCTCTTAAAGAAGCTTGGTGGAACTTTGATGGGTATTGCATTAAATTTGTATATGGCTCTGGGGAGAATATTCATTCTGATGATATTTATTCTTCCAATCCATGAGCATGGGATATCTTTCCATTTCTTGGTATTAGTTTCTATTTCCTTGAGTAGAGACTCATAGTTTTCAGTATGTAAGTCTTTCACTTCTTTGGTCAACTTTATTCCTAGGTATTTGATTGATTTTGCTGAAACAGTAAATGGGAGTGATTTCTGGATGTCTTCTTCTTCAGATTTAGTGTTTGCCGAAAGAAATGCCTCTGAATTTTGTACATTGATTTTGTAGCCTGATACTTTGCTATATTGCCTAATAACTTCTGGTAGTTTTCTGCTGGATTCTTTAGGTCTTTCTATGTATACTATCATATCATCTGCAAATAGTGAGAGCTTGACTTCTTCCCTTCCAATCTGTATTCCTTTGATTTCTTTCTCTTGCCTGATTGCTATGGCAAGAACTTCCAATACTATGTTGAAGAGTAATAGTGACAATGGACAGCCCTGTCTAGTCTCCGATCTGAGGGGGAATGCTTTCAGCTTCTGTCCACTGAGTATGATGTTGGCTGTAGGTTTGCTATATATAGACTCCACTATTTTGAGGAATTTTCCATCTATTCCCATTTTTTGTAAAGTTTTGAGCATGAATGGGTGTTGGATTTTGTCAAAGGCTTTCTCTGCATCTATTGAGATAATTATGGGTTTTTGGCTTTGCTTTTATTGATGTGGTGAATGACATTGATTGACCTATGGATGTTGAACCAGCCTTGCATTCCTGGGATGAATCCCACTTGGTCGTGATGAACAATCTTTTTGATATGTTGCTGTATCCGGTTGGCCAAGATCTTGTTTAATATTTTGGCATCTATGTTCATCAGAGATATTGGTCTGTAGTTTTCCTTTTTTTGTTCTGTCCCTATCAGCTTTTGGTATCAGGGTGATATTGGCTTCATAGAAGGTGGAAGGGAGTATTCCTGTTTCTTCAATCTTATGGAAAAGCTAAAGAAGTATGGGTACTAACTATTTCCTGAAAATTTTGTAGCATTCGTTTGTGAAGCCATCTGGTCCAGGACTTTTGTTGTTGGGGAGAATGTTTCAATTGTTTAGCTTCCAGTCTTTCACCTCCTTACTTCTCTACAGATAATCACCTACAGTTAAATTTATTTTGTCCAGGAGAACATAATGCCATATTTTTAATTGACGAGTAATATTGTTTAATTGAAGAGTAATTGAGCATATATCCCATAGCTTCTTTTACATTTTTTACCCTCTTTATTTATTTATTTGATAGAGGCAGCCAGAAACTTAGAGGTAAGAGGGAGAAAGGGAGAGGGAGAGCAAGATGTACTTGGCAGCTCTGCTTCACCACTTGCAAATCTTTCCCCCGATAGGTGGGGACTGGGGCCTTAACTTCTTTATCTAGTCATCTTTTGATGTGCATTTAAGTTGTTTCTATTCCTTGGTTATTGTGAATAATGCAACTAAGGGCATAACTGTATATATGTCTCTTCAAATTAGTGTTCACATATGCTAAGGGTGGTATTGTTGGATCATAAGGCTTAGGATACTGTAACTGTAAATAATGTGGGTAAACCACAGTAAAGAGGAAGCACACCAAAGCTTTTAAAAAAATATTTATTTATTTATTTATTCCCTTTTCTTCCCCTTGTTGTTTTATTGTTGTAGTTATTATTGTTATTGATGCCATCCTGTTGGATAGGACAGAGAGAATTGGAGAGAGGAGGGGAAGACAGAGAGGGGCAGAGAAAGATAGACACTGGCAGACTTGCTTCACAGCTTGTGATGGGACTCCCCTGCAGGTGGGGAGCCGGGGCTCAAAAGAACCAGATCCTTATACAGGTCCTTGTGCTTTGTGCCACCTGCACTTAACCCGTGTGCTATTGCCTGACTCCCTCCAAAGCATTTTTTTACACACAGAATTCTAGCTATTTTCTGAATGTGTTCATATTTGACATCTGCTGTACCTAGCTTGCATAAATTTTGTAGTGATAAGCATTTATTGTTTTCAGCATAGTATCTCCCACTGCAACAGTATTCTGATTCTTAATCACTTGGATGATTTAGAAAACATAAACAAATGAAAATTACATTTGTTGCCAGATCATTCAGGTCTGAATACTCATAACATTCTAATTTTCTGCATAAGTTTGTAGTAGTTTTGAGAGAAATTTAAAACACACAGGCAGAGTTAAAGAATATTTCTATAAGCAAATATAGCTTCTTAACATCTTAAAGTGTTTTTTAATTTTCTTTTTTCCTGTTTCATTTTTACTTCAAAGTTCATGTTCTGATAATGGAAGAGGACATTTTTAATTAATTTTTGTGGAATAAAGGTCTTATAAATGCATAGTTTCACTGCTCAGTACCACTTTTATCATCTAGCTAGGTAGATAGACAGAGAGATGGACTGACAGACAGAAAAAAGAAGAGATATCATAAATCAAAAGTTCCTCTGTTGTCACAGTACCTCCCTTTGAAGCTGGGCTCAGACCTGGAATTATGCATGGCAGTGCTGGTATCCTCATGGTAAGATTCTGGTTTTTCAGAGGTATATCTTGAAAGAAAAAGAAGAACCTTGGAGCTTGTTTTCTGTGGTTAAGCTAACTTATTTGTTGTTCTTGGTGGATGAAAATAAGTACTTAAATTATCCAATATAATAAAAAAATAAAAAATGAAAAATAATTTCATAAATTCCTTGGGAAGGAAACAATGATAATTCATGACACAATTTGATTTTGTGAAGAAAAAATTCACCTAGTGTCCCAGTTATTTTAATTGAAGCCCTATTACATGAATTTTCAGATTGTAGTAGGTACTGCCATTTGTAAATGGAATGACCTGAGACAAATTATTGGATACCTATATTTTTTGTGATTGCTGATAAAATGATGATTTATGAGTTAAGACATTAATAATAGTAGTTAATTTAAAATTGTTAGACTAGTGTCTATCAGATAAATGATGTACACAAATTATCTCTGATCAGAGAAAAGTATCTTCTTATTGTTTATAAGGGCAGTATGTGTTAATAAATACTACATGAATTAGCCAATAGAGAAAAATCACTTTATTGGAGACTAGCAGAGTAAGAAAAATAGACAAAAAATGGTAATAACACTCACCTATAACTAATTCATCAAAACTTGGTGGTATAGTTTCAAACAGCCAGGAATTATATCTATGCAGTGGTTATAGATGTTAGCTTAAATCAAACAAGATTCTAAAAACCTTGGGGAAAATGTTTAATGATTATTTGCCAACAGGCAAATAATCTATATTGCTCTTGGTTCCATTTTCTACTCACCGTAGAACTAGTCACATTGAACTATATGATAAAGTGATCTGCATGGCTCCTAGCCGATTTACAGTTTTATATGTGCGTGTGTTGTTTCTCTCACTTCTGTGGAGATCTATTAGATCAGTAGGAAATCTTCATCTATCTTCATGATTAAGTTGTCTGTCACTGTGAATTTAAAGTGTACATGAAAAAAAATTGCTCTTAAGCTTGCTTGCTTGCTTGCCATTTTCACCTATAGTGTTAAATTCAAAGAAGAATATCTTCTAGTACTAATTATCTGAGTGAATATTCAAAGTACTAATAAGATACAATATTCTAGAATGCTGGAATGTCAAAAACATGATTATTGTTATAGTTCTTGAGAAGATAAAGACTACATGATCTGTGATAGATGATAATGTGATTTAAATAGACTCAATTCTCTGGTCAGATTCATATGATACTGAGTCTATTTATATTTACTTGGGTACTGTAAAATGTTTCCAAAAGTGTAGATGGGGCCATGCACCTATTGAATATGCTAATCTGTTGAGAACAATTTTGTTGTCAATAGAAATGACTTCCATATCCTTATAACACAGTGAATGAAAATTCTACATAACAGTTGTAATTGCAGGTGTGTGTGTGTGTGTGTGTTTACCGGTGTTGCAGTCAATGTCAGCATGTACTCATTTTCGATAAAAATTGCAAAAGACCGAGTTTGTAACTAATCATTAACCATCAGGTTCTATAGAAGTTATTAAACAAGCAATCTTAAAAGGGAGACGTATGTACAACAAAAATCCTATCAAATATATTCCAGTAAAATTTCAATGACAAAAGCAAAGGATAGAATATTGTGACAATATACTAGCTAGCACTAACATAGATGGATCACAAAAAAAAAAAAGGAAAGAAAGAAGGAAAGAAAGAAATAAAAAATAAAGAAAATACATTATCTGTAACACAGTGGCATTGAAAGTGAAGAGAAGAAGGAAGAAATAGAAATTCAAGTTATGTATTATGAGTGGGGACGATGGCCATTATATCTGAATGACAGTGATAGATGACTATATGATTTAAATAGGCTTAAATTTCTGGTCAGGTTCATATATACTGAGTCTTTTCTGATGAGCATGAAACCTAAAAACAATGATATTTCACTATATGTAAAAGCCATGCAATAGTTCAAATCAAAGTAGACTAGAAACTTAAAGATGCTTGAAGCAGTTAGATATTATTTCAATGATTTGACAGAGAAATGAGGATGAGTTGGACTTTATAGCAATCAGGTAAAAAGGAAGAATATAAATTACAAAGCTGTTATGAATAGGAGGCAAAAGTTTTTATTGTATTATAATTTTTACTTGTGCAAATATGAATGTAGTTTTGTTCAATGTTAGTGGTTAGTAGTCATGGATATTGTATCATTATGCTTCATCACTTTATAGATTAAAGTTGAGATTTCAAGGTCATATGATAGTTGGGGACAGAACTGGGAATCTAGATTGTACTTAGTTTATAATTCTGAAAGCATCCTAGTATTTATATTTTAGCCTTAAGAAACCCTGGAGTAGATAGGAGTACGTTCTGATATATTATTGCAGAGGAGTCAGGATCTTAATATTCTGACAGTATTTTCACAAAGATAAACTACCTCAAATCAGAGATGGAATATTAGGACTTAAAGGGAATCTTAGGCTTCCTGGGAATCAAGATGTCAGTACTAAAATGTTCATCGCCTTCTTCTCATGTTTCAATTACCTCAGACAGGATGAATTTAAAAACTGTGGGAATATAAACTGACTACATTCTCTCCTAATACAGCTGCTAGGGAAATGACTAAGGATAGTAGGGATCAGGCTTGAGACTCACCTTTTTCACCCTCCTCCTGAAATTTAATTTGTCAGCATGTCTACTGAATTGATGTAATGAAACTCAAGAGTTTGGCCTACTTGAGCCAAGCATTTGGAAAAGGTTTCTGGGAGTAAGCAGTAACAGATATAATGCATTTTTAATATCTCTCTTCCCTCCAGAAACTTATCTTAATAGAAAAAAAACAATTCATAAAATATGTTGAAAAGTAGTGATTATATATAAGACTGTCATCTGCCAAGGGAAACCTTGCAATTAAATTAGTAGAACTGACTGGATTTATGGAGCTAAAAGCCAAGTGATTTCTGTGTGCATTGTCTACCAACCTCAGCACACTGCCTGGGAATCTAGCCTATTGGTCTTTGACCTAGAGTGGAAGCATAAAAATTACCTCATCATTCAATTTGAAAAGTCCTATTGACCTATGCATTAGGTAGGATGACTCCTGCCTTCGCATTAACCATGGATGTCGCTTCTAAATGAGTTTTGATTGTAGTAGCAATCTTCAACTCACATTTTTTTATACCTAATATAAGTTTTGTTAGATAGAGGGATTCAGAATATATAAATGGCTGCATTTTTAAAAAATTTAACCATTGCCACATTTAGAAGAATTTTTTTTTGATTAATGAGGTTAATATTTTACAGTGCACTCATCCAGTTTAATGTTATTTTTTGAAAGTGTCTCCCCATATATTGCTTACCTAAAGTATTATAACTGTTTTTCTTCTGGTTTTCACTAGTAGTATCTTTGATTATACTGGTGAATAACTTAATGTTATATTGTAAACCCCTTTCTTTCACTCTCTCTCTCTCTCTCCCTCTCTCTGCAGTTGCTGGGGCTCTGGTGACCATTTTTTGCTTTTTCTTTTTTAAGTTAGATAGGATAGATAGAGATTTAGAGAGACTAGGGAGACAGAAAGAGAGTGAAAAAGGTAGAAGACCCCTGCAGACCCTCTTTACCACTCGTGAAGCATTCCCTCTGCAGGTGGGGAGTGGGGGCTTAAACCTGGGTCCTTGTGCATATCCTTTTACATAGGACTATGTGCACTAACCCAGGTGTGCTACTGTCCCCAAAGCCTCTTTTTTCATATGCCTAAGTATAATAGTTTATTTAGACTTTGAAGATTTAATAACTACACAAGCTATTCAAAGAAACTGAACTTGTTATTTATATCTTCCTTGGATAAATGTACTTTAAAAAATTCCCAGAACCCCATCCCACTAGGGAAAGAGAGAGACAGGCTGGGAGTATGTATGGATCAACCTGTCAACGCACATGTTCAGCGGGGAAGTGCCGCGGACCACCACCACAGTGGATGAGCAGCAGGAGGGTCAGAGTCTTGAAGGCAACCTCCCCGGTGGGTCAGGAGTCAGCACGAGGGAGAACAGATAGACACCACACTCTATTAGAGGGTGAATCTGGATTCATTTTAATAGTGAAACTGCATTAGATTTTATACTTTTTTCAGGTTACATTTAGGTTGCCTAAGCAACCAGCTTAGTCTTATGGCTTTGGCAGGATACATGTTACTCCCCTATAACTGTAAAGAATGGTACAATGCTTAGTATCGCCCTGTTCTCAGGGGACGTCATACCCAGAATTGTTTTTGACTTTTGTGGAGGGCTCTTTCTATCATTAATCTTCTATGGGGGGCATACAGATCTTTGCCTAGTCGTGGACCACTGCTCATCTGGGTCTGGTACAGTTTAACTATTAATCTTTCTTTGTTTCAGTATGTCAACTTGTACCTGGGAGGCCTCAATCTCTGTATTCTTTCTTTGAGGGGCAGGTCATAACATGACTTCTTTTATCCGTCTATGTTGACCCACCTTCCCCACTTTTATAATGTAACTTTCAAATATGCCCCTGTGTAAGGGAGAGGGGGTGCTTCTGACTCTCCATTCCCACCAGGCACTGCCAAAGCACATTTAATCAATTGTGACAGTATAATTATTTGTAGCAATAATGGGGGGAGAATGCGTCGACCCATTCTCGTCCTCCTGCCCAGCTTCCTTCTTCTTCTTCTAGCGTTTGCCCTTCTTCCGTAGCCAGTCAACAGCGTCAGGTTGAGCCTGATGTAAAGTTTCGAGACCTCCTTTGAATCTGGAGAGGTGGCAGTCATTGACTAAGTGGGTCATAGTCTGTCTGTAGCCACAGGGGCAATTCAGGTCATCTCTGGCTCCCCAGCGATGGAACATAGCAGCGCACGGGCCATGGCCTGTTCGATAGCGATTGAGGAGGGCCCAATCATAACGTGCTAGGTCAAAGCCGGGTTGACGCTCGCAGGGGTCTGTGATGAAGTGTTTGTTCTTTACCTCAGCTGACTGCCAACTCTGTTTCCAAGGGACTGGAACAGAGAAGTTCAGTGTAGGCATAGGGGACCAGATTGGGTGACGAGACATCAAGCGTTGGACAGGGTGGGCAAAGATATCCACGTATATTGGCAGGTCTGGTCGAGCGTAGACGTGGGAAATGAACTTAGATGATGCCGCATCCGGACGAATATCTGGCGGGGCGATGTTGCTAAGAACTGGGAGCCATGGAACCGGGGTGGAACGGATGGTTCCAGAAATTATCCTCATGGAGGAATATAATTTGGAATCGACCAAGTGGACATGGGGGCTACGGAACCATACTGGGGCACAGTATTCTGCAGTGGAATAGCATAATGCCAAAGATGATGATCGTAGTGTGGAAGCCTACAAGAAACACATATAGCAGTCGATGAAGCCGCTCGATTCACCATCAGTGGATTCGATTTAATATGCTATAATCTCCATCCTAAACATGGCCGAGCCATCTACGCCAAATCATGTCTTACGGACGTTTACCACACGGCCTCTTCGACCTTCTACGACTCCATTACTATTGGAACTATTCAGCTCGTCAACGTATATAAGCCTCCCAGTGCCTCATGGGATAATGAGGTCCTGCCTAGCCTGAATCACCCAGCCGTTTACGTTGGAGACTTTAATAGTCATCACCAAGACTGGGGATATTCCTCCACTCGTGCTGACGGCTCTATCTTAGCCGACTGGGCTTCAGCGAATGACCTCTCCCTATTATACGATCCCAAACAGCCAGGCTCTTTTCACAGTGCTAGATGGAATAAAGACTCGTCACCCGACCTGTGCTGGATTAGCACAGTCAACGGCCAAGCCTTTCCTGCTACGAGACAAGTTCTCAAGATCTTCCTGCACAGTCATCACCGCCCAGCTATCATCCACATTGGTCTCCAGCTCCCACTGATTCTATGCTCAGAGAAACTAAGATGGAACTTTCGGAAAGCAAACTGGCGTCTGTTCAGTGATCTTACCAACAAATCTATTCCTGCAATTCCAATTAACTCTATCCCCTCTGAAGATTCCTACAGGCGCTTCCGCCAGGCCATCTTCAAAGCAGCTTCCCAAGCCATTCCTTGTGGGAGACGTGCTAACTATACGCCTTGTCTTGATGCTGAATGCGAGCAACTACTAAAGCAGTATGATGAGTCGGGCGACCCAGATGTGGCTGACCATCTGATTGCCTCCCTGGATGCAACGGGCCAAGCCCGCTGGCAACAACTCACAGAAAGTCTGAACTTCACCCACTCAAGTAGGAAGGCCTGGAAGCTTCTTCACAGACTGGGTGCTGGTAGCCAACCCCCTCCCGTCTCCCATCCTCCCGTATCTCCAAACTCAGTGGCCAGTCACCTAACTCAAGATGGACGTGCTAAGATCGACCCAGTCTGGAAAAGAGAAATTTCCCATGAGTGGTCATCCCACTTCCGGTTATATTGTCCATCTCCAAAACTCTCTCCCTTTACACTGTCTGAACTGGAAGACGCTTTGAAGAGGGTTAAACGGGGAACAGCTGCTGGCTATGATAACATCACCCCAGAACTCATTCTTAACCTGGGTCCCGTGGCAAAGAAGTGGCTCGCTTCATTCCTGTCCCACATCTTGGAATCTGAGTCTATGCCCAAAGTTTGGCGTCGTGCGAAGATTATAGCGGTTTTGAAACCAAAGAAAGACCCAACACTGGCCGCCAGCTATAGACCAATTTCTCTCCTCTCCGTGTGTTACAAACTCCTTGAGAGGCTGCTTCTGTCATGTATTTCTCATCTTACAGAGAAATTCCTATCACCCGCCCAAGCTGGTTTCCGCCCAGCTTCCTTGAAGTCTGAATGCAGGTCCAGAGGAGATGACCCTGTCAGGCTCTCTGGCGATCATGATGGGGCGGCGCAGGGAAGCAATTACAGAAGCCAGACCTTCCACCTTCTGCAACCCATAATGATCCTGGGTTCATACTCTCAGAGGGATGAAGAATAGGAAAGCTAACAGGGGAGGGGATGGGATATGGAGTTCTGGTGGTGGGAAGTGTGTGGAGTTGTACTCCTCTTATCCTATGGGTTTGTCATTGTTTCCTTTTTATAAAAAAAGAAAGAAAAGCAAAAAAAAAATCAATATTTGTAAACAATTTGATTTCACTGAAAGGAGTTTGGCAGGTTATTTAGCAGAACACTGAATGTTGTGGAAAGATGATATTATTTCAGTTGCTTAATGTTTTCACCAGCCTTATGAAGTCTATTTATTCATGGTAATTTTTAGGCACATTATATTTTGTCTTAAAAAACACTTCAGTTAGAGAAGATTTTGTGACTGTATTATGTTTTGTTCAAAAAGAAAGGTTGAAATGAATATATGATAAGGACAATGAAAAATCAATTTGAATAACTTGATCTTAACATTAAATGAAAAGTATGTAAAAAATTACAGAAGTATGAACTCTAAAAGGAATACGTTCTCATGATAGTTTCTCAATAGGGCTTCAAAGTCAATTTAACTCAGTGATATCTATCAATATGAGAAAATGGAGGAAATGAACCATTAATATATTCATTGTGAAAAAGATAAGTATTTCCATAACTACATTTAAAGTTTTTAATTTTATATAGTCCAATAATACATTTCAAATATCAGCTATCTAAACTAGGGATGGTAGCTTTCTTCCTTTCTTTTTTTTTTTTTTTTTTGATAGAGACATAGAAATCAAGAGAGGTAAAGAGAAATAAAGATAACTCAGTGCTGCTTCACCACTTGTGAGGCTTCCACCTGTGGATGGAAACTGGGGGCTTGAGCCCTGGTTCCTTGCATATTGTAACATGTGTCCTCTACTGGCTGCCCCACTGCCTAGCCCCTGGGTAGTTTTCCTTTAATGGATAACAATAGCTTCTGTTCTAGCCCCACCTCCCCCACTACAAACTTCTGATTTCTGGAAGGCTTAGATGGACTTTTGATAACAAGACTATTTATGTCAGTGGTCTAGACAATAAGGACATTTGTTAGGAATTTCTGGATTACAAAGTAACATAAGAATCAAATATACAGAAATGAAACCAACTTCACCAGTACTATACAGTGTTCTCTTGATATTTTGGATAGAAAGTGTTTCATAAATCACATTCCTGAGCTTGAGGAGTTTATCAATGTTTTTTTATGAATCCAGTGAAGAAAGAAATCATATGAACGTAAATATTGAAACATAATGGAAATTAACAAGTATTGGGTTTCTGTCTCTGGCACAGTTCTAGATGGCTTTATGTTAATCTCCCTAGAATTTATGAAAGGCTTGAATCATGGAACACTTAGTGACAGGTTGGTAAGTTCCTCAGCATCACAGTTAAAGAAAGGAGTAGCCAGGATTCAAAGCAAGCTCACCCAAGAGACTCAGATCCTTATGGTTGCTATTCCTTTTGTAAGAATGGCCAGGCACTCCTGTGCACTGTCCTATAGTCTTCTGGTCTTATTCTCCTCCTGCTCTTTCCACCCATTTCCTCTTCTTCCTAATTTTCCATCCTTCTTTTTCTTCTTCCCTTCTTCTTCTTTTGTATAGA
This sequence comes from Erinaceus europaeus, assembly GCF_950295315.1. Lineage (NCBI taxonomy): Eukaryota > Metazoa > Chordata > Mammalia > Eulipotyphla > Erinaceidae > Erinaceus > Erinaceus europaeus. The sequence continues at coordinate 92,624,621 of NC_080166.1, forward strand.
TGTTTGAGTTATGAAAAATGTTAAAGTCACTGCTATCTTAGGTCAGAAAATAATACTAGGGGGAAAAAGTGAACTCCACTTATCTGAACTCTCTTTTTCACACAGTAAATAATAATTAATTTACAGAGGACTTTTAAAATTACAATGATCAAATAATCATTTGATCATATATATTTGTACATATTTGGTGTGTTTATACAATTCAAGTCTGTATTTATGAAGTGAATATGCTATGAAAATACTGTGGAGTTTTAAAGATACTTGAAATTAGTATTAACAATTCAAAAGTAAATCAGAATACATCCAGGTCAATTGTTGTGCACTGAGGCAAGCTTAGACTCCAGGGGGCATTAGGAAATTTTTAGAGGTACATTTGTTTTTAGAGGTACATTTTTAGAGGTACAAAACTGGAGGTGCATTTAGCATCCGGTTAATGGAGTCTAGATATACTACTAATCATCCTACAATTCACCAAACAGGCTTCCTACCACAAAAGCTTTTTCAGCCCCAATATTCAATAATGGTGTGACTAAGAAACCTTGGTTTCATTGCTGTTAATTTTTAAAAATATACAATATTTTTCTTGTCCTATATCAGAACCAGAAGTTATATTTTCTTGATTCAAAAATACCTTTATTTAAAAATTGTTATTTTTTTCATTATTAATTTTTGAATTTAAATTTATGTTTAATGTATTTCTTCTTACAAATGAATCTGAGGCTCAGATGTTAATAACTATTAGTAATATTCTTACTAACAGCCACAAGTTTGCTGTTAGTACATTATTAACTACCATCAACTTGAAAAATGGTAACTATCAATACCTCCCTAGATATATATTTGCTTCTCACTGCAAGATAGTCTAATTCCCCCTCTCTTTAAAAAGTGCTATCAAATAAAATTCTTAGCACTGACTTATATTTTTGATGCCCCTTCCCTTGAATTTTGTACTCAGGGCATAAACTCTACCTGCCTGACATTAATCATGGATCTGTGAGAGATATAAATGTAGGAATTAAAAAAAAGTATAGTGGAAAAGAATGAGGCTTTACAGTCTAAATGTCTGGCATTCAAAGTTTCACCACTAACTCTGTCCTTGGAACTTTGTTTTCTTCCTCATCTTGAAAATGGATAAAGAGCTTGGCACATGCTTGGTTTAAGGGTACATTTACCAGTTCTCAAAGAACTTGGCAGAGAGTCAGTCTGCTAGACATACTGGCTATTAAATGATAGCACTGGGGGAGTTGGGTGGTAGCACAGCGGGTTAAGCGCACGTGGTGCAAAGTGCAAGGACTGGTGGAAGGATCCCGGTTCGAGCCCCCAGCTCCCCACCTGCAGGGGAGTCACTGCAGGTCTGCAGGTATCTATCTTTCTCTCCCCTTCTTTGTCTTCCCCTCCTCTCTCCATTTCTCTCTGTTCTATGCAACAACGACGACGTCAACAGCCATAATAACTACAAGGGCAACAAAAAGGAAATAAATAAATATTAAAAAACAAACAAACAAACAAAAAAACATAGCACTGAAGTGAGTGTACTTTCTGGAAGCAAAGGATAGAGGAAGGGGAATTACTATCAGTATAAAATATCTAAGGAACATCATTATTCAGATTTCTCTCTCTTGCTCTTTTACCATCTCTCCTCAACTCCTAAACAAAAGGCCACAAATCATGTGTGAGGCCCCAGCTTTGGGGTGGGGGGAGAATGGAAAATAATACTTAAAAAGTTATTTCTAAATAAGCCTAACCCCTCTTTCTCTTCTTATATATAACAGACACTGCCAGTGCCTCATAAGGTCTTCCCAATTCAGATAATTTTCTCTCACCTGAAGCTCCTACTTGCCTCAAATTGGACTAAACATAAATAGCAGGAAACTAGCATTCCTTTGGGAACAGTCATCAGCCAATGACTGATGGAAGTTGCCCCAGATTATTTTCCTGTCTAGTCACATAACTCTGAAATTCATCTTTTTCTCCTGCTCCCAAAATTCCTTGGTGTGATTACACTTAATAATCGTGTTGTGGTCGCTTTGTAGTACACATCTTTAGTGAATGATGATAATTTGTCGCTGTATGCATCTAGCATTACCTATTTTAGGCAATGTACCCACAATCACTAAAATGATTGGAAATATGCTCTAGTGAGTCCAACTGATTGAATTAATCATGTAATGCCGCAAGGATTCTGTCATGACAATACTTTCCTTCCGGGTGCTTAGAGGGAGGTAACCCTGCAATGTTCAGTTTTTTAAAATAATATTTATGAACTGTTCAGATGTATAACAGTAATCAGAAAAATTTTTGAAAAGTATGTATTTATTCAAGATTGAGCAAAAGTTTCCATACCTATATATGCCAGATGCTATGCTGGGAGCTGGGGATATTTTGCAATATTTTGTTCTCTTGAAGCTTTCAGCCTACAATGATATAGAAGGCCTAGTTATAAAATGTGTAAAGTTCTAAGTGGTAAAAGTGCTATGAAGAGTATACACTCCCTTGGCAATAAATTCCACTTCTGAGTTAAGTTTGACTGCAATGTAATATTCTGAGTAGCTCTTTTCTTTTCTTTTTTACTGAACCATTCTTTGTTGTATATTGTCAGTCTGTGTGAAGGTATATTACATAAAAGCAATGTAATTATATTTACCAATCTGATTGTTTAAGGATGGCATGAACAATTTTTGTTAAACACATCGATGTCTATGGAAACATAGGTCAATTTCTCTCCTACATTTGTGCATGTACTTATTAAGTGATTTGTTTTTAATTCATAGATATTGGGATTCCTTGAATTCTATTTTTTTTTTTACCTGATGGATAGGAAGCGTAGGCATAGACTGAACTCATCTCCCAGATGTGAAATTTTCACTGCCTGTATCATTCTGATGTTAATATTCATTGTCTTTTATTTTTCATTTATTATGTTTTTCTTACTATTAAATAAAGATTTGTCTCTCTAGATTGCCTCCATCATTTTGACCTAACCTAAAAAATTCCAGAATAAAGCTGTATATATACATAAATCACCTAAAATATAAAAATTGACGGGGGAGGGTGGTAGCAAAGGGGGTTATGTGCACATGGCACGAAGCACAAGGACTGCCATAAGGACCCCAATTCAAGCCCCAGCTCCCCACCTTGGGGGGAGGGGCATCACAAGCAGTGAAGCAGGTCTGCAGGTGTCTACCTTTCTCTCCCTCTCTCTGTTTTCCCCTCTTCTCTTGATTTCTCTCTGTCCTAGCCGGCAACGATTACAACAAAGGCAACAAAATGGGAAAAACAAGATGTTCTCCCGGAGCAATGGATTGATAGCACAGGTATGGAGCCCCAGCAATAATCCTGGAGGAAAAGAAAAAAAAAGGACACTGCAGGCAGACTTTTAGTAAATTTTATTAATTTAATTTAACATTCTGTAGCTTATTCATTTAATTCACTGAGTTTGTAGTCACTTAAGCCATGGCTAGAAAACCTGCATCTTATGTGATAAGTGAAGTATTGTTGGGCTGGCGTGACAACTCACCGGGACAGTGTGTCTGTTATGTCATGCACAAAACCCAGGTTTGAGCCTGGTCCCCAGCACACTGGATGAAGCTTTGGTGCTGTGGTGTATTTGTCTCTGTCTCTATCTCTCGTTTTGAAGGAAAAAAAAAAAAGTTGGCTTCGATTGGTGAAACCCTGGCAATGAAAAAAAATATTGTTAAATTAGAATAACTTTGAATTTAAGTAAATAACCACTTTTACATACTATAGGTAGGAGAGAATAAAACAAGTAAGGGGCTGAGTGGTGGTGCACCTGGTTGAGCTCAGATGTCACAGTGTGCAAGGATCTGGGTTTAAGCCCCTGGTCCCCACCTGCAAGGGGGAAAGCTTCACAAGTGGTGAAGCAGGGCTCTCTGTCTCTCTCTCTCTCTCCCTATTTCTCCCTCCCCTCTAAATTTCTAACTATCTCTATCCAAGAAATAAAGGTAATTAAAAACATTTTTTTAACATTTAATTTTTTAAAATTATTTTTAAATTATTTATTTGCTGGATAGAGACAGTCAGAAATTGAGAGGGAAGGGGGTGATACAGAGGGAGAGAGACAGAGAGACACCTGCAGCCCTGCTTCACCACTTGTGAAGCTTTCCCCCTGCAGGTGGGGGCCAGGGGCTTGAACCTGGGTCCTTGTGTACTGTAACATGTGCACTCAATCAGGTGCGCCACCACCCGGCCCCAATTAAAAACATTTTTAAAGATAATCAAGATTTATATTTTTTATATTGAGTAACATTTCTTATGCCCTTTCATATATCATATTTCATATATCAGTCTTTTATTCATGAAAGTCCTAGGGGGAATTTTTTTCCAATTCTAGGGAAGCTTTCTTTCATATTAGTGTTCAGAGTTTAATATGTGAAGCTGCACTGAAATCTGCACTTTGAGAATAATTGTAATCCAGCAATTGTGAGTGAATGTAGAAGATAATCTTGGTTCTCAGTATGTTAGGTGTTACCAAAATAGGAAGATACGTCCGTATTATATAGTGATGAAATGATGCCCTAAGACTTAACAGCCCTGGGAAGTGGGGCATTATAAAACTGCAAATCCTCTTTTGCAGAAAGATGGTCACTCACAGCTTTATATTGTTTTGCACATCATGAATGACTACCCCAGTGTTCTGAATTATTTGAGCTCTGAAATATCCTGATTGCCTAACCATGTGGGTCAACTTCATTATGTTTGACTGGTTGTATTTTTTGTTTCTTTTTAAACTTTGTCCTTACCTAATTAAATTCTCAAAGGGATATAGTGGGAGAACTGATGAATGTATTTATTTCTCCTTGAAGAAAATAGCAGAATTACACTTGGAAAATATAAAGACTACAGACAATAGCAAAGACTTCAGGTTCTTTACTTTTAAAAAAATATTTTACTTGATTTGATGCTTCACACATAAATTTGTCTCAATTATTTACATTCCTTTCCTTATTCCTGCTTTTCTCCTATCAGATATTTTGGTTTTTAAACAAAATGCTTTCTGTATGATTCCTGAGTTATATTAACTCTGTTATAATGCATATTGGCGCTGAGTTATATGACACTGATCTCTCTCATTTCCCTCAGGATACAAGTATGAATAATACACATTTAAATATAACTGAAGCATGAGAAATATTTCTGTTTTGTACACAAGACAAGTTAAACCATAACAATTCAAGTAAATTGGTACTAAAGTAAGAATGGTAACTTAATCACTAAAGCACATGGGAGTGTGGGCAGTGAACTGAGAGACATCATAACTTGTTGACTGTGAACGTGTTTAATTCAAGTTGGAAAATGGAGGAGCTGAGTTTCCTGGTGGCCCTTTGTGGTAACAGGAAGGTGTGGTCTTTGGTTCTGTGTTCTTAAATGATGAGAAATTTTATTCTCCTGGGCTGCCATCCTAGTACTTTCCACATAGCAGTAATTGAATTTCCAAATGCCTGATACTGAGTGAGCCAAATCCAACATCCTCTTTTGGCTTCCATTCTATGGCTCTTTTATTTTCTGCTGAATAAGACCCATGGAGAATTACTAGATTGTAGTTTATTATGTTGTCCTGATTATGAATCAGTGCAATTTACAAATGTTTTGCATTGGAAGCCTGGAGTTGTTTTAGGCTCATTTGCTGACATATGTGAATTTGCTAGAAAGGCCTGGGATCAAATGACATCCACCATCTGTGGAGGGTATTATGTCTAGGGTTGAGAACTGGAAACATGAAAGAGACTTGTAAAGTGAATTGAACTTACTTGAACCCAAAAGGAAAAGCACACATCTTATTCCTGTAAAATATGTCTAAATTTTTTTAGTTTAGAATTCTATATACTCTTCAATTAATATAATTTTATAATATATATGATAATCTGAAATTTGATTTATAGAGAATATTAGGAACCAAGTTAGGCTTTTATATAACAGAAACTACTATATATTATAAAGTAAGTAATTAAAAAACCACATTCCTGTCTTTTGTTTCCAAAATAATCATTCTTTATTATAACATGTAACACTTTACATTTGATTCATATTTCCAACAAACCATACCTCAAACATAGCCCTTCTCTTGTATTCATTTTTGTTAAATGTAAATAAAAGTCTATGCTTTTTTCAAAGTTAAATTTTGTTTTCAATTTGATAACTAAATGATTGATTCATAGAGTATTTTGTTGATTGGATGATAAGAGTTTGGGATATTGAAAATAGGATTCCTTAAAATCACTTCCCATAGAGGACATAATCTATCTCTCCAGCATTTCTAGCAAGTAATTTTTGCTGGCTAAGTGAGGTGGGTGCCACATTATCGGTGTGATGCATCTCATAATAGTATATAAACACCAATAGTGTATGAAAGGAGTGTAGATAGAAATCAAGACAACCTTAACCGTTTTGAATAGCATCTCAAATCATAGGGCTCCCTTACCTCTTAGTATTGAAATGATAGCTTTCATCTATTTTGCAACTATTGAATAAATCTCTCTCATATACCAAGTTCCTCTGCCAAACGTGGACTTAAAGCAACAAACAATAAAACTCACAAAGCCCTTATTACAGTGGCACCTGCATTCTCATGGGGAATATAAAAAAAAAACAGATAAATTTATGTGTCAGATGGCAATAAATGCCACAAAGAGAAATGAACCTGGTTAAAGGAAAAGAGAATGATTTAGGCTGAACATTAGGTCATCAGCAATAGACTTTCTGAGGAAATAGAGCATTGGAACAGGATTTGGAATAGGGAACAACTGCCACCAATAAACTGAAGTGAGAACAGTCACCCTAAGGCAGAAATGTTATCAGTGTGTATAGAGTAAGGAGGGCACTGCAATTGTTGTAGAGAAAACAAGTGAGAGAAGCAAGGAAAGACATCGCATAGGTAGCACTAGGCTGTGTAAAAGAGATTAAAGACTGGGATTTTTTTACGTTGCAATAAAAAAAAAAATCAAAGCTGACCAGCTTATCCATAAGGTGATGCAGAAGTACATTTCAGATGTATAGTTCAGACTTCAGTATTGTTAAATTGTTGTGAGACAGATTTTAAGAACTCTTATTATCTTCTAAATCTGAAACACCCTACTGGTAAAACAGCTAGCTCCTCTTGTTGCATACCCCCTTGGCAGCATTCATTCTTTTGGTGTTGATGAGGTTTATTTCTATGAATTGGACTTTTTAGACACCTTATATTAAGTGGGATCATATAATATTTGTCTCTTTGTGACTGACAGCTCATTTCACAAAACATTCTCAAGTTTCATTCACACTGTAATGTATAACAGGTTCTTTTTTTTTTAAGGATAGACATTATTTCTTTTTAAGTATATAACATATTTTGCTTATTCATCTATTTATAGTCATACAATCTTAAAACTCTTCTGGATTGACTTCTCTTTTGTATCATGTATTCATCTATAATTATTGAGGCATTTACAAATATTACATCATGTAAATATGGAACCTTGCTGATTTTAATTTTTTTTTCTAAAATAGCTTCTTTTTGCCACTTAAAAAATTTTTTTAATCTTTTTTTTTTTATTTGCTAGATAGAGACAGCCAGAAATTGAGAGGGAAGGGGGTGATAGGGAGAGAGACACCTGCAGCCCTGCTTCACCACCTGTAAAGCTTTCCCCCTACAGGTGGGGGTCAGGGGCTCGAACCTGAGTCCTTGCACACTGTAACATGTGCACTCAACCAAATTAACCTTGGTGTCTTCCATATACATGTTTTCGTCACCGATAACCCTAACAGTTATCATAAATATTTGTGTGACTATGTATTTTATATCTTTATTATACAACTAGTGTATATCACATAACACGCCTGTCAACAGATCTCTATATAAGTGTGCAAAATAAGTGAATAAGTGCTAAGAATCTGTGACTTATAATATTCTCTAATTTGCATCTAGTTGTCTGAATAATGGGATAAATTCTTATAAAAGATCAATAATATCAAGAGAGGAAAATAAGCCTTTTTAGGGTAATAGCAATATCATTGGAACTACCAGTTAAACCACAGGTTAGAAACACAGACCAGAATCTACATCAGTTTATAAATAAAGTAATTTGAGAGTTTACTTTTACATAGCATAGCACTGTTAAAATTGTATTAAATGACACTATGGAGTCAAAAATATTAATTTTATGAGAGAATTTTAAAACTCTCATGATTAAGTAAATGTAGATGCATTACTTGTTGGTGGGTAGAATTGGGAGGAAGCGCCTTATAAGTAGAATAAAGAGTAAGAAAAGACTTAAAATCAGAAGACTAAAGACAGGGTGGGGGAGATAGCATAATGATTATGCAAAGACTCTCATGCCTCAGGCTCCAAAGTCCCAGGTTCAATCCCCCACAGCACCATACACCAGAACTGAGCTGTGCTCTGGTGTTCCTCCATCTCCTTCTCCCTCTATCTCTCTCTTCTGCAGCTACTTCAAAAATAAAATAAATAAAATATTTTTTAAAAAATGACTAAAGACAATCACACAGATAAAATAAAAATTGTTTGACGAGTCACAAGTATTTTAAGTGTTTTTTTTTTAGGGAAGTAGTAGAATGTATGTGAGTGAAAAAAAATGTAGGGTTTGGGACTGGGTGGTGGTGCACCTGGTTGAGCATATAGTTACAGTGCTCAAGGACCCAGGTTCGAGCCCCCAGTTCTCACCTGCAAGAGGAATGCTTTGCAAGTGGTGAAGCAGGGCTGCAGGTGTCTTTCTCTGTTTCTCTTCCTATCACCTTCTTCCCTCCCAATTTCTGGTTGTCTCTATCAAATAAATAAAGATAAAAAAATAAACCTTTAAAAAATTTAGGGTGAACCCTGTGTGGTGTGTGGAGTTTCAGTGTTTATATCTGATTCAGCAGGCAGGTGGTTGAAAGAGGTGGGAGATTTTTGAGAGAAGTGATACAATCTGAGCTTTTATTTAGAAAGATGATTTGGTCACAGTGTAAGCTTTGAAAGTGAAAGTGCCTGCTGACTATGAAACTAGGCAAAGGGTCATTCAATAATCCCAGCAGCAGGTAATAACAATAGCAAACAGTGAACAGCTGTGAGAATGATGAAATTAGAGAGAAAAAAGGTAAATATGTTTTTGAGCTGTACTTAATTACACTAGGTTTTGGCTGACTGAGCAATTAGAGAGAGAAGAGGTTGCCGGGATGACTCTTAGGTCTGGAGAGCATGGCAGAGACAGACCATTAGAAGTGGGCATGTACAGGAAAATAAGGACAAGTTGAGGAATGATTTAATTGTTGTGTGTGTGTGTGCACGTGCATGTGTGTTTATATGTGTGTGTGTGTGTTTCACGAGGATGATTTCACTTTTCCAGACTGATATTTTCATTCTTTTAATTTGAGAGAGAGAGACGTAGGTTAAGAGAACAAAACCAGATAACTGGAAGTATCACCAGTACTCCCATAGTGCTAAGATTTAAACTTGGTCTCCCATCCAAGTACTAACCAGGCCCTACTCTGCTTAGCTTCCCAGATCAGAGGAGATCGGGCATGTTCCAGATTGTATGGCTGTAGATGGGATTTAAACGTGGACTGCATGCCTGGCAAGATAATCATTCTGTTACATAAGCTATCTGCTCTTTACCTGCCCATGAGGGGGAGCAATTATAATGGATTTGTTGTTAAGCTTTACAGGACAAGATGAGTCATGGAAGACAAGAAAAAAACTATGAAAAATCTTACGCTGGGTCAAAAGGGTTGCAGCTACAACCACAGTCCAGGAAGGGTGGACTTTGGTATATTTTGGTAATGGTTAGTTTTTATTATTATTATTATTTATATAAAATTTCTCAGTGTCCAGCTGGTGGCGCACCTGGTTGACCACACAAAGACCTAGGTTCAAGCCCCACCCCCCACCCCCACCTGCAGGGGGAAAGCCTCACAAGTGGTGAAGCAAGTCTGCAGGTGTCTCTGTCTCTCTTTTCTCTCTATCTAATAAAAACATAATTAAAATTTCAAAAACTATAAAATTTTGGAGCTTTATTATTTAAATAATAATTAAATATAATAAGAACTGCTAAATTCAAGGAACTAGGCTAAACTCTTATATGCAATTTATAAAAACACACTTTTTTCACAGCAGTTTCATGAGGTAGTTACTATAAGTTTAATTTTCATGGAAGAGACAGAGATGTATTTAGTAATTTGCACATAGCTGTTAGGTGGCCAAAACAGTTACGAGCTTACTTTGTCTGCCTTCAGAAACAACTTGGGTCAGTGGCAAATTTCCTGTTGTTCCTTAAGGATAACATCCTTCTATTCTTTTCTGTTTTCGATAACATAGTTCCTTTAAAAAAAAAAATCCTATATTTTCCAATGCTGCTACATATTTGGCATATAAATTAGCTCTAAACACTTGTAACTAATAAATCACATTGATCTGTAGCATATCAAAACCATAGGGCAAAGTACTAACCAAAGAAGTTCTAACTGTGCTTGCCAGTTTAGCAGTGATTAACTCTAGGGAGGCCAGGAGTCTTGTGTTCTTTTCTTTTCTTTTTTAAGTTTTTATTTATAACATGGGAACACTGATAAGACCACAGGATAAGAGGGGTATAATTCCACACAATTCCTACCACCGGAACTCCATATCCCATTCCTTCCCCTGATAGCTTTCTAATTCTTTAACCCTCTGGGAACATGGACCCAGGGTCATTATGGGGTGCAGAAGGTGGAAAGTCTGGTTTCTGTAATTGCTTCTCTGAACATAGATGTTGACAGGTCAATCCTTGCTCCCAGCCAGTCTTGTGTTCTAACCAACTCTAGAATATTATGTTTTCATCACCATACTTCAATTATATTTTGAAGATTGTTTTCATTACCATCACAGGAAGGAGGCTCTGTAAACTTGTCCCCATTCCCATGACTATAGCCAGAATACATCTGGTTTTACTTAAAGTAAAGCAATGTAAAAGCAGCCCCGGAAACATCGTACCAGAATATAACATCTTAGATTCTAGGCAGGAAAACAATACTTTCTTGGAGATCTAGAAAAGTGAGACATAGATGATGGAAATAATGTTGCCTTATTACTTAAAATGACATTTTATTTTTAGTCAACCCTGATGATTTTTTAGCTTCCAAGTGAATAGTAATACCATCTTTGTGCCACTGACATATATATATATCCTGGACATTTAAAACTGAATATTGACATTTAAAACATATTAAATTTTAAATGTTTCCAATGACAGAAAGAGGACACTCTCTGCATTCATTTTTTAAAAGCTGCTATTAGGAAAAAGTACTTTTGTGTTACTCAGAAAACCCCCACAGAGATTCCAGATGAAGAGAAATGATGGAACTGATCGAATACATAATTTGAAAATTGCTACTTTCTGAATATCAGTAAACATCAAAATTTATTTTTTACTATTTTTGAAAAATCTCTTTATTGGGGGATTATTGGTTTACAGTTGACAGTAAAATACAATAGTGTGTACATGTGTAACATTTTCTAGTTTTCCACATAACAATTCATCCCCCACTAGGTCCTCCTCTGTCATCATGTTCCAGGACCTGAGCCCTCTCCCCCTTCACCCCAGAGACTTTTACTTTGGTGCAATATACCACCTCCAGTCCAAGTTATGCTTAGAAACACCAATATTTATAAACTACTGAGTACCTTTAGAATGGAAGTTCCTGAGGGCCCAAACTATGCCATCATTACTGTCTCTTTCATCTCCTTGGCAACATGGTTTAGCACACATAAAAAAAGGCATTTGGTGAATGAATAAATGAATGTATGAATGATTTATAGCTATTTTTCCTTTACATACTTCTTATTAGTACAACTAATTAAAATTTGCCCACCTTGGGCTTCATCAGTCTCATCCTCTTCACCAAACACCTCAAATCACACAGCATATGCATAGTGATTTATCACCTTAAAAATAAAAAGACTATGAGGGAGTAATTAAGACCCAGTAAATTATTAGTATCAAATAATAAGTCTGATCCTCCCACTCATCTTTTCAACAGTACATAAGGACAAGCATAAGTCCAAACTCAAGGAGTGATGAAATGCATGTGACTTGGCTGGAACCATGCACTATTTGTTGTCACATGCCTTTGGAGTTATGCAATTTACAATACAAATTGTTCACTGCATGACAGAATTATTCAGAATGAGATAAAACATGCTCATTGACAAATGTAAAATAATAGTAATAAGAAGTTATGAGTGACAAAGGTAAGCTATTCTGACCATATAACAGCAATAATTCTGCCACATGAAATGTCTGAATTTGCAATGGTTTCATAGAACCTTGACCTTTATATTTATTTGGAATGGAAATTCTCTCTTTGGAACAATAATCTGAAATGTTGAATGATTTAGTATCTTTAATATTACTCTTGAGAAAAACCAGACAATGTAGGCCCATTGCCTCCATTCTGACATGTGAGGTAGAGTCTCTATCCTACTAAAGTATACAGTCTGAATGTGTCTAATAGAATGCAGAACTGTTAGCCATTTGAAGTTGTAATAGATAAATCCCAGAGAATAGAGCAGAGGATGCCAGTGCCTGTGGGAAGCAGTAGAACTGTAGGTGACAAGTATTGTGCAGTGCTCAGACTGCTTACCATGGCATCTTAGCTTAGCTAATGAATTTAATCCAACTTCCCATTTCTATCCACAACACAGAGTCAGTTTCTCAGAGGATTCCTATGGGATACATTGACCTGATACCTGAAAAGTACTTATGCAGAGCTAAGCACATCTTGAAGGCACAATAAATCTCACTTGCTATTATTCTGCCCCATAATTTTTGTTTGAGCAAGGGTGAGTAACATTAACCCTCTGGCAACATTTCCTCATCTATAAAAAAGGACATTAATCACATTTACCTGTATAGCTGTGAAAATCTGATGGCATAGAGAAGAGCTCAGTGTAAAACTTGGTTAATCTTCAGTGGTTGTATTATTAATCAAATAGCCAGAAATCAAGTGTTAACAACTATTTACAGATCTTGACCCAGGTTTATAAATAGCTCAACCAAAGTCTGTCACCATTGATATTTATATGAGGAACATTCTTTCTAATGTTGTTTTGGTAAATGAGTTAAAGACACTAATGATCTTTGTATGTATGCTGTATATGACAATTCACATATGCACTTAGTAAGCCCTGAACTAAGCACAGTTGTAGATACTGATGTAACAGTAATAAATAATACAGATGGATTTACTACTATCACAGAAATGACTTTAAAGAAAGACCCACATGCAAAAAAAGTGAATGTTACAAGGGATTAATATCCAAGCCTTAAGAGGGGTAGAAGTGAAAGTTCTATATATGATAGGGATGAGGTCAGAGAATGTATTTCTTGGAAGGTGACCTCTGACCATATATCTAAATGAAACAAGGAATAAGTCACGTACAATAAAAAAATAGTACAAAGTTCCTCAGATGAACAACTTCTTGGCCTATTAAACAGACAGTGAAATATGGACAAATATGACAGTTATGAGTAAAGGGAAGTATGGTGCATGTGAGGAAAAAAGAATAAAAAAATTATGGAAGTCCTTGTAAGCCATGATGAATCATGTCTTACACTTATGTGATGGTAGCAGTTGGAAGGCTTAATGGAGGACTGATGAAATAAAACAACCATTTAAAAAAGCTCACTGTTGTGACAGCACAATAGTTCATTTAGATACTGTGCTGCTTTGCAAAGTACATGACCTAGGTTCAAGCCTGACCACTCTGCACTGACGGGACCTTGATGCTGTTGTTTCTCATTTTCATTTTCTTTTCTTTTCTTCCTCTTCTTTTCTTTTTCTTTTCTTTTTTTTTTTTTTTTTTTTTTTTTTGCCTCGGTGCCTGCACTACAAATCTATTGCTCCTGGAGGTTATTTCCCCCTTTTTGTTGCCCTTGTTGTTTATCGTTGTTGTTATTGCTGTCATTGTGTTCGATAGGATAGAGAGAAATCAAGAGAGGAGGGGAAGACAGAGAGTGGGAGAGAGAGACAGATACCTGCAGACGTGCTTCACCGTCTGTGAAGTAACCCCCTGCAGGTGGGGAGCTTGAACCACGATCCTTATGCTGGCCCTTGCGCTTTGAGGCACACACACTTAAGCCGCTGTGCTACCACCCGACCCCACTCTCAGTTTCTTTTACCTAGCTGTCTTACTGTCTTTATCTAAAAACAACAATTTTACTGTCTTACAAACAAACTTCTTACTCACATTCTGGAGTGTAAGACATCAAATATTGAGGCACTAATGAATTTGGCTGATGGTGAGGGTCTGCCTACTGGTGATCAGTATTAACAGACTTATTCCCACTGAACACTGGCTAAGAATAAACCCTGGAAATAGGGCCAATGTCTGTGTTTTTAGTAAGTTTCCTAGGTGAGTCTGGTGCATATTAAAAATTGAGAATTAGTTCTTCCAACAAGTTTTTTTTTCTTTTTCATAGAACCTATTGAGAATGAAATTATTTGTATAGGATATTGAGTAAGCCAGTAAAGAAGACATTGACCTGAACCCCTCACTGCCCAGTCCTCCATACAATTTGCGAACCTCAATATGTTGAGGTACCCATAATCCATCTGAGTCAAATGATGGCACTGTGACTCACAACTAGGCAGTCACACGTACAATTAGCCTTTGGGTAAATGTGCTTATATTTACACTTGTATTTATATATTTTTACTACCAGGGTTATCACTGGGACTCAGTGCCTACACAACCCATTTCCCCTGGTGGTCATTTTTTCTTTTTGAAACGGAGGGTGAGAAACACACACACAGAGAAAGAGAGAGAAAGAGAGAGAGAGAGGAAGAAGAAGAGAGGAGAGGAGAGGGGAAGAGAAGAGGGAAGAGAAGAGAGAGAAAGAAGAGGAGACACTGAAGCATCACTCTACTATTCGTGAAGATTCCCCCTGCATGTGCCCCTTTGTGTGGTGTCCCTGAGGTCAAACTGAGTCCTTGTGATGGTAAGATATTCACTTTACCAAGTGACCCTTCTGCTGGCACCCAAACACATTTACTCTAATGAATATGGGAGTTTTTGTGGTGGCTTACCAGAGATGAACTGATAACTTATTTTAGATATCTGATTCAGTCACAAAGGCAAATACTAAAAAGTGTAAGTGTGACTAACTATTTAAAGGCATTTCCATAGTCTGGAAATTTATGATACCAAATTTTAAGAAAAATGATAAAGTGTTTTTAATTTTTATTTCTCCAAGAATTATCTTTCTTTTTCTCACACAAGCATTAAAAAATGAATGGTGTTATTTTGCATATTTTTAAACATATTTAAGCCTCAGGTAATATGTAGGGAACATTTCCTAAAATATATTCAGTAATATGTTAATGACTGTATGGTTAATTTGGTATTAGTTGCATCTCCTGTATTGTTAGCAATTCATATAATGTTCTGAAGAAAAGCCTTTAAAAGCAAATGAGTAAACCAAGAAACAAAGCTATTTTTTTCTTATTTCAATATATTTCATATGTATTTGATTAAAACAACTATTTCTTTTTGGAAAAGGAATTATTACTGTCATAGGTCAATACTGTTCTTTAGAACCCAAAGTAGGAGACTCTGGTTTAGAAAACCAATAGAACATGAGAACATGACTTGTAAGCAATTTCAAGGTAGTGTTATGGCCTACATACTGGTTAACTAAGCACAGAGAAGTAGTGATGGACAAGCTAATTGTCAGAACAGATTATTTGGAATAAGTGAATCTCAATACTAAAGAAGCAGATTCTAGTAGAAAGGCAATGAGAGGGGAAAAGGGTGCACAGAATTAGGTGAAGTGAACTGGCATCTGGAGTATGGGAGTTATTATGGTAGGAAAAATGTTTTGGAAACAATACCCATGATGTCAAAATTCAAGGCTAGGAGTCAAGATATATGTGTCTCTAAAAGTAGAGAAAGGTTATTTTCCGGATGACAGTAGGTCAAGTTGCTACAAGTGGGACTGCAGGGAGCAAGTTAATCTACAAGAATAACTATCACTACATAACAAGACACCCCCCAAATTTAGCATTTTGAAATATCAATCATTTCATTAGATCACAGTCCTATGGGTCTTAAGTTCGTGGTTTCTAGAATGAAAGAGGGAGGGAGGGTGAGTTGGAGTCAACTGTATGAATTGAACTTCTAGTGGTGAACCTGCTGAAACTTATGTAGAAAATAGTTATTATTCTAGCAAATTGGAAAAAAACTCAGATGGCAGAGGTTCCTAGTTCAAACTGATTCCTAGATCAACCTCTTGAATCACATATACTGGAATGGTGTTCTGGACTCAATCTTCTCCTTCTTCTTCTTCTTCTTCTTCTTCTTCTTCTTCTTCTTCTTCTTCTTCTTCTTCTTCTTCTTCTTCTTCTTCTCCTTCTCCTTCTCCTTCTTTTCTCTCTCTCTCTCAACTCTACCTCACATGAATTAATCAAACCTTTAAAAAAGTTAACATTCTTGAGTTAAAGCTAGATATTTTCAAGAAGTTCTGGGAATTTTTCTTGAGAAATGGAGATAAGAAAAATACACTTAAAATCTTACATAATTTTCAGAGGGAATTTATAGCTAGAAATTTATTATTATTTCCTTTTATGGTTAATACATATGCAACATACACAAATATAAGTCCCAAGAACTAATGTTAGTTTCTTGCTCACTAATTCTTTTCATGGATGAGTCATAGCGATGGGTTTCTTGTATGGCCCTGAAGAATTACACATATTTTCTTTTATTTTGTCTTTATCTTCTTTGTTTTATTTAAATTGTGGTCTGCAATATTGACAGTCTATTATTTCCTAGTTAAAAGTTATTCACAAGTTTTCTTAAAAATTAGTGTCTTTGAATCATTCTCTTAGTAAACATCAACTTGACCTTTTTTTTTAAGAACTGCTGCAATTTTCTCTAGGTATATGCCAAAATTCAATCAATGCAGTATATATTCTCTAATATTTTATATTTAAAAACCATACTAAAGTGAATGTTCACATAAAATGACATATTTAAATAAATAACACATTTGAAAAATGTGTCATTTCTTACACATGCCAGTGTATAATATGAAAAAATAAATCTGAGGACTAATAAGTATCATTGATGTAGAACAATTTGAAAAGTACTGCCGAATTGCTACCAATTGGTACCATTTGCTATATAAATTTTAAATGTTTTTTATAATTAAATTACAAGGTATTTTTCTTTTTGCCTCCTGAGATTTGTATAGTACTTAAATTTCTCATTTCCAAAAACCAAAAATAAAACAGTGGGACTACATCAAAATGAAAAACTCTTCACAGCAAAGGGAACCATCACCAAAACTGAAAGACACCCTACATAATGGGAAAAGGAAGATCTTTATTACAGCATACATCAGATAAATGACCACTAAGCAAAACAGAATTTGTATGTCCTATTCCATATATTTGCTTTTTATCGTATGCTTTAAGTATATCTCTATTTTGATAGTTTACTATGCCTTCATTTGTTTTCTGTAAAGTCTGATGTAAAATTTAATTTGGGCAAGGGAGATAACATATTGACATGCAAAGGTCATTCATGCCTGAGGATTTGAGGCCACACATTCCATCCCAGACACCACCAGAAACCAGAATTGAGCAGTACTTTAGTAAAAATAAAGAAGGAAGAAGATGGGGAGGAAGAGATGAAGGAGAAGAGGAGGAAAAGGTAGTAGAATACTGTTATTTGTAATTTGAAACAGTATATTTACAATCCTGATTCATTTCCTAGGTTATTTTCTTTCTTGTCTCTTATGTACTAATGTCTCATTTGATTGAATTGGATGTCAATCAGTGGTTTAGCCCAGGAATTCAAAGCTAAGTAGCAAAAGCAGGTGTCATAGCTTAGCAAGATCTGTGAGTAGGAAATTACCACTGAAAGAAAAGTACAGAAGATCAAGGAGTCAAAAGAAGTGTGAAGGAAAATCATATCCAAACTAGATGAAAAAGATTATATGTGTGCCTATGTGTATATATGATGTCACATATAAATCTACACATATACATGCATATGCAGTGCATAGTAGGTGTGGAGAAAACGTGAACCTTTTGGGGAAAAAGAAACTGAGGTTTTATATATAATGTAAAAACCCCAAAGGGTCAGAAATCATCTTGCTCCCTAGTGA
The DNA here is from genome assembly GCF_950295315.1 of Erinaceus europaeus. Lineage (NCBI taxonomy): Eukaryota > Metazoa > Chordata > Mammalia > Eulipotyphla > Erinaceidae > Erinaceus > Erinaceus europaeus. Next base: position 92,642,755 of record NC_080166.1, read on the forward strand.
ATCTAACAGAGCCTATTCAAATGTTTCCTAAAAGAAATGCTATTCTAGGTAATCCAAGCAGAATCAGAGTAGATACAGGGGAATAGAAATACTGAGGGGTATCAAAATTCATGTAGGAAATGACAAAGAGAAAAAAAATTTTCCTCAAACATTAGACTTCTAGGTCTAGTGAATTATGAGGGAAATTTCCCTGAAATAGAATGGAAAGGCATAAGTTAAGCAAAGAAGAAAAGTATGATAAGTATTTTGTTACTTAGTTGTATTTAAACATTAAAACTGTGACCTGATGGAGCAAGCACATTTCCCGCCCAGAAGCAAACACACATAGGCACACATATATCCACACATACACATGCACATATGTTTATATGCACCACGAACACATACAAACATGCAATGATTTGATCCAGGGAGCAGAATGTCACAGCACTCTAAACTGTTACTGACATTTTAGCAGGTTTATATAGACCGTTCCCACAGTAAACCGAATCTTGGATGGACTCTTTCCTTCATATGTTTCCACTTTTTTGCTGAGTGTTTGAGTTATGCGTTTTTGCTTCAAACCATTTGTGTAGTTTGAAGAGACATTTCAGAAAACTGATCTTTGAGAAGATACAGATTTTACTAACCTAACGCTGAACCTCATAGAGGTAGCCTCTATGTATTATTCTTCATACCGATCTAGTTCTAGAAATTTACTAAATTTCAAATATGCAATTGACTGCTTGCAATAAATAGTATTTTCATGGTTATTTTCCAGAAGTTCAATAATATGATGCAAACACTTATTAATTGTATTCTGAATCTTTCATCTAGAATTATGTTGCTTACGCAAATTCAGAGAATTCTTTAAGATTTTACTTACACAGTTTTGAAAGGTATATACATTGATATATAATTTACCACTAACTGCATCCATTTTATGCATCTAACTCTTCATAGGGACTTCCTACTCAATATACCGAATAATAATAAAATTATCTTAATCTTAAGAACTCCCAAACAGCACAGAAGCAATGAATGATAACTGTTAACACTCCTCTTAGTTGTATTCACCACTGTGAATTTCATGAAATATAATTTAATAATGCTAAACTGACAGACTAGCTGACTTAACTATAATCTTAGACTGAATAAATAAATTTATACATTTGTTATATTCTAAGCTTTAGAAGCCATGTCGTAATCAATTTAAAGTATTGAGACTAGGAATATAGAACTCATCAATAGAACATAGGGCTTTCCTGCCTGAGGCCACTGTCAAAGCCTGGCACCACTTATGCCTGAGTTGAGGAGTACCGTGGTCTCACTCTCATATAAAAAGGAAAAAAGAACTTTAAAAATGTAAGTATAAAAACCTAAAAAATGCATAAAGAAGCTAACTTGCAGATATATTACTTTATGCATCCAATATAGTATCATAAATCAATATAGTTGTAATTATATGTTAACTGACTTTTTTTTTCTAGATGTCTACCTTAAAGATGTATGTATACTTGGTGATAGAATTATTAGGGGTGAGAGGAAGAGGCCCCAGAGTCTATGGTGCCGTCCGTGGACACAGGCAATGGAGGATTCTAGCAGGCCTTGGCTGGATGCTAAATCCAAGGTCACCAACCAGCTTGTAGATTTTCAGTGGAAACTAGGTATGGCTGTAAGCCTCGGACAGTTGCAGATCACTT